>NC_090921.1:1374490800-1375115800 GCF_040938575.1 Ambystoma mexicanum | reverse complement strand
GGCTTATCTTCACTCTATGTATCCATGGCTTAGAAATCATTGACACTCCTTGGTAAATGTCTGCACCCACAGGAAAGAAGTGGTTTCCTGGCCATTATTGAAGCCATGACAAGAAAACTGATCCCGGCTCTAACCAAGTGGCAGTTAATCTGCACAGAAATCTTGAATTTTATAGCTTTGGAACCTAAAAACCTTGTGCTAAATCCGCACACGGTAAAGAGGAAACTCCTGGACAGGGATTGGATAGCCACCTTGGACAGACTTAGTGCCTTTTCGTCTATAACCCAGGGCATGGATGAGCATTACCATAGAGGTACTGTGCACCCGTATCTCGACAAATTTCCCTCAAGCATGGAAAGTGATCGATTTCTAAAATTCCGATTAAATCTCCTCCATACTAGAGAAGTTCTAGGGAGAAGAAATAAAAAGGAGGTGCAACCTAGTTTGTTGTGTCGTTGCTGTGGGCAGGAGACTGAAACCTTACAGCACTTGGTGATGAACTGTGTTACTTTATCTAGGCTCAGAGAAAAATGGCTACGGTCGCACTTCCAAAATCTAACTACTCTATCCTTGAAAGAGAGGTGGACAATTTTAAGAAGGGGAGGAAAAGCATCCACGACCTTGGCGCTGTTGAACTTCGTGAGAGAAATTTTCACAAAACTGGATACTTAGCTATACTTTTTTATCTTTATTACTTTTCCTCCCTATATATAATTGATATAATTTTATGTTTCTGTAAGAAATCTTGGTTTCAGTATGCATTTAAAGTTTTTTTGGAAACTAATTGATATAATAATAATAAAAAAAAAATATTGTCTTTGCTTTTGTAACCATCCTTATCCCTTATTTGCCTATATAAATCCCCTATCATTTTCCCTATACCTTCCACCTCTTGCTCGTCAGTCCATGTTTGTATTCTTGGTATTCCCTGCAACTCCCTATGGGGCTGTTGTGAACCTCTCTCCTCTTCCCACCGTTCTCAAGCTTCAACTGGCACTATACATCTGTTAACAAGTCTATTTTGTCATCTTTTTGTTCCCTGCTCCTTCTCATTTCTTCTTTCCTTCTCTACATCTCTCTTTTCTCTTCTTCCTCTCTCCTTTTTTGCAACCTATGTTTCATTCTCTGGGCTTCTATTTCACTATGTTTCTTCTCCTCTATCCTCTTTCTTTTGTTCCTCATACCTTCTTCATTCTTCCTTTTGGTTTCCTCTCTTTTTCCTTCTCCTCTTTGTATGCTCTTTCTTCCTTTTCTTTCTCTTCTTCCCTCTAACACCATCAATGCCCTTTCAGTCTAACTTGAGCAATATCTGTCCTTCCATCCATTAATTTTGCACTTTGGTCCCTTCCTTAGCTCTGTCCTTCCCCTCTTTTTGTCTCTTGGCTTCCTCTTCTATTTCTATCTGTCTACCTCTTTGCTCATTTCGCTTCTTATGTACATCGTGTGTGGACATATATTTAAGTTATTTATTCTTACTTTCATCCATGCTATCTTTACTATTATAAGTGGGAGGTGCGTATGTTGGATTAACATACCCCACTGCTGCCTTTAACTGCTTTAGAGGGTAAGCCCCTGTTTTTCTTCCATCGTGTTATCTTTTGTAAGAGGAGCAGAGGGCGTTATGTCCTCTTCTTTGTGCTGATTGAGCATCCACTCCATCAGGCGGGTCTTCTTTCTCACTTTTATACATCTTCCATAGTTCTAAAGAATTGAACCTTTTTTATTGTGTCTTACCGTATATGTAGCATGCAAATCCGTTGTCATGTGTCGCAGGACTTTTTTTTTTATCATGAGTCTTCTTGAGGCCATGGCATAGGTGTTTATTAGTCGTGCCTTTTACCACTCAGAGTGGTATTTCGAAATTGTAGGTGTGTATCTTGGGAGTGTCCTGCATAGATAAAAGGGGAGTGTCTCCCATTTTGATAAGTCGATTTCAACTGTCAATACTTACCAGGTTCTTGAATTATACATCACACAAAAAGCGATTTGGGCATGCACCATCAATCGCCACCCTTTATCAAAAAGGGACATCATTTTAACCAATTTTAAAGTCTCTACGATATAGTTTCTCTTTATTTATTTGTTTATAATTCTATAGATTCTTGCTGGCTTCTTTTTCTAATATTACCACCTTTATTTAATTTATAGTTTTTTTCTCAACTTGTATCCTTCTGTGACTGACATCAAGCGCTTGATCTTAAAGCCTGATCATTAATGGTATTACTATCCTTTTATATTTCTTATTTTATACACAATAAAAGTTTTACACTGACATATTTAACCCCCAATAAATGTGCACTTTTCTTTTTCTGTGATCACCTTCCTTTACTTTTCTCTTAGTAAATGTAGCTCATCTCAATATTTTCCCCGTTTTGGCGTGTAACATGCATTCTTCATATTGATGCTTGCCTCTGGATTCCCTAAATGTACTGTGCTTAGAGTTCAATGCATGTTCTTCTGTTCCCTTGGAACCAGGAATCGAGGTATCTCTATCTCTTTCATTACAAATCCTGTTACTATATATTTACATTTATACTATAGCCCCTCCCCTTTGTTTGCTATTTTCAATGCTCTGCTTACATCCGTTACTCAGCACAAGTCCATTGGCATCGATTCCCCCAATTGACCATTTCGCCTTCAGTCTGCGGGACAGCTGCAGAGACCAGACAGGAATTTCTTCAAAGGGGCACCTGCCGACCGATTCTTTCCACACGTGTGTTATGTTCGTCATTCTCCGCAGGAAGCTCCGTGATCTTCTGGGTAATGGTGAATCTCATCAATTGACAGAGAGTGTAGATCTGGGCCCAGATAACTGGATGAGAACCATCCGCACCGCTACCAAAGTGTGCACTAGCACCTTTGGGCACATCTCATGCGCAGAATGGAATTACTATAATAAATGATCTTGGACCCAAATAACCAACAGGCTCAAAGAATATGGCAAAGTGCTACTTTATTGCCAGCTCAGATAAAGTAGGGAAATCTGGTGACCATACAAATTGCAGCTCACTCACTCTGTTACTTTTCCATTACACAAAAGCTTTACACTTTGATGGACATTAGCTACGATGTCATCCTTCATGGCAAATAATAAAGTTTATCGAGGGGAGGGTTTGGTTAGGGGAGCACATATACCTATAGTATGCATAAGTGTTAATAACATCATTGACTGCCCCTTGTCAGTTAGGCACGCCTCAAACTACTTCTAAATACGTATAATACAGATTATAGAGAAACAATAACAGTGGATTGGCTTCTGCAACATTGTATAGCATGCTGCTACATAGCCCCTTATGATTTGGTATACTCTCCTAACCTTGGACATTGGGTTTGTTAGCAGCACGTAAGCAAAACGAAACCCAGGTGCCGGAAACAACGTCAGACCACTGCCCACTTTGGTCAGTTAGCCTACCATCTCTCATCAGTTAGACCATGAGCCAAGGCTGCTTCTTTGTAGCTGACCTTGCTGACTGTTCTCTTCAATGGGACTTTTAACAGAGTCTAGGTACATCGCTATCTTCAGTTGAAGCTTCAATAATAGGTCTTGTTTTCTAGTCGACCACAAATTTGTCAATTTTGACCTTTTATTTACTGCTATTTGATTTAAATATGCAGAGTGTTGTTACTCCTTTTGACCTCTAGAGACTTGGGGCCTGATTCACAGAAGCGTTTTATAATGGCACAATCGCATAGGAAAATGCTCTGTGAATCAGGCCCTAAATCGCTCCATTTTACGTATGCTCTCTGCATCTTTAATTGTTCAATACTTGCCACTAGCAAATGTTTTCGTTATTGCTTAATCTAAGAGAAATGTGTCTTTGTTCATAGTTCATTGTTGACTCCCTCTGAACTTTCCAATTATTTCTTGATGTGTCATCCTCGGTCTCGGCCAAGCAGATATCCTTTGTTCCTTGCACAAAACTGTTTCTTCAGCATCTTTCAGCCTTGGTTTGTCCCCGCGGTTGTTTTGATACAAACCGACGTCCATCTTTCCATTATGGCCGCTTTCCTCACATTATAGTTTCTATTGCAGCAGGCCTCTATATATCTTATCCACCTTGCGTTTCTGTGTATATACATTTGCTACTTATCGTCTCATTCATCTTCTTCGTGTATATGATTTCTTCATTTCTGCATACATGTTTCTCTTGTTACTTCAGTTACATTATCATTCTTTACATATTTGCATATCATTTCAGTGCATCTTAGTGCCTTCTGTTCATGACATCACTTTGCTCTGGTCTTCTATGTCCAATGGTGTAGGCCGACATCCTTCCACCAAATCAGTGCAAAGGTACATTCGATATGGTAGTCTGAGTACATAACTTCTCTCATATCTTCGATCCGTTTTTGGTATGATACCTGGTGTCATGCACAGTATTCTTGCTATTCTTCCAGTATGACGGAGGTGAGGGGCGGGCACTAGAGATGATGCCACATAGGGAGACCGACATAAAGAGATTGTGTAACCTTCTTATTTGTAATCCGGTAGTGGTTGGGATAAACCCCTATAGAGACTAGGGTTTTATTTATCGCTAAAAAGGGTGTTCCTATCTTGGAATGCTGCTGATTAAAATATATTTTCGATGGGTTAAACTGTAAGGCGACAAGGGTTCTTGCACCAGATACTGGTCTCCCTCAGGTTCTTTGTTCTGGACACAATCTCAGGGATATAGCATACATCGCTCTTCTTTCTCAGATCACGGTCACATGGATAAAGCGGACAGATGCTCATTGGATCCCAAACCGTCTCAAGATGTGGGGCCTGCCACTTTTGTTCAGTTTACAGTCACAGGGATATTTATAATATATCCAGGAGGATAGTGCCTAGCTCCCTTCTTCATAGGAAAATAGTAGCCGCTAACTTTTGAGGGATGCAGTGCCTAGCTCACTTGAAAGCTGTTTTAGTATCTTCAGAAGTAGCTTGGCCAACCTGACAAGCTTGCCCATGACCTTGCGTGCTTTTCTCTCGACCAGCTTACCTCAGTGGTTCTAGTTCCAAATCCTCCAATGTGTTCCTGGAGTCTGGATCCCACTCCTGGAGAACTACTTCCCCTTCTCTCTCGTTCTAGCCTTGCATAGGCCTTTGTCTTCCATAATATACATTTGCTGTTCTTCTATTGATTCCTCTCTAGCCTTGGTTGTAAGGATCCAATGGCCCAGCTGTTCTGGGTGGGTGATTTCTGAAGTCTTGGTAATGTTCGGCAGCCATCTTGAGTCTGTGCGTAAGTCCTGCCCCTTTTTCTTGTCTAGGTGTTGTTCCTTGGCAGGTCTGCTAACGATGCTCGGTGCAACGCTGTGTAAGCTGGAGCTGCAGTATAGATCTGGTACACGATAACAGACATCTCTGCTTGTGTAGGGGCCCCTGTGGCTGTGCATTGCACTCCATATTTCTACATATTTCTCTCTACTGCAGCTTCTAATATTTTTAGCACTCTGTGATCTGTGTCTAGCTTAAACCCTCGACTGACTATTCCCCACTCATCTTTGTTTTTATTTTTCTTCTTTTCTTGAAGACCCTCTTCCTGTGCGTTAGTTGCCCTCTTTGGCAGTCCTGGTTCTCGTGCTCTAGCTGTATCCCCCCTCCTCCTCCTCCTCCTCTTCCTCATTCTCCTTCTCCTCCTCCTACTATTCCTACTGATACTCGCCCTCATCCCCAACCTCAATAGAACACAACTTACACTCTTGAACAATAGATGTCATTTGGAGGTAGCATGGGGTAGCTATGCCTGGTAGAGCAGCTGCTACCCCTGGTTAATGGGGCACTCCCTCATTCACCGTAGTGCTCTAGTGGTCTGTATTGGACTAACTGAAAATATAATGCATAATTGGTACATTCCATTAGCTTTCAAAGTCCCATGGACCCCTTCAACAGATAATGTTCACTGATGAAAATGAGCAGCAAAAGAGCACACGACTGGATGTTGCATGAACATAGAATAAGCACGGCAAAATCTTCACTTTGAGCTTAATTGGCTGCAGGAGGAGTTTGTGTTGAATGCAGTCAACGGCCACCTACCTTATCAACCAAGCATGATATTATGGTTTAGAACAAACACATAACTGTGGACATTGAAAAGCAATTTGAAATTCTATCACTGCTGGGAAATTATATTTAGGCAAGCGCAAGTTATTTGGATAATAGAGTTGCACATAGTGTGTTTGCTAAATTAAGCGCAAGTAGCCTTAAATGGGACCCAGTAAGGTAGAACATGCATTGGCAATGGCAACAGTTTGGGCTTTTGTGTCGGAAAGGCACTTGCCAGGCACAGCCCTAGTGGTGTTAAATGGCCAGAGATGGTAGCCAGTGCAAAATGGTGTGAGTATCTCTGCATCTAATAGCAGTGCTTGGTAAATGCCTAATACATATACACAAGCCAGAAATGTTGGCATTGCAAATGCTTGTTTTGAACAGAACTTCAGTGAAGGACATGCACAGTGCTTATAAGACCTGGTAAAACCTTTGTATTACACCAGTAGTGGGCTTACAACTCCAGATAAGTCATTAACTCTCAGAAGGCTACTTTGTAAAAACACTGGCAGGCACATCAAGCACAAAGTTTGATGTTAAAGCTTGATTAAAGCTAGCTTAAAGAGTTCCCATAAGGGTGTGTTTTAGGCAAAGAGAGGTAGAAACTGGGTGGCAATGGCCATAGGGATTAGCATGATTGAATATTGATTAACTGGGTACCAACTACATCTCATAATATCATAATACAGTGCTTAGAATTGGCAGTAATTTCTAATGCAGCACTATATGAAACGTTGCGATATATTTTGCCAGATCGGTCTGTGACATAGATTACCCTTTTGACAACAGACTCGGCTGAGAAACCTCCTCAGGCCCTAGCACTTTCTCTTCATGTAAGAGGGATTTGTTATGCAGATTAGGCTGTATGTGTGCACACCTGGCATATGTTGTGTGTGCCTGGGTATGGGAGGCTGTAGCTTCATATGAATATATAACTGCCGTGTGAGTCTATTACTGGCACAAGATGGCAGTGTCTACCATATAAGATTGTACAGGCATATGGAGGCAGTGCCCCCCCCACACTCCTCATGTATGATGGTACTGGTGGGTATGTTGTTGGCATAACATGACTGCACCTATGGTATGTAAGGACAGTCCCCATTTAATTTATAGCTGCAAACCAAAACATTGTTTAATTTAGAAACTATTTGTTATTGTATTAACACACACTGAATGTAATTCTTTTACATTATTGTTATTTACTATAGTGTCCTAAAGGTCAACGGGCATGTGACATCACTGTCTGTGAAGGAATGGAGGTCGCAGCTCAAGTGTTGTCATTGCTGATTTCCCTGGCATTTTAAGGAAATGACGTCCGCTGCCCTAAAATCCCCAATCAGAAAGCTCTTACCTCTTTTTATAGTGATGTTCAAGCATTAATTGTCCATCGAGTTCTCGTTTTTGTGTGTCTGTTTTCCTATAAGTATATTGGTTTGTGATAGGTTTTCCTTTGAGGCTTACCTCCTCCTAATAGGCCTACTATTTGTTTCCACATAATATCATGTGTTGCGTATCTTCTCTTTTGAAAATCTTCATGTGCCCTGGCCGCAGCAGTCCAGAATTGCAAAGGGCAAATCCGTCCATTTGGATTAGGCTGCAATATCATGACTACCTGCTGATCCCTTATTTTGGCTTCCCTGCTCATAGTGAGTTGATTGCTCTGCTTTCAGTGTCCTCTTGTTGAGTGCAGCACTGTTTTCATTTGGCTCTGGTTCGTGCTCCAGGCCCGACGTGCGCAGGTTTTCCAAGTGCCACTTTGCACATGGAACTGCAAAGGGGACATAAAATATCCATAAATTCGCCAACTTGAGTTTAATATATGATAATCCTTTCATGGGGCTGATTTTTGTCTTGGTTTCTTTCCATGTGAATTAGTGCTGACTGGACATAATTTTTCCTCCATTTTAAGCGGCATATTTACCCCTCAAAGAGAATAGGTGCTGCTCCGTAACCTAGGCATCTACTGTAATGTTGGATCGTTTGAAAATGGACTTTGGAAGATCCTCCCTATAATGTTTCCCGGGGTCTCATCACTTTGAGTGGCTTCCTTTGGTCCCCATAGCTCCCCAGTCTCCCCAAGTGGGCAAAGAACTGGTGACATAACACATAGTCCATTGGATGGCCTGGAACCAATCGGAATTTGAAAGGTTCAGCCGTCTTCAAAAGAGACATTGGGACATTTGGGAGACATTGAGACATGAGAAGGGTTTACAAGTGCATGTGCTTCCTGTATCATCACTTCTGCTGATCAGTAGTCTGTTTTGGAGCAAATTCATAGTGTTTGTATTCCATTGTATTCCCCTTTGGGCCTGGAGAATGTCCCACTCCTCGTCCATGTCCACCATAACTGACCATTCTGTAAACTGAGCTGTTTTCCCAAGGTTATCTGGGTTTAACCTGTTCTCTCCAACATAAATATCTAACTGTTGCCCAGGGAAGTGGTTGGAAAAAGGTGGGAATTATATATGAATTTTCTTCCTTGAGCCAAGCTACCTCATATGCAGTCCTTTTTCTCCACTATGTTCCAGGAACACCATAGAGATGCTGGCAAGGCGTAACCACCTGAAAAACGTATAATAAACCTGGACGCTGTAACTAGCCTGCAAGCCTTTATTTGGCATATAAGGTGCCCCTGAACAGGATGGCCATACTTGGCACATAATGCTTGCCCTGGCATTAGCTGAATGGTGCATTTGGCAGCACCATGGTATATTGGGACTCCCCCATCAAATGATGGCAGTACATTCACAACTCAAGGCTGCACATATGCATATGAGGCTGTCTCTGAGATTTTGATGGTTATAGCTGAGCATATATGGCTAAAGGTTGCATTAAATAAAGGCAGACCTATTGAATTTGCCAGGGCTTGTTTTAGAAGAATTCAAGAACGGCTTTGTTGACACTCATAAAGAGCCCTTGGGCGCAAAACAATTATTGTTCTCTACCTTGCCCACCTGAACAAAATTGTAGGAGCACAAGATTTACACGCTGCTGCAGGTCCCTGATTATAGAGAAGCCCTCCCCTCTCCCATCAAATCCTACATGTTGAAATAAAGAATTGGGAACACTATCATCAGCGCAAGGGAATCTGCCTTTGATGTTATAATCATGAATGAAACCTACTGAATTATTCCTAGTATCTAAGACCCATCGATACAAATGTTATTACCAATCTGTATGAAGCATATATCTATTGGCTATGAATGATGTATGTTGGCTGAAGTTCAGCAGTTGCTGTACAAATCAAAAACAAAATACATAAATACACATAGCACTCACCCCAAAAATGTATTGCAATTTTTTATCAGTCATATTAAAGCATGTGTTGGGAAACATTCATTCTGAGAATGAGAACTTTGGTTTACTCCCTACTATAAATAATTAATCTCCTTGTTTTGTTCCCAAATACCCAAGATCGTACAGAACAATACCAAACTTTTGGGTCTCTGGTCTAGGTTGAGCAACTGTCCAGAAAGTTGGTACATTGATCCACTAGGTTACTCAGTTACTGTACTTGCTTTCCCATAGTTGCAAAGTGCCCACCTAACCACTTTATAGAGCTTTGAGACAATACACAATAAAACAAGTAACCAGCTTAAAAAATATAGTGTCTAAGAAAATCTCTTCATTTTGGAGTTGCAACACAATGCCATCTGCAAGGGTGTGCTATCCTAAACTTTATTGATTTTCGCCATGCAATATGATGCTGGTTTTCTCACTTAGAAAGGGAGCTTTTCTAAACAGGCCTAATTTTCCAGCTCTCCAGGATATAAAAGTATAGTGCACATGTGTGCTTTTGCTGGACCCCTTTTGCTGGACCCGATCTGCTGACACACCAGCTGTTGCAAAGTGTTTTGGCAACATGCCAGTTACAGAGTAGCATGTCCATTCCTGAAACAGCCTGCAGCAATCCAATTCATTCTAACAGCCATGAGTTGCCTTTACTGGTGGTCTCCATGGTTCTAGATATATAATTGTGAATCTCTGTGTCCTAGTGGCAAAACTTTGGTTAAAATTAAATAGAACATTGTATCTAGTTTGATATAGTGGCCTATCAAGAGATCTATATGTTGGGTACCCTGAGTACCTGGTCTTCTGCTGGGAAGGCTTGATCCATTCCTAGGAGCATATGCCATGCTCTCATGGAGGGTAGGGCGGGATTTGTGTACTTCAAAGTGGATCATTGCAACACAATGCGGAAGTCACATAAGGGAGATCATTAATGGTGTCTTTGTGATCTCAGCCAGTCTAGAGGTGGGGCAGATTGTATAGTGTTCCAGAAGAGAGCATTTGTACCCAGAAGAATGGTCCTTGCATCTTTTTTTTTTTTTTACGAATCATGGTCCTTGCATCTTGAAAATGCTAGACTACACTTCCTTCCTGTGACACTGCAGACAAGACACTGGGAGATGACATCAGAAGGCTAAACCCTTGTTACAGCAGCACCGCATGGCCCATTACAGAAGACTTAGATTGGATCAATCCAGGTTTGCAAAATTGCTATAGATGGGGGCGAGCCCTCCCCCTCCCCAACCTAATTGAATCCTCTTCATCAAATAATCTTCTTGAGATTTCCAACAAGATTTCCTTGCAAACTTGTTGGAGTAAAGACTAACTATTAGGGTGAAGATTAGGATTTCCAAGGAGGGTGTAGGCCTTCCTCAACATTGCCTCACCCTCCAACCACTTTAATGGAACATTTGAAGGGACCTGCTGTTGGAAAGCCTGATTGTTGACTACTGCTGTAACACTGGTACCCGGGCCCCTGTTGACCAATGTGGCAAATCTGCAAGTCTCCCTGCTAACCTTTCAGGCAGGGAAGGGCAGAAGATGGACTGCACTTCCCTGAGAGACCTGGAAAGGTATCGAAACACCACAGGACCAAAAGAAGCTGACTCTGGCTCTCCCTGGATCACTGAATGGCTACAGGCCAGTTTGATCTCCTTTGAGAACCTTCATGCCACATCAAGGACCCCCTGGAGATGCTTTTGACACTGTACACTTGAAACCACTTTGGGCACATCCGAGCCTGCCGATTATACCTCCCCTGCCTCTTTCCTAGTTTCCTTAATCTTCAAGCCGTTGCCAAACCGCAACACTGTGTTTAACCCAGTTGAGCCAGCGCGTAGCTGAAGTTGAAGTGCTGCACTGAGTCACTGTCAAGACTTCAAACTGCACATCGCTGCTTGTCTCAAGCTTCTTCGAACCTCAAGCTGTTGCAACTTGTTGAATTGCACAGTGTTGCTGAATCCCGTCGAACCAGCTTGACTCCTGAATCGACGCATTGGAAAGCACCACGAAACCCGACTCGACGCTGACAAGCTCCTGGACAGGCATTAAGGTACCTATAATGGTTATAATCCATAGCCCTGTTTAACAGGCCCTATTGACATTTAAGATCCCACTCTTTATATTGGCATTCTTGCATTTGCTACAAATACTATTAGTCTGCACCCCCTTGTTCTCCCCTACGCAGAGAGCCCTTTATATAAAAAGTTTGCATTACCTGTGAATTCTCTTACATGGATGGGATGGTAGTGTTTTGAAAATTGTATTTATGTAGTGTAATCAAAATCTTATTTTTGTATGACCTTGATTGGATGTTATTTTAATGTTGGTATCGCAGTAACAATGTTGTTTTGTATTCTTCAATGCTGTCTCAGACCCCTCTTGAAGAGTATACCCATAGTGGTTCTAACTGGTTACTATTGTAAAATAACTTGCATACACTTTTGTTTTTTTTAAATAACATGCACATTTTTTTACTAACATTATTTTCTGTCCTACCAACCTTGCCAAAAGTAGCCTACAGTGGCAATCACAGCATACATCACTATTCAAACAGGTGCCGAAAATATAACGCCCTAAAACAGAAGGAAAATAAAACCCTGCACAAACATTTTATTACTTATCTTATTAACTTTAGTACAGCCCAAATACCTCAATATATAATGCCCCTTTTTTTTGCTATATTTAAACTGTGCCACATACAACATTCAGTCATTTAATGACAGGAAGAAAAAAACATAAATCTAACAAGCACTTTCAAAATGGACCCATTACCTTTTATTAACAAAACATAGACACCTCATTGTCATTTTGTACCTACACTAAAGCTGAAACTGTTTGCTTTGCCAGTGGCTGTTTTCGATTGCACTGCACCCATCAATTTCTCTTATATGTTTAAGACTGTTATGTGGCATAATAAAGAAAGCTCGTTGTTCCTCTTGTACTGCTCGTCTTGCAGCAAATCAATTTAATGTGCCAGGTAGTGAGCAAAGCCTTTGAAGCTGTCAAAATGTAATGCACTGTAGAGGCTACAACAGCACTTTCCATCTGAGTTGCAGAAAATGAAGCCCGCAAAGACCCACTCGCTCAGACTATCTGGCAATGTCTAGAATGTGGAAACGCCTGATGGAAGCTCATTTTCACACTTTAAATGCCATACCAATATTTGATCTCCTTTTTTGGTGGTAAAGCACCACATATAAGACAAAACTAAAGATATATTGATGGGGCTGTTTCTGCATAAAACAGCCTTCTAGCAATGCTAGAGGAAAAACTGTAAATTAAAAAAAAATGAAAAACGATGTAGGGAAATAGTAGCATTGAGGAAATAATAGATAGCAAAACTGGGTTGGATCTTTAGTTTCTGCCTGCTCTGGACACATTTTGTTACAGGGTCATTTTGTTTTTGCAACTTAATTCAATTTTCTGAACTGTAGCAGTGACCTTGTTTTTTTAAACGTGCGCAAGTAAATGTAATAACTTTTGTTCTTTTAGGATTGGTACAGCAGCTCTGGCTGTGCAGGTGGTGGGGAGTAACTGGCCCAAGCCCCACTACACTTTGCTTGTGACTGGTCTGTGTCGATTCCAAATCGTCCACCTGCTGAAGGAGCGCCCATATCCTGTGGCGGAGGTGGAACAGTTGGACCGCCTTGAACAATTCACAGACAAAACTAACTTAAAGGAGGAGTTGGGGGAGCTGTCGGAGCAGTTCTATAAATATGCTGTGCAGGTTAGTGACTTTCTTTTTTTCCCCTCCTTTTCTCATTACTTTATGCAAAGCTGTGTGAACTCAGTAAGGGTTGCATGTCGGTCCATTCAACATTCATGCAACCATAGATAGGTATTGGTTAAAGCCAATCATACATTTAAATCAATGAACTTCAGAAAATCTGTCAGACATGTATCCCTCTAATATATCCTACCCCCGTCCTCCCCAGGATTATGTAGATCAAATTCATCCTATGGACTTTATTCCTGGCAGGATTAACATCTTGTGTAACAGCCACTTACTTATTTGAGTTGATCCGGGACGAGAAGGGGGTGGGGGCATATAATTGCCACTGAGAGAATTTTAACCACATAGCTTGCAACATAGCTCAGCAAATTAAGCTCTTGCCTGCAGATTTTTCTATGTATATTGCATTCAGATGTGAATCACGGCTCTGTTGAATTAGCCTTTCATCATTTCAAGTTAGATATATTACGTTAACTACACTAGGTAGTAAACCTTATTACAGTACTTAAACTGGGTGCAAATTGCCATGAAGAGCCACATGGAAAAAATGTTCGTCATTGTATGCATGCTTAAAATTCAAGGGCATTGCAGAGCTGGTCGGGGTTGATCTTCACGCCATTGAGGATGCACCAAAATTCAGTTATTATATTACGCCCAATCTTGTTCACTTTTCATTTGTTTACTTACTATTGGGATTGTTGGTGTATTCTCCTACACCAGCTTGAGAGCCAAAGTGAGAGGAAAGGCCAAAATGAGTACTGCAATAATATTATTAATTAATTGAAAAAAGGAACAGGTCCTCATCTGGTTGCTCTGCATCTTTTCTATCATTCACACTTATTTGTTCATGAGAAGTGCTTTTTGGGTTGCGTATAGTGTGTCTTCACCCTGATCCATGTAATCCTCTGCAGAGTCACCTGTAAGAAGCTAGATTTAATGTTGTAGCTTATGAGCATACTAACTGGATATAGACTAAGCCAAAAAGAGCAAGTCCATGAACTCCAGAGAATAACATTGTCTACAAGAGGTAAGATTATAATGGAGATAAAGACAAGGCATTTAAGATCAATGTGGTTATGGGGGATGAGATAAAACATTTAAGGGATGCAACCCCAATGCCATCATTTGATTTGCTCCTTTAGCCAATACTATGGCTGCTCCCAAGTTAGAGGATCTTAATGTACAATTTTCCAAAATACTTTATTTTTTACTGCTGCTCTTGCTGATTGACATTCGTTCACTCAGTTTTTGGGTATTTTCTCTTACCTTCTGTCTCTTTCCTTCTTTGTTTCTTGCTGTATTTCCTTCTTCATTTAAGCATGTTTCAACTCTTCCTATTCTCAAAACAATACCACTTCCCCAAATCTTCTCTAGAATTCCCGACATATCTTCTTTCCAAACTCCTGAAACGTGTAACTTCTACTCGACTCTTTGCTAACTTAATGTTCATTTTTTCACCTACTCTAAAGTCTTGTTTTTTATTGGCTTATTTCACTGAAGTATCTCTAACACTCAATAATTTTCTTGCATCTGCTTGTCACTGTAAGTTGCAAACACTTTTTATTCTTTTGGATTTGTCTGTAGCTTTCAACTCTGTGAATCGGGTTATTCTCTGCTCATCTGTTTCCTCTTTTGTTTTTTCTGGTTCTGTACTTTCTTGGCTGTCTTACATCTCTGATCACTCTTTTTGTAAAAGCATGGCAAGTGGCTCATATTACCTGCTGTTGCTAGGTTGCACAGGGCTCACTTTTGGGTCTTCTCTTTTCCCTTCACACTCTTGCTCTACCTTCTATTATCTCTTCTTCTGGTTTAATTTGTCACTTTTATGTGTATGACTCCACACTTTGTTCCTTTTCCTCCTTCACAGATTATCTTCCTGTTGCAATCTGTCTCTCTGCCTTTCAGCATTGAATGATTTACCACTCACTTCATCTTAATTTGTTAAAAATGGTTACAAATTGGAATCTTTCACTTCCCTGTCATTTCTCCATATGTTTGTTCTCCACCTCACCTTATTCTCCCTCCCCTTGCCTTGCTTCTTTTTTCTTCCACTGCTCGTAAGCTTTGTTTTATTTTCTATCCTCCGTTGTTCTTCCCATTTCTTCTCTGGCTTGTACCTGTTGCTATTAACTCTTAATATTTGTAAAAACCTGCCCTTTTCTTACTTTTCAGGCTGCCACAATGTTTATTCTAACTTGTTTTTTTCTCAAATTGAGTACTTCTCCATTTGCTGCTACTGTCCTTTTCACCCTTACACTATCTTCAACTTTGTCTGTTTTGCACCGTGTTATCATATTTCTCCTTCTCTTCTTATTTCCTGCCTTCCCTTTACTCTTGTCTCCTCTTTCGCACCATAGGGCACATATCTGAATAACTAATGTTCATACATCAACACCTATGTATATTTCCTTTGAGCAATGCATTTTTTTAAAACCTTTTTTTATGAGACGTCGTGCGACGAGCAATGCAGAATTTCAATACAATTACAGAGCATACTAAATTTACATAATAGACGCAGAACAAGTTTCGATAGACCTTATGACGTGTCAGCATGGAGGAACGGTGCACTAGACCATACCAAGAAACTCAGTCCAGAGCTGTGGTCTCGCTGCGGGCAGTGTTAGAGATGGTACCTGCCAAATAAAATCTGACCAGAGTCCAATGGACGACATGTTGATGGCACAGTTAAAACAAATCCCTTTCCACATTCCTGACATAAACTAGTTCACGCAGCCACTCCTCAGAGCTGGGGGGCTATTTAGGTCTCCAGTGTTTAAGTATGCATCTCTTAGCTACTACACTCGCTATGTTGAAGAAACGACGAGTAATCACAGAGACCTTTCCTATGGCCCCCATAAGGCGCTTGTGCAGGGAGAGACACAGCGAAATATCAAGCATAGTGTCTCACACCCACCACCTTACCCAAAAATCCAAGATCCATGCCCAATACATATGATAGGATTCAGCTTGCATACAAGGGCCACTTTTGTTTGGGGAGAATTTGGCCAGTCTAGCTGGAGTATAGTGCAAATGGTTCAACACTTTGGTTTGTATTAACTGCAGACCTTCTTTAAGAAAGACTGCCTTTGTCAGCTGGCAACATCTGCTCCATTTCTCCTCCCCAATGAAAGCACCAAGTCTCTTTACCAGACCTCTCTCATATTATTCCTTGATGGATGGTTTGACTGTAACAAGTTATAAAGCCTGACACTCCTTGCCGTGACCCCACCACTGATAGCGCTAATACAAGTATGCGTCTCCGGTTTAATAGGAAATGAGGGCCATTTTCTGCAAAATGCTGGCTGCATCCGATAGTATTGGAGCATCCAAAAGGGACCACCCCCCAGTTTACTGGACAAATCCTCAAGGCATACAAAGCGACCATAAGGAAACAGATTCCCTATAGTCAGTTGACCAGAGTTGTCCCACAACCTTCTAATCTCCCTGTATTATGAGGGGGAAATACCAGGGAAATTCCACAGGGGGAATGCCGAATTATAAGGAGAATTCATCTCTAACTTTCTGAATCTCCTCGACCATGCATTTACTGTGGTTCTGACAGGGTCAAATGTGACATACCCATCACTAAATATAACTGATCTAAGATCCGTGGGCGATGCCCCATAATGCTCCAGTGGTAGGTGTACAACCCTATTCGCCACAGCGTACCAGTGTCCAGCAAAGTGGGCCTGGGAGCTATAGTAATAGAGATAAAAATTGGGGGCTGCAAGGCTGCCGCGCTCATATGGCTCAGTCAATTTTTGTCAGCTAACCCTGGCCACCCCTGCATCCCAGATGAACGCTGTCGCTAATGTCCTAAGCCTGATGAAAAAGACCCGCCTGGGCCGTATGGGTACATTACAGAAGAAGTAAACAACTTTGGGAGCACCACCATCTTGACCAATGAGATCGGTCTGTGCAACAAAATCAGAAGCTTCACCCAAATCAACAATTTCGTAGTCAATTGTTGTAGGTATGACTCATGGTTGTCAACGTACGATTGCGACTCCTGGAAACCATAATCCCCAAGCACCTTAAGTGAAGGGGGGACCAGTGGAATCCCCCAGGTACGGCTGGTTGCACAGTAGAGGGTGTGAGGGGGAATAACTCAGGCTTGGCATTATTTATTCTATACCCTGAATACTGTGCAAACGTGTGTATATCTTGCATAATTGGAGCGAAATGATCTGTGGGCCCCATTTATCCTGATCCCCCTATGTCCGTGGGTATCCCTAAACCAAAGCAGCAAGGGGTTCTATAGCGAGAGTGAATAGCAAGGGGGAAAGTGGGCAACTCTGTCTGGTGCCCCTTCCCAGCGAGAACGGTGCTGACAGTGTTTTGTTGGTGCGAACCCTAGCAACCGGGTGAGAATATAGCAGGCGAATACATTGCATAAAATAAGGACCAGTGGCAAAGTACACAGAACAGATAGCACGAGGAGACCGAATCAAAGGCTTTCTCTGTGTCTAATTATGCCGCAATCGCCCTGGCCTGCGGGCCAATCTGTGCCTTCATGCAAAAAAATCATCTCAGATTTAAGGCCATGGACCTAGTGGAAATGAACCCCGATTTGGTCTGGGTGCACCAGTGGAGGCAAACGGATGGCCAACATTTTTGCAAAAATCTTTGCATCCGTATTTATTAAAGATAGCGGTCTATAGGAAGCCACATCATGAGAGGGCTTATTGGGCTTCAATAGGACCGCGATAATGACTTCCCGCATGGTCTGGGGAAGTTCACCTCGAGCAAGAGATTCTTCCCATACTGCCAACAGTCTAGGAGCCTGTTCCTGCTTGAACTCTTTGTAGAGTTCTATCCCCCAACCAATCTGCCCTGGTCGTCTTCCCTGAGGCCAGCGATTTCACTGCTTCGCCAATCTCCTCTATCGTTAGAAGCTGATCAAGAGCTTGGCTAGCCTGAAGCGTCAGCATGGGTAGCTGAATGCTAGCGAGGTTGCGGGCAAGGACCTCTTCTGAAACCATATCACTGTTTGGGTATAGCGTAGAATAACATTTGGAAAACTTTTCATTTATATCACTATCATGCACCATCACCCTACCGCCCTTTCTGCGTATGCTAGTGATCGGGTGCCGGAAGTTCTCAGCCTAGCAAGTGTTAGGACTGATTTTCTATACTATGGCCTGGTGGACAGATGTATAGAAGGCCAACCTATATTGTGACAGGAACAACTCTGGGACTCTGGGAAGCTGTAGCCAAACCACTTTAGGTATCAGTGACAGGCGGTGTAGGCTAAGTTCTGCAGAGGGGGTGAGCTTGTAAAGGGTCCACAATGAGGTCACACAATGGGAATCACAGATTACACTGAAAGACAGGATGCATAAAAATAGTTATTTATTTATGGCCAAAACACACTATAGTAAAATGACTGCTAGCAGGTAGACATATTGCACAACACTATCAAACTAAATACATATATACATTAACTTTTTTATAGGGCATAATACACATCAAACTCCTGCAAAGGAAAGGTTAGAATAGAATTATGCACAAAAAGTTCAGCAAAGGTGATCCCTAGCTAAAATTGTCCAGCCCTAAATTTCCTGGTGCCTTTTGCCCAATTGTTCGTATTATAGTTCCACAGAATTTAGGATTCAGGAAAAAATTAAGGTAGGGTCTCTGGGGTCCAGTGAAGGGTTGTTAGGGTTAGTGCAAATGGCCAAAAGTAGCCCCAACAGTCAGATGTCTTGCGCAAGCAAGCAATGGCAAAGCCAAAAGTGTTAGAAATAAGCTTTATTATAAGCCCATTGATTTATAATGGGAGTACAGGGGTATTTTAGAAACTCTCTAACTTACCCCGATTCTTCCCCAGACATGGCAGAACAAAGGAAGAGGGTTTGATGTTGCTCTTCCCGCCAAAAGTCAGTTCTTGATTCACAGGGGTTGCAGGTTCGAGCAGATCTCCTGTTGGTATCTTTTACTCTTGCAAGGACTCTCGGTCAAAGAATGCTGAAAAAGTCAATGTAGCACCCCTCTCAGGACTGGACTCAGGTCAGGTAAGAAATTTTCAGATGGTGGTCACTGCGCACGGTGACACAAAAGGACTCAGTAGACTATCTCAGGTCCCCTTGATGCTAGGACGCCGACATTCCGCAGGAGGTAGTCTCGGGGCCTAAACTCAGTACGGTGATGCCGGCAGCACTGTAGCACAAAAACAGAGCTGGTCAGCCCCAGGATGGTTCCAGGGCAGGTACGAAGGTTCCCGTTGGCAGGGCACAAAGCAGACATCTGGCATGGATGGTTCCTCTACTCCATGGGTCGTAGCTCCTTCCCAGGACTACTAAAGTTCACAAGCAAGACAGTGCTCCTCCTGGACAGCAGCATAAATTGGTTGCCAGGCCTCCTTCAGTCAGCTCTCAGGTTTCTTCATGGGTCTCACAGCTGGACAGGATACTTGGCTCCTTCAGGTTTCTCCAGGATCTCTGAAGAATGGGTGCAGGGGTCCTCTTTGTATCCTAAAAGCCAGATAAGAGCTGAAACAGACTAGCCAATAGCAAGACTAGCACTCCCCCTGCCCCCAGCAGTAGTCCAATCGGGACCACTGGCTGAACATTCAGGCATACCGCTCAGACACACTGAAACCAGTTTGTGGATTGGAGTCAGACCCAGCCCACATCCTGCCAGCAAACACACATAGCCCTCCAGTAGCCTGCCAAAGGCTCCTGCTTTCCCGGGCACTGGAAGCCCTTATAAGGATTATCCTGGCCTCTAAGGCCAGGAAGAAGGCTAAAGGACAAGATGGCAAAAAAAAGGCGCAAAATCTCGTGGCACGGCCATGTTTGACCAGTAGCAACAGTTAGTAGCTAAACGCTGTAATGCTAAAACAAACATCCTCAAAAAGTGGGGAAAAGTCACTGCTGCCACCAGCCTATCCTTTTAGCACACCTAGAGTAACCAAACATCCTCTGAGTGTAGTCTGGACAAAACAAAAATGCACCCTATTGTACTTCAATGCAAGCTGCATTGTACAATGATAAAAAGTTAACACAAGTGACACAAAAACAAGTGATATAAAAATAACCAAAAGTAGTAACATAGTAACACAACTAATGGAAACAAGGTTTCCCAGTACTGACATCCTGAATCACATATCAGTTCCCCATAAAATATGAGCAAAGGCCAGTGTAATGATGCTTAAGGCTTCAGGTCAGATTAAAAAATAAAAGCAAAACGTTTGAGGGTTCTATAAAGATGGAAGGAAAGGTGAAGTAAAGAGAAATCTTTCCTAACAGCAAGCCTAGATAACAGTCTGCCCACCGTATCCCCCTCATCATATTGCCTAGCTAATGTGTGAAACCTCCCCAGTGTCTCTCGGATCAGTCCCAATACCGAATCCCTCCTTGTCCTACCAAACTCATTTTGAAGTTCTCTCTGCTGGATCTGAACCTGGTTAAGTTCCATCCTAATACTCCTGAGGGCACCAGTCGATTTGGATATAAGCACTCCTCTCATCCAAACTCTAAATGCCTCCCACAACGTAGATTGCAACTGGACCGAGCCCCCATTAATGGTAACAAATTCAGTGATGTCAATGTGCAGGGACTCTACCATATTAGAATCTTTCAGAAAGGCTGGGCCATTCTCCAAAAGGGTTTGGTCTGAGGTGGTTTACGGACAGCAGGGTCAGAGACAAAGGGGAATGGTCAGACAGAGTGCAGGGATGAACAATCCTGGACCGTGGAGACCACCTCTGGGATGAGTAACCAGAAATCGATGCGAGAATCAGAGTCATGAACAGAGGCGTGGAAGGTGAATTCCCCTCAATCTCCCACCAAATATAGTGTCTGGGCAGCCCTGGTAAGGACCCTGGTAAGGACCCATGGTACACTGGAGGCCCTATCGAACTTTGTATCAGGTATCGTATTGAAATTCCCCCCCCCCCAGATCACCCATGCCCCGTCATCCAGGGCCAGTATATCTGAAATTTGTTGATAGATCTCGGGGTCATCTACGTTAGCCCGATATTTATTTACCAATATAACAGAGCTGCCAGCCATCACGCACCGGACTATCACATAGCAGCCCAACAAATCTATGCTGCTCTTGGAGACCCGTAACTCCAACAAATGATGGATTAGGGTGAGGACACCCTGCAAAGAGTTATTGATATAAAACCTTAAGGGACCCCAGTTCCGAGCAAAGGATTTGTTTACCCTCCTCTGTGTATGCGTCTCCTGTAGCATTAGTATTTTGGGCCCACATCTTTCAACATATGATAGGATCTTCCTAGCTTTGACAGGGTTATTTAATCCATGGCCATTCCATGTTAGCAGCTTAAACGGAAGGCCACCCCCGTTGGATCCGCTAGAAGCCATTCACAACCAATAGCATTAATGCACCAAATACACTCATATGTAACCAATATGCTACCGCCGCCTGCAGGACAGTGAAACATTTTAACTTTTGAATCCCTACCTACTCCCAACTCCCCGCCTGCACCATCCACCCCAACTTGATAGTGTATCCCCTCGGAATTCTAGCATGTACATCTGGGGGCACAATGCGAACAACAACTTAAACCAAAAGCTTAGCATCAACAAGCATAGCGTCAACAGAGCACAGCAGTTTACATCACATTAAAGCAAGGAAAGTAGTAGACAAAGAAACAGGCCAAGCCTCAGACACCAGATGCCGGCTGTGCTGTCGAAGATGCACAATCTTTACGCCCAGCATCAGAACTACGGCTTAGCGGAATGGGAATGGACCGTTCAATGTACGCAGCCTCCTCCTCTGGGGATCTGAAGAAGTGTGCCCTTTCCGCAGGCTGGATGCGCAGCTCGGACGGGAGCATCATTGCGTATCACACCTGTCTATCTCGCAGAAGGTGTTTCACGTGGTCAAAGGATCTCCTAGCTGCCTGAACCCCGGCAGAGCAGTCTGGGTAAATATGCACTGTCGCTGATTGTACTGGAGTGTTCCTTTCTCTTGCACCAACCTAAGTACCAAGTCCAGATCTAGTCTGGCTATAATTGTACTTGGAGGTGCCTCGGAAGCGGGGCTAGCGAGCGGTGTTCTCTCTCAACCAATAACTGTGCTGAAAATTGCACCTCGCTGAAGACTGATTGCAGAACGTCAACCCCAAATGTCTCCATTGGGCCCTTTGCTTCGCTATCAGGAAAGGCCACTATTCATACGTTATTCCGTCGGGAACGAGATTCCAAGTCCTCACATTTCATGCGCACCGCTAGGAGTGCCATCTTAAAAGCTTGCAGATCTTGCCCTTTTATTCTGTGTCCTCCAGGTCACTTACACGCGTCTCCACCACCGCGATCCGGCAACTTTTTGTCAAGTTTCTGTCATGACCCTTGCTCTTGGCCCTCACTGGCAAGTCAGCCTTCCTGTTAGAGCCAGGTCAAAGGCCTTAAAACCTCATCCAAGACTCTCTTGGAATCAGTCCTGGCACCTTGGGCACCAGTCTCATAACCATCATGAAGACCAACATTAGAATGGGACTATTTACTTGGGACTATTTAACTTGGGGAGGTTCAGCTAGGAACTGAGCTATGCGGTCTAGTCTTTTGGGTGTGGCAGGCCTGGGACTATTTTACCTGGACTACTTTGGGTGTGGCAGGCCTGGGACTATTTTACCTGGACTAATTTACCTGACACTATTTAAACTGCACCCAAACAGCAGAACATGCTTTGCATTATTCTGCTGTGGGCAGCGTAATGCTCACCGTGTCCAGTTCTTTGATGCCAGTTTACCTGAAACCAACGAACTGCAGAGAGAGAAAGAATACTACGAAACTGTAACGCTCACCTGGTATCCACAGGGACATCACTCAGCCTGTTGTTCTGACCTCTTATGACTTCGAACCCTTCCGTGGAGTCTACTTGACTGGAGACTGGGCCTTGTTTTCTTGGAAAGTGCTCTCCGTCCTGCTTTCAGCACAGGGGCGCATTGATTGATGCAGGCTCGTTGCTGCCTAGTTACTTCACTAGCAAGAGTCCGACAGGTAAGTATAATGAGTCTTTTGAACAGTTCTCCAACTTCGTTCCTTTCCTTCCTTAGATGATGGCCGGCTTCCGGGGATGGCGATGTGCTGTTGAGATGAGTAGCGCTGAAGGTGAGTGAGAGAGCGATGCAACCCTTTCGTATTTGTATTGAACTGAGTTATTTTTCTGTGTCTTAGGTGCCGCAACGTTTTCAGCGTGGATGCCGGTTATGAAGAAGAAATGCGGTGAGTAAGTGCGGCATGCAGCGCCTCTAGATGTTCCCACACTAACCTGGAGTGTCTTTTCCCTCTTGCAGATGGATGAGAAGTTCCGGAGACAGAGTTCCCCCAGAGCGGCTGGGATTCAGGTAAGCGTTTGAAGCTCGTACAGTCTTTAAAAATAAGCAAAGATTTGCTGAATGCTTACTAATGCCTTTTTTCTGTTCTTTTCCCTTTTCCTTAGGAAGCGGCGTGCCGGGATGGGAATGACACCGCCGAAGATGCCCGCAGAACAGAAGAAGCCATGAATGATGGGCAAAAGCGCCGCAAGGTAAGGCTGTTCCTAACAGTGTTCTTTTTCTTGCAGGAGCTGAGCGCAGAAGAAAGATGCAGGCCTACTGGAGACCGATCCGAACACGGTGAGTGTCACGCTGCAGGTGCAGAAAACACAAAGCATGTTTCTCAGCCTGGGTTTAGCTTAAATATTCTCTGGGTATCCCAGGTGTCTCTGGGCTGAACCACACCCAAAAGACTAGACTGCACATACAGTTCTGGGAACCGAAATATGTGGGGGCATCCATCTTGTCCCTATCAATGCACTACAAGTCCAATCCCTGGATAAATCCCAGCTCTTGCTAGACCAGACCCACAGGCTATGCCCGCGACGCGCCGGGGGGTGGACTCAGACCCCACCGAGATGTTATTACCAGGGTCCACTTCTTCACGACCAAAGAGGCAGTTTAAGCGATCAGCCGCCAAGGGGAGGATATCACCTTCCAGGGCACTCCACTTCAGATTTACCAGGACCTCTCACTACTCACCCTACAGAAAAGGAGAGCACTCCGACCCCTGGCACTTTTCCTCCAGGACCAGCAGGTCCCCTACAGATGGTTGTTCCCGACAGCTCTGCAGTTCACATACAAAGGCACCCTATGCCGGATTAGCCACCTGGGGGACGCAGAGAAAATCATGCACCCGACCTCGCCCCGAGAGCCCTCCACGCCGAACTCAGAGGGGGCTGGGGACCCTGAACCACTCCCCTCCCTAAAGCCTAGACGATCGTCATGGTCGACAACACAGCGGAACAATAGAAGGAGATGATCAGAGGCGCTCCTGCGTCCCCATATTCTAACTTCATCGTAGCCCAAACTCACTTGGCCTCACCTAAATTTGGAACCACCACCTCACTCCTAAACTGATAAACCTCGAAGACGGAGGCGGCGGGCCATACCCATGGCTCATACCCATTACAAGGATACTTTCCACCTCTGGTTCCTTGGAAACCCACAGTACACAATACTTGATGGGACAGTTGGCCCTGTTGGCCAAGGGTGCGTCCGTACTCACAATTTCGGCCCAGCCGTCAGTTAAAGTTGTGGCCCCCTGTTGGGGTCCCGCGTTAAAACCTCAAGCGCAGGATGATACTCTAAAGACTCACAGTGGAAATGGCAGTTGAATCACCAGCCCCCGGCTCCTCCCCAACCCAAGTAATAGAGAAAGAAAGGAAACCAGACCACCAAATCCTGAGGCTTCTCTCCCTAAATGTTAATGGACTGAACTCTCCTAACAAGCGAAAAGCAATTCTACTAAAACTCCAGGACGAAGATGCTGCGGTTGCCATGCTCCAAGAAACTCATCTGCTGCCGGCGGATGTTACTCGGCTTCACTCTCGGCTGTTTCCGCTTCAATTTTTCGCCTCTGGAGCAAGCAAAAAGGGAGGCACTGCGATCCTTTTTAGAAAAGACTTGAACCCGCAGGTTCTGGAAACGAAAACATGCCCAGAAGGCCGATATATAGCTGTCAAATGCCTCCTACTAGGAAACTAGGAAACCTATATACCTTTATCTCGGTGTACGCCCCTAACTCTGGTCAATCGCACTTTTATGACACCCTGGGCTCGTCTCTCGCCCGTTTCGTAGAGGGCCAAACGATAATCGGAGGGGATTTCAACGGGTTCCTGACCCCATCAAGGACAGATCGCACCCCCCGACTCCAAGCGATTTTGCCCAAAGCCTCCTCCAGCTGTTCAGGTCCTTAGAGATGATAGACACATGGCGGGTGCTTCACCCCACCGAAATAGACTACTCCTTTTACTCATTCGTTCACCGAACCTTTTCGAGGATCGCCTTTTCTTGACCTCCCCGCAAACCCTGGCCTTCATCAAGGAGGTATCCATCGGCACAAGAGTCATACCTGATCACGCCCCAGTGATCCTGGAACTCTGGGCCCAGAACCCCAAACTCGACAATCTACGTAAATGGTCCTTATACGACCCAATCCTGCATGATATGGCTACAAGAGACAAGATCACGCAGGGGATAAGAAATTTCTTTGACGAGAACCCAGCCTCAGACACCTCGCTGGCGAATAACTGGGACGCCATGAAGGCAGTGATTAGAGGCACCCTGATCGCCCAGGAAGCGGCCTATCACCGGGACAGGCGACAGACTGAGATAGCTCTGGAAGATGAGCTGAAGGAAGCTGAGGCAATCCTCAGAGAAAAGGGTTGGTCCCCTAAGACACAGCGAATCATACGCATGGCGAGGAAGAAACTAGAAGCCCACTATGCGGAACAAACCGCACTGCTGATGGCGAAAGCCAAACAGTCGTACTACGCAAAGAACAACAAGGCAAACAGATTCCTGGTGGCCAAATTGGCCAAGCAGAGACGCATTAATACCATCACCGGCCTGCGAGATCCCAATGGGGTCATACTATATTCAGAACCCGAAAAGCAACGATTGGCAAAAGACCATCTGACCCAAATCATGACGGCAACCCCACGGAACCTACCGCAACAGATGGAATACCTGCAGAAGGCAGCATTGCCCCGTCAACCCTGACACGATGAAGAGCGAATTGGAGAAGCCCATTACAGAGGAAGAGGTAGAGGAGGCCATTAAATCCCTTAAAACACGGGCCCCTGGCCCGGACAGCTTTTCAACCAGATTCTGTAAACTATTCAGATCCCAGCTGATTCCCCCCCTAGTAACTTTGTTCAACTCCTTCAGGGAAACGGGATCAATAACCCCATCGATGCAGGAATCAACCACCATCCTCTTGCCCAAACCAGGAAAAGATCCGAGAAACCTGACCTGCTATAGGCCGATTGCACTCTTGAACATTGATGCAAACATATACTCCAAACTTTTGGCGAATCGCCTGAGTCGCGTCCTACCGGAGATTATCCACCCCGATCAGGCCGGCTTCATCTTACACCGCACGACAGGAGACAACATTCAGAGAACCTTGAACCTGGTAGACCGTGCCTCCCGGAACTCCGAGAAACTAGTCTTAATGGCACTGGACGTGGCCAAGGCATTTGATAGGGTGGATTGGGCGTTCATGAAACACACCCTGGGGGCCTTCGGCTTCGGGACAGCATTTCAAACGACGATTCTAGCTAATTATAGCAGACCAAGAACCTTCCTGAGAATCAACGGGCACAACTCGGCTCCGATCCCCCTGTCCTGCGGAACCAGACAGGGCTGCCCACTATCACCTCTGCTCTTTGCACTCACCATGGAGCCCTTTGCTCAGAGAATCAGGCGAAACAACCAGATCAAAGGCCCACAGAGTGGCCCCACGCAACACAAAATCGCCCTATATGCGGACGACGTACTTCTCACAATCTCGGAGGCCCAGTCATCCCTGAAACATGCGCTACAAGAAATAGCCAGCTATGGTGAGGTCTCAGGCTTTACAGTAAACTTTGATAAATCATCGGCCCTAAGCATCGGCCTCACCCCGGCAGAACGTGAACCACTGGCCAAGATGTGCCCGATAACATGGGAAAAAAGAGCCATCCCCTACTTGGGGGTCTACATCCCAGCTGACCCAAAAGACACATAAAAGTAACTTCCCCCGGTTGTTCAAAGAACTGGAAGGAGACCTAAAACGTTGGGGGACCCAGGAGATTTCACTGCTGGGGCGCATTACAGCCTGCAAGATGAACCTCCTTCCAAGGTTCCTGTACGCCTGCGCCTTCCTCCCAGTAGCGATTCCCGCACCAACTCTTTGCGATATCCAGAGAAAGATGTTGAAATTTATCTGAAAGGTAAGAGAGCGAGAATCCCCCTCAGATCCTTGCTAAGGTGCTCCAGACTGGGAGGGTTGGGGGTCCCAGACTTATGGGCATACAAAGTGGCGGCTCAACTAGCACAGGTCCAGGCGTGGCAAATTACTACAAATCGCCCTAGATGGGTAGAACTGGAACAATCGCAAGTGCCCCTACCCCTGCGATTTTTGTCACACATCCCACCCCCCCTCAGAGCACACTGGGGAGACCTCCTCCTATCAACCAAACATACCCTAAGCTCCTGGGACTGGGCGCTGAAGAGGCCTGAGCCCACGATCTCCGGTCTTCCATAATCCGGCATTTTCACCTGGAGCACACCCCCGCAACTTTCAGAACTGGATAAATGGCGGGTTAGAGACGATAGGCCAGCTGTATACGGGAGAGAGGCCCCTCACATTTGAGCAATGTAAGGAAAAGTTCCAACTCCAGGAAAGGGACAGATTCACCTATATCCAACTGCGCCACTGGTGCTCGCACCCTCAAACTCTGCAAGCAGCGACACGCCCTCCCACCGCTCTGGAACTCACACTTGGAGATCTTCCAGCTCGGGGGAAAGTATCCACTCTGTATAGGCGCTTCTTAGGTGACTTCCTGATCGCAAGAGCTTGCTGCATGGCCCAGTGGGAGGCAGATCTGGGTCACTTAATAGACGACCAAACCTGGGTAGACATTTGGACCAGAACTCACGCCTCATCCACCTGCAAGGGAATGGGCATATAAGATCATGTTACGGTGGTATTACCCGCCCCTTAGACTCCACCACATAAATCCACAATTAGACCATTCCTGCTGGAGAGGATGTGGCCGCCCAGGCTCCTTCTTTCATATGTGGTGGGCTTGCCCAAAGATTCAGCAATTCTGGAAGACGTGTTTGGGGACCATCGCGCAAATCACCGGAACGGCGATCCCGCTGGAACCAGAGCCAGTCTTGCTAGGAGCCCCGATTCCCGCGATCTACCCACGCTCCGGGACCAGATCGAAACTACTTGCACACTGTCTGCTAGCAGGGAAAACTGTGCTGGCCCGCTCCTGGAAATCCCCGGAAGGCCCTCACATGTCCCAATGGTGGACTAAGCTTTGGGATATTCTGGTTGCGGAGAAGGTGACGGCAGCGCAGGCGGGAACTCTCCACAGATTCCAGAATATTTGGGCCCCAGTACTTGAATACGACCACCGCTTCCCCGCCCTGACCTACAAACCCACCAGGGCTCGATGGATCCTGAAAGACCAAGTGATCCCTGAGGGAGACACATAGACTTTGAGGTGCAAAATAGGCGATCTAGGAGGGAGGAATCCACCTCCGAGGACCGAGGGGAAGGTGGGACGGGGGGGGAGGAGATCGGGGGGAAAAATGGACTGGGGATCAACATGCCTGAAAGATTGTTGCTGACAATGTTTTGTAATTATCAACCTGCCTTGATTTAAAATAAACAAGTTAAAAACATTTTTTTTAGTATAATCATGGGCTCTAGGACATCACAGGGAATGAGTTACTTCCCTGGTTGTTCTCTAGGCTTCCCCCTGTTGCAACGGATGTGGTAATGGAGTTGGGGGGGTGGATAAGAAGGATTATGAATGTGTGAAACTAGCTTTGATGGCTAGATTTGGGAAGACCCCTTCCCAGTACCTTAAGAGGTTTAGGACCCTCAAAAAGCATGATGGTAACCCTTGGGCTACCTGGGTGAGTGAAAGTTTGAAAAACTTAGAGGGATGGATTAAGGGTTACAGAGTTAACACTTATGAAGGAATGAAGAATCTTGTAATGTTGGAGTCAATTTATGATGCCTGCTCTCCTGAGCTCAGACAGCACTTGGCTGATTCAAAGGAATTAGATTCCAGGAAGTTAGCTAAGGCTGCTGACTAGTGGGTAGCCAACAGGGCCACTCACAAGGATTATGGGGCTACTCAGAAAATGGATTAGGGAAAACAGCCAAAGAAGGACTCCAAAGAGAATTCTAATAATTCCAATTCCAAAGAGGGCCCCAAACAAAACCAAAAGGGTAAGCCACAAGGGAAACCAAATCAGGCTAGTGTACCTCCTGGTGCCAAACCAGAAGGAGGTCAGAACAAAGCACCATTCCAGAAAGCATTTGGTAAATGCTTTGTTTATGGCTCTACTGACCATGTGAAAGGAGATCCCAGATGTAAGGGTAAACCTTCAGGGGTCCAGCTTGTCTCCTTAGCCTTCGCTCCAGAGGACGAAGTACAAATGGCAAGTGGAAAATTTCTACTACTGGCTGATGAACCCATTGGAGTCTCAGCCAGTGTCTCTTTAGTGTCTCTGGGTTTATGGGAACAACAGAACTTATATGTCTATAATTCTATCCCAGATAATACTAAAGAGTATTATAAGGACAGTGTCCAGGTGAATGGTCAGGAGACTCCTGCCATTAGGGACACTGGGGCCAGCATAACTGTGGTGGACAAATCGTTTTTTCAGGCTGAGGATGTTGCTAAGGCACCCAAACGCCTCACCAAGTTAGCTGGAGGGCCTGTGCAGATGCTTCCCCAATTACCAGTTCTCATCCAGAGTAATGACATGACTGTAAAGATACCTGTCAGCATACAAAGTGAGGTGCCAGGAAGGGTTCTGCTGGGTAATGACTTGAAAACTCTTGGAGTAGTGTCACATACCCCCAGACCTCCTAGTAAAAGGTTACAGGAGCTCACAAGACCTGCAAGGGAGAGAACCATGAGAGGTACTCCCAAGGAGATGATGAAGAAAGAGATCACTCCTGCTCCACTGGAGATGTCAGCTGCTGTCTCTAAGAAACTAGAAGAACAAGGGAAACCTAAAACTTCTAAAAAATAACCTCACCGGCTGCACTGGACTTCCCCTAGGTTGTCCAAAGTTACACCAGTAACTCCCCCTCCAGCTGAGGCTGAGAGGGAGGTACAACCCTGTGTGGTTGAACTAGACTCTGGAGAAGAGCTAGTGGAAGGCCAGGAACTCATTGGAGATCTGGATCCTGTTGACCATCCTGAGCTGCAGTCTTTACTGGCAGAAGGTGGACCCAACGGAGCAGACTTCAGTAAGGGACAGAGAGAATGTCCTACTTTGGAAGGTCTTCGCCACCAGGCAGATGCTCAGGCTGAAGGGCAAGAGCCTGGGAAATATAGGTTACACTGGGAAGATAGCCTCTTCTGCAGTGAACCAACAGAGTCTGCACCTGGGGACAACAAACGACTTGTAGTACCCCAAGAGAACAGACCACAGTTCTTGCAGTTAGCCCATGAGATTCCTTTGGCTGGTCACTTGAGTTTCAAGAAGACTAAGGAAAGGCTGTGACTCTACTTTTATTGGCCAAAGTTGGGGGCTGAAGAAGATAAATACTGCAGGAGCTGCCACACCTGCCAGACTTCTCGTAAGGTTGGCTCCAAGAATGTGGCACCTTTTAGTGCCTCTCCCTGTAGTGGGAGTCCCATTCGAGAGAGTAGGGATTGACATTGTTGGTCCACTTGATCCTCCACCTTCCTCAGGCAACAGGTTTATACTTGTTGTAGTAGACCATGCTACTAGATGCCCAATTCCTATGAGGACTGTTACAGCTCCGGCTGTGGCTAAGGCCCTCCTTGGTATTTTTACCAGGGTTGGCTTTCCTAAGGAAGTAATCTCTGACAGGGGATCAAATTTTATGTCCCACTACATGAAAGCCATGTGGAAAACCTGCAGAGTTACTTACAAGTTCTCAACCGCATATCACCCTCAGACAAATGGGCTGGTTGAAAGGTTCAACTGAACCATGAAGAGCATGATAGGTGCTTTAGAGTTCCCCCTTAAATGAAAGTGGGACCTTCTACTGCCATGCCTTCTATTTGCTTATAGAGAAGTCCCTCAGGAGGGAGTAGGTTATTCTCCCTTTGAACTTCTTTATGGTCATCCGGTCAGACGTCCATTGGCCCTGATCAAGGAGGGGTTGGAGAGTGCTCCTTCCCCCAAGCCAGTAAAAGTGACTGACTATGCGATAGGTCTCCAAAGGAGAATGTCACAAATGATGGCAGAAGCAAGTGATAACTTGAAAGCTGGACAAGCATTGGTAAAGCACTGGCATGACCAAAAGGCTAACATGGTCGAGTTTACTCAGGACCAGCTAGTTCTCATTATGATTCCAACAAGGCAGAGGGCCTTGAAAGACAAATGGATGGGACCCTTCAAAGTTGTGGGTAAACTTGGTGAGGTCAACTATCTGGTGGACTTGGGCAATCCCAAGGAGACTCCAACAGTCTTCCACACCAACAGACTAAAAGCGTATGTCTCCAGACCTGATGTAGGAGCTTTGCTTCTAGCATCATCAGAGGAAGAAGAAGAGAGTAAAGCTCTTCCTGATCTCCTCAGAGGCTTACCTTTAGACCAAAAGATTGAAGGAGTAAATCTCTCTTCAAATCTGACACCTGAGCAAAAGGAAGAGTGCAAATCTATGTTAAATCAGTTTGCCTCTCTGTTCTCACTTTCACCAGGCTTGACCCCTTGGGGACAGCATGACATACTCACTGTGACTGTCTGCCAGTCAAAAGCAGAAGATATCGAATGTCAGAAAATGTAAGAACCCACATCAAAGGTGAGGTCAACAAGATGCTTGATCTCGGGGTAATAGAGCCCTCTACTAGTCCATGGTCTAGCCCAGCTATGTTAGTACCAAAGGCAGGATCTAAAGAACTTAGATTCTGTGTGGATTACAGAGCTCTTAATGCAGTCACTAAGACTGATGCCCACCCTTTGCCAAGGACAGATGAGTTGGTGGATAGACTTGGCACATTTCACTTGACGTCAGGATATTGGCAAATAGCCCTTACAGACCATGCCAAGGAGAAAACTTCATTTTCTACCCCGGTTGGCTTATACCAGTTTAAGGTTATGCCTTTTGGATTGAAAAATGCACCTGCTACATTTCAAAGGATGGTAAACCAGGTTCTGAATGGGATGGAGGACTTCTGCATGGCATACTTGGATGACATAGTGTTCAGCAATTCCTGGGAAGAACATGTGGACCACCTGAGATATGTTTTGCAGGCCAATCGGACCATAAAGGCAAGTAAATGCCAGATTGGACAGAGTAAAGTAGTCTACCTTGGACATGAGGTAGGAGGTGGAGAAATAAGGCCTTTGCCCAGTAAAATTGAAGCTGTGCAAAATTGGACAACACCTACTACTCAAACCCAGGTGAGAGCCTTATTAGGTCTCACTGGGTATTACAGGAATTTCATTGAGAACTATGGGTCCATAGCTTCTCCATTGAATGTCATCTCCTCCCCTAATTTCCCTAAAAAGGTTAGGTGGAATGAGGAATGCAATCAGGCCTTTGAAACCCTGCAAAAGGCTCTCTGCCAAGCCCTAGTACTCAGAGCTCCTGACTACCACCAGATTTTCATTGTGCAAACAGATGCTTCAAATGTAGGAATAGGTGCAGTCCTCAGTCAACTGGATGGGAAAGGTAGGGAGCACCCCATTTGCTTCATCAGTAGAAAACTGAAGGATCCTGAAACAAGGTGGGCAACCATTGAATGAGAGTGCTTTGCTATTGTGTGGGCTCTGAAGAAGTTTAGGCCATACTTGTATGGTTCTACTTTTGTCATTCAGACTGACCACCAACCCTTGAGATGGTTGATGCAAATGAAAGGGGAAACCCCAAAACTATTGAGATGGTCAATCTGCCTGCAAGGGTTTGATTTCACCATTGAGCACAGGTCAGGGTGCCACCACCAAAATGCTGATGGTCTCTCTAGGATGTATGTCATCGACTAGAGGTATGAGATTCATCCAGGAGTGGATTAAATCCTCCTGTCCCTTAGTCTGGGGGCCAGGTGTTAGGGAGAATTCTCTCTTTAGGCTGAATTTCCTAACCTAGTGAGTCCCCCAGCAGCTTTGCTGGATTTCTGGAGTTTGTTTTTTTCCTCCTGCCAAGAGTGAGACTCTTTTTCTCCCACTCTTGGACATGATTTATGGTGTTCCTTTTACTGTTAATGTGTTTTATGTGGTATGGGGTCCTTTACTCCATAGGGTCTCATGTGTTTTTACTATGTGTGTTACACAGCACCCTCCGTGCAGTAACACAGGGGTGTCATAGTGACACCCCACCATAGACTCCATACCCTGGGACTGATTACTGTCTCCCAGGGCATGTAAAGTCACCATTGGCTTTACTAGTCCCAAATTATTAACAGAAACCAGTACAAACCATCATATTGTGGACGTACTGGTCGGGGCAATTCCGGGGTCTGTTAGTCGAGGGGGCACGTCTCCGTCCCCCCTGATCGAGTTTTGGCTGGTGGCAGTGGATACTACTTTTTATATTCAACCGCGAATATATCCCTATGGGATTTTCCCATTGTTCGAGGCTACCAACTTTAATTATTTAATTCTCATAGCCTCGACCATACCGCCGGTCTATTTATTTAATATTAATTCGCCGGTTGGTATATTTTGCCAGGACTCGATTCTAAAATGGCGTTTGTGTTCTCTTCTGTGACTCCAAACCAAGTCGAGCCCCTTGTTCCACTTTTTGGCAGGCTTATCCACAGAAGCCTCCAAAAGTGGTGCCACTCTGTCTGGGTACCACAGGGGGTGTGGGAGGGGGTTTAGGCACCCTGGACTGAGTTACCTTGGTAACTCAAGTCGCACTCTTGTGTGATTGGCCCAAGTGGTGAGCCAGCTGGCTCACCACTTAGCTTGTTTGATTGACAGCTAGGCTGAGTGAATGTGGGGTGTGCTGCATAAAAGCAGGGCTTTGGGGACTGGAACTTCAGAAGTCGCCACAGGACCTGAGAATCCGACGAGGGAGAAACTGAGCCAACCTACCACGACGACACCACCGGTGGAGCCCTGCGGAACCGACTCACCACTTCCCGACGACCGAGAAGATCTCCCGGCTGGAGAGGCTTCTTCCCCTGACTGGTGGGCACAACCAGTTTACCTTCTTCTCTTCGCACCCCAGACCGTCTTGTGGTCGAATTGCCCGTGCCAAGCACCCCGGCAACCGGATAGCCACTTACCACTGGACCGCAAATAAAAGGACCGCTCCTTTTACCTGAGAACTCCGCGGCTGGTTTCTTCCCTGGCAGTGCAACGGACTCCTATCTTCCTCCCCGACGAGATCCTCTCTTCCCCCGGACGAAGCACCGACTTGCATCCGCTGCCAGGAACAACTGCCCCCGCTGGAGTATTCTCACCACTTTAAGGTACCGTGTCCGCCAGGCCTCCATTTCTAAAGATTGCTACAGGGTAATAATAACCCCTTAACCTTCTAGACTGGGCTGGCCGCCTTGACCCTCTAACTGGTCCCTTTCTTTTGGTCCAACTCTTTTTGAACCTTTGCAAGACTCTTGTGCACTGCAACCGTGTGACCTTGGACGCATTTCGTTTTGATCCCCTTAAAGTGGATCCGGCCTACTGACTCTAAACTCACGGTGTTACTTCCTCTCTTGTTGCGTTCTTGTAAAAGTGTTGGGATCTGTTTCAATTGATTCTCTGCTTTTCTCTCCCTTTTAAAACGAATTATTAGAGTGCCATCTACGTTAAGCGCTCACCGCTGTCTGAAAATAAGTGGGGCTTTACTTAAGACTTGTCTAATATTCTTCTAAGGGAGTGTATTCCTTTTAGTGACCGTGTTTTTGAATTGCTTACTATTGGTGCCTGTGTGTTTTTCTAGATGTGGTTTTAAATAAATAATTATATCTCTTTTACACCAAGCCCTGGTCAGTGTTTACTTATTCTACTTTGTTCTTTTGACCTATTGTGAATACTCTGTATACTTCCTAACTCTTCTTGAGGGAGGTCTGACTGCTCAGCCACAGCTACCAATGAATCCTTGTGGTACAGACTGCTACCAAGTGGGTTTACTGCCAAACACCTGTAGTCTTAAATCTTTTGCAGTGGTCCCTGAGGGAACTGCACAGGTTTCTGCCTAACAACAAGTTAATTTGCTTTGGTTAAACATGTAGATCCCTTTTTCGTCCCTTCGCATAGGTCTCCAAATCGGAGCTCTTAGTCTTAGTCAGAACCTTGTAGGAGGCTGATATCAAGCCTTTGGTGGATGATGCATCCTGTAAAACGTGTTTTTAAATCTAGGAAATTTCTACTACGATCAGACCTGTATTCAGGCTGCATTGGACAGTGTCAGCGCCAATACTGAAATAAGAGCTAAAAATCAGATTTGTAGAGTGAGAAACCTTTGATGTATAATTGTATACTGAATGGAAATTTCAGCCTGTATCAGTTTCTTATAGCTGGATTCCTTTCTTGTTGTCTAGCTCAGATAATGTGAGATACAGTTTTGAAAAGTTACATTGCAAAACTACAAAATTCTATTTGCTTGTTTGCACTAGCAGTTGAGATTATTTTCCTCATGGTGCCAAAATCATTGAGTACATCATGAGTCAGGGCATTCAATTGATTGCTGTAGTTCGGCTATGTGCCCAAAAAGCATATACATAGATTAAAATGGCAAAGATCATAAAATGAGCATAAAACCATGATCAGCAGCACAGCATAAATACAATAAAATAACGAAACCCTAATACAGTGTTAAAATTGGCGCTAATAAGCATTTTCAGGAGAACATATATTTCATCTCCATCATAATCAGGAAAGTGCAGTGGTGCCTAAAAGTGCTAATAACAACAGCTGAGTATCATGGCATGAAATCCCACATTCATTATGCAAGTACACTAACATCATTCCATAGTTCCACTGGACATGTAAAATAGAAGAGCTGCCCCATCTAACTTCTTAGATAAATTTCCTTTGTTTAAATGCAGCATATAAAAAGGAAGAAACCACTGAGAACACTGTAAAAGAGAGGCAGTATTTCATTAGAATAATGGCTTGCCTCCTAATTCTAATGCCAGACCGTGACAGCAAACAGTTTTAGCCACTTGTGTCTCGCCATATCACACAAATGGCACAAAAGGATAAAACATTATTTGTCCTCAATGCAGGAAGCCCAGATTGTGCATAATGTTGACATATCCTTCCTCCAATGTGTGGTGAATTTAAGACAAAATTTAGTGTATAAACATTTCATCTTTTTTTCGACATGAAAGTCAAGATAGGCTTCCAATGCCAGGCTAGTTTTGACTAAAATATAGTTAGCTGACAGCTATTCAGCCTGGCAGCTATCAAGCCTTATTTTTAGTGCCCATTCATAGCAATGGTTCTTACGAATAGTCTTAGTCTGGGGACCAATTATAGATGGGTCAAGCCATAACTCTTCAAGACCAAGGTTCAGGAACATATTTGAATCATGGTAGAGATTTACCACCATTTCATCCTAGAACATCGATTAGGCCCTCCCCATAGAGCGCAAGACCACCTGAGTTCTAGATTTCTAGCTATAGTAGTGACCTCAACATGATTTCACCCTTGATCTCTATTTGTCCCACTTCTTATAAGACTGGGACTGAGAGGCACTGCTTAGGACTCCTAAAAGGTACTTGAGGATTTTATTTTACTCTGCTTCAAGAGTAGTGCAGGATACATGGCCCCACAATTCAGCTCCATATGTAATAGCTGGGATAGTCTGGGCCATGTATACCTTCATGGCAGAGGAGAATGCTCTCCCCGCAAACCCCAAAACTGGTAAAGAATCGTGCTATGGCACCACAGTGTCTGGCCGCAATCGGAGCACTCTTATCAATCCGTCTTGTCCATTTCAAATTGGTTGTACCCAAATATTCAAAGGAATTCACAGATTATAGCAAAAAGTTATTTACATCGCATTTTGCTGGAACTCGAGGAATACTACTTGTAGGGCAGCACATCACCCCTTTAGTTTTGTTCATTGTTATAGTTAGGCCTTTGTTCTTACATTTGTCATCAAAGGCAGAGATCTAATGTTGAGGAGGACAGCATCGTCTTCAACAAATAGCAGACTCCATTTACATGTACGTTGTCTGGGGCATCCAATACAATTGCACTAATTTTAGAAAACTGCATCATTTATAAACAGCGGAAATAACAAGGATGCCAGCACGCATGCCTGCCTTACATATATTTATGGTCACTGTGTCTGTGAGTTCCCCAGCCGGATCCCATCAACTTCGTCCCTCGTTATCTTGGTACAGTTATCTAATTCCTACATGACCATGGCCTACAATGGTGTGCCTCCCAGCCTGCCTGGCCTTTGCTATAATTGGCCATCCAGAGCAGCCTTAAGGCCAGTCAGGGAGCCGATGGGCTTAGCCGGCCCCCTCACCAAGGCCCCTGTCTGGCCCTGTCCAGAGCTGGAGGTAGCCCCCTCCATGCCACAGCTCCAGCAACTTGCCCCTAGCCCATGTTGCTCACCAAACTTGCAGTACTTTTACATTTGTTGACCATGGGCTATCTGTTTCTACTCTGCACCGGTTAGCCCCCGGGAACTTGACTGCAACCATCCGCCTGGTTGCCATGGATTTTTGTCTCCCTTTCCTTCTAGCATCACTGCAATCCAGATCTTGTTGAGCACCTATTATGTGCATCGGCCTAAACTCACTTACTGCTTGTTTCCCACTACTTGTTTTCCTCTGCTTGTTAGTGCCTTCCTTAAAACTGCTCACGAAGTTTTCACTACACCTGTGCACCCTCCATTTTTGTGCTGCATGTGTGCTTTTTGAGGAAATTCGAATGTAGGTGTGCTTTCACATCTGTGCATCCTCCTGCCTCCCTCGGCTGCTAGGCTGCCTGTTGAGTTTACCTGTGCAGCCTCTCCAACCTCTCCCTCTTTCCTCCACTAACAATTGTGATCTCAGAAAATAAGAAAGAGCAGTTTGTTATGAGGGAGAACCGGAGAAGAGGGAATAAGGAACTCCGAGTGGAATGTGGAGATTATGTGAGGATCAGGAAGGTGATGATCAAGAAGACGGGAGATCCATTGTATTCGGATCCTGTACGTGTGGTAGCAGTGATGAGTGGTGCTGGGAGGGTGAGTGGAGGACAAGTTTGGAATAAAGCTAGAATCGCTGTGGTGAGAAGATTGTGTGGGTAATGAGAGGGAGATATGTTATGAAGTTGTCTCACTGTATGTAAATAGTTATGGTCATGCTTGCTATTCATATAGAGCAGGGTGTTCATTGTGTATGATGCAGTATAGTTCTATGTGGAATGTCACAGTGTAATATGGTTCTGAGCAGGGAGTCATAGCTTGCATGTGGCCAGAGAATGTTTACTCTTAATGTTGCTTCTATTACTGTTTGCACTAGCCAGCCAGGTGTAAGGTTGAGCTCGGGGTCTGTAATTCATGACCTGTAATAAAGGTTATTTTATCTCACTGGAAACTGCGTGGGACTATTCTTCAAAAGTAAACTTTGGGAAGTCGGAAATCCTGAACTTGTCCATAGGGGAGCCGGAAATGGTTTCAATTGGAAAGAAGCAATCCCTTTAGATGGGCGTCAGGGCCAGTCAAATACTAAGGGGTGAACCTAACTGCGTCTATCAAACAAATAGTGGGAACTAACTATCACCCACTGATCAAGCAAATTAAAACAGACCTAGCAAGATGGGGGAGGATGTAAATATGGTTTGGAAGAGTGGCGGCGGTCAAAATGAATATGCTACCGAGACTACTATACCTCTTCCAGGCAATCCCCCTAGCAGTGCCCGGGAAATTAATGAAGGATATCCAGGAATGCATCATGTGCTTTATTTGGGGAGGGGAAAATCTGAGGATATGAAGGAAAACACTATTTAGGAGTAAGTCGCAAGGGGGAGTGGCCTGCCCCAGCATAATCAAATACTATCAGGCAGCGCAGCTGAGGGCATTAGCAGAGTGGGGAAGGGCGGAGTATCAGAAGCACTAGACAGCCATGGAACAGGCGGTGGCAGGAGAGCACCTGTGGAAAGTGACTGGATTAAGGAAGAGAGACAGGCCGATGGGACTACTCGGGAACCTGATCACGAGCAATACTCTTAAAGTCTGGGAAAAGTTAAATGGGAGACTAAACCTATCGCCCTGGCCATCGCTGAACACACCCGTATTTGAAACCCTGCCATTCCCACCGGGCAAAGAATATGGCAGGTTCAAGAGATGGATGGATGGAAGGGGGGGATAAGGGTGGTCAGCGACCTCTATGAAGGGACACAATTTCGATAATTTGCAGACTGTAAAGGGGACATTGGTCTAAAGGACGAGGACTGCTTTGCATACCAACAACTGAGTCACTGGGCAGGCACCCCCACAATGATGGAAGGAGCCTTGAGGGAGCACACAGAGTGGGGAAAAACTAATATCTTCTGCAGAGAACAATAGGGGTCTGATCTCAACAATAAACAAGATCCTAACAAGAGGGGAGAATGAGGAAGGTGGGGCTTGGAGGGACAAATGGAAGAAGCTAAAAGGGAAGGCATTCAACGAGAAGGAATGGGATAAGGTTATCAGGAACTGGCATACCCCATACACCTCGGTACAACACCAAGAGCTACAATGTAAGCTCCTACATCATTAGCACTACACCACATAGAGGTTCCACAAAATGTTTCCCGCGAGGTCGGAAGAGTGTTGGAGGGAATGTGGGGGAAAGGGAACGATGGAACACATATGGTGGGGATGTCAGCTACTCAAGCATTTCTGGCAAGAGGGGAAATCTAAGGTACTGGAGATAATGGAGGTGGAAAGGGAGTTTGAGCGGGTGGAGATACTTCTAGGCACCATACTGGATAAACAACAGAGGGTATGGGGGAGGGCCGGTAGACTGTTGCTGAATTTAATGATGGCTGCAAAGAGATGCATAGCCAAACAGTGGAATCAGACGGAACCCCCATCCATTATACAATGGTACTATGCAATATGGGATACGGTGGACGTGGAAAAAATAACTGGGTCAATACGAGGGACACTGAGGTCATTTGGTCAAGTTTGGTCCCCTTTCATAAACTATGCAATTAAGGATATAGTGCATTTATACATCCCAAAAAGACTGCAGGCACTGGGAATCTTAGAGGAGGAAGAGTAATGAGCCGAAGAATGAATATCAGGACTGGAATGGCTGCCCGTAAGGACTGGTGGAGGTGGGGGGTGGCAGGAAGAGGGGGGGAGTTATTGATTACTGATGTTGAAGTTTTAAGATTTTCGCTGGAATGTAACACACAACATGCACAAAGAAATGTAAGTTACCTATAAATGTAGATCGAGCTGAGAAATAAAAGATTTGGTTAAAAAAAAAAAATAATAATAATAATAATAATACTTCAAAGATTGGTTAGTGCGTGGTGGTTGGGGCCTTGGACTGTGCTATTAAGAATTCAGGGTATGAGGTTTAAAAGGACTTGATTATTTCTGCAATATGTCCTACACATGTAGTATAATACAATGGAAGATGTGAAGGCAGAGCTATTATAGCAATATCAAACTAGTGTTATCAAATGTGCGTCATAAAGTGCTCTTTCTCAGCTGCAAGTGCTCTTTATGATGGTACTGTGCATGCTTTGTAAGGCAATCTCAGAATCCTCCCTAACTTCGATATTTTAATTATAAAGGTTTTCCCATTACTATACACTGCTTGAAACATTTATGCTTTATACGACTACACTTTTTGAAAGAAGTCTATTTCTAGGGAAATTATCGTGATCAAACCCTTTACTTAGATCAGAGGAGTATTCTTAAATTGGTTGGCTATATATCCTCTTTGAATCAAAGATCTCTTCTAAAACATAGATTAAAGTGTTTTATTGCTTGCCTTACATATATCTTAAAGCTGTTGTCATGTGATGGCTTCATCCTTGCATTGATGGACTGTTTGTCTCAGTACCATCATTCAAGCTCTGCTACTTTGCGATAATTAAGCACCATGATCAAGTGCTTGGTGACGAAGATTAAATGAAAAAGGTTGGGCTGGGGAAGGAGGGCCCCAGAATAAGATCTGGTTAGGAGGGTTAATTCTGCCTGTGGGCCACTCTGTGTGTGCAGCATGACCACCGATCAAACCTTAGTCATACTTTGCAGCAAGTGTGCTCTTTGATTTTGAATATAGTATGCACTTTAGCCAAAAGGCTATGACTATTGGACTTTGCCCTTTGCCAGGAGGTGACCAAGCAGTAGTAGTGACATTAAAACGTCAGCAACATAGTTCCCTGCACTTCCTGTTCAACGCATCATGTTGAGCAGAACCTGTTGGCATATACTCAAAATTGGAGAAGCTTTGCAGTTTACTTCAGAATTACTTTTCTTAAAAATCTTTGTGCCTTGGAATTCAGAATATTTTCGAACAACACTCAGTGTAGTAGCAATGTACACATAGATCAAACATGAACTAGGAGGGATTGAAGCAGTAAAATATCACCTGGAAGAACAGTCGTTATCAAAGGAATAATATTATTTTAGAAGTGTTGAAAATAGTGCTTACAAATAATTATTTTAACTCACTCGAATGACCCATCTGCAACAGGGAGTAGCAATGGGGGTAAAGTGGGCACCCCCAGTAGCAAACTTATTTGTCATATTCTGAAAAGGTGTATGTAAAACCGGGCTAGAAGCACAATTTAAGGAGCAAACGATATGCTGGCAGCAGTATATAGACAACATTTTACTATTATGGAATTGAATGGTGGAGAATATTACATTCTTAACACAACTGCATGGAAATGAGCTTGATATTAGTTTCACCATGATTTATGACTACTTTGACTACTTTATTATTTTAATTATTGGACATTTGTATGGCACCTATACAGCAGAAAGTGTTTCCAGGCGCCATAAGACAAAAGAGGGGTGGGCTGGGGAATAAAACCACAATAACAGTCCTACTAGGCCTTGTGACATTTGGATCGTGCAGGTGCGGTACCAGAAGTGCGTGGGGGCTGGTGGTGGATTGGGCAAAGGGAACGGGATAGGGAGGAGAAAGTGCTAGAGGGGTGGGGGCCCCAGGAGCTCAGCCCCAGGGGCTGAACAAGTGCTTGGGGAGCCCAGGAGGGCAAGTGCCAAGGGGAACTAGGGGTAGGGGTAACCAGTGCGAGGAAGGGGATGGACCAGATTCAGTAGACAGGTCGGGAAGGGTGCCCGAGGGCAAGTGCTGGTAAAGGGTGCAGGGGAAGACTGGTTGAAGGCGGGGGGGCTGGCCACAGTAAGACTCAAAGGGGACATAGGCAACCAGTCGCAATGGCAGGTCGAGATCAGAAAGGGAGGGGGAGAGGGAAGGAGGAGGAGAAAATGAAGGTCATGAGAAGCTTTCGGAATTTAAAGCGATCCGGCTCAAGATGGAGAGGGGCAAGGGGGCCATTCCAGAGGGAGGCTCCTGCTGAAGAAAGAGAGCTACTGCCCACTCTCTGCTTGGAAAAACGTCTGATCTGCAGAGAGTTCGAGCTAGAGGATTGATGGGACTCTAGCAGGGAGGTATTTTGGGAGAAAAATAGATGTAGCCAGGTTCCAGGCCCCAGGAGGCCTTGTGGATGATGCAGAGGGTCTTGAATTTGATCCTTGCAACACTAGGAGCCAGTGGAGAGACTTTAGTACTGGAGCAATATGATCCCTGGGCTTGCGGCCACCAATGAGTCTCAGTCGTATTCTGGATTAGTTAAAGAGGGATGAGGGAGGAAAGATGCAAATTAAGGACGCAGTTGTTGCAGTAATCCAGCATGGAGAGAACCAGAGCTCTAAAGACATTGAGTTTCTGGGGGAAGGTGCAGAAAGGGAGAATGCCTCTGAGGAAGTGAAGCTGAAAGTGGGTCTTTTTGGCGAGGTCAGTGATATGAGGAAAGAGAGGAGTCTAAGATGACACCAAGGTTTTTAGTCTTACGTGAGGGTATAAGGGCTACCCCCAAACTCGGGTCCTGCGAAAGGGGAATTACCAGGCCATTCTGACCTTTGCAGGCCCGGTAATTTCCCTTGCGCGGGACCCGGTGCCGGTACGACCCCATTCCCATTGATTCCGATAGGGCTCAATGGGAATGGGGAGGATGGCAGCAGCCGTACTGTTCATAACTGTACCGTTGCTACCATCCTGTTCTGCTTGCCGGTGCCGCTCTGCACACCTGGTCTGATCAGGCGTGCAGAGCGGCGCCCGCAAGCAGAACTCGTAATGTGGTGGCAAGGTAACAACGGCACCGGTAGCACTACTGGCGCCGTTGTTGCCTTACTGCCACAGTTAGAATGAGGCCCAATGTCTTTTTTACAACACTGGTTGGAATATAGCAAAGGACATTTTCAGGATGGTTAAACAAATGTCTCCAGTATTGGTTAAAGTATGTCTAACGGCAAGTCTTTTCTAATTCTCTGGTTGACAAAATGTTCAAAACAACAACTTGATATGGCAAAGTTTCTCTTTAACACACCAGTTCAAAATTGGTCTCTGGTATACTCTCCTGCTAGGGATATCTCCCTTTTGGGCTTATGGAGATCCTCTAGTGTACTCTTCTGCCTGTATCTCTTCCCAGAAAGTTTCACTGCGTGATGCTTTCATCAGGTCTCTCTGCAATATTCACATTCCTTTTAGGTATTATACAGTTGTACCTCTTCAATAGTAGAACTTTGTTGACTTCAGTTATTACTTGTGCCAATTTCCCCCATACTGACATTCCATATTTGAGGGTTTGTTCAGGTTTTGTCTGTCAACCTTTCTTTCAATCTCTCTTGGCTCTTGCCATTGATCTTTCCAGGTTACCCCCAACTGACATCTCATATCAGGAGAATTGTACCATATGTGCCTTTGCATTTCAATTCTATTTGATCGGTATTCAAAAATGCTTCCCAAATGTTCATTCATGTATTTGCACGTCACGGGGCCCCCTACTCGTTTACGTTGTCTCACCGGTCCACGGTGCGGCCGCTGTAAGACGGTTCCATTCGGCAAGCTTCCCCTCCTTGGCAGAGTCTCTTTTGGTTCCTGAGTCAGCGTGTTAGCCCTTCGCTGATGGAACCATTGCCACTCTGCAGGACTGCATCTCCTCTGGTCCTGTGGCACACAGTTTACCTTGACTTCACTGGAGTTCCTCCTCAAGTCCTGAACACCTCCAGTCCGTTGCCGGCAGACACTTCCCGCTCTTCCCACGGCTTTTCTTCGTCAGTTTGCCTATGGACTCACTTCCCGCTCTGCTCACTCCGAAGCCTTTCTCCTCTCTCCTTGTCCGGTTTGTCAGCTGCAGAGAATTTCCAGGTTTAAATGTCCCGAGCAGCTGAAGTTGATCTTGATAACTAGATTGCACGTTGTACTTGGTATCACATTCCCTCCACATTGAATCCTTGTTAATCTTCCTCGTCTCAGTAATTGAGGATCTCTGGCACTTGGAGTACAAGGAAGTTTTAAATGATTTCAAGTTACATTTTTGGGCAGTTTTGTTTAGATAACAATCACCATAAATATCATATGTTGGATATGTTCTAGGCTTATCATGTACACATGAAGACTGAATAGGGTGTGTTTCAATAAAGTAGTTTTCAGATTTGTATAATGAAATGGTTCTGAATATGACATGACATCCAAACTGTGGAATTAAGGGATCTTCCTCGCAATAAAGAGAATAATACCACCTCTCTCCTGCTGGAGTTAACATTTTCCCTTGGCAGCCATCTCCTCCCATGTGATCCACCCTCAGAATACCACCCCAGGGTCAGGATCAGTTAGCGGCTGCATTCCCCTGGCCACACGGGAGGGGACTTTGGGCTGGGGATCAGTGATGACTCTGCAGGAGTCATCAAAGCTTGTGGAAACATGTGATTCTAATTCCATACACGTTACACTCTCCCGATTCTCTATGATATTTTATTGAAGAACGCCACAGTCATATTTATGTGTACCTTTTCTTATCATTTTCGGTAGGGAGTTATAGAGACTACCTCTCGCACCTACTCACAAATGCCACAATTTCTCAAGTACAGTTCCCTAATACACAATGATGTTAGGGCTTTATTCACACCTCGCTTTTCGTTTTCTATTTTGTCTTAAAGGCGCTCATACCCAATAACGTTAATTATGCTAGGGGATCTATCGCCGGCTGAATTTGGAATCTTGCTGTTAATTGTTCTTGGTCACAAGACAACTTTCCAAATTAAACAACATGACTGATAATCTGTTTTTGAAAACCTACAGCACCTTAGCCTTAGATTTCGGGATCAATGTGACCGTAGTTGTCTTAAATGAACAGTGTCCAGTCATACCTCTATCCCCTCCCCGAGGGTGTGGCTTCACTGTTTGAATAACAAACCATAACATATCTGTATATTTGTGTTTTTTATTCACATAGTATTCCACCATAGGTTTCTCTGATACCTGGTTCTTTATACACGATCTATGTTCACAAATCCTTTAACGTATTTCTCTTTTGGTCTTCCCAATATAGATAAGCCCACAAGGGCACTTAATACCATACACTGCCCATATGGTTTTACAATTTGTGAATTCTGTACATTGTGGTAAAACAATGAAAAAGTAAAAGCTTCTGAAATGTTCTGGATTGCACAAATGATACCTTAAGACTAACCTCATACAACACTTTGTTGAACGTTATAATCAGTTGTGCATGTTTGTGAGTAACGTTGTATATTAAATGTACTAGTTTTTTGTTGTTTTTCAAAATGTTTTTATAATTGATTTTTTTTATGAATACGCTGTGGTTTTAATTGAGCTTAAGAGGTCGAGATCTTTCTGCAGTAATTTAGTTCATCTGCAATTTTTCCTAAGGTTGCCAAGTAACTTTACAGGATGGAGGGGTAGTCTGTCACTTTTTCTGTGTTGCATGCACTATGTTCCCCGATGCAGTGCAGGCCCCAATAAACACAAGAATAGGGGATGACCTTTTGGTATTAATAGCATTGGCATGTATTACAACTTGATAAAGAAGTATAAATGTTTATAAACCATTTTCCTAGAATAATCTATAAAAAGGAGGCTAATACATCACAAAACAGATTAAGTCTTAGTTATTTACAACCTCTTTTTCAAAATAGCATATGGCCTAGCATAACGGAAGGTCTATTTATTGTGGCAAATGTATAATATGCTCATCTATCTTACACCATACTGAGACAATAGAATTACCAAACGGAGTAGAGAGGAGGATCAAATTGCGTATCCACTGTGATACTACATTTGTAGTATATGGTATTACATTTGTGTGTGACAAGTTATATATCGGAAGTACAATTCGTAAATTGAAAGAAAGCCTACAGGAACACATAAGGGGGATCCGTAACCAAGATCAGCGACCACCATTAGGGGATGGCACACATATACTGACAGTTTATCCAATATTAAAGTGATATGTTTAGAAGTGATTAAAACCCCTAGTAAGAAAGAGAAACAGAGAATTGCTCTTAAGGCAGCAGGAAGCAAATTGGATTAATAATATGAGAAGTGGATAGAAGCACTTAAGACCAGGATCAATATGTATTTTTGTGAATGATTGAACTATGAAGTGATAATGGTGACATTGGAGGATTCTGGTAATAGTAGATTGTGTGCCACTCTGGGCAGGGAAAGATAAGTAGACACATTCAATAGAGATACACTGTTTATACAAATTGATCATTTAGACGAATTGTGATGGATATCAATGATATCGGATACATCTGGGAATAGTAGATTGTGCACCGTTATAGATGGTGAAGGATGAGCAGACATATTAAATGAGGAATACATTTTTTAATTAACAGGCTATGTGAAATTGAATAATAACTCTGGGTGCAGCCTGATGTTACAGAAGCATCCTTTTATAGATTGAGTTGAGTCATAATTATAGTATCAGAACCAAACGGTGAGAATAGTGATAAGTTGACTGATGAAACATGGCTGTTTTCTTTGAAACAAAACCAAATTGATATATTGTTGCAATATATCTAATTGCATTAAAAACTCATATTTTGGGGCAAGAGAAATTTGAACACAAGATGGCGTCCGAAGGTCGTGTTGTCACGTGCTGACATAATACAACATCATCACGTTGATGACTTGTACGGAGGATGCCATTTTGAAGGACTGCGGTAACGCAGGCTATTTGACGTATAAATTGATACAAACCGAGGCAGTGTCCTCCTAAGAAGATAAGCTGAAAGGCTGGTAGGTACATACTTGAACCAAGTTAAGAGAGAGCATTATAATCCTGATCTATTTAGTATCCAATGAAGTTATGTTCAACGATAAGGCTAGAGATAGACTTACTTCTTTTAAAATATTTTGGCCTGATTCATGGAAGTGTTTTATAATGGCGCAATCCCATAGGAAAACGTTACATGAATCAGGCCCTTCATTTTTTATTTTATTGCAGCATTGCAGCTGAAATTTTATGAAAAATATTTTAAAAAAGAAGACCCTAAAATGGACAACACATTGATAGTAATGAGGAAATAAGGATACAACAATAAGGTAATGCCAGATGAACCATAGCTCTGCACAGACTGTGATTTTGAATGTTATGCCAGGTAAGATAATCTTGACAATATCAAATGCTTTAGGTGGTGGGAAGCTGAACCAAAACGCCTTAAAACAGTGTTAGGTATGAAGCTTGAACAATCTATTTTGAACAAACTAAGGAAAACAGGTTTAAAGTTTAATAGTGAATTTGGGAAAACTCTACCTAGTTGATGGATCATATAGATAATAGCTGAAAATATTAATAGTACAATATCTTCTTCGCTAAATTCAGTCTTACATAGGCAGGAAATAAGTTATATCAGATGAGTATGATGGGATGATGATAAACATTGATAACCAACAGTGTCAAAAGTACCAGGTATGAAATTGAGTTAAACACGTTTTGTTAATTAAGACCTTTGTATTAGTTTATTTATCGCCCAGATTAAGATCTAATGGATTGAAACACAGGTTGGCACGCACAATATTAATTCAGATGAATTTTACATGTGTTTGGAACCATGCTAAGACCATAGAGTACTAATACATGTGTTAGTAAATGTGACGGATGTAGTAATAGTAATTTTGGAATATGTTAGCGAAAATAAACTGTCCACGTATTAAGGAATATCTAAATTGTGTTATATGTATTCAGCGATATTAAAATAATGTTTTGAGACTAAGGACTAAAAGTGGTATTTAAAAAATTCAATAATTCAATTGAGCACCCTTATAAAAGAGGTTAATTGTTTTATATGGTTCTTAGAGAGGGATTTATCCCCCTTAGCTGTTTACGAGGTTAGATTGCCCCATATTAAATCTCGACTTTAAGGAGCAGCCCATTGAGAAATACATGCAGAGCTAATCAAACACTGCAACATTAAGGCACTATTCTTAGTGTCTGAAAGATTAATAACTACTTTAAAAGTATGGCTGATTAGAATGTTGTATTGATCAAGTAGTTGGTTGCCGTAATACAGGTGTCCATTTGTGCTTGATTGACTTCTGCAATTAGAACATTCTGAAATGTCCCATTCTTTTGTAGCTTGTTGAAATGTTGGACATGTCTGTTCCTGCTGTTGCAAAGCTGAGACGTCTCTTGGACCATCTTCCCAGGGAAGCTTTACCGGATATATTGACCTCGGTCATTCGCACGAGCAACAAAGAGAAACTTCAGGTAGCTGCTCCCATCATCATTTGACTATGTGTTCCTTTTGGGTTATAATGCTTCACACAAGTTCCTTCACATTTGATCCAAGTTATCCCTTTGGTGCGTCTATGTTCTGTGGTTCTCATCTTACAAAAATGCACTCTTCAGTGCTGGATTAGTCTCACTTGGGAGGCCTCCAAATCTACAACCTTTCTTTTTATTCTTATTAATTATGCAGAAATCTGAATGGAAGCTATCATATTACAGCCCACACAAATGCTCGATGTTGTTACTCTGTATTCACCCTCAATGTGTAGAGTATCTCATCATTTTCATTCACTCATTTATTTTTTTTCTCCAAATTTGTATTTTATTGAAGCTTTGAACTGTGTCACGTTTATATTACACACCTTCTGAGGTCCCTCCTCCTCACCCACCCCCCCCCCATCTTCTTTGGTACTTCCCACTCCTATACACCTAGCACAGTTTTGTTCCTCCAGTCCAATGACACAACGAGTATTGAAGTCTTTAAGTCCATCATTTAGTCCCTCCTTTCACAATAGCACCTCATTGTTATAACTACACATGTTAAAATGTTCTCCTGGGTGAGCACCCCCTTAATTTCACAATAGTGGGGTCCTTGTCACAGGTAGATCCATAGATGTCGCTTCCCCACCTCCCCCCCGCAGTGCAACTCAATATCTTGTACTTGGGGGCTGCAGAGCTTGATTCATGTGTTTCCCAATGAACGCGGCCCATTCCATCTCGAAGGGGCCCGCCAGGTCGTGAAGGCCTGCAGTGATTCTCACAATTACATACAGGTTCCTCTGAACATTAATCCATTCACTCTTACCAGGGGGGGCGGTCTTGTTTTTCCATTTGGTACCTCTGCATGCCCTTGCCGCTAACAACAAAGACGCAGCCATTTTTGGGAGCCTTATAGACTCCTCCTCTTCAATCCCAAACAGAGACCTAAGAGGTGATTTCAACCTAGCACCTCCATCTATATCTATCTTTTATTGATATTGATATTTTATTTCTATCGCGCTCGTACACTAGTGTTTCAGAGCGCGACAAGGCAAGGGAGGGGAACAGGGGAGAACAAAACAGCGTTCTTACTAGGCTAGTGACATTGAGAACGCGCAAGTGCATGGGAGAGGGGGAGGGGAAAAGTGCATGGAATGGCGGAGAAATGGAAAGTGCGAAGCAGAGGAGAAACAGATAAATAATAATAAATAAATAATAAAGTCAACAAACAGTGGTAGTGCAGCCAGCAATTTGCAAGTGCTAGGTTTAAGGCAGCAGACAGGGTAGGTCTGATAAGTGGGGGAAGAAAAAGGGGGGACTGTATGGGTACAGATACAGACCCCAGTGCAAGGGGTGGCCCGGAGACAGTGCGGGAGGGTGGCAGGGTGAGCAGGTACCTGGGCCCGGAGGACCTCATCCCAAAAGACCTGGACCCTTGGGCAGTCCCACCACATATGCCAGTAATCAACATTTCTCCCGCACCCCCTCCAACTCTTGGGGCTTGTATTAGGGAACATCCTAGAGAGTCTGACTAGTTCCTAGTGCCATCTATGGAGTAGCTTAATGGAGTGGAGTTTATATTGGCGTGAAATTGATGTCCGGGCTATGTCCCTGCACAGTCTGTCCCATAGGTCAGGTACAATGCTAGTCCCCAAGTCACGTCCCCAGCGGTCCCTTAATTTCTCAGTGGATCCCTTGCCACACCCAACAAGCGCCCCATACATGGCTGAGATCAACCCCAGGGACTCCAGTCTGGAATCAACCTTAGGTGCTGGTTGATTGTGAACTCCTCCACCCTGCTGCTGCAGAACGTGCACCAGAAGACCTTTGCCTTCCCGTACTTGGACGGGTCTTTCTAGCCTTTCATCCGATCTTTGTATTTCCCAGCAGCATTGCTCCAAGCGTCAGTCTATCAACCTAACCACCTGTGTCCCAGCAAGAAAATCCAGTGAAGCACTTGCCCAAGTCACGCAGGCCTTGGCGCCTGTAAAGCTACACCCAGACCCCGGATTGAGCTGCTCGACATTGCCAACACCTGATTGTATACCTCTATAGTCTGCTCTCTACCCATGCTTCTACAAAAGAGATATCGAAAACTGTAAAGGGTGCACTAAGTGCTAGAAGACGGAATAACATCCAACCTTCCCCTGTACTACTTCCACTCTGACTCTAGCAGTACCAACTTGGTTTGAGCACTTTATAATGTTACTGTGCCACATTGATTGATAAAGAGAAAGTGACGGATCAAAAACACCCTCCTGAAGAAAGTTTGAATTAAAATATACGAACTGAAACAAGGCATTACACTGGTTATTAGATCTCCTGGTTTGTGTATTCGGGTCTTCATTGACCAAGAGTGTTGTCCTCTCCTGTATGTGTTTTACTAAGGTGTCAATAGGAGTTGTGCCCTAGCCCAGTTAAGGACTACTGATGAATTGTTACAATTTATTTGTGAGCATTTTGCTTGGTGTCACTTGCACTTTATATTTTATGAGGTTTTAACATCTGTATATTTTTTATGATATTTTTTAAAGATTATTAATAAAATTCATATATTGTGATATTAGTTTGGTAAAGCTGATTGTTTTCTCTACTTTTGCCATTTGTATTTTGAGAGGAACTCCCTCATTTCTGTTCTTTTATCTAAGAGCAATTCGAACGGCGTAAGATCCCTCTGACTCTTTTCCCTCAGGTGCGCCCCCGTGAGGGCTCCTTTCAGCTGTAAGTAATTGAAATTCGGAGAGCTTGCCTATTCCCAATGACTTCTCCAAATCCGTTATGACGTTGAAATTGCCCCCCTTCCAGAGTTGACCTATCCTCACCAGCCCGGCTTTTGTACCGTTTCTGAAATCTTTCAGGGTACGGTATCATGTCCCAGACGCCCAGGACCAACAAATGCCCCAATGGGGGGTCACTACATGGCCCTCCCCATTGGGACGGCCATGTAGTGACCCACATCATATTCCCCCCCCCCCCCCTTCGCACCATATATCCCACAGGGTACCAACAATTGGGTGATCACGGATCCTCCTTGGGATTCTATTTTTAAGGACCGATAGCCACTCCCCAACCGTTGCAGGGTGCAGAAATAGCTTATCCAGCACTACCCACTGCAGATCACGCTGAGATCGAAGATGGGGTATGAGGACGCTGAGCTGCGCCGCCTTGTAATATAACTTGATGTCTGGGAGCCCCTCCTCCCCCCTTCTCTTTGGGTAATATCAGAGTCGCTCTGGGGATCCGTGACCTCTTCCCCTGCCATAGAAAGCATGAGATGGCATACCGGATCTCTCTAAAGAATCCCTCCGAAATACGAATTGGAAGCATCTGGAACGCATACAGAACTCTGGGGAGAACCACCATTTTGAGTGCGTTGAGACAGCCCAACCAAGATATAGTTAGCTTACTCCACTTCCTTACGTTTGTTCATCAGGGGAGGGAAGTTAGCCTCAAATAGTTCCCCACAGGTTCTTACAAGTATTTCATCTTATCCAGACTTCTCTGTATACCCAGATGGGCAAACCTTTCTATTTCCCAGTCCCTACTCCGATCTAGGGGGGAAAAGCACTGATTTAGGCCTGTTCATTTTTAGTCCCGCCTTCCGGCTGTACTGCTTGATAACTGAGAGTGCAACAGGTATGGATTGCAGCGGGTTCCTAATGTACATGAGCATATCATCAACATATAATGCTGTTTTATATTCACCCCCCGCCTCAACTTGGAATCCCACCACCCCCGGATCGTCCCTGATCCTTTGAGCTAAGGGTTCTATCGAGAGTGTGTACAGTATAGGGGACAGAGGGCAGCCCTGCCTTGTTTCTCTCCCCAGTTCAAACCAGCGAGAGTATCCTCCATTCACCATAATGCAGGCACTGGGCGATTGATAGAGGGCCAATATACATCAGAGAAGGCTCCCTTCGATACCGAATTTGACGAGGACAGCCTTGAGAAAGCTCCACTCCACCCTGTCGAACGCCTTCTCAGCGTCGACTGATAGGAGGGTCCAGTCTCCCGCCATGGCAAGGGATGTCTGAATCATGTGAAGGGTCTTACGCAATGTATCCGCCCCCTGATCCGGGTGGATTAGTGCCGGCATATAAGAGGCGCAACTGCGGGGATCCCACCCGTCCTTATGTATTACTGTAATGAGTGCCCTCCAGAAAGATTCAGGAGCCTTCCCCTTATTTAGTATATCGTTGAACAACTCCATCATGAATGGTAACAGGACTGAGAGAAAGGACTTATAGAACCCTGCGGTATACCCGTCCTCCCCTGGAGCTTTACCCAGTGGTAGTCTACCCACTGCTCTCCTGACTTCGTCCTCAGTTATGGGTGTGTTTAGTACCTCTGATTCTGTGTGGGAGAGTTTAGGTAGGTGAGACTCAGCAAGGTACTGGTCAGGGTCGTCCGCATCCTGACCCACCTCTGAGGCGTACAAGGACTCATAAAAGGTCACAAAAGCACCTGCTATCCTGTAGCCTGGTGTGTCAGAGTTCCTGTATACCCCATCCAGACCCGTGACCCACCTTTCAGCCCGTTGCCCCCTCAGCCTGGCGGCAAGTAGGGCATCCGCTTTGTCCCCCTTCTCATAGAACTTTTGTTTCAGATATTGGAGGTTTCAGACTATCTTCCCCTCTTCCAGTAATCTCAGTGCCTCCCGTTTACCAGCAGCTATATGTTCCACTTGTCTACCTGGCTCCATGTGCTTTTTTGTCCAACTTTAGGATTTCTTCCTGTATCCTACCTTCAATTATTGCCCGTTCCCTCTTTCTCCTTGCCCCTTCCCTAATTAGGATCCCTCTCCATGTGGCCTTCCCCGCCTCCCATACGATATCCCGTGTGACCTCCCCAGTATGGTTTGTTTTAAAGTATTCCCTAATCTCCTTCATCTTCTCAGTGCACAATAAGGGGTCCTTCCAGAGTGATTTGTTATGCCTCCACTTCGTCCCCTTGGGCATCAGTCCCCACCAGTGGAGTTCAACTGTGACCATGTCGTGGTCTGACCAAGTGATCGGGGTAATCTCAGATTCTTTGGCCTCTCCCCGCATTTCCCTTGATATGTACATGTAGTCTATTCAGGTACATGTACTGTGCAGGGCTGAGTAAAAAGGGTATCGCCTCTCAAGGGGGTGCACATGTCTCCATGTGTCTCTCAACCCATGTTCCACTAGTGCTTCCTGGAATTTAGTGTCCTGGTTCGGGAAAGTCCTGCTCCGTGCCCTGTAATGTCTGCCTATCTAGTTCCTTATCTGCCCATATATTAAAGTCTCCCCCAGTGATGAGGTGGCCTGTGCTCTCAACCAGTATCTCTGCTATCGCATTCTTCTGGCCCTGGTTCACGGCATTGACCCTTGCAAACGAGAACTGCACTCCCCTTAAGTTTCCCGAGACCACCAAGGTCCGGCCCTCAACATCCGACCAGACCCTAGTAATTTCCATTCTTAGCGCTTTGTTCACCAATATTGGCTGCCTATCTGCGCACTGGGGATCCTCCTCTACTCCCCTTTGGAGAATCTAGTCTCCTGCTGAAGCAGTATGTCAATTCCTGCTCTCAGGAACTCCCTTTCTACCAGCAACCTTTTCGTGGGCGAGTTAAGCCCTTTGGCATTGAGGGTGCCCACTTTCAACGTGTCCCCACTGGGGACCCCTCGAGCTAAAGCCATAGGGACCTCCTTATTAGGAGTCTCAATTCTTACCATCCCAAAGGGGAGTGGACTTCAGGATGAACTATGCTGTGAAGTTTTGAATGGAGGAGTAGGACCTGTACCAATGGTTCCACCTCCCTCCCTCCACCCCTCCCACCCTTTTGGGCATCCGGTCCCTCCTGGGACTAGGCGCCAGGTTAGAACAGAACCACCAAGACTCCCGGCCCCCAGGTCCAATCTAAATAAACCATGTACTCTGTTGCCTGCCCCCCTCTCCGGCCGAACAATCAACATAACCCACCGTATTCTCCCCCATTTAGAAGACCCCCTGACACAACAGTTATTAGAAAACAACTGTCGGTATACTCAGCAAAATCGCAGTTCCTGTGCCCCCCATCCCTGAGGCCCTTTCCAAGTGTCAACCACCTCACCACATTGCCACTAACTGAGCTATAAGTCAACATGGGGTTAAGGCTCAGTCCTGACAAGATGCCCAGCTTCCTATATTTCCTGAAGCCCGGGATGCGTCTCCTACTCGGACCTTTCAACTGCCAACGCCCTCCTCGTTGTTTTCTCTCGAGGTGTGCAGTGTCTCCTCGAGCCTGTGAGTTCCATAGTGACCCTGTGCACGTCTTCCGCTGTGAAGAGCCGGTACTTGTGGCCCTCAATTTCAAAGGAGAGGGCGAATGGGAACCCCCACCTGTATCAGACCCCCTTCTCATTGAGCCACTTGATTAGGGGAGAACAGAGATCTCTCCTCGTGAGGGTGAGCGAGGAAAGATCTTGAAAAACTGTGACCCTTGAAGCACCATATATGATTGTTATGATGATTGGCTATTTATAATGCGCTTAATACCCAGAGGTTTCTAAGCACGGACCCGGGCATCGAACCTGTGTTGTCCCTTGTCGTCTTGCTTCCAAGGTGAGCATGTTGCCCCTGAGCTATCCTCCCGAGCCAATATAGCACTGATCCCTTTGTTCTCACCCTTTCCAGGATCTTCAGCCTGTCACCATAACTGTGGAATCAGGCCAGGACTGATCTGGGACCCTTTGTTGTTCCCCCTGCCCTGTGGATCCTTTTGATCTTAGCTTCATCCACCGGGTTGTTGTCGAAAATTAGTTTCGGGATCTTGTACAGGGCTCTCCTCAGGTCTGCCTCGGACACACCCTCTCTCTCCGGAATACCGAAGATTCCGAGGTTGTTTCGCCTCTCCAAATTTTCCAGATTGTGCATTTTTAGGAGTGTCTCCTCCTCTCAACCTCCGAGAGGTGAGCATCCATCTGGGTCTTCAGGGTGTTGAGGGAGGTCTGGTTATGTTCCACCTACTCCAGCCTTTCTTCCATCTTATCAATCCTTTGAGTAATCTTGTCCACTCTTCCACCAATATCCGCTCTCGTATTCCCCATCTCCCCCATAAGAGCTGCAACATCCTTTTTTGTCGAGGCTGATTCCTCATTTCCCTGCGACATGGTGCCAGTTTTTCCCCGGGCCTTCTGAGTCCATCCTCTGTCTCTATGTATATTTCGCTAGTTTGGCTCTTGGGTCCATAGGCTGCCTTCCCACCCCACCTCACTGTGATCGTCGGAGGTTCCTAGGCCGACCACTTTCCTCTCCTACGCCCTTATGATAGAAGGCACTCACGGTGTCGACTGTTTCCAGGAGACCTGCCCAGGGCACAATTAGGGGTGGCCCAACTTAGGCCTATCCGTGGAGCAGTACCCTTAGTCCAGGATCTCAAGTGAGGGAGGCAGGCACACACCCCAGTCAAGGGAGCCCACATCTCCCTACTCCTCCACTGTTCCCCTGCCCCCCCCAGGCATCTCGGGTGTGCCCGGATTGTCTCTGTGGGCTCTCTGTTGGTCCTATCAGTACAGTTCCTATTACGGTCCTGGGACCCAGAGCATGCGGGGTTCCAGCGGTGCTCCCAGGGACACACTGATCGGCTGTCGGCTATCTCTGCTCGTGTAGATTTAGAGTGGTTTTATGGGGAGGTTCGGGGTGGGTGGCCCACCTGGGTGGGTTTGCGTGGGCTGCAGACCCACGTGAAGCCCTGCTGTGCGGTTGGTGCTCAGTGGCGCCCCCAGCCATTTTTCATAGGGGTGGCCTGATGAGGCCACATGAAATCTTGGGGTGGCACACCAAAACAAACACATAACTGAATTTCAGGAAATCTCTTATGGTGATGTAGTATATAGTCCAGTTGAAAACTATGTGTATATGAGAGAACGAATTGCACATTGATATAGTTCCATGGATTATTTAACAGTTAACTAATTAATGTATCTGATGAGCATAGACTAATACCAGTACCACATTCAAGCATGCACACAATCCCAAAATACAGCCCACGAGACACCAAACTCTAAAAATCCTTATGCTACAAGTAAAACACTCCACACACACATAGACCAAAAAATAAACTAAATTATAACAACGCTTGCTACCACTAATAGGGAATCCACATAGTTTCTCCTCTTGTATTCATGCACAGCCCATCCAAAGTGCAAAGAAATATGATATGCCATAAGTGCAACTAGTCAACGTGAATTCACTAAACATAACGCAAAAACATGCCGATGTTACATGTTGCTACCACACCAGGAATAGACCAGCCAAATCTGAGTGGCTACTCAAGTAGATGTACTTAGTGTACAAATTAAGTGTGGAGCCACTAAAGACCCAGCTAGCAGGGAATGTTCCACGTGGAGTAAAGATCGTGGAAGAGAACAGCTGAATTATCCTGTTTTGTGGAAAGGGACAGTTGCAGAAAAGGAACAAAGAATGGCGAATCTGGGAATAACACCTCCAGCCAAGTTGTTGGACAGCCAGGGAGAACCCATTACAGAGTGGGAAGACTTGTTCAAGTTTTATTTACTAGCAATGGGTGGAAACACATTTTCGGATGGACCCAAACATACCACATTAATGAACTGCTTAGCAGTAACTAAGCCTTATTAAGAATACCTCGGATCCACTTCCTGCAGCGCAAGGTATAAAAGCAGTGGTGGCTAAGAAGAACAAAGCTCCAAGTGCTCAAGGAAGTCCATTAGTGGGAACAAGCTTCAAATGTGCTTGTTTCCAGTATGAATTCATAGGTCACATGGTGTCGGACCCAGATTGTTCAGCAGTAAAAGGGGTGTGCTGGAAATATAGCAGGAGAGGACAGTTTGCTAAAGTGTCACAATCATATTATTCAGGGAGGAAGAAACCCGGACAGAAAGCTCGAGTGAACATGGATGAGGCAAGAGAATATTCTATGGTGGTGGTCAGGGGAGTATCCAGCATTGCAAGAGTGGGGGTGTGAGCCACTGAAAAAGTCCTGCTATTTTCCCCCCAGATGCAGTGCCCTCAATTCCGTACGGTCTCACTCGCACCCCCAATCCACCCACACCTGCCCCAATCTACTTTTTTGGTAACATTAGTGGCCGATGGCATTTTAACACAACAAAAAAAAGAAAATTGCAGAATCATTACAGATGCAGGGAAGTCTTCTAATAGAGCTCTGTTCAGGCTCTCTGGGCAAAATACATGAAAACCTCCAAATGTGCATAAGGATTGCACCAATAGAAATGACTTGACAGAAATGGAAATTTCAAGGAATATCATCAGTCTTTGATACTTGGAGGTACCATGGAAGTGCCTTTAGAATAAGGTGCCATAAGCAAGCACTTGCAACCACACCAAAAGATATTCACATCATGACAGCTCTGCTGAAATGGAAAGAACTGTACTCATGTTTGTATTAAGTAAAATGCATATCGTCGTTACAGAAACACTATTTTCAATTCAACAACAAAATAAAACCTCTACCTTTGGCGATGGTGAAACGAAGACGTAAACCACTGGCCAGACCCTGCACAATTGTTCCTAAAAGCCTTTTGCGCACAACAACCTACATGCAGTCTAGTCGAGGATGGAAACTCGGAAATAAACACAGCCTGGCTGGAAGCATGAGCCAATGCAGAAATGCGCATGTCCAGGCTCAGGATGTGTTTATTTCCGGGTGCGCATGCCGCCATTTTGCTTAGGCCTGCGGTCTGCTTGTCTGCGTTTCTGCAAGATGAGTGCCCGTTCAAGTGTTCTCACCTTTCGGCTTTGTTTAGTGTCACAGTGGCCTCTCAGGTTCTGAGGATCTAGGTATGCACAGTGTGCTTATTCCGATACTTATTGGGAAGCATTGCAGGATAGTGGCTGTCATGGGTAGTCATTGCATGCACAGCCATGCCTGCAGTGAAAGCAAGGCTCATTTCCTGCAGCCATCTGTGGGTGGAAGTGCAAATTCCCAATTTTGAGATATACTGGACAGATGTTACAATTTTTAAATGGAATTTAATTGAATTTCTTTATCCCACTTATACATCTTAACCTGTGTTTGGGTCAGTTCTTGCTTATAATTATGCATCAAGAAACATACATGCACTTTTCCTAGTACGTGCAGTGCAGATGCAGCGGTAATAAACATGTTCTTATAGTGCTCTCAGCATCACTCTTTGGTTCCAGTTCTGAATTGCTTTCACTTGGGTTCCCTACCCAAACCAGTTAAATAATTAAATATCCATTATCCTTCATGATGGACAGGTTGGTACTGCATATCTATATTGTTTGGGGGATAGGAAAAACTCTATAGTAAAATTTACTTTAGTTTTCATGTAATGCTTGATACAGGGTTTAAGTTATTTTGAATACTCCCAAGTGTGCCAAATGAGGGGATTTAGGACAAGCGATATAAGGTGATTTGCCAAGAATCACACACATTGCTTCAGTGGAGCTGGCATTAGAACTCTGGCCTCCCTGTTCATACATCAATTTAGCAGCCCTTTGTTGAGTAAAGGTACAAATAGGAGACATCAATGCTATCATTTACATAGGCCGGGTGGATAGCTCAGGGGCAACTTGACAACATACATAGCAACACAGGTTTGGATCCTGGTCTTGCACTTAGAATACCTCTCTGGTGTAAAGTGCGTTATAAAAGAATAATTATAAAGATACCCTGGTAACACATGCTCCCTACCGTCACCCAGGGATCTTTTTATTTTCCCAAGGGTATCATGAATTCAGCTATGCTATACATTTTGTAGATAGGTAGGTGTACAGGGGCCTTCACTACATGTTGAGTTGTAGTATTTGTGCTAAAGACTCTTTATGATCCCGTTTGGCAGGGTAGATTGCAGTTTTCAGTGCTTGTGACTAATGGCGCCTCCCCTGTTCAATGGGCTAAAAGTTTGCACAGCTGAAGCAATGACGACCTGCTCAATGCGTGTGTGTGAGTGTTTGGGGGCAGAGGTGCATGGGGGTCTTCACTTTTAATCTTTCCTGCTGTAGTCATTTCATAACCTTTCCTGGTATGTTTTAAAAAGATAGTTTAAAACCTGAGAGGGAAATAGTCCACGTGGCCGTGGTGCTTGCGGCATGGAAGGGCCTGTGTCTGGATGGGATGGCAAAATGGCCTTTCACCCAGAGCAACAACAAAAACGTTCACTGCCACAGCTCCAGTGCATATTCTTGTGTGCACTCAGTACTAACAATCATTTGTAGCGTGGAGTGAAGGGTTTCATGTTCATACATCTCTATGTAGTGGGCTGAGAGAAAGAGGGTGTTCTGGAAGGACAACAGCATAAATTCAAATCTCAGCAAGTTTTTTGCTTGTTTGTTCAGAATATAGAGGGACCCAACTCGAAAGGAAAATGTAACTAATTTAAGCCGTGACTTGGACGGAGTGGGGACAGTCACTTTCCCTGCTCGTGCTTTCTCCCCCCCCCCCTCTGTAGTCGCTGAATCCCCAGTCCACCTGCTCTTGCTTCCTCCCTCTCATCATCTTTTGTGTCCTCTCGCCCACATGATGCCTTTCTACTTCTCCACCTCAGGCCCTCACTCGGGGTTCACTGACTGAGCATGTGAGATCAGTCAGCAATGGGGGGGCCACCATCATACGTGCCTCTCTAACCCCGGGCCGAGGCAAAAAAGCAAAAATAAAAAGACATTTCTTTTCGCACCAAACTGTGCATGTTATTTGTCCATGCACAGTTCAGTGCGGAAAAAAAAATATTATTTTGTTTGATTTTTTGCAGGGTGGCCGATGGGGGGGCCAGCATTTTTATAAGGGTGGCCATGGCCCCCCTTGGCCACCCCCTGGGGGCGCCCCTGAATGGTGCTCACCTCCTATGGGAGTCGCATGGATCTTCATGAGGCTGCTCCAGTGTGTTATGCGGGGTCCTCAAGGGGTGTCCACGTTGTGCCTTCTAGGGGCCTTGACAGGAGTCCCCAAGCCCACTCTCCCCTCCCCGTTCTCTGTGTGCTTTCCTCTGGGATCTCGAGCACCAGGAGGCAGACAGGGCAAATCTGGCCGTGGGGGGGACAGCCCCGCCTCCCCTGCGCACTGTTGCCCGGCCGACCAGCGGGGGGATGCCAGATCCCCTCCCTCCACGCCCCTGTGGGTGCACCTAGGGGCCAGGTAGCGGGGGGGGCGAGAAGAGGGAGCCCAGAGTTCTGGTGTAGTGGCGCAAGGGCCCACTCTCTCCTCGTGATGTTGTCAGCGTGAAAGAGGCGTTTGAATGCCTCCACTGCGTGCCCTGCTGCAAAGTACCTTTCCCGGGACCGATGTCAGGGTTCCACTACTTTAAAGCGGGACGACGGTGGGGGAAATGCGTCCCGTATCCTTGAATGTCATATGCGTTCTAGAGTGCCTTTATTCTTGAATGCCTCCTGATGGCCATTCACCGTTTGGTCCCTTTGCCGGCAGCGAGAGGGTGAGCTCGCATAGGAGCCTTTGCTTACCAGACCGTACAGATTAGAACGGCTTGCTCTGGTTCACGGGCGGGTGGGTGGCATTGCACCTGCTTCAGCTTTCGTCCATCCAACGCCACCAGCGGCACTATGGCAGCTCTTGGGCACTCGCCAGGTTTATAGCCGCACACCCCCCACCCGCTCCTCACCGCCTCACGGCCAATATCCAGCTATGTGCGTAGGGGCAGGCCGGGCCCCGCCCAGAGGGTGGCCTTGCCTCTGAAGCGCGTCACCAGGTTCACAACTTCACCCGAGGGCATGTACAGTACTCTGTTCGCCGCCTCTCAAGCCCCGCGACCCAGGTCAGAGGAGGCGCATCGGTCTCCACACGGCCACGTCAGTGCCATTCTCAGGGTTCCCTCCCCTGGGCGTTTTCCTTTGCTCTTCAGGTAGCGTGGGGTTGGGTGGGTGGGGGGAGCCTTCACCTCCTATTGAGCGTCAACAGGGCCCGGTGGGGCACAAAAGTGGGGGCCGACTTAACTTAGTTGGGCCAGTGTCGGGAGAGCACATTAATGCAGAATGCTCATCCGTGCGCGCCCTTGTAGCCCCCATTCATTAATTTTAAGTTTTAAAAAATTTGATATTATCCAGTTGACCTTTCCCAACGGCTTTTATTTGAATTGATATTCAAAGCTATTGCATGGGCTTACTTCACTTTAGTAACTACACAATAATGAAAAATGTCTGTTTCACTCCACACTCCTCTTAAAGTTCAGTGTGCGTCCATGGATCTGCCCATTGGCCAGCGCATCATTGCCTGCAGTCCCAATCCAATCAACTCTTCTAATCTTTGTGGTGGGGGAATCTTTCACAGCTCGTATACATTTGTGGTCCAGTTTCTTCCAACTCAAGAACACTATGCGTCTTTGGTGAATTGACTACAGAAGAGCAAAGCCGTACTTCTTCAGCATTGGATCTTTCATAGATCCACATGCTTGAATATTCTCCGTCGTCAGACTGTGAATCCTCTGTAATTTACATAATAATACAAAACTTAAAGCTACACCCATAGAGCCCAATACGACCTGTGTAGCCCTTCACTTGTGGAGTGCCTCTGCCTTCTTTGGTCCTTTTAGATCCCAACCAATGAGGTGTCAGGGCTTGGGCTCCACTCCAGTCAGCCATCCTCGGATTGTTTGTGTCTACAGATCAGACAAATCCTCTTCAGTTCTCTGAGCAAATTCGTTTTTTCAATACTAATTCTAGACATTTTTGTAATATTTTTAAGCTTTTTATGCTTCATTTTCACTGGGGCTTCTTCTTGATACAACCCTTTGAGATCAGGTTTCCATTTACCACCTAAAACGTCGAATTTTAGGCTCCTCACTCTCTCCTCATGGCTGAGACTCAAGTACAAGCTGTCAAGGAGAAGACCTCCCTTTTCAAGGACTGCTCCAGATGTGGTAAAAAGGTCATCTTCATCAGAGACCCCCACAAACTGCATCTATTATCTTTACCCACATGACATCCAGTCATGTAAAATATGTCAGACTTTTTCCAAGAAGAGTCTGGAGGACAAGCATAGGAGACTGTTACTCTACCTGGAGAGCAGACAGATGTCGTCTAATGAGGAATCCAGCAAAACTGCACCCTCCACTTCCTCCAGGTACTATGAGAAGCAAGTTCCATAGAGGAGAACTTCTTCAGTGGATGGAGCAGACTCTCCGCCATCCAAGGGCAAGAAGAGGAGTGGGAAATCCTCAACTGAACCTGTATCTAAAGGTCTGCTGGAAGGAGAACTACACAAAGGTAAAAGTTCCTTTTTCTCTTCACCACCATTGAGGAAACGGCCATCCACGGGGACACCGCCCACGGCTAAACTAACCTTGCCATCCACTAAAACTGTCCCATCGAAAGATAAGCCGTCGTCCACGTGAAACCAACCACCTCATCGACTAAGGCATCATCAATGGAAGAACCATCAACGAAGCACCCGTCCACAAAAGACCCTACTGAAAAGTATGCGTCAACTAAGGCATCCTCGTTGGCGAAGCACTCGTCGATGTCCAAACATTTGGCGTCAACGGAGAAACTGCTGACGGGAATACATTCAACGAGCCCCCAAGAACAGGACAAAACACTGTCGGTTGACCCAACACCACCAGACATCATCGACGAGCCAGAAGAAGTTTTAAACACTCATACACCACAGCTAGATGGGTTAGAAGGCGTTACACCTCTATCCCCTAACACTAAGATGAACAAACTACCTGGCATCATATTACAGAAGGAGTTCTCAGAAGGGGAGGAACAGCGGCCAGTACAGCCTAAAGAGAACAGTCCTGTGGCAACCGGTGATGGAAGTTTTGGCAGATCCTTTCGACCCTTCTCTTCTGCAGTCCATGCACAGAATTGAGGCTGAGTTCCAAAGGAGGCAAAGGGTAAGACTCCTGGTTACGCATGCAGTTGCTGTAAATGAAATTATATTTTATTTATATCGTGCTCCTACACAAATGTTTCAGAGCGCGACCAGGCAAAGGGAGGGGCACAGGGGAGAAACAAAAACAACGATCTTTCTAGGCTCAGTGACATTGAGAACATGAACGTGCATGGGAAAGGGGAAAGTGCATGGAACGGGGAGAAGTGAAAAATGTGGAACAGATGAGAGAGCAGAATACATAATATTACATAAAATAAAGAAATAAAGGTGACAAAAAGTGGTAATGCAGCTAGCAAGTGGCAAGTGCTAGGTTGGTCAGATAGGGTGTATCTGATAAATGCAGAAGGAAAGTGGGTGGGAGATTGTATTGGTACAGATACAGACGCCAGTGTAAGGGGTGGCCCGGGGGTAGTGCAGGAGGGTGGCAGGGTGAGCAGGTACCTGGGCCAGAAGGATAGAGGGTGGCCAGATGCACGATACCTGGAAAAAAACAGATCATCAGGGGAGAAGAGGTTCAAAGGCATAAGCAAAGAGGAAGGTCTGGAACTGCTTCTGGAACCAGAGATGGTTCTCCTCAAGTTTCAAGGTGGCAGGGAGGCGTTTCCAAACAGAGGCCCCAGCCGAACACATAGATCTGCCCCCAGCTCGTTTCTTTGTAAAACGACTGACCCTGAGGGAGTTAGAAGCAGAGGAGCAAAGTGCTAGAGAGGGGAGGTATTTACGGAGGTATAGTTGAAGGTATTTTGGACCCAGGCCCCAGAAATCCTTGTGGACAATGCAGAGGGTTTTAAACTTAATCCTTGCATCCCCTGGGAGCTAATGAAGGGATTTCAGAGCTGGAAAGATACGATCCCAGGGCTTGAGGCCAAGGACAAGTCTCGCAGTCCTGTTCTGGATTATGTGTAAAGGGCGTAGAGTGGAGGCAGGTAGATTTAGAAAGTCTGTTACAGTAGCCCAGCCTAGAGAGAACCAGGGCTATGGAGACAGTGAGCTTCTGAGGGAAGGAGAGGAAAAGCAGAATACCTCTAAGGAGGTACAGTAAGAAGTTTGACTTTTTAGAGATGTCAGAGATATGTGCGGAGAAGGAAAGAGTGGAGGCAAAGATGACCCCGGGGTTCTTAGCCTCGCAGGTAGGGGTAGGAGGAGGGCCAAGGGAGGCTGGCCAGAGAGTGAGGGGAAAGGATGGTGAAGGTGTACCAATGAGGAGGATCTCAATCTTGCTGGAATTTAGACAGAGCTCGTTTGCACACCAATTTTGAATGGCGATTAGGTAATCGGAGATGAGGGAAGGAGAGGAGATGGCTGAAGCAAGCCTGAAAAGAAGTTGGGTTTCATCAGCACAGTACTGGAAATTTGAGCAGAAAATGGAAATACAGTAGGCAAGGGTTGCCAGATATTGGTTGAAAAGCCAGGGCGAGAGGTAAGACACCTGGGGAACACCACAGGTAGAGAGGTAGATAGAAGATAGGAAGGACCCAAGTTGTACCTGGGAGGGTCGATCAGAGAGGAAAGAGGTCAGCCAAGCCAGAGCCTGATCGATGATACCCATGTTGTCACAGAGACTGTTGAGCAGGATGGTATGGTGGACCGTGTGGAAAGCAGAGGAGAGATCAAGTAGGATGAGGACAGAGGGAATGTTAAAGTCAAGGTTGGAGAGCAGGTCTTCACGGATGTTCAGGAGAGCAGTTTCCATGCTTCTGGCAGCTCTGAAGCCAGATTGGTGGTCATGTAGCGAGCCAACAGAATCGGAATGAAGGTTAAGCTGAGAGATGGCCAACTTTTCCAGGAACTTACCCAGAAAGGGAGTAATGGAAATTGGGCAATAGTTAGCTGGACAAGAATGATAAGCTGTGGGTTTCTTGAGGAGAGGATGCACAAGGGAGTGCTTCAGAGTCAGAAGGGAGGGGAAAGATCCAGAGGCAATGGAGAGGTTACAGAAATCGGCATGTGCCAGAGCGAGGGTATCGATGTGGTCCTTAATGGTTTTAGAGGAACAGGGATGGACCTGTTATGATGAGGCTTTCATAGATCGGACCTGTCTGCGACCTCATCAGGGGAGAAAGAGGGAGGGGGGTAGCTGAGGGAGGGTCAGCAAGCAGAGAAGCAGAAGGGAGACGAGGGGGAGCGGAGGAGAGGGGTGGACAAGATGTCCTGGGTTTTAGAGATAAAGTGCGAAGCAAGGGCATTGCAAAGAGCCTGCGAGGCCAGATGAGGGGTGGAGACTGCAGCAGGGCTGGCCAGCTCCTTACAGATTTTAAAGAGTTTGGCTGAGTTGTTAGATGCTGCAGATACGCTGGCTTGAATGTGGACTCTCTTCTTGGTAAGGACAGAGAGTCGGTATTGCCTTTGGAGCAGGCTGCAGGCCAGTTTGTCAGAGGATGAGCAAGGAGCCCTCCATTTCCTTTCAGCCGCCCTACACTTAGATTTAAGTGTAGCTAGATCAGAGTCATACCAAGAATTGCACTTGGCTTTGGACTTCAAACGGATCCTCATGACAGGGGCAAGGGCATTGAGAGTAACAGAAATGGAAGAGTAGAGCAGGGACAGGGCTGTGTCACGATGAGAGTCAGCCAAGGGTGGGGGAGGGGGGAGAAGGTGGCAGCAAAAGCCTCATCTGACACACGCTTCAGGGGCCGGATGTCCGAGAAGGTGGGTGGCAATCTTGGGGTAGGCATGGCTTGAGGGGAGGAGATGGAAAGATGAGAGGAGAGGAGGCAGTGATCACTCCAGTAGAGAGGAGTGGTGAGGTGAGTAGAGAGGGGGAGGCCAAAGGAGATCAAGACATCAAGTGTGGGACCAGCAGAGTGAGTCGGGCCGGAGTGGAGGATAGAGAGGGAGAGGGAAACGCAGAGGTCGCAAAAGAGCGCACATGAGGAATGGGGAGAATCCAGATGGATGTTGAGGTCACCAAGAATGAGTGGAGTGGTTGAGACTAGGAGGGAGGAGGAGAGGTCTGCCTGCTCGCAGAGAAAAGAGTTCATTTGACCATGGGGACGATAGAGAGTAGCAACATTAAGAGAGTGGCTAGGAGAGAGAGAGCGCCTGCAGACAAGGCATTCGAAAGAGGAGTAAGTCTGAGTGGGGATGATGGAAGCAGGAATCCAATCAGGGAAGATCAGGGCTACACCCCCTCCAGGACGGGTGGATCTGGGGGCAGAGAGGATCTTGTAGCCGTCAGGGAGGAGAGTGTCAAAGCTCGTGACAGAGCTGGCCGTGAACCATGTCTCGGTAAGGCTAAGGACATCAAGGTCAAGTACTTCTAGGAGCTGGCAGATGTCAGAGGAGTGTTTGACAGCAGAGCGAGAGTTGAGAGTGGCAAGATGAAGAAGGTTGCCAGCCTTAAAGACCTTTCGAGGAGGGGTACAAGTCAGAGGTACGCCCTGTGGAGGGAGCTTGAGATGGGACACAGGAAGAAGGAAAAGAGGGCAAGGAAGCCAAAGGAGGAGACTAGGGGACAGCTGGAGATGAGAGGAAGTTGATGAGGCGAAGGAACCACATATCAAAGAGGAGGAGATTGGCCTGAGGGCCTTGCACCGTGACAGTGCCATTTAGATATACATTAATGATGACTCTGGAGAAGTCAAAGGAATCCATGAGGACTTCCCAGCGGGTACCACCATTAATGGGAGAGGAGGAGACAGGACAGAGCACAGAGATCATATGAGGGGTCCAGAGATCTGGCGAAGGAACGACAATGAGGATGTCAGTGAGGGCTTGCCTGGCAGAGACGCTGGTATAGCTATCAGCAATGGGGGGACCTGAGTTGGAGGCCAAGATATCTTTTTTAAATGTCTTCTTACCAGACTTAGTGAGAAGGGAAGGATAGTTATAGAGAAGTAGTTTGAGTAGATAGGAGAAACAGATAACGCCATGGGTAGGTAGCGAGAAGGCAGTAGGAGAAATGCAAGTACAGCGGTATGGAACAGTCACTGGGCTAGCAGGTTACAATTGAGGGACAAAGTAAAAGGAAAAACGCACCCAATATGACTTTACAAAAACACACCCAAGTTTGACTTTCCAAAAACACACCCAAATGTGTCTTTCCAAAAACACACCCAAATGTGACTTTCCAAAAACACACCCAAATGTGACTTTCCAAAAACACACCCAGATTTTACTTTACAGAAACACACCCAAATTTTACTTTCAAAAACACACCCAAATTTGACCTCACAAAAACAGACCTCCTCGGAAAGATTCTGGGCCTCATTACGAGTCCGGCGGTAACCGCGGCAGTAAAACCGCCTGGTTACCGCCGGACTTGTATTACCATTCCGCCTCCGTGATTCCCGGAATTACCGGGGCATTACAACCCCGGTTTTCCGGGAATCACGGAGGCGGAATGGTGTTAATCCCCATTCCCATCGAGTCCTATGGGACTCGATGGGAATGGGGATCATGGAAACACCGGCAGCATCTTGTAATGCTACCAGTGTTTCCTCGGCCGCCTGCAGGCGGGTGGTGTTAAACCCGCCAGGTCAGACCTGGCGGGAACATCACCTCCCGCCTGCAGGAGTCGGGATCAGGCGGTCCGGAAACAAGGGTGGCGGCGGGTTTACCGGCACCGTTATTTACGGACCGCCTGAGTTATAATGAGGCCCTCTGTCGTATATGTAAAAATTGAGTGATCAAAGAAACTGTAAAACATCTACTGACAGAATGTGTAAACATGGTAGATATGTACCAATTATGCTATAGCAATTATGTATATGACTTGGAATCCATCAGAGAACCCATGTTTTGGCCGCGCTGTATTAATTCCCAAATCTTCAAGGTATCAATTGCTTTGTTTAATGTTTGGCTCAAAATTGAAAATCTTCTGGGTATCTCCATCTAAGATTACTTGACAATACTGAGTTCCTGTAAATCAATATAGAAAGCGCCAATAACCACTGGGCAAAAGACCAGCCAAAGACTGATATATGGACTTAAAGCAATTGTGGTTGAATCAATAAAGGATGTGAGATGCGCCAATCTTGTAGGCATACTGTATAGTGGCAAATGCTAAAAATATTATTTAGAAAAAAGGAAAGATGCTATCATTGCTGTCTCTGCGTTGTAGGTATCTAGTTACATTTCTGTACTATGATTGTATTTGGTGATTGTTTGAACAGGAAGTATTTAGGAATGACATTTTTTCTATTTTTAACTGTACACTTAGTGTAACTTTTATTTATGTTTTACATTTTACTTCACGTTTTCTCACTTTTCACTTGTTTTTCTTCCTTTCTTAAAAGTTTATTTATAAACTGTATCACGTTATTAATACAATTGTGAATTGTAAAAACACACCAAAATTTGACTTTACAGAAACACACCAGAGTTTGACTTTCAAAGGCAAAATGCTAAGGCAGTATAGGTAAAAGAAATAAGTTAGAAGTGAGTCCTGCAACGAGATCAATTAGAGAGCATAACAGGGAGACCAGTTGGAAACAGACAGAGAGGAGAGTGAAGAGGGAGAACTGCCTCGGGACACTCAAGACACAGACCCAGACGACTGGGAATCTATTGTCATCGAGAAGCAGAAGAAACATGACTCATCGGGGGCATCCTCACCTCCGGATGATATTGTATCTTTTCATTCCATCATGGCAATGTCGGCAGCGATCTTCAAAATACAAGTCTCCACAGAGGGGAAGGCTACAGCCCTCTATGAGCACAGAGACAAAAGACAAAGCACCATCACCACAATACCAATATAAGAAACCATTTGGGACGCAGGTGAAGCCACTCCGCTGTCCACTCTGGCACTGGTGGCGAGACCGGAAAAGAAATGGACAGCACTGGACTCGGCCCGTTATGTCTCATAGGCCATCCTAAACCTGATTCCGTCATCACGGTGGCGGCGAGGAAAAGATTGCAAACCCAGCTTCTCCCCTCACAGCTCTGCCGGATAAGGAGGGGCATGAACTAGAAGCGATGGGGCGCAAGGTTACAACAGCGGCATTGTTGACTGTGTGAGCCAGCAACACCATGGCCATGATGGCAAGGCTGGATAGAGAATTATGGCTCAGTATGTCCTGTCTTACTAAACACCCTCCAGCTCGCTAAACACCTTCCAGAGGAGTTTCAAGAAGAGGCCAAAGCCATTATCACAGACAAAGCGGTCTCAGACCCCATGATCGACACATCTGTGGACACTGCGGCTTCAGGCAGATGGCACACGGGACAGTCTTGAAGTGCCAAGCCTGGATGAAGGCCACGAGGTACAGGCGCAGATCCTAGACATGACCTTAGACGGACAAGACCTATTTGGAAAAAAAATAGAAGACCACTTGAAGGCCATCAAGGCCAAAACTGACACTGCTAGGGCGATTATCTCGTTAAAGGACAACGACCGCCGTCCGTTTCGTTCCTTTCGAGGGACCAGCTCCAAGTACAAGTCATACAGCAGATCGTTCCAGGGGGCAAGAGTACTCTTCAACGTCCTTCCAATCATGGGGTAGATATCAACAAGGTTCCACCAGGTACCAGAACCAAAGTGGCAAAGGGGTTCAGGCCAGCGAAGGAACCAGACCAAGAACTGACAAGAAGAGCCTTCCACATCACACCCCAGTGGGAGGATGCGTCTCGCTCCACCTCAATCATTGGTATGCCATAACGTCAGACAAATGGGTGCTTCAAGTTATAAGAGGGGGACATACCATAGACTTTCTTCAGCAACCACTACGTCGCCCACCGCCAACGAAAAACATCCCCCGGCTGCAACAGTTAACGGTAGAAGCTGCCAAGCTTTTATTAAAGTTCACCATAGAGCGGGTATCACCTCTACAATGGGGGAAGGGATTATATTCCCACTTTTTTTTCTAGGAAAGAAGAAAAAACGCCAGTGGTACCCAATACTAGATTTACGGGCCCTCGACAAGTTTGTCGTCTAAAATTCAAAATTGCCTCCCTTCAACTTATGCTTCCATGGCTCAAGAAAGGCGATTTCCTCGCTACACTAGACTTGACGGACGACTACTTCCATGTACCCATCCATCCATCCCACAGATAGTACCTTCGTTTCACTGTTGTTGACCAACATTTCCAGTTCAGGGTACTTCCTTTCGGGATAAATTCTGCACCAAGAGTGTTTATGAAATGCCTGACCCCAGTGGCAGCTCACCTCAGGCACTCTGGGGTACAGGTTTTTCCATACCTAGCCGACTGGCTAGTGAAAGGAAGCTCCATGGAAACAGTGGAAAAAAAACAACAACCCTACTCTAGGACATAGAGTTCTTGATCAAAGAGGAGAAATCGTCACCACTACCTGCACAGACAGCAATCTTCTTAGGAGCAGATCTGGACACTCGAATTCCGGGGGTTCGCCCCTCTAAGGACAGTGAGACCACAATGCGAAACCTCATTGCATGGTTCAATGAGAGAGCAAGCTCCACCGTCTGGCTATACAAGTCCCTCTTTGGCATGATGTCCTCCTGTATTTTCCTCGTACTGAATTGCAGACTGAAGATGAGACCACTTCAGGAGGAGCTGGACAATCAATTGGCTCAACACAGTGGATCATGGGAGGACATTTTGTAGCTTGCGCCAAATTTCCTCAAAGCCGCTGAATGAGGGGCCAAACACTCATCTTCAAGGCTTACCCTTCCAGCAAGTCATGTCCACTCTACTCTTGAGAACAGACACCTCACTCACTGTGAGCTGTGGGGCCCATCTGGGCAATTTACAAGCCAGTGGGGTGTGGTCATCGGCAGAAACCCACCTACACATAAATGTGCTGAAGCCCAGGGCCATCCGGTGGGCACTAAGGTCCTTCCTAATGGTACTTTCCAGACAGACGGTGACTGTGCAGATGGACAACACCATATCAATGCACTACACAAACTAACTGGGCGGCACAAGGTCCAGGATCTTCTTGATGGAGGCTCAACAGCTCTGGAACTGGGCAATACACCACAAGATACACTTCAGGGCAGAACATCTCCCCGGCAAGGACAATGTTTTGGCAGACAAACTCAGCTGACCATTCCTTCAATCCCACATATGGGATATCAACGTCCGCAACCTCAACATATTATTCCTTAGATGGGGAAAACCCACCATAGACCTATTTGCAACCCACGTGAACAAGAAGTGCGATCAGTTCTCTTCCAGGTATCCAGAGAAAGACTCCCTGGGGGATGCATTCTCCATACAATGGGGGAAATTCCTTTACGGGTTCCCTCTGACACCTTTAATCCTGCGGGTGCTGCGCAGGATAAACTAACAACCCTGTACAATGATACTGATAGCACCAACGTGGGCACGCTAGATTTGGTACTCTGAACTCCTCCAGCTAGCACTGCAATGGCCTTTTTGCCTCTAGCCTCACCCACACCTGTTGTCTCAACACAGGGGCGAACTGCTTCACCACAACCCAGCCAGCCTGTCCCTCCAGGGCTGGCTCCTCAGCAGTCGAAATTCCACAATCTCGTCCTATATCCCGAATGCTGGGGTATACTGCGAGCTGCCAGGGCCCCATCCACCAGACGGACATATGCTAAGAAATGGAAACAGTTCAGATCCTGGTGTTCAGAAGCTGGCACAGATACCTTATTGGCATCTGCAGAACAGATCTTACCATACATTCTACATTTAGCAAGGAATGGTTTGTCAATTTCTTCCTTCAAGGTCCATCTTTCAACCATCTCCGCTTATACCACCAGGCCTCATCAACGCACTCTAGTGGCACACCCGGCGGTCAAAATCAACATTAAAGGGCTTATGTACTCTTTTTGCCAATCGGAGCAAAATTGCTCCTGCCTGGAGTCTTAACGCCGTCTTAGCCGTGCTAATGAGAGCGCCTTATGAACCTATTCACAGGTGTGACATTAACTTTCTATCGTGGAAAACAGCCTTCTTGGTGGCTAACACCTCGGCCAGGCGTATCAGGGAGCTACAAGCACTATCCACTGAGCCGCCCTTCCCAATCTTTCACAAGGATAGAGTCCGTCTACAACCTCACTGTAAATTAATTCCTAAAGTCATATCTGAATCCGTCTTAGCTGAAAGAATTGTTTTGCACACTTTCTTTGGCAGCCACACAACCTCAGCGAAGCGGACGCTGCATTCACTAGATGTGGCAAGGACACTCCAATTCTACATTGAGAGAACAAGAGAATTCAGGACTTCAAAAATACTTTTTGTCACCTTTGCAGAACGAACCAACGGTCCATGTATATCAAAACAAAGTCTGGCAAGTTGGGTTTCTAGTTGCATTGCACACTGTCACCAAATCAGAAATAACCCTCTGCCAGCCACGCCTACGGCACACTCCACCATAGCGAGAATGGCCACAACTGCGTTCCAGGCAGGAGTGTCTTTGAAGCACATCTCCACATGTTTGCCCGACATTACTGCTTGGAAGAAGACAGCAGAAGAGAATCTGTGGTAGGACCAGCAGTGCTCAGCACTTATTCACCAAAGGTAGGAGCAGCATTGTGTTCCTTAACTTTGATTCTTGGTTGTTCCCACCGTCCCTCTACATGTTCTTTCTGCTAACCTTACTGTGTATGCTAAAAGGATGTAACACAAGATAGATATATATATATATTTTTTTATTATTATTTAATTAAAGTGTTTTTTGGTTAATTAAAACCTTATACACTACAAGAATATTATATCAACCAAACACAATTACATATTACACATAAGAAAAGCATACATCATATTACTCGCTTCCAAATATAAAAAGCTGCCCCAATAAAAACCTTAATCTCTCCATCATAAATAACTGACCAAAATTGGTCAGATTCAATCCTTCGCATATCCTCTACAAAATGTGCATACCCTTTAAAATAACATTCCCTTAATTTGGTGCATGAAGTTAAAATATGTCTTGCTGTCTCCACCTCTATATTACAGTGCCTACACAATCTTTCTGCACGGGGAATATTTGTTCTTGCCCCGATAATATCATTACACGGGAGAATGTTCAAACGTAGTTGCAAGATAAATCTTCTCAAAGCTCTGCTTCCCGTGTTTAGCAGATAATGTCTTGGGGTGGCAGGTTTGAGGCCTTGGAGAGCATAAACAGAGTATCTAGACTTATTATAGAGATACGATTGATTTTCACACAGATCCCAAATAAAAGCTTTATCTTTAAGACTTTTCTTAATACACATTCTGTTATCTTTTTCCATGAATTCATTATAGCCAAGGGCTTCTAGAAAAGATACTACTATTTTTTGAAGATTTAGCATATAGGAATTCTTAAATCTGCCTTCACTTTTATTTTGTCTTATAAGGTTAAGCAGACTTCCTTCATCCCCATCCCCTGAGATTATTCTAAAATAGAGTTTGCAACATTCGATTTTCCACAAAGTCGAGAGGGATATGAGACCCAGTTCGCACCTTATAGCTTGTATTGGTACTGAATTGGGGAGTCCTAGGGCTGGTCTCCAGATCTTCCCTTCAAGTAAGTGTAGTTTACTCAGGTATTTACTTTCTACTGTTTCCAGCGCATACAGAATACCAGGTATAATGCAGCTTTTGTATATCTCAAGTAAACCTTCGATTGAGTGGCCGCCTTTACTGGTCATATATTTCCTTATGACTTTCCATTTCTTTAGTACTTTTAGATTAACCGCCTCCTGGAAAAAATGTATGCAGGGATTGCTCAGAATAGGCATCCCCAAATATGGATAGGCCTCAACAACCTCCAATTTAATAGAGTTTATCTGCCATCTTGAGGAAAGTTTTTTCTTTTCTAACTTTGTAGCTCCGAATACCATTACCTTAGTCTTATTTATATTAATACTAAGGTTATTCGCTTCAGAGTAAGCTAGTAAGCCATTCAACATTCTTTGCAGCCCTATCGGAGTCTTATCCAAGAGGACGGTGTCATCTGCATACATAAGGCCACATATGGGTTTCCCCGCCACTATTGGTGGGAAGTTATTTATGGTGGTAAAGCTTTCCCACATATCTGAAACATACAAGTTATACAATATAGGCGATTAACACATCCCTGCTTCAGTCCAGTATTCGTAGCGATCTCAGGTGATAACATCCCTCCTTTGCCCAAACATATGGAGACAGTAGTTTCCCTATACATTTCTTCCAAAAATGCAGAATTTTGGGGCAGATCTTTTTCTCTTTTAATTTCCCCCACAAAAGTCCCCTATTAACACTGTCAAAGGCTTTCGAATAATCAACGAAACACACATATAGTTTTTCCCCCTTATCCTTAGCCCCTGCTATAATGTGTTTCAACATTATTAGATTATCGAGGGTGCTATATCCTTTGCGGAAGCCAGTTTGGAGAGCAGACAGAAGACCCTTTTCCTCTATCCAGTTATTTAAGCTGTCAACTAACAGTGAACAGAAGATCTTACAACTGCTGTCTGCCATGGCCAGTAATCTATAATTATCGGGCAATTTTCTGTCCCCTTTTTTAAAAATAGGGACTACTATAGCTTTCCTCCAGCTGTCCGGTATGCGGCCTGTCTCCCATATACCAGAAAATAGCTGGAGCAGAGTCACTGCCCATTTCATGGGATTTTGTTTTATGACAGCATTAGCTAACCCGTCTGGGCCGGGGGCACGTGATGCTTTCATTTTAGAGATCACTTTAATAATGTCCCGAATACCAAAGGGAAATGTATTATAGCTGTATGGATTTATACCAGTAGGGATAGCAGACATGTCACTAATCTTGAAGTAAAGATCAGTAATATACTGCTTCCAAGCCTCCTGGCTCACATTAGTATTTTCCCTGCAATCTTCCTCCATCAGGAATTGTCGATATAAGTACCAACATTTTTTTGAGTCATGGGTTTTACATATCTTATATAAACACCTCCAATTAACATTATTAGTACTATACTTATAATCCTTTAGCCAGTTTTTATATTGTGTCTTTATATTACTGATTCTCTTACTTCTCTCTTCGTCATCTAAGTCACATGTCTGCTTTAGTTTACGGATCTCACCCATCATTTCTTTTTTCCTGTCATAAATCACTTGATCAAATTTGTGGGAATGATTTTTTCCCTTTTTATTTTTCACTATAAGGTTGCTGTTTGTCCTCCGTATTATTCCCAACAAATTCGTTATCAAATTGAGGCCGTTACGCGCAATATCCTGGCCATCAATGATCAGGCGATCAAACAGCTCATTAAAGATAATTAAATTTTTATCCGACCAAGTGATCCTGTTTCCACCTGCAGAAAATTGAATATCCATCACATTGCCCACATCCCAACTTTGCTTTTTCGGGCCATTAAAAAATGTACCCCTAATGGGTGTATGGTCACTCAAAATGATATCTATGTGTTCAAAATAGATCGTAGATTGGCTTAGTTTTTTATTTACAAACATATAGTCTAACCTATAGCCTACCTTCCCATTAGTCCAGGTTGCCCCAGTACCTGGCCCTATATTAGGTTCCAAATATTCTAACCCCCAACTAGACATAAGGTTCATCCACCAGCATCCCTGCACAAACTGGGTATTTAACCCATCAACCAGGTTGCCCTCCTGTGTTTCCAATGATGCGGTAATGACCGTTTCGTCCCACAATTCTTTGCACCTATTCATCTCCCTTACAGCAGAGTCACAGTGGGCGTTAAAATCGCCCACTATACAAATTTCGGACTGAGGAGAGTCCAGGGTCCAGTTTTCAATAGTATGGTTTAGAAACTCCCCAATCTCATGAACATTATCCCCCCCTGGTTGAGAGTAGATGTTAATGAGAAGGAGGTTCCCTGACAACCTTCCCCTATCTATGATTGCACACATTACATTAGGTAGGTTCCCGTGCTTCTCATAAGGTGTAAATGAAAGATGGTTTTTTTACCCCAATACATAGCCCTCCATACTGCCGACCCATTTCACCTTTGGAAGCAGCTTTACTCCAGATATTATATCCATCAAGTAGAATTTCCCCAGTTACCCAAGTTTCTTGTAAGGCAAAAACATCACTCTCCAACAACAATTGGATACCATCCTTGTGTAATAGGGAATTAAAGCCTCTACTATTCCAAGAGAGGAGATTGAATTCATTAATACATAGCTCATCTCAATTCTGAATAGTAGTATTTCTCTCCAAAGAATTTACTTCTACATTTTTATTTCTTAATTCCATAGTAGTAGGTGAAGCTCCCACCGAATCCATGTTTTTATCATTCCGATCATTATGTATTGCGGAGTGGCATATCACAATTTCATAGTTATTGCCCCATACTCCATTAGAGTATTCCCTAATGAGGTCAACAAAAACTGCAGATCTAAATTGGACAATGACCCAGTTTTCCCAGCTTCCATATTCCGGCAGGATAATAGATTCAATATCCCCTGAATTAATATTTTGTAACTGTGGAATGTGTGACAGTTTATTCAGTAACCAAGTCCGATTTAAAAATGGACTTTCATCAAAGGTGGATTTTTCTATGATTTTAATACTTTTCCCCACTATAAGTTGGGGTTCTTCATTTATTCCCACAAAATTTGCCATACTTGTTTTTTGGTTACTATGCATGGCCAATCGCTCCATCTCTTTGATATATATTTCCCTCTCCCTTTTTGTGAGAGGCATAATATTGTTATTATATGGAATTTCAACATATTTAAAATTATTTTCTATAGATACCATGTCCTCACATTCACTTTCCTCTATTGTATTATCCTTACCCTTTAGCCAGTTTTCTAGTCCCTTACTTTTAATTACCACTTTTTTCTCACCGTCCGACTTCCACTGATGTTCAATAATTTCTACGCATTCAGAGTCTAAAGGGGCGGTATTTGCTAGAGCCAGGGAATTTTTTTTAGCAGTCTTAGTAGTTTTAGTCTTGTCCATCGCCATCCTCTTACGGGTGGATTTTTTATTTTTTCTATTTCGCCTAGTGCGCCTCCTAGAGCCTTGAGCTACCCTTATTTCTACCTCTCTCACACTAATAATAGTCTTATCAGCCGAGTTTTCCCTTGAATTAAGTTGTTTCGAGTGGGAAATATTAGTCTGTACAGTGGTATTCTCTTTTTCTTTTTCAACCACCAAAACCAACTCACTCAAGTCTCTTAACACCTCATTAGACCCCACGGTATGCCTTTCCCCCTTTTTAAAATCATTTCCACAGTAATCTTCTATCATAATCCCAAGAGATCTGGTATTATCAATATTCTGCAATACCAATGATTTTGTGTCACTCTGTTCTTTAAGCAATTTAGTGCAAATGGTCAAGAGGACATCCATCATGGTAGTAAGGGCAGCCAATTTCTCACCAGATTTAAGTGAATATTCAATTACCCTACTTCTATCACTGTTAACAGAAATTTCAGAAAGGTTACCCATAGAATTATAAGACTCATCGCTCGAATTAAGTTCCACTTCTCTCTGGGCAAATTTATCCAAATCTGGAGAAGCTGACAAATTTGTACCGATAATATTATTCATATCGGTATCCTCTACTGCAGAAATTTCCAGATTTGTTCCTGTTCCCATAGATTGACGCCTGAATTTATGTACTAATGTCAACAGCGAATTATTATCAATCATAGAACTATTAGAGGGAAGAGGGGGAGGTAATAAATTGTCAATCCTCGAGCTATTAGAGGAGGGAGGGAGGGAGGGGGGAGTACATTGTCAGATGCCGTTACTTTTTCTTTTATAGTAAAAAAGCTGGGTATCTTAGGTTGTTCCAATACGCCTTTAGTCTCACTAATAGGCTCATTCTTACTTCCCTTTTTTAGTTTTTTCCCTTTACCAGGCTTCTGGGTTCCTAATTTGATATTGGATGTGGATACGCTTTTCTTCCCCTTTTTAGATCTCAAATTATGTGAGCATGGGCTTTGGACCATGGTAATAGAGTGTTAAGGGGGATATATATAAATAAGATGTGAAAAGGATTAACTATTAATCCCTAAAGAGGCAAATCACCCAAAAATTAAATCAATCCTATCACAAGAAATCTATAATAAATGTACCTAGGACCTAATCAATTCAGTAGTTAATATACACTCCGTTTCTTAAAAATAACCGGGGAGAAGAAACCTTTGCAGCCCCTGAGATAAATTAAGCTAATATCAGGGATCAGCAGATAATATAACTATAAGATGAGCAGCCAATACCATCAATTAGAATGGGAGCGAATAAAAACCAAAGGTATACAATTTCGTAAGGAGAATAATTAGTTTGTTTGGTTAAAATTATCGTCACAAGTCATATAATGATAAAAGTTAGTGAATGGTTGAAGAGTAGAGTTAAAATGTCAATGAATGTAATATCAAAGTGTCAATCCAAAAGAACCACCCGGAATGGGAACGCCCTACAGCTTGAGAAGCGGCCTTAGTCTGACTCTCCCCCCCCCCCCAGCCAGGTGGTAACAATGAATATTTCACTGAGATAGCTGGTTTGCTTACTTAGGATCCTGTAAATTAATCTTCCTTCGGCAACATCGGCACAACACGCACAACAGCCGTATAACAGCCAGAGGGCTTAACTCCACAGGGCTTTACGCCGCAAGGGTGGTTTAGGGCTGGTTTTGATGCCCAGTGGATGTCACATGATTCGTCACGTGAGGCTGCAGCGCCCCGCCTCCTCCAGGAAGCAGGCACCAGTGTAGCAAGAGCAGGAAGCTTGCAGTGCTACTCGAGCGCAATGTTAGGCAGCAGAACGTTGGCGTTTGAAGAAACGCTTTTACAGATTTCAGGCAGCACACACCCCTCGGCTGGTTTAGGGCTGGTTTTGATGCCCGGTGGATGTCACGTGATTCGTCACGTGAGGCTGCAGCGCCCCGCCTCCTCCAGGAAGCAGGCACCAGTGTAGCAAGAGCAGGAAGCTTGCAGTGCTACTCGAGCGCAATGTTAGGCAGCAGAACGTTGGCGTTTGAAGAAACGCTTTTACAGATTTCAGGCAGCACACACCCCTCGGCTGGTTTAGGGCTGGTTTTGATGCCCGGTGGATGTCACGTGATTCGTCACGTGAGGCTGCAGCGCCCCGCCTCCTCCAGGAAGCAGGCACCAGTGTAGCAAGAGCAGGAAGCTCGCAGTGCTACTCGAGCGCAATGTTAGGCAGCAGAACGTTGGCGTTTGAAGAAACGCTTTTACAGATTTCAGGCAGCACACACCCCTCGGCTGGTTTAGGGCTGGTTTTGATGCCCAGTGGATGTCACGTGATTCGTCACATGAGGCTGCAGCGCCCCGCCTCCTCCAGGAAGCAGGCACCAGTGTAGCAAGAGCAGGAAGCTCGCAGTGCTACTCGAGCGCAATGTTAGGCAGCAGAACGTTGGCGTTTGAAGAAACACTTTTACAGATTTCAGGCAGCATACATATATAGTGCATGCACACACAGGTGCAACCTTCTGGCTATCGGACATCTTATGATATTTGACTGCTTGGTATTCTATTCAAGTATGTAAATCTATGAAAGATCCAATGCTGAAGGAGTCTTGGTTACTTACCTGTAACTGTATTTCTCCAGCATTGGTATTTTTCATAGATGCATGTGCACCCGCCCTCCTCCCCTGGGAAGAGGCTGCTCCCTCTCCAGTCAGTCATCAATTACTAGCCTTCACGGTTCCGAATCTAAAGATGGCTGACTGGGGTGGATACTAAGCCCTCCACCTCATTGGTTCGGGCCTAAAAGGACTAAAGGAGGTGGAGGGATTCCACAAGTGAAGGGTTACACAGTCCCTATGAGGCTTTATAGGTGTTGCTTTTCTTCATATAGGAAGATGTTTTATATGATTATATTTATTATTTAAATTACCCAGTATTCCAAGTCTGACTGGGAATATATAAACATGTGAATCTATAAAAGATACCAATGCTGGATAAATACAGTTACAGGTAGGTAACTGAGACTTCCACAACATCCCTCTGCTTCCATTAACAGGTTGATGTGTGGTTCTGCTCCTTTTTTAAAACAGAGTGCAGTAGCTGATTCTCCAAAGACTACAAACTAGTGTTGTGCCAGATGGAAAAAAATCCCATTTGTTTTTCGGAGATGTGCAAGTATCTCCACTCGCACCTAACAAAGATGATAACATAACATGAGAAGATGGAGACAACAGGCAATGATAAACATGCCAAAAGACAGGATGGTTGGGGAAAACGCAGAATAATAAGAATGAAAGGGATGCGACCAGCCGTTCTGACAAGACTGTCCCTTTTGGGGATGAGGATAAAGCCTTATTTGCATATGTCTTTCCACTTCTATAATGGCAAGACAGACTGGAAGACTGTGGCCTGAAGTGTTGTCCAGAACAATGCCACTGGTTAAAATGAATTCTTAGTCTTCGAGCCATCGCAAAACATTGACATATTTCCAGAAGTGTGGCCCCGATAACTTTAAAACTTGATTAATTTATTTTAATCATCGGTTATATATAAATTAACAGACATTACTTTTCTTGCTTATCGTCCTTCTTTGTATGTTTGTTTTTCAGCAACTTGTTAGCTCAGGGATGATGTCTTCCAAGTAGCAATATGAACAGTCACAAAATGCACTGTTTCATGTGTCTTCAAATAGTTAAATTAATAATCTTGTTATGTTTAAATGGGGCTTGTAGGGAAATCTAATTCTAAATCTAAAGATGCAGAGCACGGTGCCATGTTCACAACAAACATGTAAACTAGGGTCTGTTCACAACCATTTGAAATACCCACGTGCAATCTTTTCAAATCCTCTCACATTAAAGAATAGTAGCAAGGCCTGAGAAACAATTAAAGTACAAGAACATATCATGCAACTCTTATTAAAATGGGGAACTGCTTAATGTGAGGAGAGAAAGAACAGCAGCTTCAAGTCATAGAAAGAAAAACAAAGTTGCATTTTCTGTAGCTGTGTGTTTATTTTCCCTTGTGAAAGTGAGTGCTAGGATTAGGAAACCTACAGATGTTGAAAGTGTGGACCTTTGATGTGAGTTTGATAGGCCAGTGCAATGGATGAACTGCTGTGTTCTTGGGTGAAAATGTAAAATATAGGGGCACAGAAAAATGTAACTTTAAAAAGTGGCAATTGGGAGAAACCAACCTGAATCAAGCACCAGCTATAGGTTTTGATATCCTGCTTATTTCTCCTACCGAGCAAATGAGATGTGAAAACAGATCCCATGATTTCTCACAGTGATGAACTGGTAGGGGTTGAGCCATAATGATAATGACGTTCTCTGCAACTTAGTCACATGGAGGCCGAAATTGCTATCAATTCCAAGGCGCCGTTGTTATGGGCTTCAGCTGTGTATCTTGGGTTTAATATAATGAACTAATAATAGGAGTTCAACTTGTCCAATGGATCTGTTCTGCCTAATCGGAGATTCCAATCTCCTGGGCTACTCCTGAGGAAATGTATTGTGATGCCTGGAAATTTAAAGTGTATATCTGAAAATCTACCAGTCCCGGGAACTGGTTCAAGTGGGGCAGGAACAAAAGTCATAAACCCAGAGGACTAGACCGGACCACTGCCAGTCTAGTCATAAAAACAGACAGCTAAAGAACTAGAGACACTAGATGCTCTGTTATTGACTGTTATATTTTATGAGGGAAATAACGAATTAGAAAAGTTACATAGAGTCTTATTATTTCTCCCATAATTCTGAAATGGAATGTCACAGCAAAATAATTCTTTTTGTACAGCGTAAACCTTGGGATGCTCTTATTTAGTTATAAAAAACAATTTTTCTGATGTGATATTTAATTATGTAAATTAGGCTAATGTGCATTTTATTGCAAAGAAATGGCGCACGCCAGAGTGTTATAGCTTCTAGCATTCACAGTCCCAAGCCCATTTCTTTGAGATACGAAAATAATTGGTATATAAATGTAGGTGCGTTAAATGGAAACATCTGTAACTCAGTAATCATTTCTGATATCTTTGAGATTTGCATTGTTTGATTTTTGCCAGAGAGTGAAATCTGGTTAGCCAATTAGTAAAGTGCTCATATGTGTGGAATTTACCATTACAGAATGTTACCATGTTTAATCCAAGAAATCCCTGCAATGACATCAAATTAAATGGGAGGGAAAATGGGTGTAGAAGTTACTCACATCAGACTGCCCCATTCATTAATATGGCCAATGACTGCGTTGGGGTATGTCTACTTTGATGTAACTTATGGAACATTGTCCAATCACATACATTGACCAATTACATTAGGGAACGTATACACACCTCAAAAAGGTGGGGTTATTTTTCGACATAAGATTCAAAACACATTCACTGTGGAAAGGCGGACAGACTGACTCACTCGCTGATTGATGGCGAGGAAGAATTGGTAACAGGAAGAAGAAGGAATCGATTGATCTCCTTTTGGATGATTAGCAGAGACCGTAATTGAGGCCTAGTAAGAGTTAAAGTCTATGGCCTTCTTCAGTGTAAAACACAGCAAACAGACTGTGAAGGAAAGCTGGTCCCATCTTGCTGACTGATGCCCAGCTGTTCCTAGAGGGGGAGAATTGAAACAGTCCTTTAGAGGGTGCCCACCTGTGTGTGATCCAGCCAGAAAGAAATTCACATGCAAGTATAATATGAAGGGGAAATAATTCTATGGGGAGTGATACTATAATAATTCTATGGTTGAGTGATACTACAACTAGAAATTAGCTGAAATTCTGCCCCGCGATTCATCAGTACAGCAGGGTGGGAATATATAAATTGACTGTTCATCCCGAGAAGTTTGGAAATATTTGCTATGCATATGTGCTTCTGGAATTATAGATTTGATTAAATAGATCTTATGGTGTGTATACAGGGGAAATCACTTGGCTCGTATTCTGTGTAATGTAAAGGAGCAACAAGCAAAGGACATCTCATGTTGTGCACACCTAGACAAAGGAAGTCACTTCCTGTATACGCCAGCAAGCAGAATATTGTTATTAATGGAGCTTTGTTTAAGATAAAAAGGAGAGAGTGATTATTCACTTCCCATTCTCTTGCTGTTTAAGGTGCCCATTGAAAGTGGGAAAGGTACACTTTTCCACAGTGATTAAATAGAAACATCACTGAAGGGAATCCAGCCTACATATATGTTAAACATACATTTTCTTTTCTATAACCTTCCTACATACATGATGGTCTAGTAGTTTGTTGAAATGTAATTTTTAGAATGCTGCTGGAATCCTGACATGTCTAATGAGTGAAGAGGGTGGTATTTTGAATAAAGGGAAAGTAGAGAGAATTGGATAGGCAGGGATACTTCAAACTAATTTGTTGTATTTCACACAGGGAAAGATTCCTCCTGGACTCTCATGCATCCAATCCATGGTGCATGCATGCTCAGGATGAAATATATGTATAGATACCCATGGTGATGGGTCTGTTACAAAAGTCTCTTTCTCTGTAGCATTGGAAAATGGGGGGACTAGTGTGATTATTTCATATCATCTGCCTTTCATGAGGAAACAATGTTGATCTTTAAATGTATACAATAATTTCTATTTATTTAATAAATAGACCTGTGCAACCCTGTGTCTTTCTTGACCTGAAAGGGGAGGGACGTTCTGAGGAATAAATATTATTATATTGGGGGTCTCAGATTCTTAAAAAGAATTTGATTAAGTAAAGGAAAATTGTGCACGCCTGGTTTGGGGTGGGTGGAAAGCTCGCCTGAATTCAATGTCCGTTTACAACATCCTACAGGTGCATTTGAAATATGTTTCGTTTTGGGTTCCTGCAACTGCCAAATCATAATTTATAGTGCGGGAGGCCATTGATTAATACTTCTCACCAGTTTAACAGAGCACAGTATTACACACCTTGCAAATCTCCACATGGATTTTAAAAACTCCTGAGACAGAACAAAACATCTTGCCTCTAGTACTTCGACAAGTTCACAGGAAGCAAGTGTGCTATTTGTTGAGCAGGGAAACTGGTGCAAAATCAAATGCTTTGCAGATCTTTCTACACTCAAACAATGATGTTGCATTCACTGCATCCTCATAAAAACATCATACTATACAAGAGTGATAATTGTGGCTGCAAACAAAAGCAGCCATAAAGTGCTGCAGTCCTCTTCCAAATCCCGAAACTCAGCAGAGGAAAAATAAAATGCCATAAGACATTTTTTTTCATGCTTCAATTCATAAAAATTAGGATGCAAATTGATAGCTTGGTCCTCTTTGACAGGCCCTCAATTTGAACGGTTAATATTCAGGCCTATGTTGATCATGGAACTCTCCAGAATTCTGTAGTCCTTCAAACCCACCAAATATATGGTCTACATCCTCCCTGTCTGTCATCAAATTTATCAAGGGCCAAGCACTCCTGACCGTTCTCCAAATCATCAATGTGCTTCTATCACATTAACCTTCCCTTGCTTCTCTTAAAACAGGAATAATGAGGGGCGTGGATTGGCGCCAAGATGGCTGCTCTAGCTCTCTGAGAGCTCCTGACCGCGTCCACACGCCAACAAGAAAATGACCCGGTGAGGCTGTCTGCCCGACATCAACTGACGGCGCCCCGACTCCAGAGGGGCTCCTGCCTGCGGAGGCTGATTTTCAGCTGGCAGCACTGTCGACATCCCGAGAACCTGAGGGGGGACCGGGGAGGTCTCCGTGCCTCCACTTCAAAATGGCGGGCGCCGCATAGCCAACAAAGTCTCCCACCTGCGGCATGAAGAGCTGGCAGCGGCGGCCACCTGGGCAGCTCCTCTGCTAATCTATAGCGATACTGGGGCTCCGCTCCATGCCTGTCCCTACCTGCAGCTCACCAGCGTAGCCCTCGCTGCGGGCCCCCAGGCGACAGGGGACTGCCTGCCCCACTTGTGTGCCGGGATCGGAGCACGACAGGGGGGTTACCCGCCAGTGCTGGGGAGGGTGAGGCGTGGAATCAGCGTCATCCGTTGGCGACCTGCACCAGAACTCGCAGCCTTCCAGGAGCGCAGCGTGCCCTGCTGCATGAAGAGCAGCCCCCGGATCCCAAGGAGCTCCGTGTGTGTGGCTGAGGGACGCCTGCAGAGGGGGCAGAGAGAGTGGCTGGATCCCTATCGTCTCCAGCAGCATCGGAGGTGACCCACACAGGAACGCGGAGGTGCCGGCTCTCCCTACCGCCCAGCGCAGATAGCACCAGAAGAGGTGAGCCCTGGGGGTGTGGTGGCCCCGTATGTTGCTGGGTACGCCGTGGCGAGGCCCCTGCGGACTGCAGCGGTGCCAGAGGTGATCTGCACCTGGTGGGGGAGGTGCCTGTTCTGTCCGCCGCCTGGCGCGGCCAGCTACAGAAACAGTGAGCGTCGGGAAGGAGGCGGTCCCGCTCCTTAACAGGTATGCCCGTGCTGGCCGCGCCAAGGAAACCAGTGCCATGCTGAAAGGGGCCCCTAGGGGTCCCTCGCGTTATGGAAACAAGGCAAGTCACCACACACGATAGATAAGCCAGACACAAGCTTGTATTGCCAAAGTTAGGGTTTATTGCAAAGCAAATAGACTAAGTTGGCCAACTCGGTCTCACGCCCCGCGACGTGTATCTCTAGACCTCGAGGGACGCAAGAGAGCGAATTACGTACATCAGTTACATGTATACAAAATGCATATCATACAATCAGCTGTGACATGTTTAACACCCCCCCTTTATTGGGTTTCTTTGAACTCGGTTTGATGATGGACAATTTCGATGAATATGACACCTTCAAATATCTATTCTATCAACAATATTCAACCTTGCAAGTGTGAAGACATCTTTTCTTTGTTGAAAAGAACACAGTGCTTCTGTTCTTGTAAGCGAGCTACATACAGGGGAAGAGTCACATTCCAGACCTTGCTATCTTTGAGGTGCTATTCGTGTCCTGGTAGTCGACAGGCTCTACAGGGCTCGGAAAAGGGGGGCCGTAAGAAGAGCATAATTCAAGCCTTTAGCTGCTTTATTCTAACATTCTCGACCATATAACGAGACTGGCTGGCAGCTGTGAAATGATTACATGCCCTGCGGCTCTCCTTCAAGGCTACATTCGTGAGGGAGCCGGGCATTCCTCTCCGGAGCTGCCTATATTGTGTTTCAACGAACTCTTATTAGCCTCGCGGCCTTGCAGCCTTGTCCTTTCACGTTCAGACAACAATGTTAACAGTCGAGCAGAGTAAGCAGAAATGTGCTGTAAAGCAGTTTGAACAGAAAGCCATGAGCAATCGTTAGAAAACAAAATGGCGATCTTTGTTACATCAAAATGGCCACTCATTGGTCAAACTCGAAAACCTGTATTTCTATCGTTATGTACATGAGACGGTTGGTCTTCGGCCACCAAAATATGTTTGCCGTCAATCGTGAGAGGGAGGTCTCCATTTTTCTAAACCGACAATGCACCTGCGCCCTGAATCCCGGGGGAAGGGGGCTGAACTCTAAAGTGCCTCGATTCTGGGGATAATCCCTGTACTCCGCCCCCCCGGACTCTGAATCTACAAGCTACCCTAGCTTGGTGGGGGGTGACCCCCAAACATCTGCCGGGATCACCATCGCTCCACTCCTGATCCCTCCTTCTGCCCTGGCGAATGTGGGGCCAAGAAGATCTATAGAGGCCTCCACAAACATTGTGCCACAACCTGCCTCCACCCTGCTGGCGCCCTGAACTCTACGCCGCTCACCAGGGCCCACTTCACCCGCAACCAGCAGCCTGCAGGCCCCAGGTCGCCTCTCGCCGACCCCCAAACGCCTGGTCAGAGGCCTTGCATCGCCGGCACCGCTATCTGGGGGCCCTCACCCCAGCAACCGGGGAGCACCAGTACTCACCGGGTGCTTCCAGCACCAAGAGACCCTTCACAATCCAACGGGCCTAGTACCCCCCAGACCATCTGTGTACCCATCCACCCTCTGCCACGGGTTCTCTTCACGCCTGTTGAGCCAGGAGCCCCACCGCTGCACATCTGGCGCACTTCTGGCGCTGCACATCGGGCGCTTGGGAACCTGGCACTGCCTCAACCAACACGAGCATAGGTTAGGACAGCAGCCCTCAACCGATGACCGACTTGGGGGGGGCGCTCCCAACGGCCCAGTGACCCATATCTCAGAATGTCCAGGAACACCAGACCCAAGAAGCAAGCGGACATCTCCGCCCTATTCACGGCATCTACATTGGAGAAGCCCAAGCGGGCAGAGCGCCTCGAAGAGTCCAACTCGGAGACCCAGGTGAATGCCAGCCATGACCAATCAGCGCAGGGGGTAACAAAAGGGAACCTCCAGGACCTCCTCGCGGCGTTCACAAAAGAATACCAATAAGGCACAGAGGAACTAAAGGGCAAGAACTCCACCCTGGTCAAAAGGGTAGGCGAAATCGAGTCATGTACAGAAGAAATAGAAACCACCCTATTCGAGCAGAACTTTGAAATTGGCGACAGTGCGGACCGAATTCCAGCGCTTGAGGCCAGGTGCGAAGCCCTGGAGCTGAAACAGGAGGACGCTGAGAACAGATCCAGGCAAAACAACATCTGCCTGAGGGGAATTCCCCCCACAATATCCGATGCAGAGCTGGGGCCCTATGTCAACGACCTTCTGAGCTTCATCCTAACCCTCCCAGATGGGGCCCCCCTGGTGCTCGACAGAGTCCATAGTACCAGGTCTAGGCAGAGCAGCGCCTCCCCGCCAGACGTCCTAGGGAGGGTGCATTTCTTTAAGATCCAAGAAGAGATCATGCACGAGGCTAGAAACTCCCCCCACCCCCGAGTACTCTTCTGGGACGCGGTTATCTCCTTATACCAGGATTTAGCAGCAGTCACCTTGGCAAAGAGGAAAGCCCTAAAACCACTGGCTGACTGGCTCCGCGAGAGGAAGATCGTATACCGTTGGGGATTCCCCACCTCCCTTTCCTTCACCTGGGAGGGCAAAACCCGCCACATCCTTACCCCCAGAGAAGCAGCAAACTTCATGAACCCAGAGGAGACGCTGGGTTCATGAAGGACAAATTGTAAAGGGTCAGTGGGACTCAATGCAGCGGAGGGCGACAGATCACTTTTCCACAGAAGCCTCGGATGAGGACCCCGGAACAGACTATTAAAGTGACGACCTGGAACGTCTGGGGCCTTACCGCACCCAGGAAACAGAAACTTGTGGAGCAAAAGTTAGCTTGCCTGGGTTCGGACATAATCTTCCTCCAAGAAACGCACCTCCTGGAGCCTGATGAGAAGCGCATCAACTTTTGAAACTATCCTAGGTGCTTTTTCACCTCGGCGAAAAAAAAAAAAAAGAGGGGTCGCGATCCTCATCAGTGGCAATCTGACCCTAACCCAAGTCACCACCAAAAAGGATCCTGAGAGGAGATTCCTGCTACTCAGAGGCCTACTGGTCGAGCTTCCGATCACCCTAGTCGCCACCTATCGTCCCAACAAGGACCAAGGCCCTTTCCTCCGTAGGCTCCTACCGAATATAGCCGCCTTTGCCAGAGGCCAATTGCTCATTGGGGGGGACTTCAACCTGCCACCAGACCCCAACTTGGACAAAACCCTCCCGCCTTCGAGAGAGGACTTCAATAACGCCCAGCCTTGGCCAAATTCCTAAGGAAAACAGAAACCCTAGACATCTGGAGATTCCTCAACCAAGGAGCAAGAGACTACACACTCCTGTCGCATGTGCACAAGGGATACTCGAGGATTGATCTGATACTAGCATCCAGTCCTCTGGCCCCCTACGTGGAGGGTGTTGACATAGGACACATCACCATCTCAGACCACGCGCCAGTGACTGAGTCTACGTACTCGGGGGCTTCCGAAACCACACCACAGGCCCTGGAAACTCCAAGACCACATCCTCTCGGACACAGCTATCAATGGCTAATTAGCGGAAACATTGGTGAACTACTTCAAGGAGAACGCCACCCCGGACGTCACCTGGGCAACTTCTTGGCACGCACTGAAGCCAAGCATCCGGGGGGTAGCCATGAATGCCACAGCAAGGCTCCGCCGTCTGAACCAACTACTCCAAACCAACCTGGAGGGGAAAGTAATAGAGCTGGAAAGCAGCTTCAAAAAGCGCCCGGTCAAAGCCACCGGCCGTGACCTCAAACGAGCAAAGGCAGAACTAGAAATGCACCAGGCAGACCGGGTGGCCAGAGCCCTGCAGTACACCAAAAAATTCTACTATCTTAATAGCAATAAGGCGAACCGCTTCCAAGCTCACAAACTGACGAAAACCAAAATGAGGAATTTCGTCCATTGCCTGTCGGACCATTCCGGCACCCTGCACTACCTAGAGGCTGAGAAGCTCGACCTTATGGGGCTGCACCATGAGGGCATTATGGCAGGACCCCCCCACAACCGCCCCGGCCCAGATTCCTGGCGGCCACCCAGAAGCTCCCGACACATCCGGTGCTAGAAGCTCTAGAGCACCCAATCACAACGGAGGAAGTATCCGACACAATTCGCACTCTGAAGAACACGTCCCCCGGGCCAGACGGTCTCACAACAAGATTTTATAAGAAGTTAGCCCACATCCTGGCTCCACAGCTGGCTGCCCTGTTCAACTCCTTCCTAACATCAGGGGCCACTGCGCCATCTATGGAAGAGTCCTCCACATTCCTCATCTTAAAGCCGGGCAAATACCGCACACTTTGCGCGTCATACAGACCCATCACGCTTCTGAACAATGACGCCAAACTGTTCGCCAAAATCTTGGCCAACAGACTGGCCCCCATCCTCCCAGACGTCATCCACCCGGATCATACTGGATTCATCCCAGGCCGCAATATGCAGGACAACATCAGAAGAACGATCGATATCATCTAGTCAGCGCACAGAATGCGCTCCCCTATGGTGGTTCTCTCACTGGACGCACACAAAGCATTCGACATGCTGCACTGGGGCTACATAGATGCTACCCTTCGCCACTATGGGTTCGGCCTGAACTTTAGGAAATGGGCCCTCGCCAATTACCAGCATCCGTCCACCCACCTGAGACTGAACGGAGCTTGCTCCAGGAAAATTAGCATCACAAGGGGGACCAGGCAGGGGTGCCCCTTCTCCCCGCTCATTTTCGGTCTCTCCATGGAACCACTGGCCAGCAGGATCCGGAGCAACCCGGCAATCCAGGGCCTGGAATTTAAGGGAGAATCCTACAAAACAGTCCTCTACGCGGACAATAATACTGCTCACTCTCACCCGAGCAGAGGGGTCCATGCAGGCCCTATGGAAGGAGCTGGAGGAATTTAAAGAAGCCTCAGGGTTCACGATTAACATCGCCAAGTCCATAGCTATAGGAGTCAACATGCCGGGCAGCCTCATGGAGAGACTGCAGACCTCCTATCCGATCCAGTGGGCCAAAACACAGATAAACTACCTGGGTGTCCAGATCCCGTCTAAATCGGAAAACATATACAGAACAAATTTCCAACAACTAGTCAAAGATCTTAAAGTCGACCTGGGCCGCTTGCGCAAGCAGGAAATCTCCTGATTCGGCCGCATCTCGGCACTGAAAATGAACCTGCTCCCGAGACTGCTCTACCTCTGCCTGGCACTCCCCACAACCATCCCCACGAAAGCCCTGCAAAAACTGCAAAGAGCCATTTTGAAATATGTCAGGGAGGGCAAAAAAACGCGAATCCCAAGACACATCATGCTCCGCGGCCCTGCCCTCAGAGGCCTGGGGGTCCTAAACGTGGCCAGATACTGCCTTGCAGCCCAGCTCGCCCATGCATTTGCCTGGAGAACAACCACCAATCGAGCCAGATGGCTGAAACTGGAGGAGGACTGGTGCCCTTCCCCGATTGAAGCACTCACCCCACATGAAAGCATGCAACATCCCCGGGCACAAGGACCCGCTACCGGCAACATGGAACACCGCGTCGAGTTGGAGGAAAGCGCCCCACCTCTGGAAATGCAGAAGCCAGAGAGGTCCGCTCACCCCAATCTGGGGCAACCCTGACTTCTCCCCGGGTCTTGTCCCAAACACCTTTATCAGATGGCAGGAGGGTGGCTTGAGAACCATGGCGGATTTCTTTGTGAATGGGAACCCGTTAAACTTCGAGGAATGCAAGGCCAAATTCTCGATCCCTGAGACGGAAAGATTCCGGTACGCCCAGCTCAGGCATTGGCTATCCTGCAGAGCGGCCAAGAAACTAGGAGGCAGAGAGCTAACAGCCCTAGAGCGGAGCCTCTCGTCGAATCCCCCAAAAGGGAAAATTTCGACCCTATACGAATTGCTCGACAGGTCGGACCCGTCCAAAAAAGAACTGTACATGCTCAAATGTGAAAAAGACATTGGCAGAACCATTGAGCCGGAGGAATGGATTCAGATCTGGGCCCGAGCCCACAAGAGCTCCAGATGCACGACAAACAGAGAGGGCGCCTACAAGGTATGTTACTGCTGGTACCGTACCCCAGAAGCCTTAAACAAATTCAACCCGGCCATACCACCACAGTGCTGAAGGGGTTGCCCCGACCGGGGCTCGCTGCTTCACTTGCTCTGGACCTGCCCGAAGTCTGCGCTGTTCTGGAGGGAGGTACAGGACCAGATCAGAGAAATAACAGGCCTCACAATCCCCTGGGACCCAGGCATTGTTCTCTTGGGGGCTACAGGCGGGGGGCCAGTTCCCGCTGACAGGCCGCATAGCGGACTTATGCATCCAATACTTGACGGCAGCAAAGATTGCCCTGGCCAGACTCTGGAAGAGCCTCGAGGGCCCAGCCATACAAATGTGGTGGTCCAAATGTTGGGAGTCAGTGGCGGTGGAAAAGATCACGTACACAAGATTCGACAACACCACCAAATTCGAACAAATCTGGTCCCCCTTCCTGGACTACACAAGAAAATATCCGGGCCTATCGAGACAGCCCCCAAACTTCGCTGGATGGGGGTACAAGCTTAGCCAGGGAAGGCGGAACAGGACCCAACTCTGCCATCTGCAAACAGTCCTAGGACCGACCCAACCCTCCCTCCGGCGCCCGAGACACGGGGAAAAGGGCACATCGCCGGAGGCCTTCACCCAAACAAGCGGAAAGCCCTGCCACTTGACCCATCAACCTAAGACACTCAGCTCTCCCTAAGTCCCCCCGCGGACAGCTTTCCCCTCTGACTCACCCCTAGTGCCCCAAAGACTCGCCCACCGTTGGGCCTAATTTGTGTTCCGTTTATGGTTCTGTTTTGTTGCTCTTCTTTGTTGTAACACCCCACTTGCAGGCCTTCTGCGAAAGGCGTCTCTGTAGCGGCGTCTCTGTCATGCATAAATACCAATAAAATCATATTTGAAAAAAAAAAAGACAGGAATAATAGTCTGTTTTCTTCAAATAAATCTGGACCCATACAAACTCACAAACGAGTGTCCATAACATGCTTCCCCTCCCTATGAAAAATCATTGAAAAGGATGTGTCCCTCTAACTCTAAGAGCAAATAGAGCATCATAGGATGCTTCAGGACTATCAATATGGGTTTCAACTTGGATGCTGTATGGAAACAGCAGCTGTGCAGGTGAGTGACAATGCATTGCACATCATGGAGAAAGGGGGATGTATGTTCCCTGTTCCTACTTGAGACGGTCACTTCATAACCCTACTTGCACTTCTGGTCACAATGATTGGGTACTTGATTTGTTTGCTTTATACTTGTCAGACACCAACTGGGTCAGATGTGGCGTTTCAGGTCACTGTGTCATTCAGTCACATGCAGGGTCCTGCAATTATCCATTCTCTTACTGGATATCTTCAACTTACAACTCAAGCCTCTAGGAGCTCTCCCCCATGACCCCAGCATATCAGTGCACCAATCCACTGACTAAACCCAACTGTTCTTAAAGGTCAACCATGAGGAAGATAGCAATTGGCTCAAACGATGGCTTGCGCTCATCCAAGATTGGATGACCAGCATTGGTCCATACTGTGTCTCACCACTACAGAGTTTGTACTTCTCAGCAAGCAATCAATCATACACTCATGGCATTCAACTGCATCTGTTTGCTCTCTCATTTGGCTGCTAAGCCGCCAAGTGTGTTTGTGCCTGTGCCGTGCAGTCTCTCCTTCTATCCCCATCCTTATCTCTCTGCACCCCTATGGCACTCACCATCTCGCCTATCTATTCTAACTGCCTTACTATCAAATATCCTTCTCTCACTAAGTCTGGTCTACCCATTGCAGAAACCTACGTCAGTGCAACTTCCAGACAGATTGTCACTAATATCCTCTTCTCTGTCCCCTCCCCAGATCTCTGGACTCCTCATCTTATCTATACTCTCTCTCATTTCTTATCCTAACCAATTAATGGTGGCACTAGATGAGAGGTACTCTTGGTGGGCTTCTCATCATCCAGGTGTATCATTAATGTCTATCGAAATGCCACTATCATGACTCACGGTCCTCAACCCAACCTCCTCCTCTTTGACTGGCACCTGCTGTCCCTCATCAACTTCCTTCCTACGCCTGCTACTCCTTCTTCCTCTCCCTCTGTCCCTCTTCCTCATCCTCCAACTCGTGTACCACGCCCCTGTACACCTCATTGGAAAAACTTTAAAGGCAGTGACCTGCTTCATCTTGCAATGCTTAATGCACGCTCTGCCATCACTCTGCTGACATCAGCCTCCTCCTCGAAGATCTTGACCTTGATATCCTCGCTCTTACCGAGACGTGGTTCAATGCCGGCTCAGTCACTGCTTTTAACTCCCTCCCTCCTGATGGCTAGAATATCATCTCTAAGCCTCGCACTGACTGTGGGGTTGCCCTGATTTTCCCTGATTGGTTCCCTTCCCCCCTTGTACCCATCCAGCCATTCTCTTCCTTCGAGAGCCTGGTCTGCAAGCTGGTCATCTATTTTAACTCCTCCCTGACCATTGCCACTATCTATAGGTCTCCTTGTTCCTCTCAGAATGGGCTGATTTCGCCTCCTCTCTCCTGACATCTTCCGCTAAACTCCTTCTACTGAGTGACTTCAACTTCCACCTTGACTCCGGAATGACAGCGTCCACTCACTTCCGTGACCTCTGCACCTTGCTCTCCCTCTCCATTCTCCCCTCTGGTCCTACCCACTCGGCTGGACATACTCTCAATGCCTTTATCCACACTTATCTTTTGCTCCTCCCACTCCTCTCTCCTGGTCAGACCACTCCCTCCTCTCCTCTGCCCTCTGACCCCACCTCCCCCAGCTCTGCCATCCTCGTTTATGGCCTTACCCACGATGAAACGAGTGTCAGTTGCTGCATTCGCTTCTACTTCATTCCCCCCCACTACTCCCACTGCAGACTCTACTTCTTGCTCTGCTCTCAGCAACCTCAATCTCGCCATCACTAAGACTCTCAACACTCTTGTCCCAGTCATGAGGATCTGTCTGAAACATGCTACCAAGCATAACACTTGGTACAACTCTGATCTTGCAGCCCTGAAGGGCAAATGCAGAGCTGCGGAACGTAAGTGGCTGTCCTCAAGCTCATCTTCTGACAAACTGACCAGTCGGCTTCTCCAATGGCAATATCGTCACTCTATTTGGTCCAAGAAGAGGGTCCTTGATGTGGGCATCTCTGGTGCATCCAACAACATGGCTGAACTCTTTAAAATCTGCAAAGAACTAGCCAATCCTTCTCGAGTCTCCACCCCGCTGCTTCCCTCTCAGGCCCTCTGCACTGCATTGGCCACCCATTTCACTGTGAAAACTGTCGACATCCTGAGCACTCTTTTCTTCCTTCCCTTCTCCCTCCCCTCTTCCCATCCCAATGCCACCCTTTGCCTCCCATCCTCCCCCATCCTTTCTCTCCTCCTTCTCTCCATTCACATCGGACGAGGTCACTAGGGTTGTCCGCAATATGACGGTCTCCTCCAAACAGGTCCTGCCCTGTTCTTCCAGAACTATTAAGCACAACATCGGCTCCCTTGCCCCTGCACTTGTTGATTTCTGCAATCACTCTCTCACAACCAGGTTTTTTGCCTCTTTCCTCAAGCACTCTTGTGCGCCCTCTCGTGTCCAGCTAACTACCACCCCACCTCTATCACTCCCTTCCTTGGGAAACTCCTGAAGTAGCTGGTCCTCCCCCAACTGACCCAACATACTGAGCTTATTTGTTGCCTACACTACCATCAATCTTGATTCAGAGCATTCAGGGGCACGGAAACTGCTCTTCTGAACACCCATGAAGAACTGCTTGCATCTCTTGACTCTTACTCTTGCGCTGTTCTCATCAACTTGATCTCTCCTCTGCATTTGATGCAGTCAACCACTCCATCCTCATAAAACGCCTCCATGATACCGGGTACTGGACTGGCTGACCTCTTTCCTCACTGACCGTCCCTACCAAGTTATCCTGGGCCCTTTCTCCTCTCCCACCTCTGTCTCCACCTGTGGCGTTCCCCAGGGCTCCAACTGCTCACCCTGGCTCCTAAACGTGCATCTCGCACTGCTTGGTCGCCTTATTTCCACTTTCTCCTGGCACTTGCAGGGCTATGCAGATGACACCCAACTCATCTTCAAACTTCCCTCTGATCCTCACCATACTTCCATACCATTCCTGGCTGCATATCCGCTATCCACTCTTGGTGTGTCTCTGATGATCTCTACCTCAATGCCAGCAAGACTGAGATCCTTCCTATTGGGACTCATGCTCCCTCATTCCTCACTTCACTCTGGGCACCCTCATCTGAAGTAGAAAAATGATTTCAGCAAGCAAACAAGGTCCTCTATTTTTTGTAAAGGGGGCTGTGGTGTGAGAGGAATGAACATGTAAAACAATAAACAATCACCATTAGCTACCCACCTCAACCACACAATAGGTGTAGGATTAACCGCTCAACCTGAAGTATGCTAAATCAACAGGATATATGTTCGGCCAAGGCCATGGTATCGGGATAATATTTCTATATCTCAATACAATATATTGTCATCGCATATAAAAAAACATATAAAGGAAATATAAAAAAAAACAATACATGCGCGAGTTGTTAACACACAAAGTACAAAAGATGGAAAAACATCCACGCTTTTAGCTGTTTCTCTAGCATATGCAAGTATAATTCGTCTGCATTAATTGGTTACGTGATGTTAGTAACAGTGAATGAGACGATGTCAAAGTTTTTGAAAAAACATGGGATAACAGCGTCTACAATCTAGTGTGTTTCTGGGACACAAGACAGCACTCTCATAGTCTAAATTTCACTAGTGGTGTCTCAGGGCCCGTCTGCAGGACGCAGGTGGTTTAAGAAAATGGTCGGTTACACTGAATGCATGGAGCCTGTGCATCAGTATTGAGACCTAAAATAAATAAAATGAGTTTAAGAAACTCTTAAAAAGGCCTTGTGTATGGTAACATGAACATTGTGAATGGAGAGGTCAAAGTACTACTAACCTTATGAACATGTATTTATAAGTGTGGAGGGCAAGATGGATTAGGTTTTCAGTAGAACCTAACAGTAGGTTCAAACGTCTGAATTCATCAGCAACTGTAAATACACAGATAAATGAAAAAGGTGGATCAATCTGCGTCCACTGACACACAATTGCTGCGTTTTTGTGTGTATTGACAGGTAAATAAATAAAATATTACTGTCTCTAGTTGGTGCAAGCAGAAAAATATCCTCCAACTGCTAGTATAAAAATCGAGTTCTTGCAGAAGCAGCAGGCAGGGTACTTTAACAAGCAGAGTTACCTTTAAGAATTCAAAGAGGCTGCTTTCAACATAACACTTAGGTTGCAAAAGTAGAAGATGAGATCAAAACAAATATATGAAAAGAGATGTGTGTTAAGCTCTTAGTCTTATTATGATTACAAGGAAAGTCGGCAAGCTCCTCACCCACAATTGCTTTTATACGTTGTGTAAGCACTAAACCTACATATAGGACAAGCAATGACAGGGTCTGTGAGGTGACACACTTGATGGTATTTAATAAGGTAACTTCAAGACCATACTGATGGGGTACTAGTAAAACCCACAAACCTTGATGATTAAATGGGACCAGGAAAGACTATATAAGCAAAGAGAGGATAACTAAAAACATATTGTAAAGGAACAAATGCGTATAGTGCCTCTGGGATAAAAAGGAAAACCTAGGCCTTCACACAGGAGCAGGACAAATCGGTACACCACACTGTGGTCGGACCAGAAGGATTCGGATTAGAGTTTAATATTTCAAGGGGTGTTTATTTTGCATAAAGAAAATATGCCTACCTGTCCCTATTGCAATGAGGCAATTTCCCTTTCTAAAAACTAAACTAAAAGTGTTTGTCAATTATACAAATCATAATAGCCCTTAGTTCGAAACCTAACCTCTACCTGGCCTTACCACTTTTAGAAAAACTGAACATAATAAGTAGCCAGAGCAGTAGCCTTCCCCCTCAGGCTTCTTTTGGCTAACGCTACTTGGATTACTCCCAAGTACTGTTAATCAGTCTAACATGGGCTTTCCCTTAGTTTATCATAGCAAGGTTTTCAGTTCTTTCTTCAGATTCCAGAGAACAAGTTTTAAGTCTTTACACCAATCCAATGGTTCCAAAAGGAGAGATGGTTCTCTTCGATTCCACCAACTTGGACATGGTCTTTCAAATTGTTCTTGATTTAGGATTTAATAACTGAACCCTCCAGGTTCCCTGTTTTCTAAGTGTTGAAAAATATTACTTATTTTTCCAGGGCTCCCTTAAGCCTTCTGGCCCTCCAATTCGCTCTACTCAACAGGGCTCTCTTGGGCATCTGACATAACCAGAAATCGAGATTCTTGGACTCACATAACCCCTTTGATTTCTCCAGCTCAATTGTGTACTTACTTTTTGTGGGCTCCCCAAAGCCTTCTGCCCCTCTGACTTATTCCAGTCAGCAGGGTCTCTCTTGGGTGTGACCATGTCTAGCGATCTGGATTCTTGGGCTCCCATAACCCCTTTGGCTTCTCCAGCTTCTTATCTCACTCTCTTTTGTTAAGTCCCCTTTGCTTTCCGGTTCGCTTAACTCAGGGACGTAACTGCCCATCCCTCTCCTCGGCTTGTCCATCTCTGGAGTGTTTGCGTCCTTTTGACTGTCTGGCTCGGCAGTCAATATACTTCTCGCACGGAGACCAGTAATTTGGATTCCCCATTGCTGCCTAGTCTTGGCTTCTGTTAACGGGCCCCAGGCCCAACACGGCTGCATTGTGGTCGCTCCACCAGGCGTGAAGGGCTCTCTTGCATTCCAGTCTCCAGTTTGGCGTTGTTACCCGTCACAGTGCCAGCCTTGCGTCTTGTCTCTCTCATTCTACTCTCACTCCATGGTGTAGCATGACTCCACCCTCCAGGGAATCCTCACGTCGGATGCTTGTCTCTGCGTAGTGTTTTTCTCACTCCATTCTAGCTTCCTCATCTCTTTATTCTCGCTGCTGCATGACCATGGTGTCTTGATCTCCATAAGCTATTGCCTTCATGAGGATCCCAGCATGGTGTCTGGCATGGATTCACATGCTCATGAATATTCTCTATCGTCAGGCTGGGAATCCTCAGTAAAAGAAAAAATAGTTTCACTTTCACTTTAAAACTGTATTTCTCCTCTAAACCAATCACTGTCCTCTGGGTCATACTGCCCCCATTCAATGACAGATCTTTCCCTAAGCCCCGGCTCTGGCAGCCATCTTCAGATTTGTACCACACACAGGGAGTCCTCGAGTTGCTCTCCGAGCTGTTTTAGTTTCTTCGACTTTTTCAATGAGAAACATTACATTTTTGTTCCAAAGAGCCTGTGTGCTCTTTTCCTCATCTGCCGCAACGGGGACCCGTAGTCGGTGAAGCTCCGCTCCCCTCAAGTGCGTAGATTCATCGAAGATTCTAGGAGGGCATCTTGGGCCTACTTCGTGCCCTCTGACAATGATGGAGGAGAAGGAGGAGGGAAGGTCCCTCTTCAGAGCCTGCACCAAATGCGGGCTACGGAATGCGTTTGTGGAAGACCAGCACCTGCAATGTCTCTACTGCCTACACCCGGACCATAAGTATGTAGAGTGCGAAATATGCCTCAGTATCTCAAAGAAAATGCTGGCGACGTGGCTTAACTCGCACAAGGCCTCTGCCCCGTGCTCCAAGCAAGGTCATGCCTCGTCCAGGAATGGCCGGTCTGAAGAGTGGTCTTCTAAGTCCTTTGAGGTCGCCCCATCTGTGGGGGTCCAAGATAACGCAAAGATCCGCAAGTCCGAGTCCACTGGGTTCGCCGCTGATGCAGGTCCCAAGTTGGATAGGGCACGATCGGCATCGCCTTCCCCCTCCATAGCCAGCCTATCATCGAGCTCTTCTTCAAAGAGGAAGTCATCCAACCCGGCTAAGCTAAGAGAGGAATCGGATAAGCTATGTTACAAAAACAGGTGACAGAGATTGTTCCCCGATGACTCTGTGGCTACGGAGTTTATTCCAGATACTTTCTGGTCAGAAAGAAGACTGGGCTGGAAACACAACCTGACCCTACGCAGTCTAAACAAATACCAATTCGAAGGAAGGGATTTCTTGACATCGTTGGACCTGGAGGATGCCTATTTCCATGTCTGCATTCACAAGAAACATCGAAAATGTCTACGTTTCGTCGTGCAGGGCTAGCACTACCAGTTCAAGGCCCTGCCATTCGACTTGAAGTTAGCCCCAAGAGTGTTCACAAAATGCCAAGCATCGGTGGTGGCCCATCTACGTCTGCGGGGCATACACGTATACCCATACCTGGGTGACTGGCTGATATGCGCCCACTCGTGGGAGCTGGCTGACGAACACACGAAGACGACCGTCCGATTATTGACGATTCTCCATCAACTATCCGAAGTCCTGCTTAACGGCATTGCAGAACGCAGTGTTCATCAGTGCAAGACTCAACGCAGTGGCTTGCCTGGCGTCGCCCTCGGAAGAGAGGGTTGAAGCCATTCAATGGAAAGTGCAGCAGCTGTCATCGGTGAATACGGCTACGGTGCGGGCCATCAAGTCGTTGCTGGGCATAATGTCATCCTGCAACTACCTTGTCCTTCTCTGCAGGTTGCACATGCGACCCCTATAGGAATTCTTGGATGCCCTTTGGATTGAGTTGTCTGGAAGTTTCACAGAAAAGATCCTCCCAAAGAGGAGTTACAGCGGGAAATAGAGTGGTGGGGGGGGGTCTGCTCCCACCTCGCCCAAGGCATGGGATTTCAGAATCCCATACAAGGAGACGTCATAATGAATGCCTCGCAGGAAGGTTGGGGTGCACACACCGGACGTCTGCACACCAGAGGCCTGTGGCTGCCGGAGGAGAAGGATCTGCACAACAATGTCTTGGAGCTACAGGCAGTATTCTGGGCCCTAAAGTCATTCCTACCGTTTCTGAAAGGCGAGCTGGTGAAGATCTTCACGGACAACACCAGCACCCTGTTCTACGTCAGGAAGCAGGGGGGCACTCCATCCCCAGCACTCTCCACGGAAGCTCAGGGCTTGTGGCAATGGGCCGTTGGACAGGGGATGTTCCTCGTCCCTCTCCACCTGGCGGAAGTCAAGGACACCATTGCAGACTCAGAAGGGAACTGCTCTCCTGCCATGAGCAGAAAATCTGTCAGTTCAGGTGGACCGCCTGTTCGTCAAATGGGAGAGACCGCAGATCGACCCGTTTGCCATGGCGGCTAATTCCAAATGCCAGAAGTTTGCCAGTAGATTCTACCAACCGAGGAGAATGGGGGACACATTCTCCTTACCGTGGGAAGGGCTGTTTCTGTATGCATTCCCCCGTTCCCTCTCTTGCTACCTGTCATCAACTCACTCAGATGGTGTCGATGCAAGATGATACTCATTGCCCCAACGTCGCTGAGGCAGATTTGGTATCCGGATCTTCTCAGCCTGTCAGCATCGCCTCCAGTCAAGTTGCCAGTGTTTCCGGATCTGCTGACCAGAGAGGGAGGTGCAATGCTCCATCACGACCCAGAATTGCTGAACCTAAAGGCTTTGCTCCTGCAGCCTTAAACATTGTAGGTTATGAGTTACCAGCAGACTGCAAAGAGTTCCTCACCAAAGCCAGTGGTCGTTGACTCTAAAGTGCTATGACCATAAGTGGAAGTGTTTTGCTATCTGGTGCCGGTCGCAGAAGATTGCCCCTCTGAGAGTCACAGCTCCACAGATTCTTCCATACTTGCTGTCTTTGGCAAAAGCTGGGTTGGCTAACGCATCCATCAAGGTGCATCTGTCGTCCATCTCGCGCTACACAAGATCAAGGAGTTTCTCAACTGATTCTTCAGATCTTTCCCGCCGGTGAAGGCCCCTGCCCTGGCGTGGGAACTCAACGAGGCTCATTGGGGACCCCTTTGAGCCTATCCATCAATCCCCTCACGTTTCTCTCGTGGAAGACGGCTTTTCTTGTGACCATCATCTCTGCAAACATGTGGGTGAGATCCAGACCCTGCAAGCAACCAAATCTGACTTTCCACGAATCGAGGGTGGTACTGCGTACATACCCCTCTTTCATGCCAAAGGTTCTGTCGGAATACTTCCTCAACAAGCCTTTGGTTGTGCCTGTGTTCTTCCTGAAACCTTTGTCGCCGGCAGAGACGGCCTTGCATTCACTGGACATTGCTCGTGCTCTGAAGTTCTACATGGCATGCAGTAAGAGTTTTCGGAAGACTTTCAATGGTTTGTGACTTTTGATCCCGTGAACCATGGAAAGGCCTATCCAAGCCTTCCACCTCAAGATGGTTCTCCGACTGCATCATGCACTGTCATCGACTGGAGTACAATAGTTACAGGTAAGTCATTTAAACCTTACGTGGGGTATGCCAATCCACAGCTATAATATCAGTCTTTTCTTTTCCCATATAGGCAGACACTGTGTTTTTTGTAGGGAGTTCCTTGTCCCCTAGAAGGAAGTCCCTCCCAGTGAGCTCCCACTTTCACAGACCCTAGGGAGGGTTTTGCTGAATGGGCTCACCGCCTAGCCTCAAATGGGTTGGCTCACCCCTGGGAAGAAGGTATCAATTGCCCAGATTAGTCACACCAAACAATCGGAAATCCAATGGAGAATTGCAGGAGAAAACCAGTAACAGACTTGAAGGAAAAGGCCAGTAACAGGAGCAGGGTAAACACAATTGCTAGCCCAATACCTAGCTCCTTCCAACCCATGGATGGAAAAGGGTATGAAATTATGAATTCTCTCAAGGAGGGGTGCCTAAAGGATCAAGTTTACACTGCGGAACAGAGAAAGGTCAAAGAACTATAGAAAACGTACAAACTGGGCTGTACGAGAACAGGAAAGCACTGCAAAACAGTGGATGTCAGAATGTGAAATCTGATTGAGGAAGATGAAACAACAAACTTTAAGCTAAGAATAAAGTACAAGTGACCGTCCACCAACAAGAACACTGCAACAATGACTAGTGCTGGACTGAAGCAAATTGAGGCTTTTAAATCTGACTAACAATGACATGCCTCGGTATGGTGCTTACTAGCACGTCAGCCACAGATATTCTGTATCCTCCACCCACCTTTGTCCTGCTAGGTTGGAGATAAAACAGCAGACATAGCATCCTAGTTAGCATAGCCTTTTGAAAAAAGGATACTAGATGCCAAAAAACAGGAAGGGAAGAGAAATAGAAAATATTTTTAGAGAATCCAAATTACAAAACTTCTGTCATGATGTTTGGAAGGAAAGTCAAACAAGGAAATGGACTCCACATCATGAATGGAATGAGACCCAAAGGGAGCAAATTGTGACACATGTAGATTGAAAGTGCTAGTTAGCCACTCAGAATGTGTAGGTTAGTATAAAATCAACAGTGCAGGCGTATGTTTATTGCACCAGGTTGCCATCTGGCATGGGTGTGAAAATTCTATTCTTTTTTTAAAAAGTAATATAAAATGATGCAGCTAATTCTGTTTCTGAAAGGGATGTATGCTAATCAGACCCCTTTCAAATTGCACCATATCAAAATTATAGTGCACACAGGTGCCCTGCTGTAACCAGTCAACTATCATGAAGTCACCAGCTCTTCTATGGCACAGAGCATGTTCAGAGGTCACCTCTGCATCCATGAAAGCTACTAGGACAGTCATTGCAGGCATAGTTACCACATTAACTTCTCCACATCTGATCTACAGTATAATAATTGTCTGCTGTGACGAATCTGGACTATTCATCCCTTCTCCCCAGAGTAGAGCAACCTCCTTTGACGCTATAGAGGTGAACCCGCTTAGCAAGACCCTCCCTAGGGGTTTGGGCAAGTGTGACTTCTCTGTGAGTGATTCCCCTCTTGGGCACGACGACTCCCATTCCAGTTAGGAATTCCCAGTCCATAGAACATTATCTGCCTATATGGGAATGTGAAACTTTTGTTTTGAATACTTCTGTTTTGAAAACACCAAACAGTGACAGTTCCTCTATTCCTCTGCTTTCAATTGATGCTGGATCTCACCTTAACATCACTATCAAAGAGCATCAACTGGCCCATCCAATTTGTGATATCACTTTGGATTCACTGCATAGGGACGTTTCATCAAACTCTTTGGCTTCAGGTAATGCTGGATCTCGCCTGAGCGCCACAGTCAAGGAAGAAGGACACAAGCCTTTTGATTGTGATAACGTATATAAACCCAGGAACAACTGTGAAGGGGGTGGGATCTCCTATGCAGGGAGGAGACTGATACCTACGTAGAGGCGAACCTCTGTGTTGGAGATGTCCTGGGTAGATGGAGCCGTGCTAGATCGCAGAACTGGCAGTAGCCTCAACAGCAAGCCTAACACTAGCCAAATGCTGGAAGGCTGGAGTTCGTCCGACAGAGAAGCTAAGTTCGGGGGAAGAGACAGAGATGGCAAAGACCTGTTTCCTCTGGCGGCACTAACCATGAGGCCGAAGCCACGGTTTGCCTGGGGCCCATCAACCGACGCCGAGACTAGATCGCCGGGGAGATCCCGAATCCCTGAGCTCCATGCCCAAAGGACAGTTGCTGCTGAGAGAAGCAGCACTAGGGAAGCAAATGCTCACACGGAGAGATTACTGCTAAGATGTACCAATACAGTGAATCAAGGCTGAGAGGGCAAAGCACCCTGTGTGAAGCAGAACAAGAGAAGTATGAACACTTTGTATCAAGTCTGGGATAGCCTATGATGTTACTGGAGCCTAAGAAACCCGAACGGGCAAGTGCCCTTGTAAATCTGATCGGAAGTGATATTAACTCTTTGCCTCCAGGCTGGGAAAGCGGGCGAGGTTACGGGAGCCTGAGAAACCTGAGTGGGCAGGCACCCTATGTAAAGTACTTAGTTGAGAGTGAGCAAGACATGTCCCAATACAAGGGTCAGGCAAAGTCAGGCATTTGATCAGAATCACACACAGCTGGAGGCACTTTCCCTTCCTCACAGGGTTAAAAGATGGAGACGGAGAGCATAGTAGGAGCACAGCGGACAGCACAACGAGACGACTAATCAGGCGCGACATTACAAGAGAAGGACAAAGGCGGCAGGAATTGAGAGGGTGGCAAGGAGAAGAAGTAACCTTGCCCTTATCGTCCCAGACCTGCAGAACCTTCGAGGAAGAAAGCCTAAGACCGCGGACAATAGCACAAGTGTCTTGCAGCAGATGTCAATGGTACATAGGGCCAGCCTATGCCAATGAGCAGGAGCGAGGGAAGCTCCCGCGCCCAACGATACCTGCCTTGACTCCAGATAAACCAAAAGCCATGCGGTTCATCACAGCCGGTGAGTCGAGGGGAGAATCAATAAGAACCGGGCTGTGTTGAGTGAGAGAATCACAGAGTGGCAAATTTGAACCAAGTACAAGGAACTGCGAATTAACTGTAAAAGTGTTAAGGGGAGATCAGCTGTAGAGGGAAACTGGAACCATGTGGGTGCTAAGTCAAGAGACTCTGGTCCATCCCCATCTGAGAGAAACTACAGATACCAGCAGGCCATAGGAGGGCCAGCGGAATAGCTCAAAGTGGTCATACTGAGGGTCAGACCAAAATCCCAGTACGATCGAAAAACTTTGATCTACAAACTATGAGAAAGCAAGGGAAGTTAATCCCACATTGAGAGAAAACAAGGGACGTGAATCCCGCAACACTTGAAAGGAAAGTGAAAGTGAAGTTAGCAAGAGTGAACCTGACCAAGGGATACTGACGAAGAGGGGGTGAAGACATCACACAAGTACTGGCAGTCGAGAGGGGTCCGAGCCCGACTGAGGGAGATCCAGGGGCGAAGCTATCATCTAAAGTTCATAGAGAAAAGAACTGAAATATAATTTGAGGATAACAAGTGAGAAGGGTCAGCGCCCAGAAAAGGGGGGAACCAGGGGTGGCGTGAACCATTATCACCCTAAAGAACTTTTATTTGGTTAAAGGAACTTAGTTTTGTTATTTCGAACACGTCAGGCCCTCGAAGGCAAGAGACTTTCAAAGGATACGAGACTTGCCCCTCGACGATCCTGACTGCTTCAATTTGAGGGGTGAAGCTATGACCCAAAGTGTATTGCGAAAAGGAAATGTTAATGATTTATGGAATACAAAGAGTCGGAGCCTGAGCAAGGGAGATCCAGGGGTGAAGAGATCACCCAAAGAAGACTAAGAAAAGAAATGTTGTGTTTGCTTGGTATTTTACTGCCCCTCGAAGGCAAGACACTTTTTTTTTTAAAAGGGACTTGGCCATCGAGGCTTCTGAGAAGTTGAATCCGATACTGTTGTCTTGTGCTGGGGAAAGCTGGAGAACTGTGCTGTGCTCCAAGATCCCACCTTGCCCTGTGCTCAAAACGTGGGGAAGGGCGACCCAAGCCACTGCATCCTGACATATTATTTGAGAACACATCTTTCTTTTCTTGAAAACCATCCCACACACTTTTTTGTATTAGTTGTAAGGTTTGGCAATAGGTTTCTTAGTATAACCCCTTTTTATTTGACACAGTGCTACTTGGACTGCCTTATTTTCATTTGATGGTTGACGCTTGCTCCCATCTTAGATTTAGGTTTAGATTAGGTGTTTTCCCCACCTGAATACAGAATTCATTGTTCAATAAACACCCTTGAACTGTGATCACTTGTGCCTGTCTTACTTGTTGCCACCATGAGTTCCTCACGCTTGTCAGACTCCTTTTGGTACGCTACACTGGCTTAATGAGTCTGTTAGGTACATCTCTAAATGTAAACCATGCCTGGCTGGTTGTGGCATGGTGACTGATAAGAGCATACAATTACGAAGCCACAACAATCTGATATCACACCAGTGGCAGCTCTGTGAGCAGGACTCAGATGTGACCAGACTGATGTGTTTTGGCGTCTAGGATGGATTTCTCCACAGCTGCCTTGTGGAACAATAGCCAGGATGCTCTCCAGTAGGGGAACCCTGCGTCAGAGGCAGCAATGGCCTAACAAAGCCAGCTTCACGCCAGGTTAAGAATCGCTGAAATGCTGTTGAATCCAGCAAGATTGGGTAGGGAGCAGAGTTAGAGTAGCCAGGAAGGGAAGGGTGGCCTGGAGAGTGGTTCCACCATCTTGGCTTCTGTTAGGCCTCTCATCCATTGTCCTGCCCCTCCATTTCCTGTAAGCAAAGCACTCTGGATGCGATGTCATGAGGCAAATGGCACTTGTTATAACAATGGGCATTGAATCCCTCACAGCAAGCTTGCTTTGGACCAATCCCCTGTTGCATTTTGTCTTTTTAAAAGGAGCAGGCACTCCCTCATTCTTTCACTCCTGGGCTCTAAAAAAACCCAGAAAATACACGTTTGGACCTCTTTTGGGAGTTCAGTCCATTCTGAAGTCCTCTGCTAGGGAGGTGAAGACAGAGGGCATCCAAGGCAGAGGAAAGCTCTGTCCCCAAACCATCCTCTGAGAAAAGTAGGGGTAAGGGGGTGAATGTTGTTGGACCAATGCCTCCATGTGGATGCACAGGGATCCAGGATCCTGCCAATGGAGGTGAAGCAACCCCTGAAGGTGCCAGCCAGGCTCACTGAAGTGGGAGGGCATCAGAAGGACTAGCCTTATCCTGGAGTCCTGTATTGTATCTGCCAGCAGCATAAAGGTCCAGGAGCCCTGGAATCCTGTTTCACCACTTTGGCCATGCTTGTCGCCCTTTGAGCCAACACAGGACCCTTTGCCTTGCACCAGAGAAGATCACCACTGCTTTGACTCGAGCGCCGGATCACCGTTGTGGAATTGTCCAAATCGCTGCCTCTCAAGCAGCTCTTACATCCAACAGAACATAATCCCGACCCTTTGGAAGCCATTGTGGCACTCACTGATTCGACCCAGTGGAATCATTGTTTCGACCCAATTCAACCACCAACTTGACCCTATTCTGATCAATCGACCTCCGCCGTGTTGACTAGTACAGAGCTCTGCCTCGACATCAACTTGAAGCCGGATCAAAGAAAGTCATTGACACCGGCTTGACCACAGGAAAGCACATAGAAACCCAACTTGACGCTGTGAGCACCCAAGACAAAGAAATAAAGTGTGGAGGCCTTGCACCCTGGTCCACTTTTGGGACCATAGTGGCGTTTAAGCCTCCCTTCCCTGCCTTTTTATTTTTTATTATTTTTTTACAAGTCACTTTCTTGAACATCGACATTATGTCAACTAAGTTTCCTAACAGCCCGTCATCTACTCAGATTACTATTCTACAACAGCTTGCATTTTCTGTGTTGGGTTTTTGCTTGTGTTTTTTGTTATTTTCATCTTCATATTTTAATTAAAAATCTACACATTCATAGCACTTTCATGGCCATTCTTTTATTTTGATCTCTTGTAGTTACATTGTTTGGAAAGGACTTAGTGAGAATGGAGTGTTTGGAAGGTACCTTCTCTTGTACTTATTGTATGACGGGACCTAGTTTAGGATTCAACTAGATTGTACCCTGAGTGAGATAGAGAGAAAGGGCATAGGTCCCTTAGGTCTTCACGATCAACCAGGCAGTGATTAGACAGTAGGTATTACCAAGCTGTAGTGATCATCCTGAGGTTGAAGGACACCTGGGCTTGGGAGGGAACTGCCTGGTGTAGAACAGAGAGGGGGATTTCCCTTGGTGAGCCTTTTTATTCAATTCCTTCATGTATAAAAAACCTCAAAAATGTGTTCAAACGCAGGGCGTGGCCAGCCTAGGACCCGAACGGATGGCTCCTCAGCGAGCTCTGTGTCTTCATCTGACACCGGAACCCTTATCCCCCTTATAATGCACCGTTAAAACTGCCAAAACTACCCATGCAATGATGAACTTCGGGGGCATCTGAAGAACTAAGAATTTGGCAGCAGTAATTAGTGCAAGAGAAGTAGCGGGCTAATCTTGGAGGATCGTCCCTCTAACAAGATAGCAGCTGCCGCAGACTTCATGCGTAGAGAGAAGTTGCGGGTCTCTGAAAGCGGGTGAGTGGAATCGTGAAACATACCACAAGCCCGGGGGTCTCCCTGCATGCCCCGACAACGCGGCTGACTGGCATGGGAGCGAATGGAGAAGATCGGTGATCCCCCCCACCCCCCAGGCGCGTATCATGAGGCACAGGCTCGGGCTGCGGCAGGCTCAGGCCTGAGGCGCGGGACCATCAAAGTAACCATGGGCCATTGAAGATCTCGGAGGAAGGGAACGCGCGGTGTCCGACCGCTGCGAGGAAGATCCCACATGCTTGCAGCCCGGCGGCGAGCTCGGCAGTGAGCGAAGGTGAGCAGACCAGCTGGGGGGGAAGACAGTGGCTGCAACAGGGGACACCCGCACTGGGAGCGGCTGCATGGGTAATGCGGTGCCCGGGGCCCCTGGGGCTACATATGCAGATGTAGCGGCGACTCCTGCGGGGGTGTCATTGCAGGAGGCTCCTTAATATGAACAGCGGCATCGTGCAAACTACGCCCCCCAATCAGTCCCAGCAAGCTAGGAAAACGCACATGGAGCGGCCCGTGCGGTCACCATCCTGATTACATATTGCCATCCTGATTATATATTGCCATATCGCCATATGATTGCATATTGTTGATCCCACATGCTGGCAACTCAGCGGCAAGCTCTGCGGTGAGCGGGGGTTAGCAGACCAGATTGGGGGAAGCAGCTACCACAATAAGAGACGCCCGCATTATGGGGTAACCGCACGGGTGGTGCAGTGCCCGGGGCTTCTGGAGCCGCATATAGAGCCACAGCGGTGACTCCTGCAAAAAAGTCACTGCAGGAGGCGAAGCATCAGCAACACACTAGCTGATCTCCAACATGAACAGCGGCGTCTTGTAAACTGCGCACCCCAATCACTCCCAGCAAATTAGAGGAACACACATGGAGCGGCTCGTGAGGACGCCATTTTGAGTACACACTACAGGATCCCTGCAAAAAAGCAGGCTGTAGCCCACGCAGAAGCAGGAAAGGGCATCAGGCGGCAAAGCAGACTCCCGGTCTGAGTGATCTCTAAAGATACAGTGGGGCCCTTCAAGGGAAGGATATCAAAAATTCTTGCAGCCTCCTCCACTGCCCGAAATCGAAAGCAATCAGTAGACAGATGGGGTGATGTAACATGAAACATGTCAGCTAAAGCAGACGTCTAATAGAAGGTGAGAGAGAACAACTGCCCGAATCCAAAAAGGAGCTGGATTCATAGCAAACACTCCAAACTCGTGGCTATAAGCGGCAGGTGATATCTAGGGGAGTGCAAGCTAAAGCGAAGTGAAGAGGAAAACAGCAACCATACTGCGAGACATCCGCTTGGTGGCCTCATATGGCCTTGGTACAGAATTTACCAATCCAGCATAACATGGAATGTATATGGGTTGGGCAAACAAAGACAACAAACTGAGTCACTTAACCCCAAAAGAGGTGCAAAGAGCAGAGGGGCAGACCGCTTGAGGCCCAACCCGGAAGTGCAGCATAAACCACAGCCCACAACACAAACCTAACACAGATAAAGAACTATCCCTGGTCCTACAAGGAAACCTCCAAAGTGGTGGGAGGCGGAAATCCTACCTGAGGGGCAACGGCGACGAGCAACAGCGATCCTAACTCTTTAGATCTAATCGAGAGCGGCAAACAAGAACATCATACTCTGACCGAGATGTCCAAACAAACAACGAAAACTAAAGGTCAAGGCTCTGGCGATATCAAAGCTATGCTGCAGACAGCAGATACTCAGAAATGCAATTAGGTGCATGCGATGGCCCAGGTACATACCCCCCTCCAGAAGGGGTAGGAAACTCCGAAGACCCACCTATTCGAAAGTCGGATCTGCTAGAAATGCTGCAAGAGATTAAAGGAAGATGCTGAAAACAGATCCAGGCGGAACAACATTCGTATTCGTGGAATCCCGAAATCGGTAATGGACTCTGCCCTACAGCAATATGTAACAGACCTGTTCCGACACATCTTGAACACGGAAGAGGACAATGAAATCGTGCTAGATCGGACATACAGGATCTATTCTACATATCAACTCAGCAAGAATCTGACTCCCTATGTGCTAACCCGGATACACCTGTATCAACTGAAAGAGGACATTATGCGAGCAGCTCGTAACAAACAACCTATTAGGTTCCGCTCCACCCCAATTCAACTGTTCCGAGACCTAGCCCAAGCTACTCTTGCTAAGAGGAAAAAACTGAGGGTAGTCACAGACTGTTTGAGAACCAGGGACGTGCGATACCGGTGGGGACATCCGTCATGCCTTTGTTTCAAATCGAAAGGCCAGAGGCTCTCCGTCTCCAAGGAGGAAGACATGGCAGATCTTATGCAGGAGGACAAAGGGGGCAACCTCACCGACAAGGAAGGACCTCCATCCCGGAACGGGGAGATGGAGGGTGGATCCGCAAGAGGCCAAGGAAAGCTAGGATGGCCTCGACCATGAGGGCGTAATAAGGAACTTAAATCCTCAGATCCCACCTGAACAACTGCCAAACACCTGGAGAACCAGGATAGTCCCCTTAAAACTGGAAAGCGGGGATGACAAAGAAAAGTATGGATCTCACATCTAGAAAGTAATCATACGCTAAGCTGAATGCATAAGAAGCCATTATATCAGACATCAAGCGGCATGGATAAAACAGGGAGGGTAGAGGGAGGGGAAGAGGAAGTCCGGAACCCAAACTTCCCGGGTGAGTAAAACCCGGTGATCTATTGTGAATTCAACATGTTGAGAAAGTTATTGGGAAGTTCTAGTTCAAAAGTTGGATGGGGGGAGTGAATTTTCGGTTTTGGGTGAAAAGGTACAAAACATATATGCAACATCTACAAAAATTCTTGAGACGGATTGCAATGAAAGGGAGCAATGGTTAAGGTACAATAATGGAGTTAACATTTGTCTTGTTAAACTTCCGGGGGCTTAACTCCCCAATCAAGCGGAAATCTATGTTGACTAGGTTGAGAGATATGCACGCCTCGGTGATATGGCTGCAAGAGACACACTTGCTCCCAGAGGATGAACAGAGGTTGAGACCTAGAGTCTTCCCCACACAATATCTAGCTTCCAGTGGGACTAATAAGCGGGGAGTGGGCATCTTACTAGCAAAAGATATCAACTTTGAGAAACGATTTGTTAAAAAAGACCCAGATGGCCGATATTTGATGCTGGGGGGGAAACTGATGGGCCAACTGGTGACCTTGATTTCAATGTGTGCACCTAATGAGAAACAGGACCCTTTCTTACTGAACCTATTGCCCAAAGTCGCACAATGGGGAAGAGGGAAAATTCTTATTGGAGGCGATTTTAACGGGGTGATGAATGCAGCAATGGATAACTCTCCCAGCCACCTCCAATGACCACACATTCAGACAAGCCCTGGCCAAATTTCTAAGAGAACTACACCTATTAGAGTCCTGGCGATTCCTTAACCCACAAGATGGAATATATACCCGCTACTCAGCAGTACACAGGGTTTATTCCCATATTGATATGATACTCATTTCTGAAACAGTTGTCCCACAGGTTACAGGCTTAGAAATTGGAGTGCCTATCAGACCACGCTCCGGTACTTCTAAAAATAGAGTCAAATTACCTGCAACAACAACCCCACAAACCCTGGCGTTTAAATGAGGTACTTTTGAAAGATCTAACGGTCCGGATAAGCATAGAGCAAACCTTACAGAACTATTTCCGGGAAAATACGACACTGGGGGTGGACAGGTCGACTATCTGGGATGCCAGCAAAGCGGTAGTAAGGAGGAAGTTTATTGCGCAAACATCAAACTATATTAAAAGTCGGGAAAGGGTGAGACGCAATATGGAAGCCAATATACACAAGGCGGAGGTGGAATACAAAGACAGGTGCTCACAGAAGGCATGGCGGGAATTAAAAAAAGCCACAGCGATCTTAGAAACCCACCTAGCAGATGATGCAGCATGCCTTCTGGTACAAACAAAACAATTTTATTATATACATGGGGGTAAAGCTAACCGACTCCTTGCTGCTAAACTAAGGCATCAGAAACTCCGGAACCGTATAACCCAACTTCGTAACGGTAGCGAGGAAATGGTGAGGGGGGAGAAAGAAATAGAAGAGGCGATGATCTCATACTACACCAACAACCTAAAAAAAGAAAACCTAGAGGGGGAGGCACAAGTCATATTTCTAAATCAGATAGAATACCACAAATTAATGAGGCAGACAGGCAACAACTGGAAGGCCCTATAACAGAGGAGGAAGTGGGGGAGGCAATAGGCGCACTAAAAGGACACAAAACCCTGGGCCCAGATGGGCTAAGCAAGGCATACTATAAAACGTTCAGGACCATCTGAACAGGCCCCATAACACGCCTATATAACCGAGAATCCCCAAACCACAAGCCTTGGGCGGACTGGGGGTGCCAGAATTTCATAGATACCTATGGGCAGCACAAGTAGCCCCGATACTAAAATGGACATCTGGAGAAGATCGAAATCAGTGGGTCATACTGGAAAGAACAGCGACCAAGACGCCCCTTGGGAACCTAGGCTTCCTCGCCACACGACACAGTGAAAAAAGAGGTCAGCTACTAGAATCAACCAGAACTACTCTGTGGTATTGGGATAGGGTATTGAGAAATAAGAAGATCAAAGTGGGGAAGAGACCACTCATTCCGATTGCTTATAACCCCGAATTTACCCCAGGAATGCAGGCTAATTTCTGGACACACTGCGGGGAGGGGGGCAGAGAAAATAACATGGCCCTAAAAGATCTCTACGCAGATGGGTCACCCTTGACGTTTGAAGAATACAAGGCCAGGTTTAACATACCAGAGCGGGAACAATATCATTATGTTCAGCTTAGACACTGGGTCTCAAACGCAAAGGTGAAAGAGGCGGCAACTAGAAGCCCTACAGGAGTTGAGCTAACAATACAAGAAGGCCAACCAGATAAGGGAATAACTAGATTATATCGTCTAATGGGGGTGATAGACCCTGAAGAGAACCTCACCTATATGCAAAAGTGGGAGACGGACCTTGGGAGACCAATCTCTGGGGATACTTGGGGCCGCATTTGGCATAGATCCACCAGGAGCTCTAAATGTACCTCAATTAAAGAAGCAGCATACAAACTCTGCCTCCGTTGGTACATGACACCCGTGCGTATGCACGCCATCAACTCAGAATACCCTTCAGCCTGCTGGAGGAATTGTGGACAGCCTGGGATCTTATCCACATGTGGTAGTCTTGTCCACTAGCAGAGACCTATTGGAAAGAGATTTTAAGCCACATTAAAGAAATAACGGGTGTGGGGCTTCCCTTCGATCTGCTAGGGGTGCTCCTGGAGGAGGCGGTCGAAGGATATTATGCAAACTCAGGGCCTACAGCCACGCTCATCACTCACATGCTGAGCGCGGCCAGACTCACGATTGCACAAGCATGGAAGAATAAGGACGGACCAATAGTAGCCATGTGGTGGGTGAGGCTGCGGGGAGTGATGGCCATGGAAAAGGTGACAGCAATAGCCCACGGTTCTTACTCAAAGTATCCGAATATTTGGCTACCATTACACGAATTTACAGACGATAAAAAACAGATGTACTTTAAACCTAGGTTGCTCCGTGCAATACCTATCATTTGATAAACGCGAACATTAACTGAAAAGTGATTCTACCGTTTGAACTTTTAAAGCAATAGCAGAACACTTTTTCACCCATAAATTGGGGAAATGTTTGGGGGTAGGGAGGGGGATAGTTTGACGGTTAAATTGTATGGTTAATAGATATGAGCAATGGAATTGAATTGCACTGAAACCCCAAGATGGGGCAAGGAAGAGTTGGCATGAACAAAACAATGTAAGTTCGTCATTAACTGGTTATTGATGTATACAAATCTATGATCCTCTTAAAAACTTAAAGTTGGTAAAAAAAAAAATGTTCAAACATGCCAATAATATAAACACACACACTGCGCATTAATACACAAAAACGTTTACACAACAGTACACTCACACATCCAGATTAAAACCTAGAACACATTTTGCATACACAGGTTCGCACAAACACTTGCACATACTTAAACATATATAAAAGTACATCACACACCCTTCCAGACAAAATTATGCCCTACCAGCCCACACTGAAAAGCATCGGAAATTCAGAAAGGCCTTAAAATCCTGGCTCTTCCCATAATATGCACTTGAATTCCCCCCTCCCCCTTCGAATCCAAACCGCTGAACCCAATCAGGCCAGCCAATCAGGACAGGACACCCTTACACCAACTACAAAACAGGGGCCGGTAACATTTGCAGCGGCTCATCGGACATACTACCCCCCCATACACAAAAACACCCACTACCCAACAAATACACAAAGGAAGCCAGCAGCCTTCGCTGTGGCACACGCGTATAAACTCAAGCACCCCCACCGCCCACACCCTCGAACCTGAGAGCACCAATCACCAGGAACTCCATAACCCTATACATTCGCAACACTGAAAACCATCTGAAACTCAGAAAGGCTCTAAAAATTCTGGCTCTTCCCAATTTCTGCCTGAGCCATCGCTCATCGAAACTACACTGCCGGACCCAACTTCCCCTACACCAAGTGCAGCACAAGTGGCCGCCAGCTTTTGCAGCGGCCCACCTGACACACTATCAATCCATGCACAAAAACAGCCTTCACTGTGGCACACCGCAATAAACTTAGCCACACTCACCACCCCCCAGACCCCTGCACAAAACAGACCACAAATAATGAGACAAATATTCCAGGGAAGCCACCAGCCCCCATTGAGGCACACCGCAAAAAACTCACCCATAGTCACTGCCTGCTCAGACCCACACTAGAGAGACCTGAAAAATTAGAACACACCGCCCACACTGGACCAAATTTCTCCAGCAAACACCTCCGAAGACTACTGTACGTATAACCTCAAAGACTACGGTATGTATACCTTACACCACACTTGTGGACACAGGCCGCAGGCATGACCAACCAACCATGCACCTTAGAATGCAGCTATGGCTATGCTTTCCGGTCTAGCAGCACACAAAGCCACCCATACTGAAACACCTGACGTACCTCAACACCTTTGCCACTAGCATACAGCGACTACCAGCAAATGAACTTCGGTATAGCTGGTCACACATCGACTCTCCCAACAATAGCACCCTATCGCAAACCACCAACAGCGCCCAGCCATGTGCATGAGCTCATTTGGGCTGCTTAGACTAGCCTAGTCAGCCACCCAAGTCCTAGACTGGCAAAAATGCACACAAGCATCTCCTAATCTAAATTTGTTGTTAGATTTTCCAGCACATTGACTACGGTCGCTGAGGGCATTCCAACCACAAAGCGCATTGAGGCCATACAAATGGGGAAAGAGCTCTATATAAATAATAAAATACAATACAATACAAATGTAACTATATGTCTAATTCCGTACATGTATTCTTGTTTGTGTGTTATTTCCTCCCATAAACAAGTGGAGCTTCCGGACATCCCTTCCTCCCTTATCTGCCCACTCGCTGATACTTGTTTTGTTGTACAAGGGGTAAAAAAAGAGATTGAAAGTGGCAATGTGAGATAGTGACTGTCTGCAAGACGCCAGTGGTAGTAGAGTAGCGTGGCACGTTGTTTATCATCAAGTCCTAGTTTCCTCACCTCTCCCAATGCCCACTGTAACATCAAAAGAAGATAATCATGTAACTCATTTCAGGTTTGAAACATAAAATCTAAATCAGTGGAGAAAAAGTAATGTAATTTTTTTTTCAGGTTAATCCGACAAAAATGTAGGCATTAGAAATGACGTTAAGGTTACAATGCATTATGTTAACCTGAACCCTTACCAAATAATTTACAAGCAAACACAACTGTTAAGGCTATAATAAATGACCACTACAATTAAAAAACCACTGAATCATAAACACATGTACAATTTAATACCACACCAAAATGTATATAGGTAAACATAATAATAATAAACACATATTAAACAATGTTTGAGAGGCATGGTATCAAGAGATGACACAGACAACAGATTTCAAGTTTAAAAAAATATTTGATTTCAGATGTCAGGATGGTGTACGGCCTAACTTCTCATATAGCTAAGGTAGGGATTTCTCCTCCCTACATGAAACTAAGGGACGTCTGTGTCTGTAAATCCAAATCAAAATTCTGTCTGTGTCAAAGACCTATGCTTAACCTCACATCTAGAGAAAATGTGTTGTGGGGTTTTAGTCAACAGAATGGTGTTCAAAAGTAAATTATCAGCTGTCTTCTTGGGTTCCCTACCCCAAGTCCAATGGCTGCTTGCCTCAACAATGTTCAGTCATTTCTTGTGGTTCCCTTCCCCAAGTTCAATATTGTATAGTTTACACAAAAAGGATGTTTTGAGGTTCCCTTCCCCAAGACAGTGGTTCTCTGTTGTTTCATTCTCCGGGTTTCCCTCCCCAAGTTCAATACAGTATAGTTTACACAAAAATGAAGTCTTGAGTGTCTCTTTCCCAAGACAGTGTTCCCAGTTCTTTCGACTGTCAGGGTGCCCTTCCGCAAGATTTCACTGCAGCACTTGTACTGCTTTCAGCCACCAAATATTTAATAAAAGAAAATAATAGGTGTACTTGACCCACCTTCTGACTTGCTGTTCCAATTGGTTCAGGCATCATTTCCAATGTCCTTTGCTTGTCATCAATTAGCGTCCACCCGCTACAGGTCATGCAACCAGGAACCCTAAGCCTCTTCTTGACTTGATTCGTGAAGTGGGGAACTCTGGTCCAGGCACAGTTATCAGACGGAACGGTCCACACACACTACAGGTCGCGCAACCATGAGTTCCTTTTGCCTTGTTTAGCCCCTTTTCAGGCTCTTCTGCCTCAGGCTTCTGAGTTCTTACACTTGTATTCACTGTGGTTATTGTAACACTCTTCTGTATCAGTGTTTTTCTTTGCCATAGACTTATGGGCTGATGGCCTTTGCTCACACTGTTCGTTAGAATACTTGTATCATTGTTTAATATTCCATATTCTTTTTGTTTTGCCCACAGTGCTGCTTACATACAGTATGACATCCAGTATGTCTGTTTAACTTCAAATGTTCGGTCAGTGTTCAATATGCCGTGATATTATGTAAATGGCACTTTCAATTCAGTTTGCTGTTCAATATACTCAATTAGTAGTTTCAGTTCAGTGTTCAATATACTCAATATAGTTTCAATTTTGTTCGATATTCTATATGGTTTGCATTCACTTGGACCGGCAATTGTCTGTGGTCCTGGGAGTGCTCCGTTCTCTCTGTGTCCTCTGACACTCACCAGCGCTTTGTGTTCTCACAGCGGCTGCTCCTGTTGCGCTTGGTCACCTTCCCTGTAGCAGGGAAGCAGACCGCCTCGTTCGGGTACGTCCCGACTGTCACCATAGATGCGCTCCAGCTGCCTGCGGGTCTCGGCGCGTACAGCGTCTCCCTCTCTCTCTCTCTCTTTCCCTCTCTCCCTCTCTCCCTCTCTCATTCTCTCCCTTTCTCCCCTTCATCCCCTCTCTCTCTCTCTCCCTCTCTCTTCCACTCCCACCGACAGGTTTGGCAGCTCCTGTTGCCCATCTTCCCGTCCAAAGGCTCCCGGTCCTGCACCCACCAGCTGCGAGTCCTCTGGGATCGATGACGGCATCCAGACTTCTGAGTCTTATACCACCATAGCATCTTGGCTACTCGTTCATCTCCTTCTCATTTTCCCTCCTCCCTTTTATACACCTGAGACATATCAAGGGGCCTCAAGTGTGAGTTGTTGGCTTGTCTTGCCTGACCATGCTCAGTCCAATCAATGGGACATGCCTGACCTTCAGTGTTGGATATCTTCAGCCCCCTCTTCTTCGTCCTAGTACTAGACTGGTGTTTGTAACAGGAAGTGTGTATTATACCTAGCTGCTTCTTCCTCTTCTCAGAACTTAGTGGGTACTTACAGGGTAAGATAGGGCATGAATGAAAATAGCTCTTGTAGGTTGAGGGAATGGTGGGTAAGTCAGTGTTCCCACTCCCCACAGACCCTCCAACAGGTGATCCTCCCTCGCTTGTCCACCCCCAGGGTGAGGATCCAAGAGCAATGGCCTTTCCCTGGCCACCTGCACAGAGGATCCATGGGGTCAGGACGAAGAATACCTTCAGGTTTCTCACAATAATTACTGCAATTTTAAAACAAACACTACAGTTAATACAAATCAACAGAAAAGTAATACACAATGAATTTCATACGTGTTGACACTTAACGTAAATCGAAACAATATATCATAATTTTTTTTAAACAAAATTTCTAATCCGATAAACATTTACTACAGCATAACAAACAAAGGGTGAGTTAATGTTTCCATGACATTTCATCTTGTTTCATGTAGTTTACATTTTGGATACAAATTTAATTTAACTTTAACGTGGTCATTTCTAATATTTGTTACTTCCGATTTTGTTGATTTAACTTTAACTTTTTCTAAAATTGTTTTTTTCTCCACTGCTAGATATATCCTTTCTCCTTAATTACCCTTCCCATACTGCCACCTTCATTGGGCCTAAGTTCACTGCAGTGAAATTTAAATAAGGTGGTTTTTGTGCAGCCCAAGACGAGACACCAATTTCATAGCCCGTTCTTTCGAAACCCCTTTAGAGGTTTCAATTAGGCCACTTACCTATCCTTTGTACAATGGTTTTGCGGCTGGGCAGTAGGATACTCTCGTTACCATCTCAGCTGGGCATGACAAATCTAAATTGCAACACCAACTGGGGAAACAGCCAATAAAATCCACACGTAATACTCGCATCAGCATCAACAGTCTGTTCCATTTCTATACAGCTGTAGAAAAACAGACAATAAAGAGTGTCCCTCCCCCAAAATATTGACCCCAAACACAGATTTATCAGGGTTTTTATGTGGTGTTACAGAATGAGAAGCATATGTTGGACCGAAATATCAATTTTGCCAGCTATGTTTAAGAACAGAATATCCTCCAACATTGAGAGGCATGGCTAACGGCTCCATGTTTTGCATGTGCAATTCTGTTCTTCCTATCCATTGACACCGTCTCCGCCTGCAGCGTATCACTCCATCAGTCAAGCGTTGCAGCCCAGTAACTGATATCCATGTAAAATGTAGTTTTGTTTCCAGACTAGAACAGGCCTCACCTACAAGTGACTTGTCAGACAGTTGCATCCACAGAGTGGAGAGCCCAAGATCAAAGGTTTATGGCGGTGGGGTGCAGGGTGAAGTAGGAATGGGGTAGTGAGCAGTGCTGTGGAAAGAAAAAGTATTGTGCTGCTGTTAGCTGGAAATCTGTGTTGTCCCGGAAACTGAAGGGATCCTAACTGTTGCAGCCTCTGAAGACTCCTCCCATAAGTTGACCTGGATGAGACTTGAGGACAACATGCTGAAGAGGATTGTGTCGTGTCAATGGATTTAACAGTGGAAACCCTTGTCCCTGGCCAGATTATGCACGAGCAGGATATCCATGGAGGAGTTAACTGGATTAAGCCAACCCGACTAGTTTGGGATGAATCCTCATGAGAACCCATTGAGGCATTGGGTTCTCCCAGAAAGCCTAAGACCTGTGTGCCCATCCGCTTATAATCTGTTTCCAAACCCTCCCTTTTTGCTCTGGCTTCTTTTGGCATATACAGCATCCTAACGCGAGCCAGTTCAATTTAATAATCTGTCTTGACATGTGCTTGCCCTATTGATGCCTGTAGTGTCATTGTTGCCATATCTGGACAATAATATATGCATCTTACGTTACAGATGGCTTCAAGAGCACATCCACTCAAGAAGACAGTTGAAGTCAAGGGCTTTTATTTTTAGGATAGTAAAGGGGCTCGCTAAGGGACGTCCCTCTCGTCTAGTGCAAGCCATTCCTTCCCTAGCCCAGGCGGCCCTCAATCCCAGGCTTTAATCTGAAGATCAGTAACTCCTGCTATCTAAGAATCTGTCTGAATGTTTGTGATGGCCTATAGGCAAACAAACTTTATATCGCACTTGCTCTGGGAAAAATCTAGCTGGTCCCCTATCTAAAGTCCCCAAAGGTAATGTAATGTAATGGAAGTATCTGTGGCTTCCAGACACTCGGGGCCCCTCGTGGCCTCCTTCCATGTCCTCTTGTGCCTCTCCCTATTTTTCTGTCTCTCTCCCTTTCCACCTCATCCTCTCCTCCCTACTACTCCACTGTGTCTCCTCTCTCTCTCCCTCTCACTGCCATTTTTTCCCTCTGAAGTTCCTCCCTAGTTCAAACCTCTGCCCTCCGATCTTACCCTCTGCTACCTTCTCTCACCTTTTTCCACACCTCTACTACTCTCCTACTACGCTCCCCACTCCACTACTACTATTATCCCTCTCCACTCTACTACTACTACTCTTCCCCTCCCCACTATTATTCTTCCCCTCTCCATTCTACTATTACTCTTCCCCTCTGTAATCTATTATTTCTACTGCTCTCCTCTCTCCATGCTGCTATTCTCCACCCACCACATCTCTCACATTTACTTTCCTTTTACTTCCCGAGTCACCTCCTCATTTACTCCCTCTCTTTCTGTATTACTTCCACTCATGCACCTTGCACACTCATCCAAATAACAGTACCACTTTCTCTCAAAAGCCAATACATCACCTTGCACACTTTTTCAGGAATTCTCTCCGCTCTTCTACACTGTCCTTCCTCTTCTTGATCTTTTGGAACTCCTTTCTTTCCTTTGACCTCAACTTAATAACCTACACCTTCCTGGTTCCTGTTCCCCTTTGAATCCTCCCCCTTCCCTCTACATTGACTCTCCCTCACCTGCTTCCCCGCACCAGCTGCTGGCTTTCCTTTCCCCAGGGGAGGAGCTACAGGTGAGAAAAAGCACAAAAGGGGATCTTGAGTCCCTCCTTTCTTATATGTGGATGCGTTGCGGTTAATCAAAGGTGACTTGCTGCATCAAGAAACAAGTTTAATATCCAGTTTGTGTGAGGGTTTACTTGCATGCATGAGATGCCGGTTTGGCAGAATGACCACGGAGCAGGTAAGAATATTGTCCTTGTGGGTTTAACTGTGTGCTGAGATCGCCATTATAATGAAGAAAGAGCTGTGCATTCTCACTGCTGCAGGAGACCCATGTCTCGTAATGTATTCTGCAACGCGGATTGCTCTGAAGCCTAGCCTCTCTCCCAGGCATGCCACTTGTTCATTATTCCAACACTGTGTATGCTGGATCTTGAAGACCTATGGGGCTGGACAAGAAAGAAACTGGCCAGCATTGTGCAGTACAGGCATGGGGCCAGAAGAAATGGTACTCAATTCAAGCATTCAGGCACAGGTAGAAGGGACAGGGGCACTCAACTCCCACAACCCGCTGCTGGGGCAGGACTAGCTTAGCAACAACCCTGGTAGGCCTTCTGCCCCAGGCAGAGAGGGATCCTTCTCCCCTCTTGACAGGGTCAAGAGGACTCTGAACTTACACTGATGTCCAGTTTATGGTCAGAGGGATCCTTTCGATTTTATTAGGATGCGATAATCCCACAGGATTAATCTATGCAGCCCCCGTCTGGTCAATTGGCCTGTTGGTAGAGGGCACTGGCAACTCCTGATCCTCACTGTAGACTATTTTATTTTTTGTGTTGCAAAGCACCATTTGTAATCCATTCTCTAAGTCCCTTCAAGAGGAAAGTGGGAAAAGGAGATTGAAGGGAAGGGTATTCTGAACTTAAGAAGCCTTGGAACATTCAGGAACATTTACCTACAAGGAAAGGTGAGTGGTTTAGACGAAGGGTGGGTGGAAGTGCAGCATGCAGCCAAGTGCAAGAATAGTATGCCAATAATAGAAGAAAGTGCAGTAGTTTCAAGTATGCTATAACCAGAGCATTCAAGTGTCTTGGTGTTCGCCTGCAAGAGATATTGCAGGCTTAGAGTTGCTCCACTTTTGTCAACAATCAATTACTTCATAGTGGCAACATACCAACGACCCCCATTGTAATCAAAGTCAGTTGTCGAAGACCAACGGGTTGATGAGATGAGCATGGCCATAAGGACGGATTGCTGCTGGTGCCTCCTGAAACTAAAGCAGAACTAGTAATGGGGCAATAATTCAGAGTTCATAGTATCAGTAAGGACCAGGGCCGATATCTTCAAACTTGCAAAACTATGTTTTTTTTAACCGCAGCACCTTCCCTCAAAATCACAAAACTGCAGGTGTCAAATCAGGTGATAATCTGTGTAGTTGTGTCAATCTTTCTGTGGGTATTTTATCCAGTACAAAACCAGCTCAATCAATGTCCATTACATTTCCTATGAATTAACAAACTGCCAAAATGAATGACATTTCATTTTCTGAAGGATTGGTTAATTTTTAGCAATAAGATGTAGGGTGATGTGTGATCTACATTTCATCCTTCATTGAAAGTGTTTCTTCTAACAAGCAATTTTGGATTATATAAATCTACCAGGTAATGCAACATAAGGATGTTCTGTGCCATGATTTAGGAGTCTAAAAAAGAGAAGACTACAAATTGTGTACTTGATAAGATGTTTGCTCAACTTTGAGGGTTTTGAGGTATAACTAGAATTGTACAAGTTGAACCTTTTTTTCTGTTTTCAGATTTTAGATGCTATTGGTTTGGAAGAGCGTTTCAAAATGACCATTCCACTGTTGGTGAGGCAGATTGAAGGTTTGAAGCTGCTTCAGAAAACAAGGAAACCAGATCAGGACGATGACAAAAGGGTATGTAAAAAAGAGCACCAAGATTGGCAGTGGTTGGCAAGAACCCTTGTGCACTGAGCAAGGAACTTGGGTGATTATGGAACAGGACTCTAGCATGAGTAGAAGGCCCTAAGAAACTGAAAATCTTGAGTTTGAACTCTCATGGTTATAATAACTTCCTTGCTACAAGGGAGGGATAGAATATCTTTTTGAAATATGGTTCCCCTTGTTGTAGACAGTCACACTGCCTTTCAGCAAATGGCGAGGGGCGGTGTGAGTGGTAGGCCTTCAGGGGCTTATTATTTTTATACAGATAGTACCTATGGTTTATTGGTAGTAAGAATTTTTCTAAAAGGCATTCAACCCCTGCGATCAGTGTTATTAGTGAATGTTTTCAGTAACCCCTTACATAGCGAGTGTACAAATATTTTGGGTCAAGTGGATGACTGGATTCAATCATTTTTCTGTGATAGTAATGGTGGTGTTATAGTGGCCGTTGACCTAAATGCTCATTGTCTCCCGATATTAGAAGGAAAGCGAGAGCTAGCAGGGAGAAAACAAGGATCTGATTCCAGGCTCCAGACTGATGGTGAATTGTGGGTTGAGTTTTTGGAGACTTTGAATTTGCAAATGGCTCCATTGCGGGGGATATTTCCGCTAGATCTGTTTCGAGATCTGGCCAGAGATCCTTTTTATTGAACTATATTGCTCTCCCTCTCTGTCAATTATTGATCAATGTGAGGAAATGAGTTGTGGAGACTGACCTGGGTGATCATTCTGTAATTTGTCTACAAATGTCTATTGAAGTGCTGTGTAATAGTTCACCTTGGCTTGCCGATCTTGCTGTGAATCCAGGAGTTAACAGAATATCTAGGTACATCAGAAACATCTCCAAATATAATAGGGCTGTACTTGATTTTGTCTCCGAAACAACTCTGGAGCAAATGAGAGAGAACATCAAGCCAGCCATATTTCAGTCATTTCTGGATGATTTATCAGCAAACCGAGAACAGAACCCACCTTTAAGGCTCCCAAGAAAATCTATCCCTTTGATATTATCATAGAAAATAAAAAGAAAGATCTTGGAAGGGATATACGAGTTCTGAGTAGGTGTAGCTATAGGCCCATATTTTACCTCAAAGCACTGAAAAAACCAATTAACATATCAAAATTGGATTTGAGGTTATAAGTATGCTCAACTTCACAAAGAAGGGACCAGAATGCTTGAAATCCTGACCCAATATGACACCAGGAATGTCTGGAAAATTAAAAATTGAATGAATCCACCCCACGCCTGTCAACAAAGAAATATTATATTCAAGGGTGGGTGGGTCGCCCATTTTCAACATGTATATAGGCTGCCCCTGTGAGATGTCTGAATCACCTTGGGATCTGTCACTCTCAATAGAATCCATTGAGAGAATGATCAGGAGGTCATCTAGCTCCAGGGCGGCTGGACCTAATGGTCTATCAAATGCAGTCCTTAAGCTTTGCCCAGAGATATGGCTCCTGAAATTGTTCATCCTTTTCCGTTCTGTGGTGGGAGCTTGTGAAATTCCGGCTTCATGGACTAGAGCGTTGGTTGTGCCCATCTACAAGAAGGAGATAGAGCTAGTCTGGATAATTATTGGCCTATCTCCCTTCTATATAGCAAAAGTAAAAGGTTTGCAGGCTTGGTGCTAGAATTGGTCGGGTGGGCTACTGCAACAGGTCGCCTACAGAAATACCAAACCGGTTTCCGTAAGGGACTGGGTACGGAATTGAATGGTATTGTAGTAAGCTGGCTGAAAGAAGATTCTGTTGGGCCCGGTAGCCTGCCGCTGTTTATGGCAGCGGTGGACTACACACAGGCTTTCGACTGTATAAACGGAAATTTCCTGTGGTTCAAGCTCAGAGACTGGAATATACCAGGGCACTTATTATCTATTTTGGTCAGATTACATGACCATACTGTATTAAAGGTGAGATTGAACGGGCAGGGAGAATTGACTGAGAGTTTTCTGGTGGAGAGCGGTCTTCGCCAGGGTTGTGTCTTTTGGTTACCCTGCCTGTTCAATCTCTACCTTTCAGACTTGGGCAAATTCCTGGGGAGATCGGCTTTCGGCCAGAATTGCGATCCTAGTAGTCCCATACCTTACGTACGTGGACAAGGTTCTGTTTCTTGATAGTACTCAGTTCGGTCTCCAACGGAAACTCGTTGCTATATGTGAATATTCAATGGTAAATTAACTTTGTATAAATGAGAAAAAGACTGCCATTATAAGGTTTATTAGTATACCCAAAAAAACATGGGCTATTGCTGGTTGCTGGCAGATAAGAACAATACCTCTGATACCCACCCAAACAGTCACATGCTTGGGTTTTAGAATGGATTCTGTAGATAATGGTCATGAAGACAACCAACAGATTCAGTGTGGAGATTAAGCTGGGAGATGCCCAGTTTCTCCAGGAGCTTGCCCAGGAAGGGAGCGATGGAGATTGGGCGATAGTTGGCTGGGCAGGAGGGGTCTGCAGAGGGTTTCTTTAGTAGAGGGTGCACAAGGGAAGACTCCAGTGGCGAAGGAGTGGTTGCAGAAATCAGCCAGGGCAGGAGCCAGGGAGTCGATGTGGTCCTTGATAGTTTTGAAGGAACCGGGGTGAACCTGTTTTGACGAGACTTTCATAGATCAGACTTGTCTAGAAACCTCGTCTGCAGAGAAAAGGGGAAAGGCCGAGAAGGATGGAGGAGGGGTGGCTGAGGAAGGGCCAGAAGAAGAGCAGGGAGTAGAGGGGGGGCGGTGAAAGGAGGAGAGTGAGGACAGGATGTTCTGAGTTTTAGAAATGAAATGAGAAGCAAGTGCCGTGCAGCGGGCCTGGTAAGGGACAGGAGAGGTAGAGACTGCGGCAGGATTGCCCAGTTCCTTGCAGATTTTAAAGAGTTCAGCCGAGTTGTTAGATGCCGCAAAGACACGGGCTTGGATATGGGCACTCTTCTTGGTGAGGACGGAGAGCCGGTATTGCCTTTGCAGCAGGCGGCAGGCCAGTTTGTCAGAGGATGAACTTGAAGCATGCCATTTCCTCCAGGCCACCCTACACCTGCGTTTTAGGATGGCGAGGTCTGAGTCATACCAGGAGTTACACTTGGCATTGGGCTTCAGGCGGATTCTCCTGACAGGGGCAAGGATATCATGAGTATCGGTTATAGAAGAATGGAGCGTGTAGAGGGTTGTGTCAGGGTGAGAGTCAGCCAGAGGGGGAGGAGTGGGTGAGAAGGTGACGGCGAAAGCCTCAACTGACACGCGTTTCATGGGTCGGATGACCGAGAAGGTGGGTTGCATTGATGGAGGTGGCTTGGCCTGATGGGTAGGGAGGGTGAGGTTGGATGAAAAGAAGAAAGTGATCACTCCAGGAGAGAGGAGTGGAGAGAGGGATAGAGAGGGATAGAGAGGGGAAGGTCAGAAGAGATCAGAACATCAAGAGTGTGTCCTGCAGAATGAGCCGGGCCAGAGGGGAGAATGGTGAGTGAGAGAGAGTCGCAGAGGTCGCGAAAGAGTACAAAGGGGGGGACAGAAGGCATCCAGGTGCATGTTGAAGTTTCCAAGAAGGAGTTGAGTGGTTGAGGCCAGGAGTGAGGAGGACAGGTCTGCCCACTCTGAGAGGAAGGAAGAAATCTGACCAGGTGGCCGATAGATAGTACCCACGGTAAGGGAACGGCTCGGGGAGAGAGAGAGAGCCTGTAGACGAGGCATTCAAAAGAGTAGGCCTACGTAGGAGTAACAGAGGCAGGAATCCACTCAGGGAAGATGAGGGCAACGCCCCCACCAGAGCGGTTGGATGTGGGCACTGAGAGGATCTTGTAGCCATCAGGTAGGAGCGTGTCAAAGCTGGTGACTGAGCTGGCCGTAAACCATGTCTCAGTGAGACCGAGGACATCGAGGTCAAGTTCTTCAAGAAGGCGGAAGATATCGGAGGAATGTTTGACAGCGGAGTGGGAGTTAAGAGTGGCAATGTGGAGAAGGTTGACCTCCTTGAAGGACTTCCGGGGTGGGGTACAGATCAGAGGTAAGCCCTACGGAAGTGTAGAAAGCACCCGAGAGGGGGCAGAGAGGGGAGGGGGAAGGCAAGGTAGCCAAGGGAAGAGGAGAGGGGACAGCAGGAGAAGAAAGGAAGTTGATGAGGCGCGGAAAGCGTCTATCAAAGAGATGAGGGTTGGTCTGAGGGCCTTGGTCCAAGACGGTCCCATTAGAGTAGACATTAATGATGACCTAGAGGATAGGAAGGAATTAAAACAATGCAATTTTAGTGGAACAGCTACAAGCAAGTTTTAAACCAGTGGAAGCCACCTAAGTTTGAAAGTCCTAAAAGAGGGAGAAAAGGCCTAGGTTTCACAATGCAATTTTAGTGGTGAGAAGGGAGGCGGTGGCTGGCGGCTGGCGTCCCCAGCGGACACCTGCAGACACCAACAGGGGAGCCACCAGTAGGAGCCACCCTTGGCCTGGGGCCCTTTGCCGTGGGGCTGCCGGGCAGATGCTGCCCAGGGAAGGACAGTGAAAAGGGAGGGGAGGCCAATCAGGGGGGTGGGGGTGTGGGCGGGTAGGCAGGCAGGTTTAAGGAGGAAACTGGAGCGGGAGGAGGGAGGCAGGGACAGGGGACACACAGAGGGATTTAAACGGGCAAATAAAAATATATAGAGACAAAACACACCTTCAGACAGCAAATGGCAATGGAAATTTGGGCTGCACTCACTCTGCTCGGCCGGTGTGTGAATACTTATGTAAATTGTTTTTATTCTACTATGCAAGGTTGGGTAAGAACCGCCATTAACACGAATAATATAAACATTTTAAAAAGGGTATGTATGGCCAGTATTCAGAGGGTACTGCATCACACAACGACCTGTCGTCCCATAGAAGTGGTTCACAACCAGTTGTCGCACACCAAAGCAAGGTCTGCCACTTGCTGCACTTGGGAGCATCACCCTAGTGTCAGTTATAGATTAAGGCAAATGTTCCCGTGGAGGGAGGGGTGTCTGCCATAAATATAACCATCGTTTTGGGCTGCTTGTTTGCATTTGAAAAACATTTGATGTTGTCATAACAACTATTTGTTATGTGGGCTAACAGTGGCTTTTATGATGACTGTGCAGTGAGGTCACTTAAGAGGAGGCAGACTTGCTGGTGATGTAGCAGAGGCCTTCATGTAAATGGGCACTTACAAAGTTTGGTGGCCTTTTCAAAAAGCACATTTCAGATAACTTCCCAGGTAAATGTTCTAGGAGAGCCACCGAGCCAACAGTATTTTTACATTTCATTTGTTCTATATCACTTTGTGCTTGTTCTTTGGAACTGAAAATTATTTTCTAGGTCACTAGAGGACAGTGGATCAAGATGGCAGTTTAAACGCTAAGCTTAAGTGGATCCTCGAAAACAAAATTCAAATCTGTGCAGTGGTCTCTGACAAAGGTCTGATAAAATTAGCAGCATTCAAAATACAAAGCCTCAGCTGCTCCCTTCTGCTAGTACAAACCATCTGGAGTGGATAGCACATTGGGAAACATATATTGTGCAAGACAAGTGGGTGTCTACATACAACAAACTCGCTGATGGCCTCACTGCTTGACTCTCATGAACCACCGTACGTGTCCCTTCTGGACTTCGTGGTCCCTGTCCCATAGGGGACTGAACTCACCAGTACTCACAACATGGCCGCTGAACACGGATCGCAGTTTGCCAGTCTCCGCGTTATACGCTCTACGTTCTACAAAGAAGACACGCCCCCCCCGGCCATGTGAATCTCAACGCTACCGCTTGCAGTAGTCAGACGTGTGCGGCCGGAGTTCGTACAGCGATTACTTCTGATTCCTGGTTCCTGGTCCCCTGAATCTCCTCTTCTTTCATTGTTCCCCTTTTTCCTCACCTTGCATTTCCTGGATTGCCAGCGCAATCGTATCTCCGAGTGCACTCCTTGCCATTTCCTGGACTTTTTCCCGGACATCTGAACGTTTCCTGGAGTCAGGTCACGAACCGCACGCTGGAACCCGAGGACCCACGCACAGGGTAGTACAAAACCCGAACAGTGCGAAAGAAGACATCTTCGAAGATCACAAACAAACAATACAGACAGGTGAGAAGGGGGGAAACCTGTGACAGATTGAGGCGCCAACAAACTGATACAGTTACGGAAATAGAGGCTGCAGTTCCAGACCTCATGCGCGGCATGCAGGAGTTAACAACAGAAGTTCAATACCTTAAAGCCGAAAATGCAGCATTGAAACAACTGGTCCTGTCACGTGACTCCGCAACCAAGGAAAGTGTGTTGTTGGGCGGAGTGGTGGATAAATATGATGGCTCGTCAAAGACCCTTTGTGGCTTCCTCAATACATGTTTAGTGCACTTCACCTTTAAGCCCTACTACTTCTCCAGCCCCAGGGCAAAGGTGGGCTTTATGATTTCACATCTCTCCGGGAATGCATTAACTTGGGCAACTCCCTTAGTTAATTCGGGTGATGCCCTCCTGGATGACTATGATGGTTTTGTGCAGGCGCTAAAGACCATGTTCAATCGCCCGGAACAGGGTTACACTGCCCAAAAATGCCTATTGGACTTCCAACAAGGATCCCAGGATATGCTTACCTATGTGACACGCTTTAAACCACTTGCCAAGGAAGCAGACTGGTCCTCTGAGGCCTGTTTCACCCTCTTTCGAAGAGGTTTGAATGAAGAGATAAAAGACGAGCTAGCCAGGGTAGCTCTCCCAAGTTCCTTCCAGGCTCTCATGGATCTTTCCTTACAAATTGACTTTCGTATCCAGGAAAGAAAGGCGGAAAAGAAGAAGACTAAAATACCCTACCAAAAGGCCTCTACAGAACTTTCCTCTAGACCTGAGCCTGCTTCTTCCCCGACCACGGACCCAGAACCCATGCAACTAGGAGCCTTCCACGGACCCATAACTCTGCAAGAAAGGATGCGACGGATTCACACTGGTCTGTGCATGTATTGTGCCTCTGATAAACATCTTGTGAGAAAGTGCCCTATTGCCTCTCCACGGCGTTGGGGAAACGCCAGCTCCCGATCAAAGATGGAGCACAGCTTCGGGAGAGAGATGTTTGCCCCACATCTATTCAATCCTTGAACACTCCTGGACAAAACAATCTTGTGATTCTGCAGGCCTTTCTATCACCTTCCAAGAAAGAATCTTATCCCATTCTGGCATTAGTGGATTGTGGGGCCATGGGGATATTCATAGATCATGATTGGGTCACTACCCATAAAATTCCATATGAAACACGAGACTTCATGCAACCTGCAGAGGCTATCGATGGAAGACCTCTCTCTTCAAGACCCATTACCCTTCAAACCAAAGAGATCCTGCTTTCTATAAACCACCATCAAGAGAGGATCAAATTCGACATCATAAGATCTGCCCATTAACCCAATTGTACTGGGTATACCTTGGTTACAGAAGCCCAACCCCTACATCAACTGGGCAGCAGGATCCTTGTTTCTTGGTTCAGAACATTGTATGTCCCTCTGTTTATCCATAGATTCCTCGTCAAGATCCTCTGAAGATACGCAAACTAACCAGCAAGGTCCATTCACTGTCTCGAATATCATCCAGGTTCCCAGGGCCTATGAGGATTACACTGATGTGTTTTCGACCGCCATAGTTCAAGCCCTTCCCCCTCACAGGCCTGAAGACTGCGCTATTGATACTGAACTCTCAGCAGTGATTCCTTTTCGAAGGATGTTCATTCTATCAGAATCTGAGAAAAGAGCCCTCCGAGAATACCTGGATACCAACCTGGAAAATGGTACTATACGACCATCCAAATCCCCGGCGGGAGCTTCGTTGTTTTTTGTCCCCAAGAAAGATACCAAGGAGCTTAGACCTTGCCTAGATTATCGTGGTCTTAATCAATGCACCCTCAAGGACCGCTACCCATTGCCCCTAATCTCGGATATCCTGGAAGTGGTAAGAGGAGCTGTAGTGTTCACGAAATTAGATCTCAGAGGTGCCTACCATCTGATCCGTATAAAGGAAGGTGACGAATGGAAAACAGCCTTTAGAGCACCCTTTGGTCATTTTGAATACTTGGTTATGCCCTTCGGACAATGCCCCAGCGGTCTTCCAACGTTTTATGGACCGGGTGTTCTCCGATATGCTGTTCCTCTTCGTCATAGTATACCTGGACGACATACTGATATACTCCAAGGACCATCTGAAGAATGAAGAACATGTTAAAGCAGTTTTACAACGTCTACGTGAACATAAGCTCCTGGCAAAACCTGAGAAATGCCTTTTCCATGTGTCTACTGTTCACTATCTCGGATTCGTCCTCAGCCCAGAGGGAATTGGAATGGACCACTTGAAAGTACACTCTATTCTATACTGGCCTGTTCCAACTACTGTGAAACAAATTCAATCCTTCCTGGTGCTTGCTAACTTCTACCGGAAATTCATACCTTCTTTTTCGGAGATTGTACATCCGATCATTACATTGTTGAAGAAGGATACAACCTTTCAATGGACAGGAATCCAAGATGAGGCGTTTCAACGGTTAAAGTTGGAGTTTACACAAGCCGCCCCCATCCTGGCCCAACCTGACATTGATCGACCCTTCCTAGGGGAAACTGATGCCTCTAACTACGCCATCGGGGCAGTCCTGAAACAGGAATTTGATGGCAAGCTAGAACACCCCATCACCTACCTTTCTCGCACCTTGACCCCTAGCGAAACCCACTATTCTGTTTTGGAAAAGGAACTACTAGCCATCCGTCAAGCCTTCACAGACTGGCGTCATCTACTTGTGGGAGCGAAACATCCTGTCCAGGTCCGCACTGACCATCGGAATCTTCAAGTCCTGTATTCCCTGGAATGTAGGAACAGTCGTCAAGCCCGTTGGGCCTTCTTCTTTGCCCAGTACCAGTTTCAAATCCATCATGTTCCTGGAACACACAATATAATAGCCAACGCCTTATCCCGACGTCCTGACTACGAAATTCTTGAAGACCGATCCTTCCCAAAGATGTTTCCCCACACAATATTTGTTGCCCAAGCAATCAGTCTCCTAGAAGATATTCGGATTCAAACTCAGTCCTCTGAAATCTGGAAGGAGTTTAATGGAAAGAATCGATGGAACCTCAAGACAAAGGGTGGATATTTATTCAAGGACCAGTCAGAGACTACGACAAAAGATCACAAGCCTATGTCATGATACCCTTCATTCAGGACACCGTGGCATCACCAACACCCTCTGTCTAATACAAAGACAGTTTTGGTGGCCGAAGATGAAGGATGACGTCCAGCATTACATCCAAACCTTTGCAGTCTGCACTCAAAACAAGCATGACAACAAGAAACCGGCAGGTCTCCTGCTCCAACCAGCGCTGCCAACAAGACCTTGGGAATTCATCGCTACGGACTTTATTGTGGAACTACCACCTTCCAGGGGATACACAACTATCATGGTTACCATTGATTTATTCACTCACATGGCTCATTTTACACCTTTATATAAACTGCCATCCTCCTCTGAACTTGCCGGAATCTTCCTAGAACACATATTCCGACTTCACGGACTTCCGTCCAACTTCATATCTGACAGAGGACACCATTACATATCTCAGTTCTGGAAACAATTATGTTGCATACTAGGAATCTAACGTGCCCTATTCTCAGGTTCTCATCCACAAACCAATGGAGCTACTGAACGCGTGAACCAAACTCTGGAACAATATCTTCGCTGTTTTGCCACCAAGGTCCAGGACGATTGGTCACTCTTAATACCTGTGGCTGAATTTGCCTACAACAATTCGGATCACTCGGCTGACAAAACCAGCCCCTTCTTCTGTAGCCAAGGATTCCACCCTTCGGTTTGGTACCATCAATTCTTCCACATCCTACCCCTGTTCCTACAGTTGACTCCTGGATTGAAACCCTCATCAACGTACAGAAAGAAGCAAAACAACACCTCGAAAAGGCCCGAACAAACCCTAAGCACTATGCTGACTCCAAAAGAAGACGAGGGCCTTCATACACAATAGGTGATGAGGTCTGGCTATCCTCAAAACTTCTGCCCCGACACTTACGACCAAATAAATTGGCTCCCCGGTACTATGGTCCTTTCTCCACAAAGAAAATCATTAACCCAATGGCCTTCCGACTTAGACTACCAGAATCTTGGAAGAGGATCCACCCAGTTTTTCACACTTCTCTGTTGAACCCATACGTCCAGTCCTCCCAAACTGCTCCAAGATCTACCCCTGTGATTGTCAATGATCAATTAGAATACGAGGTTTCCAGAATCTGTGACTCCAGGTACAGACGTGGACAGCTACAGTTTCTGGTCGAGTGGAAAGGGTACCCTCCCAGAGAATGCACCTGGGAACCAGTCTCAAACATAAATGCCCCCAGACTGCTCCGAAGGTACCACCTTATACACCCGGGCAAACCCGGAGGAACTGGGTTTCGGAGGAGGCATGCTGTCATGAACCACCATACGCGTCCCTTCTGGACTTCGTGGTCCCTGACCCATAGGGTACTGAACTCAGCAATACTCCCAACATGGCCGCTGAACGCGGAACGCTGTTTGCCAGTCTCCACGTTGTATGCTCTACTTTCTACAAAGCAGACATGCCCCCGCGGCCCTGCGCGTCTCAACGCTACCGCTTGCAGTAGTCAGACGTGTGCGGTCGGAGTTCGTACAGCGATTACTTCTGATTCCTGGTTCCCGGTCCCCTGAATCTCCTCTTCTTTCATCATTCCCCTTTTTCCTCACCTTGCATTTCCTGGATTGCCAGCAAATTCGTATCTCCGAGTGCGCTCCTTGCCAATTCCTGGACTTTTTCCCGGACATCTGAACGCTTTCTGGAGTCTGGTCATGAACCGCACGCTGGAACCCGAGGACCCACGCACAGGGTTATACAAAACACGAACAGTGCGAAAGAAGACATCTTCGAAGATCATGAAAAAGCAATACAGACAGGTGAAAAGGGGGAAAACCTGTGACATTGTCTGCCACACCAGCTCTTCTATAGCTCCCTGAATTCTCCCCCAGAAAATCCACTCATTGGGCATCCAGCGAGGCTCACAGCGATGGCAGCATCCATCATTGATGATGGAGAGCTGAGCGCTAGTGAAGAGGGGTAGGAGAAGGCAGCATATCGGTGGGCCCAGTGATTGAGCAGGCGGTGGTAGCGGCCTACCTCAGTTTCCATAGAGGTCTGGGCTGGCTAATTCTTCAACAGAGTCCTGCCATGGTATCTTGATGGAGCTGGTAAGCCTATGTGGGTTTATTTATTGTTTGCTTGTTAGGCACTTATACAATAAGAAAATTCTGTTTCAAAGTGCCCACAAGGCAGGAAGGGAGCAAGGGTGGGGAAAACCCCCCATTAAAAACATTACATTTAAGAGCAGAGGGGGGGTAGTAGAAGGGACGAGCATACAATGCCTTGTGAGTATTCAGAATGTGCAAGTGCAGCAAGGAAGAGAAAAGAGGGCGAATTGCTGGGGAGTCTGAGCTCAAGTGTGAGCCACAGATAAAGTGCTATTAATGTTGAGTGCTACACAGACTGGAGCCGCGGGGGTGTAAGTGCGATCCTCCAGGGCGAAGGATGTGCAGATGCAAGTGCTGTGGATAGACAAGAGCTCGGCAGGATTGGTGTGGGAGGTCAGGGCCCTGAGGATGCATAAGGGCCCAGGACACCGATCGCAGCAACTGTGGGATTAGCAGAGGAGAGAAGAAGGAAAGAAGGAAAGGAGGAAAAGAGGGATGTCTTAAGGAGCTTTCCGGAATTTGAGAAGTTCCTGCTCAAGGCGGAGAGGGAGGGGGAGGCTATTCCATAGGAGGGAGCCCGCTAAGGAAAGTGAACGACCAACTGCTCTCTGTTCAGCAAAATGCTTTACACATAGAGAGTTGGTGCCAGAAGAACGTAGTGGTCTAGAGGGAGAGTATTTAGAGAGATAAAGTTGAAGATGGTGTGGTCCTCGTGCCTAGACAAGCCTTGTGGATGATGCAGAGGGATTTGAATTTAATCTGTGCAGCAACCGGGAGCCAGTGAAGACGTTTTAGTGCAGGAGAGATGTGGTCCCTGGGCTTAAGGCCAAGGATAAGTCTTGCTGCTCTATTTTGGATTAGCTGGAGGGGTCGCAGAGTGGAGGATGGTAGATTCAGGAGGAGGCTATTGCAGTAGTCAAGCATAGAGAGCATAGAGAGAACTAGGGCTTGGGTCACATTGAGCCTCTCAGGGAAAGTAAGAAAAGGTTAAATTAATTTGCAAAGAATAGCTGAAAGTGGGTGTTCTTGGCAATGTCCTGAGTGTGAGGGAGGGAGGAAGGAGTGAAAGGAGTAGTTTTAGATGACTCCAAGGTTTCTGGCTTCAGTTGCAGGTGCAGGGGAGAGTCCAAGGTGGAAGGCCAGAGTGAGGGGGAGAAGTAGGGAGCAGGGGTCCCGATGGGAAGGATCTCAATTTTGCAGGCGTTGAGGCACAGATCTTTGGATGCCCACCAGGACTGGATGGCAGATAGGTAGTCAGGGATGATGGGGGAGTTCAAGGGGGTCAGCAGGGCGTTTGAGGAAGAGCTGTGTGTCATCTGCGAAACACTGGAAGTTGGAGGAGAAGGAGGCAATGAGACCAGCAAGGAGAGCAAGGTAGATTTTAAAGAGCCAGGGGGAGACTAAAGAGCTCTGGGGGACACTTCAGGTGGAGAGGGAAGGAGGAGAGGATAAGGTGTCCAGGATGACCTGGGAAGAACAGTTAGTGAAGAAAAAGGTCAGCCAGTCCAGTGCCCATTCCAAGGTTCCGAGGGTATTGTGAAGCCTTTGTATGCGGATGGAATGGTTGACTGTGTCAAAGGCAGAGGAGAGATCAAGAAGGATAATTGGAGTCCAGAGATGTGAGCAGTTCTTCACGGGTGTTCAGAAAAGCAGTTTCCGTGCCTCTGGATGCCCGGAATCCAGATTGATGGTCACGGAGACACCAACAAGTTCAGTGTGTGAGTTGAGTTGGGGCAAGGCCAGCATCTCAAGCAGCTTTGCCAGGAAAGGGGTGATGGAAATAGGGCGGTAGCTGGCAGGGCAAGTAGGGTCTGAGGATGGTTTTCTAGAAGTGGGTGCACAAGGGAGTGCCTGAGAGGGGAGGGGAAAGATCAAGTGGCAAAAGTGTGATTGCAGAAATCAGCGAGAGCAGGGGCAAGAGAGACGATTCTATCCTTGATGGTCCCGGATTAGCAAGGGGAGGAGACCTGTTTCGAAGAGACCTTCATAGAGCGGACACTTCTGGTGATTTCTTCAGTTGTGACAGGGGTGATGGAGGAGGGGGGATGTTGGTGAGGGGTAAGGGATGGGTTGTGAGAGAGTGTAGAAAGGGTGGTCAGGATGTCCTGAGTTTTGGTGGCAGTGTGAGGCCAGTGCATTGCAGAGATCCTGGGAAGCAGAAGGTGAGGATGAGACTGCGTAAGGGTTGGTTAGTTCCCTGCAGATCTTGAAAAGTTCAGCCATGTTGTTAGATGCGCCGAAGACCCGTGCCTGTATGTGGGCTCTTTTCTTTGCACGGATGGCGAGTCTGTATTGCCCTTGGAGCAGGCGGCAGGCCAGTTCGTCAGAGGATGAGCCTGAGGTTAGCCACTTCTGTTATGCCGCCCTGCACTTTCGTTTCTGGGCCGCAAGTTCGGTGTCGTACCAGGTGTTACGTTTGGAGGCAGGTTGCAGTCAGATCTTCATGACTGGGGCAGAGATGTGAGGAGTTTTGGTGATGGACAGGTGGCGGTTGCTGAGGGCAGAATCAGAGGTAGAGTCAGAGGTAGGGGGATTGGGGGTGTCAAGGGGGAGGCCAAAGGCAGCCGCAGTCACTCGTTTCAATGGGTGGATGTTATTGAAGGAAGTTGGTGGGACATTAGGGGGAGTGGTCAGGGGGCCAAAGGGACCCAGGTGGATGGAGAGGAGAGAATGGTCTGTCCAGGAGAGAGGGGTGAGTAGTGGGGTGGAGTAAGAGAGGTCAGAATGTATGAGGGCATCCAGAGTGTGTCCAGCTGAGTGGGTTGGCTCAGAAGGGAGAAAAGAGAGGTAAAGCGAGGTGCAGAGGTCAGTGAAAAGAATGGATACCGAGCCAGGGGAGTCCAGTTGAATGTTGAAGTCACCCAGGAGGAGGAGATTAGAGGTGAATGAAAGTAAGGAAGAGCAGAAGTCAGCTCATTCAGAGAGGAACAGCGTGTGGTGCCTGGAGGCCGGTAAATGGTCGCAATGGTCAGAGTGGAGATGGGAGAGATGACCAACTTGCAAACCAGGCTTTCAAAGGATGAATGGGACCGGGTAGGTAAGATGGAAGCAGGAACCCGTTCTGGGAAGATTAAGGCAATCCCCACCGCCAGTGTGGTGAGGTAGAGGCTTGGAGATGATCTTGAAGCCGTCAGGCAGGAGGGAGTCCAGGGCAGTGACTAAGCTGGCATTTAACCAAGTCTCGGTAAGAGCGAGAATATCGAGGTCAATATCTTCAAGAAGGAGACAGATGTCAGAGGAGTGTTTGTTGGCTGAGCGTGCATTAAGAGTTGCCAGGTGGAGGAGGTCTGTGCCTTAAGGTTGTCTTAGGTGGAGTACAGGGACGTGGTACACCAGTCAGAGGAGGGATAGAGTGAGTAGATTGTGGAGATGCAAGAGAAGGAAGGATGTTAATGAGAGAAGGCAGGATGCGGTCTAAGAGAAGGAGGTTGGGTTGTGGACCCTGAATCGGGATGGTGCCAGTGTGAGAGACACTAACAAAGCAACGTGAGGATGAGAAACCGGCCAAGAAGACTTTCCACTTGGTGCCACCGTTAATGGAAGAGCATGTGGAAGGGTGAGAGAGTAGAGATGAGATGGGGGCCCATAGATCTGGAGAGGGGACAGAGAAGAGGATTTAGTTGAAAACCTCTCTAGAGGAAGTGCCAACATAGGTGTCTGCAATGGGAACTCAGGGTTTGCACTCAAGTTGTCTTTTTTGTGCTTTTTCCTACCGGTCTTTGAGAGAGAGGGGGGGATAGGTGATAGTGTAGAAGTTAGAGAATATAGGAGAAATGGAGAGAGCCATTAGGTCGGCATACGTTTAGACAAGGATTGAAGGAGGAGTGGCTGCACAGCACAGTTCTAGCTAAACTGAACAGGAGGCCGAGTAGGTGAAGTCAGAAAAAGAATAACAGCAAACCAGAAGAAATAGATTTACATCAGATAAATGGTACAGAAATGTATGACTATACACACACCTAGTTTCGATTTTGAAAACTGATGCAACAAAAACAATGCAGCGTTACTCAAATGTAAAACTAAATTGGTGCGAACAGTCATCATGGAGTTGAAAACCTCGTGGGGAATAGCGATGGCAGACCTAAGAACCACTCTGGAAACCAGAATAGATGCAGTGGGGATAGAGGTCAACCTGCTGCGACAAGATGTGAGAGCGCTGGCGGAAAGACAAGCGGTCTAGAGAGTGCGGTGAAAACCAACACGTACACCAGCACAAACCATTCCAAGGAAGTCCACATACTGAAGCAACATGTGGCCAACCTGGTGAACCATGCGGAGGAGGCCGAGGGGAGAGCGAGACGTAATAACATACGTGTGGTCGGCCTGCCGGAGGGGGAGGAGGGCCAAGACCCCACGGACTATGTGGAGAATATGATTCTACAGGAAATCGGAGCCAACAAGCTCTCACAAGGATTTGCAGTTGAACGGGCGCACAGGGCCCTGATGAGGAAGCCACAACCCGGAGCCCCCCCTCGGGCAATAATAGCAAAGATCCTGAACTACAAGGACAGAGAGAAGATCATGGAGTTCTTTCGCAAAGGTAGTATGATTAAAAAGGGCGTCTGCAACCGTCACAGCATACCCTGATTACACCATGCTGGTGCAGAGACAGCGTTATAGCTATGTGGCGATCAAGAGGAGACTGCGCACAGCTGGAATCAAATACATGCTTTTGTACCCTGCAAAGCTTAAAGTCTTGTACAAAGGCAAGGCGTATTTTTTTGACGCCCCAGGGGACGCAGCGACATCGCTGGATACGCAGGGCTGTCTGGAGCGAGACGAGGAGCAAAAGCGTGTTAGGTGTTTATAGTTCGGGGACGTTTAAGTTGGGGAACAAGCCTACCCGAAATGAAAATATACTTACATATGAACTGCACTTGCGGAAGGAGGAGTTGGATCCTAACACACCATGGGGGACCTTAAAGTAATTACTTGGAATTTCAGAGGGCTCAATAGCTATCTAAAGAGGAATAAGGTCATGATGTATCTACGCAGACATAAAATAGATATAGCCCTGCTGCAGGAGACTTACCTCACACAAGAAAAGATGGAGATGATCCGGAAGAAATGGAGGGGGACCATCGTAAGTGTGTCATATTCGGTCTACGCTAGGGGGGTGATTACTTGGGTAGCGCCACATGTCCCATTTCAGCTATTACAGTAGAAGCAGACGGGAGGATGGTCATAATAAGAGGGTTGGTGGAAAACATGGAGATAAGCATTATAAACATGTACGCCCCGAACCAGAAAACAGCGGCATATTTTAGAACTTTATGTAATAAACTCAGCACATGCTTAGGGGGGGCGGTGATCTGGGGAGGAGACTTTAATTGCGTATTAAATCCCAAGATAGATAGATCAGATGGTAAAATAGATAGACCAACCCCAGCCGCCAGAGCGTTGCAGTCACTGTTGACGGATTTCAGGTTCAACATTTACACACCAGGCTGGAGTACATGTTTGCTACACAGGAGTTAATGACAGAGATAACGCAGGCGTAATATAAAGCAAGAGTCCTCTCAGACCACTCGCCACTAATCCTGGGGTGGCAATACCGACCCCCGAGAACAAAGATACCGACATGGTGCCTCAGAGCAGAGGCACTGAAAGACACCATTTTTAGGGAGGACATGAGGGAGGAAATAATAAGCTATTTTGAGATCAATACGGGCAGCGTAGAGACGGCGGGTATGCTCTGACAGAGGCCTTTAAAGTGGTAATGAGGGGGGTAGCTATAGCTAAATCCAAGGGACTACAAGGAGGGATCTTAGTCGAACTGCAAGACACAGAGACGGAGCTGGAAATAGCGCTAAGAGGGGGAGGTAATACCAAGGAAGATAATGAAGTAATACTCAGGCTGCAACAGAAATGTGCGGGGCACTGGGAGAGATTGTGCAATCTTAACTATACAAAGTATATAGAGAGACAGCATGCAGGCGGGGACAAACCAGGGAGGGTCCTGGCATGGCTATATAAGAGCAAGACCCCCAGACCCACAATCAGAAAGATAACAAAGGATGATGGGTGCATAGTGGACACCCAAGAAGGAGTTAACCAGGAATTTGCACAGTATTACCAACTCCTATACAGAGATGGTGAGGAAAGTGATTGCAAAGAAACATTGGATTACATAGGACTGCCGCAGATCAGCGCAGAAGAGCGGGAGGAGCTGGATGCTCCGATTACTCTAGAGGAATTAGAAGAGGTAGTGAGGCAGCTGCCCACCAGCAAGACTCCGGGGACTGATGGACTCCCAAGCGAATTTTATAAAACGTATAAGGACGAGGTGCTTCCCCCGCTTTTAGAGATGCTAAATGAGGCATATGAAATAGGAAGGCTACCAGAGTCCCTTAGAGAGGCGATTATCATACCACTGCCCAAACCCAATAAGCCTGGTCATGACTGCGGCTCATACAGACCCCTATCAATGCCGAATCAGGACAGCAAAATATTAACAGCGGTCTTGGCAAACAGAATGAGGAGGATTATTGGTAAACCAATGCACCCCGACCAGACTGGCTATGTCCCAAACAGGAACATATCCAACAATCTCAGGCGACTCCATCAAGTCATTGAGCACGCAAATGAGGATGCGGGTGAAATGGCAATTGTATCGCTAGACGGAATAAAGGCCTTTGACTCAGTCAAATGGCCTTGGCTGATTGCAGCCCTGGCTGGCTATGGGATAGGACCCGGGTATCTCAAATGGGCTAAAATGTTACATAGCGCGCCGCTGGCCAGAGTTAAAATAGGAACAGTGATATCAGAGAGGTGGCAACTCCGTAGAGGCACTAGGCAGGGATGCCCGTGGTCTCCCATGCTGTATATTTTAGCCCTAGAGCACCTGGCGATATACCTGAGGCAACAGTATGACATGTTAGGCATCATCATAGGTGGGGAACTGCTTTTAATCTCATTGTATGCCGACGACATACTGCTGTATTTTCGGTACCCGGAAGAAAACCTCCAGTATGTTCTGGAAGTGATGGAGAGATTTGAGAAGGTTGTCTGGTATAGCCGTGAACCCCCAGAAATCCTGTATATTTCCCCTGGGCAGGTATAAAGGGATCCCGTTGGAGCAGCCAGCGGTACTACAGATACCATGGGAGGTTAGCACGTTTCGAGATCTTGGGATAGATATATACCATACGGTGGAAGAAGAACACCAGCATAATACTGAGGAAGCGATCAAGAAAATCGAAAATAGCATGAAGTTCTGGGTGAAGCTCCCCTTGGCGATGATTGGGCGAGGGGCAATGCTGAAAATAGGGTCCTACCAAGACTTTTGCACTATTTTGGGAACATCCCATACCTGGTATCAAGGCGATTCTTTTTCTAGGATAAATGGCATATGCAGGGAATTCCTTTGGCTTGGGACGAGGAACAGAGTGGCCCTTTGGAAGCTAAAAAACTCACACGAGAAAGGGGGTATAAAACTGCCAAACTATGAAGTTTACATAGCAAGCCTGAAGAGCCAACCTCAGAGTCCAGGCTGTCCCGACTGTTCCGACTGGTCTGTGTCCCATTCTTCCTAAAGAAAATGATGTGGCTGCCCAAACCGTACATGGAAGGGCGCCCAAAGATCATGATACTTGGGTGGGAGATGTGGCGCATTTAATGGAGAATCCATCCCCGTGTTCCTCGCAGGTGCCACTAGTGGCGCTTGCGGGAATAGAAAAGCAACTAAGAATGATGATCAGGAAACACTGGGAACCGGTGGGGATAACAACAATGGGCAATATATGGCAGGAGGGGAATATAAGGGATTTTGAGGTGTTGGGGAGGAAACCGGGTTACACACGGGCCAGTATATCACATAATATAGGGTGGTGTGGAGAATCGAGGAGACATGGTCCGAAGTAGTACTAGAAGAAGAACCGGACACCACCATAGACACAATATACGACATAGCAGAAGGGGTACACGAAATATCTAGAATATATGAGCAAATGATGCCCAAAGTGGGGAAGGAAGTGGTACAGCAGCGACGGGACTGGGAAGAGGAAGTGGGTGCCCCAATGAGTGATGGGATGTGGGAACGAGCCCAAGGGTACCAAAAAAGTATCAAGAAATGCACGGCTATAACAGATACAATTATACATAACTCACAGGGCGTGTATGACACCCCAGAAGATAGCCAAATTCAAAAACGCAGGACGACAATCATGCCCCAAATGTGATGAGGACATTGCCGGAATGGTGCACATGTTCTGGTCATGTCCAGTAATTGAGAGATTTTGGGGTGAAGTGACACATAGGCTGGCAGAAAAAGGGATTAAGATAGTGGTGGACACAGTGTGGGCCTGCCTGTTAGGGGGTTCCCTAGACCACGTAAACTCAAGCATGTAAGTAAACTAAAAGACCTAGCGTACGTACTTGCAAAGAGGAGAATTGCTATGGGGTGGAAGGCATGCCATAGACCACGGATAGAAGTATGGTGGAAAGACCTACAGAAATGGGCTGAGGCTGAAATGACAGTATGGCAAGAAGCAAGTAATTCCGGGGGGGGGAGGAGGAGGCTGAGACCCTGATAGCCTGGTAACAACTAATAGCTGAGTTATTTGGGCTCACGCAAGACTGGTCAAGTGATCGAGATCCAACAGAAACCATGGAAGAGGAATCCCTATTACAAGGCGCAGAAATAGAACAGGAAGGGGAGTAGGATCGGAAGGGGGGAGGGAACGGGAGAAGCAGTGGACATGATGAGCGATGTATATTCAAAATGTTACTATATGCACTGCAAGTTTTGTTTGTGTTGTTTGTTGGAATAAAATCAATACAATTGTTTAAAAACAATAAATAAACAATAAATAAACAAATTGGTGCACAGATCTAATGCTAAACACACCTACATTTGATTTTAAAATGGAAGCAGCAAAACAGTGCAAAGCAGATGGGGCACAGATATAATGCTAAACCCTCCAAAATTCGATTTTAAAATGCAAGCAGCAAAACAGTGCAAAGCAGATGGTGCACAGCTTACAGACTGCTCACTAACAGGCTCAGTGCAGTATGTGATGCTGCACTATAGGCGTGCCTCTACAGTATGGGGTCAGCCTGATTAGAAGCTCAGAGACAGTATTTTCTGGTACTTCGAAGTGCAGCACTGTCACAGGGTAAAGCAAATGGACTGTTCATGAGGTCATATTGTAAGCCTTACCCTCTGTAATGTAAAACAAATGGACTTGGGAATTGCTGGGTATAGGAAAGAATTACTGATTTGGTTATGCCACGCGCAACGTGCATGCTTGCATCAGCCACTGACCTCTGCTCCTCACTGCCGGTGGCACAGGGCACATCCACCCATTTTCTAATGCACTGCTGATATGATATGGCCTATAGCCTCTCGAATGTTCCTGTAGTCATATTGGTCTGTAGGGACTGTCATAGGGTTCCACCTGGGAACAAGCGGGATGCCATGACTATAGGTAAAACTGTACTGTCTTTATTACGGAAATGATCTTAAGAATGGGCAACTCCCTCAAACCTACTTCCTACTCTGATAATATCATCCTAGCCGTCATCTCCAAACAGTTGCTGGTCCCAGTGCACAACACACTCCTTGGCATCATTAATGCCTCCCTCACAGAAGGGTCCTTCTTTAAATTAGATCCTTTTAAACATGAAAATTACAGACCAATTTCTAACCTTGCTTTAGTTGGCAAAATCTTACTTGAGTCGCCTCCCCTTCAATTAGTATATTTGACAAAATATGGTTGCCCCTCTGTCTTGCGCTCTGGCTTTTGGCCCATAAGAAATACCAAAACTGGTTTTGACCCATTAGAAATACCAAAGAGAAACTGATTATTTTCCCAAAACCAGGAAATGACCCAACTTTGCCGGGATCATACCACCCAATAGCCCTAATCAACCTGGATGCCAAACTACATTGAAATCCTGGCGGAAAGACTCACTCGGCTACTCCTGACACTCGTAGGCCCAGAGCAATCAGGATGTGTCCCCATGAGACAAACTGCAGACAACACACACAGAGTGAGCCATCTCATTGAAAAAGTAGAACACACCCGTACCCGTGCTAGCCTCGTGTCTCTGGACGCGGAGAAAGCGTTCAATAGAGTCGAATGGGCACAACTGTTCCACACAATGGAGAGCATGGGCTTTGGGCCGAACTTCATGCAGGTGATGTAAGGCGAACTTTAAAACGCCCTCCTTGCGGATATCACTGAATGGCACCCTGTCAAAACGGGTCCCCTTGACTAGAGGCACTAAGCAGGGATGCCCACTTTCACCTCTGCTAAATGCAATATTTCTAGAGCCACTCATGACTCGGATACGAGAGGCACCACGGGTGAAAGGCATAACGATGGGAGGAGAAGAACGCAGAACCATGGCTTTCGCTGATGACATGCTGATAGCTGTGTTGAACCCAGAACTTTCACTCCCTGCTCTACTGAAAGAATTAGACAAATTTGGATCCACCGCTGGCCTAAAAATCAAAACAAACAAAAATCTGAAACCCTGAATTTGACTGAGGATCTAGCAACGGTAGACAGACTGGCCCAATCTACCCAAATGTACAAAGCTTCAGAAGGCATCACATATCTAGGGATTAAATTAACATCCGCAATTGGACAGGTCTACAACGCCAACTATCCGAATCTTCTAGCAAAACTAAAAACTGACCTGGAGAAATGCAATCCTCTGAATATCTCCTGGTGCGGGAGACTGACGGTCATACAAATGTCGGTCCTACCTAAACTACGCTACTTCCAAGCTCTCCCAGTAAATATTCTGTGAATGTTCTTCAGGGCACTGAACAAAATGGTGACCACCTTCATATGGCAACATAAGACTCAGAGAATAGCAATGTCAGCCCTAACAGTGCAGAAAGACGAAGGGGGGGGGCTGACGCTCCCCCACATTCGTAGATACTACGAAGCAGCGCAACTGAGAGTTATAAAGGAATATGCAGCTCAATCTCCCCAACACATCTGGGCAAAGTAAAATGGGGCTGTGGTGGGCCTCCCCCTCTCCAATCTTCTATGGCTACATACAGACATCTGAATACCAAAATAAGCGAAGTAGTGGGCACAGGGATTGAGGCCTGGGTTACAGCAGTTAAAAGAGGGGCCCTAATGACATTCTCATGCCCCTCCACCCGATGTTTAGAAACCCAGATTTCCAGCCAGGGATGAACAAAAAATCATACAGTAGCTGAACACAGGCAGGCTGCAGCAAAATAAGAGGCATGTACAGGGGCCAATCCATCATGACCTATCAAGAATGCAAACTTGAGTCCATGGAGGAATTTAAATACACCCAACTAAAGCACTGGATCTCCTCCCCACCCAACAAAGAAGCGTCCACCAGACAGTTGACCCTGTTTGAAGTCTATATGACAACAGACATAGGCTCCAGAAGGATAGTCTCCAATCTATACAAATTCTTTAATGACCAGGGATAAGATAGTCAATGGGGCTACGTGAAACAATGGGAAAGACATTGGGAGAGGCCATAACAAGGAATAAATGGGTGAACGTGTGGAACAAAATCCCAAAACGAACACGCTCCATACAGATGAGAGTAATGTGGTAGAAAGTCATAATGCAATGGCATTATACTCCAAAGAGACTCCACACAATGTACCCAGCCACTAGTGACAAATGCTGGAGCGGATGCCCTACAAAAGGAAACTGGAAGCACATTTGGTGGTGCTGCCCAATTCTTCAACAATTCTGGGGGGGTTGTGAAAACCCAGGCAGGAAAAATGATACAAAGGGCAGACGACCTAGCAGAGAAAGTTTGGATCGCGGGCATGTGGGACCCAAACAAAATAACCTACACTAAAGCACAACAGAGGGGAGTGATGACACTAATTATAGCGGCCTGGCTGCTGATTGGACAGCAATGGGGAAAAAAAAAGAAACGCCAACGATATACGACCGGCTTCAAAAAGTATGGAGATTAGTCTCCCGGGAGTGGATGGACCTACAAGCTTCAAGGAACGCCAGAGACCTTTTGGGTAGACTGGGGTAGCATCCTATCCTATCTGCAAAGTGACTATATGCTCCAATGGTGCCCACACATCAGAATCCTAGACATTCTATGAATCTACTCACACCCTGGCATGAAGAACCAAAGTCCACCACCCGAGGGGGGAGGGGAAAGGGACAAGGGAGTTGGGGGGGGGGGGGGGGAGTTGAGACTGTTAATGTTACATTTTTTTCCACGTGTAAAACCAATTAAACATGCATGTAAAAAAATAAATAAAAAAGGAAATACCAAAACTATTAATCTCGTGTTTTGAGAACGTTTATTGGATCTGAGGGATCTAAGCAACAGGAGTAGGCATGAAGAACTCATCTAATTTGATCTGTCGGCTGCCTGTCAAACATAGTCCATAAAATAGTTATCTGACATATGGACAGTGATGCTGAAATAAAAAGGTTCAGCGTCAGAATGGTTGCATTCACCCTGTAGGGTGCTTTAGGTCTCTTCTCTATCAATATCCCAATTTCTTTCAACATCTATGTGATCCCTTTGGTGCAGGTGGTGGAGGGGGTTTGTCTGGACTATCAACTGTACCTGTTCTCCATGGTGACTCAGGAGACACAGTAGCAGTATTTGAGTGACAGGGTTGATGCATCACTGGATTCAGGACACCTGGCTCCACCTGAATGGTGATAATACAGGAGCTCTGCTTCTGGTTTGCTCCTCCCCAAGGATTCTCCCTTTTCACTGCCTGAGGATCACCGATGGCCACCGATCCCCATAAATCCATTCAGAAATCTGGACATTTTATTTAACATTTTGTTTGTTTATTTATATAGCGCCCCAAACCCAGAGGTATATAGACGCGTTACAAGTTTCTTCAAGTTACATACAACAAGTCATTTAAAATAGATACATAAAGGAACTATTAAAAGACATTATTTACACAGTAGATTTAACATTATTATAAAATGGGCATATACAGGTGAGTTTAACATTATTATACAACAGGCATACAAGCACATTTACAAGGAAATACAGTCATCATTATTTTCAGGATAGGAACAATAGCGCTAGCCTGGAGCCACTTATAGATTCCGAGCAATGAGCCATTTTTTTCATATTCCTTCTAAAGCTGAAGAAGGAAGGGTCTGCTCTTAGGGTTGTAGGCAAGGAGTTCCATAACTGGGCTGCCATGAGAGGAAAGCTACTTCCCCCTACTTTCTTAAGCTTATATCTGGGGACTTTCAGACAGAACTAGTGTGCGGCCCTCGTAGGGTGTGTCGATGTATTTCTAGGAAATTTATCCGTGAGGTATTTAGGGGCCTTGTTTCGTTAGTTAGGCATTTGTGGGTAAGTGTTACAGCTTTAAACGGTATCCTATCCTTTATTGACAGCCACTTACTGTTGCGTCTAGCCTCAGAGATGCGTTGCCTTCTTGGAATCTTGGAATGCTTAGCGCAGTTCTTAAAGCATTATTCTGTAATATTTGAAGTTTATTAACATTATGTTTGCTTGAGCCAAGATAGAGTGCATTACAGTAGTCGAGTTTCAAGAGAATTAATGCTCTAGCTAGGTTAATGCCACTGGCTGTAGATAGGAACGGTTTGCAAGCGCGGATTAGCTTACAAGTATATGCTGTCACTGAGGCTGTGGCATTGACTTGTCTGTGCATGTTCAAGGCTGAGTGTAAGTAGAAACCCAATGTCTTTACCTCCTTCGCCACTTTGATATCTATACCATCAATGTTAAATGATTGAAACTGTTTGCTTAATTTGTTAAGTCTGGTTGGCGCTCCCATGAGTAAGAGCTCTGTCTTTTCATCATTCAGACAGAGCCTGTGAGATGCCATCCAAGTCTGAATGATGAGATACATTTTATTCACCACGGCCAAGTCAGTATCATAGTCGCTGGATATAGGAATGAGAATCTGGGTGGCATCTGCATAGTTAGTGTAGGTGATACCCAGATTATCTAGGCCATCAAACAAAGGCTTAGTGAAAATATTGTACATTGTAGGTGAAACGCATGAGCCTTATGGTACTCCACATTTTATAGGTGCTGGTTCCGCTGATGCAGTGGTTGAAAAAACTCTCATGGACCGATTATCCAGAAAGGATTGAATCTAGGCTGTGTCTTCTGGGGAGAAGTGGGCGGCTGTAGAAAGGTGCTTACAAAGCACATTATGATCCACCAAGTCAAAGGCAGCATTGAGGTCTAGAAACAGGAGGAGAGCCAGTTTCCCTTTGTCCTTTAGCTCCTCAATCTGGTTTTTCAGATCGATCAAGGCCATTTCCGTGCCACGTTTGGGTCTAAAGCCAGACTGCCAGAGCCCCAGAAGATTGTTAGCCTCTAGGTAGGTCTTTATCTGGAGGTAGGATGCCTTGTCAATGATTTTTAACAGAAAAGGAACTGTTGTAATCGGTCTATAATTAGTCGTGGATGTTCAGGTCAAGTGTAGGTTTCTTTAAAACTGGGAGGACCCAGGCGTCCTTGAGGTTGGTAAGGACAGTGCAAGATTTGAATGATAAATTAATCAGTGTGGTGATGAACGGGGCTTGGTCGCTCCCTGCTTCTTTAATTATTGATGCGGGGCAGATATCTCCCTGACATCTGGAGGGTTTAAGGGAGGTTATGATGTCCTTCACTTCCTGGATAGAAACTTTGACAAATTTGAATTCTTGGGTGGTTTAGTAGATTCTGACTGGGATCTCTGTGGAGTACAGGGATTTGGAAGGTTTCGTTTTTTTGCTTCTATTTTTTCTTGTAAAAGGGATATTTTGTTGGATAATGCATTTTGAATATTTGTGCACCAGGTCTTATCCTTGGTGCACACGTCAATTGGCTGAATAGGGGATTCCTCTTTGGATGACAAAGAGTTCTCTTGTACTGGAGCTGTTAATCCTATCATTGTATGTATTCCATTTAGTTTGGAGGGTCTCCATTTTGTATTCTGCTGTAATTTTCTGTAGATTGTTTTTGTTTAAATCTGTTGGGTGATTTTTCCAGAGGGCTTCAGCTTTCCTTTTTTCAGCCCGTACAGTTTTTAGATTATGAGTAAACCAGATTTGAGGTGTGCTCTGGGTTGGCCTCTGCGCATTTTTAGAGATGCGATGACTTCTATGGCTTGAGTGATTGTAGAGTTAATAGATTGTACAAGTCTACTAGAGCGGCCGGGTCAGCACTGGCAGGTGCAGGATTCGTAAAGGGATGGAGAAGTGGAAATAAGTTATCCACTGTTATGTTGGGTTTATTTCTAGTGAGTAGTGGAGGCGCCGGACAGTTAGTCCTGGTAGGCAGTTGGCTATCATGGATAGTGAAGGCTAGTAATTAATGATCTGTCCGATCGTGAGGGTCACTGGACGTTATTATGGTCTCACAATGGAGGTCAGTCACCCAGTCTAAGGTTCTACCTTTAGCGTGTGTAGGCATATTGATCCTTTGCGTAAAGCCTAGTTCTGCTATAATATTATATTTGCGAGTGCTAATTCGGGTCATTTAGACCAAGATTAAAGTCTCTGAGTAATATAATTTGAGATATAGGTTTAGTATTGGGTGCGAGTAGTGCTGTAATGTGCTCCTCAAACAAGCCAATAGGGACTGGTGGTCTATATAGCAGGTGCATAGTTATAGTGCGCGAACATGAGAGGGGCAGTTTAACTGTCAAATTTTCACCTGACGGGAAGGGGGATGTGTTGACGCGCTTAGTCACAAATTAGATTTGGCAATGAAGGCAATGCCACTACCTTTGGAAGTATTTCTATCTAGCCTCTCTATCGCTGCTGCTGTAACAAGTTCTGCAGCTGGTGCAGGGAGAAGAATGTGGACCCTTTTCTGTGCAACACACCGATGGTGTTATCATTCTTGCTACATCTGGCCAAACTGGGGCTCCAGGTTGGCACTGTCAAGGAATATTTGGCAGCGCAGTCCATATTTAAGCGCAAGCATGAACAGACGTCTTACTTCAAAATGCCTCTTGTGACTCAATTCTTGAAAGAGCTCACAAATGTGTTCCCCCCAGTCTGGACTCTGCGTCAGGACAGGAGACAGGATTCGTAAAGGCTGTGCTTCACAGCATTAATGACAAATCTTGAAAATGAGTACTCCCTCCCCCAATACCATACTGATTTGGGAGGCTATCATAAGATGAGGAATATGTGGGAGGACACAATCCATTCGAAGAACAAGTTACTTACCCCTGGTAACGTTCTTTCGACAGATGTTCCTCTGATGTTCCTCATTGCCCCTCCCATACTACCAATTAGTAGAATTTCCATGCATTACACCTTTCATTTCATGAGTGCCCAGCTTTTTGACCTCATGAATGCCAGGTATTCGGTCACCAGATTGGAAAAACTAGGGACTGAATAACGGGTGCAGTGCGAGCTATATATTTATACTGTCGATGACGTCCGCATCTAAAGAGGACGCAGGCCTTTGAGGGACATCGAGTCGACGACGATGCACAGCTGCCTCTACAGAAAACATTTTTTCCAAAGCAGCTGGTGCTGGAAGGATTTATCATAATATGAGGAATATGTGAGATGACCATCCAGTCGAAAGAACGTTACCCGGGGTAAGTAACTAGTTCTTCTGCTCCTTTTTTCTGAAATGTCAGTCTTATATTTCCCATTAATCTTGTTTCAAGCCCCTTTGAGCTGCTTGCTCTTCTCTACATCTTTGCAGCAGAAGTATTTTGTTTTTTACTTTTTGGACAGTTTAAGCCAATGTATCTCTTTCAGACCTACTTTTTCCTAGACTTGCCATTTTTATTTCGTCTCAACCAAACATTGGCACATTTCAGATTTCCAGCTCGTAGTTTCTTGCTTCATAGAAGTGTATATGCATTAGGTCTTTGATGAATGCAACTAGGGTTGTACAATTTCAACTTCTGCCATGAAAGTGCATGGTACATCTTACACAAAAAAGTCCAAGCCGCCTTATGTCCCCTTCTTCCCTGATTTACTAATGTGTGTTGACCCTTCAAGCACCCGACAGGACAGTGAATGAATGACACCACTTATATGTGTCTTGGTGCTATGGTAGCAACCTTTTAAGAAAAAAAAAAAGAAATGTATTATAATTTCCAAGAGTATTTTCACAGTCAATAATCAATAGCCTTAACAAAACAAAAGCATTTGCCTTGGTATGAATGGCAATGTTGTATGTTGTCTGATACAGGAGTAACCTCAGCAAAACCAAATGCCATGGGTAATTTTAAGAGCTTCCGCCTAACCCCTCAACAGTCATTAGCCAGTGTGATTATATAGTTTGAGAATGCATTCCATATATTTTTAGGTCAACAAACATGGGTTGGTACAGGGTTCGAAATTGAGGGGAAATGGGAGCTATTTAGCTCCTGCTTCTAGCATATTGGATCCTGGTAAGCTTGAAACCAGCAGCTATCAGGAGCTACATTTGGCTCCAAGGGCCAACTGGTGACTTCCAAACATATAAATGTGCCATTTACTTTAAGTATTTCAGAATGTCAATAAAGAAGAATTAGAACACAACTAATACTCATTTAAACACAGGGTTCATACAAAATGGACAAACAGTTAAAGGATCCTCTCTGGTAACTCCTGGTCCCCCTGCTGTTGTTCCTGCCTACAAGCTGATGCCTGGCACCCAGTAGCTGGTTTTAGCACCCTCTCATTGAATAGTGCAGCGCTGTGCAGCGTTGTGTGTCTGGTGTTACTGACGAGACATTATATTCAACGCTGGTCGAATTAGGAACTGTGTTTTCGATGGCGCAGACAAACATTGCCAGATAGAGCGTAGCAACGTGAGGCGGACCTCTGTGGGCGGACCTTGGAAGGCCCAATCAAGAACCTTCATAACGCTGACACCAGTGCGGCGCGGTGTGCAGCATTGTGTGTCTGGTGTCCGCATATCTGCGTCTACTATCCCCCTGCTAACGTGGTAAGTGAGGAAGATATATGCAATAGTAACAATATTTTAGAACAAGTGCTTAAACCTGGACTAAAGCTATTGAACATGTGTCACCACCATTGCACAAGTCTGAATTCAGGGAGTGGCTGCCCAATAATATATCAAGGAGCAAGACCTGGTGAATCTGGGTGAAATTCAACTGAATGTTCTCTGTGACTGCGGAGTCGAATACTCTTTGAGCAGGGAACTATAGCAACATAGCTCTATTCAGTGTGAAAGCTGACGCTTAATAGTCTTATGTTCTTTCATATTGTTGCACAGTAATACTGGTCAAAGTGTGAGTGGAATAATTCCTGTGACTGCGGAGTTCGTGGAACTCTTTGAACAGGACAATCTCTCTCAAACTGATATTGGATGACCTTTTGAAAATAAACTGCCAGGAAACTTCAAACACATGAGCTTTATTCCCAATACTTTGACAACAGCTGTGCCAAACGGATTAGTAATAACCCGAACGTTGGTGGTCCTCAAATCCACTCCAACGAGGCCACCACCAGTAACAGCAAATAAACGCAAAATGTCTACCAATTGAAAATAGCATGTGGGAAAAAACTTTGCGCAGGAGACATTCGAGAATTTTGCAGACTGAACTCGACAATGCCAAACAAAGAGGCACAAAATGGTGTGAAGGAAAGGCTATACTCCAATCCAGTTGATATGGAAGTGGAAGTTATTTCTTCCATCGCAATAACGGATACACAGCTGCTTTCAGCTGATCAGAATTCACAGAAGGATACTGCTGTTTTGCCGGATACAGAAGAATACTTATTACAACCAGGCCCCAACTCTCCCTCACCTGATCAAGATGTAGTAGTTGTTACGGGCTCCAATGATATGCTATCGGTCCCTCAAGATTACTCACTACAAAGGGAAAGGAATATAGAGAACATATCCATCATAGCATCCTCTTCCTTATGTGATGAGCAAGCCAACAGTTTGTATCAATCACCAAGTCTCTTTGCGAACTCAATAACAACATCAAGTTCTCTGTCAAGATACTCAAGGACTAGCATTTCGCCAAGGAAAACTACTCGAACACATTCTACATCTGGTGAACCGATTCCATCTCAAATGGTGTTGATAAAAATAACATTGAGAGCAATTCAAACGACAATTGATTCATTATTGAAACTGGGGCGCTGGATACAAAAATTAAAGCTCAAGGCAAATGAGTGGACTCAATAACTGCATGGATGACTCGGTTCAAAATGAATCAGAAAGGTGTATCAGTAAATACTGCTAGTATACAACCTAAAAACATACTAAATCTGGTGGCTGAAGTTGAAACCTCCAGCGAGTCCTCTAACCAGATAAAAGTATGTTGCAACACAACAACAGTTTTGCCCATCTTTCCGGCAATCATTCGAGAGACTAAGGCAGAGAAAGCGTCTACTAAAACACAGTTAATAGAGATCGCTGACTCTCGTCATGGTCAAGGAGTGCGTACAACTACTCCAGCAGTATCTACTTACAAGCTGTTCACATCAGCCCCCAAAGACCTTACTTCTTTGGACTCTTGAGCCTCAACAACAACAAAAAAAATCAAAAATTCTAAAGAATGCTAACTCGAAACCAAGGATTGCCATTAAGCAATTTGCAAAAAAAATCAATCTGGGCAATAGAAGATCTAAAATTGCTCGAACTGCAGTGTCCAAATACAAACAACTCATGGCAACCAGTGAAAAGCATGACGTGACTCAACAGACCAAAATCAAAGAGTATGGCCCACTCAATGAGTTAGTAAAGTTGCTCAATGAACCTCAAATGAATGTGCAATCAGGATTTCAACATCCTGAAGTGACGTTGAAACAACCAAAAGAACCAATAACTTCTTAACACTTAAAGAGATCTTCCGATAAAAGTGCCTCCAGCTAAAGATGCAGATCAGTCCTCATACGCAAATCTTGTCTGACATCAAAGCACATATCAACACAACTTTTTGCAATCTTGTTGAAATGCGGAAGACCCACAATGTCATGAAGCTGGGTGGGTCCTTGAACGATAAAGCTCTGAAATTAGATGTTGTCTCGGGAGGACAACAGTTAAAAGAAATAAACTAGAGTCAAAAAACAACTCACCTCAAAGATATGCAAAGCGATTTGATGAGAAGTCTGAGCTTATATGAACAAGAGACCAAGAATATAACAGGAGTATTAAATCTGTTACCTCATACTGAACATCCGTCTCAGAATACAATATGTGATCCACAGACTAAGTCAAATACCTTGCACAGAAATGAACAACATAGACTACAAGATCCTCAACCTTCAATACTGGAAGACAACATGCCTGCACTTGAAACTGAAGATATCAAAAATCAGTTCGCAATTGCTATAGAAGAATATTTTACTCTCAAGCAACCAAATGGAAGGTTTCACCAACACCCAGACAACTCGATGAGAACACAAGAAAACATTTTTTGAGTCCACATATAAATCAAAAACGTAATGAGACGACTACACAATGGTCTAATAGTATAAACTGTGACCAGACCAATAATATCAGACCGCTGCCACAAAAAATGCCTAATTATATTCAAGACTGCAACAAATACCATTGTTTTATTCTAAAATGTCACTCTGCACCATTTAAGTCATACACTTTGAATAGAGCGAGCATTATGACGATCTGTGAAGATTTTGTAGCACTTAAAGAGATCACATCAGTAGACATTGATCAAATAGAATTTCTAAATGATGTGGATATGTCTGTTGTAAGCTTATGGATTTATGGATTCACTCTAATGTCGTGCCGAAAACATTGTGGCAGGCAAGTTTAGAACTGTTTTGCATGGGCTTCCTTTTGGCTCAGGATCCTACGATAATTGAAAAGGTTAAACAATGTGAAGATCTGGCTCTTTATTCCAAACAAAACGTGGAGAACCATGTTGCTATTAAATCTCTTAAGAGTTCAGTTTCAAGATCAGGTCGGCTATCAAACTGGGGCTAGAATGCAATTGTAAGTTGCTGGGGAGGTGCTAGAAGCGCTTGCATTTCCTTAGCAAGTTGGAACACATGAGGTTTCTCTTACTTAATGGGCAGCAATTCCGATTTTTTAATAGATTAGGACATCATGATGCTTCAAGAGACATGGCTAGCCGAACAACCGGTATGGGAGGACCATACAATTGCTTTGAACCCAGCTAAAACCTCACAACGAAGTAGGCCATCTGCAGGCCTGATGATTGCCATGAAAAATCTACAGAATTGGGAGTTCCCTTGGGCCATGCCAAACCCCTATTTACAATTGCTGAAGTTGAAACATTCTGGTGGGGTTATTGCGATCATTAACATCTATCACAACCCACTAGCAATGACTGACTCTTTACACACCTAGAAGACCTGATGAACCTAACTTCACAATCTAATGAAGTCACTAACACAATTATAGGGGGAGATTTAAATATGCACTTAGTGTGATTGCCAAATGAAGAATTTTATTTAACGTAACAGAGATTGTTCAAATTTATGTCTGAGAGGAATTTGGTAATGTGTAACGGCTCATTACCAGAGGATGTACCTCCCTAAAATACATGGCAACAACAAATTAGTGCTTCTATCATCAACTACATATATATAGATCAAAACATCTTTAGTAAAGCTATAAGGTTTAAAGTAACAAAGCAAACATACAGTGACCACAAACTTACATCTACAATGGTCACTGGATAAAGTAACAGATCATACACATTTTCAAATTTTTCCGCACAAGGTCAAGGTCAACAACGCAAGGTCTCGCTTGGGATGGAACCCACAGATATTATTATCATTCAATCGCATCCTAGAGAATAATAACTTAGAGATGTCTATGAATGATTGTTATACCTCAAATCTGCATCTCTAACAGGTTCAATCTAAAACTCAGAATATCAATTTCAAACCCTGTTGATATCTTGAGAGGATTTTCTTCCAGTCCATTAACTTTAATTAAGTCTCCAAAATAAGTCGCATGGGTAAGGTAGATGCAATGTAGAGTTATCTGTTGTCATGCATTGGTGTCTGTGTTGGCAAATCATGTCGATCTTGTTGATTAAGCAAGAGTTGATGGCAGTGGATTTTTCGATGGGTGCGTTATTGGTGTATCGGGCAGAGGGTTGATGCAGTGCTTGATGGCTTTAAACAGGGCTCTGCTTTCATCAACGGCCTTGGCTATGATGTTTTGGTAGTAGGTGGCCTGGGCAGGGTTCAACAGTGTACGTGTAGAACAGGATAAAGTCGGGCGTGTGTGCTGCAGAATTTTCACCAAGTGTTTTCTTGTTTTCTGATGGTTTGTCTGAAGTTGAGGTCTTGAGTGTACCAGGGTGCAAAAGGTTTAGGCTTGAGGGTGTGTTTTTTCACTGGGCCATGGCAGTTGATGTTGGTTGTGTGGGCGGTGTTGAGTTCTTGAACAATCAAGTCTCAGTCCTGGATTGTACGTGGTAGATCAGCCCATGTGAAGTGAAGTGAAGTATGGTGAGGTCTTCCATCAGATTCTCGACTGGGAAGTTATTGAATGATCTGAAGGCACGTTTGCTTGACTGGTTTTATGTGATTAATCTTAAAGGGGATTGTGAGATTGTGTAAACAGTCAAGCAGAATTGGAGAGCTGTGATAGAGGGTGGGCAGGGCGGTAATGAGGTCTAGGATATTACCTTTCCTGTGAGTTGGGTCTTGTGTGCTGTGTAAGGTTGATAGTGTTGAGTAGGCAGTAGAGATCTTCCCTCATTGACTTGGTTGCTGGGATGTTGGACTTGCTGTGGACAATGTCAGCATTCATGAGAGACATGTCTGAGGGTTCAGCAATGCAAGGCGACCAACCTTTGGATGATTGTTCAAAATATGCCATTTTATTAAATCATAAATGTTATCAACCGTCTCACTATCCCTATTCTGCTGAGGATTTCCCTACCTATCAAAACTAAAGCGAAACACTACAACACATGATTTCTGACCCTCACACTTAAACATCAAATACACAAAGCACTATATGACAATTCAAATAACCTCAGCAATGGTATTCACTGTGTCTCGATAACCGCTTAGTAACCTAGGTGATCTCTCTTCCCCAGGAATCAAGGTAAATTCAGCCCCAATGTTCATCAAAAAGAAACAAGGAAATCCCTGTAGGTAGTAAAGTCTCAAATCTCAGTTCTTGGTGTTACAATTTCAAGGTAAAGGTTTGTTAACCAAAGTTACAACAACAACAAAGTTTTCCTTTTGGTGAAATAAGGACTTTCCACTTCTTCAAAATAGCATCAATGGTATTCCCCGCCACAATGCTTTGCCACCACCTCCAGTTATTTAAGAAGATTTGCCACAGTTCAAAAGAAATACAACTTCTGTGAATGATATTGAAACACAGTTCTTGCTTTATACTTGGTATGTCTCACTTGATATAATTAGGAATCCCAGTAGGTATCTTTGTCGGGATGACTTCACTGCATTTCTATTTCCACTTCAACAACTTCAACTCCTACAAATGTTTTCCATGATGGCATACTCCTTTGTCCCGTAGTTTTCCACTTCATTTGTGCTATTGAAGTCTTGCATCTACTGACTACCAAATACTACCATAGTTTCAGTACTTTGTAAATTCAAACAGGTTTTGGTTCTTGCAAGATTCATTTTCAGGCACTTCAACACCTTCAAATAGATAAGGCACTGTTCCTCAGAATATCCTTTTCAAAAGGGCAGCCTCTTTGGCTCTCATGTCTGTCTGCAACCAACAGCAACCTATTGCCTTTGGAAAACACTTCTCTTGGTTTTGTTAACTTCAACAAATGTTTATAAGTAGAAGGTTTCCCTTCCCCAACCATGCCTTTATCCCTTTGCCAACTGATAGCTAGGATAATTACCCAGAAGCTTTGGTGCCAATCCCTTGGCTTCAGGTAATGCTTGTACACTTGTATCCTGAGCCATAATGAAATTCTTTTGGGTTCACAATATTGTTTAAACTGCTCCCTGGCTTTGAAAGTCTGATATCAGTCTCAGTAGGGGAATACGCTTGGCGTGTGCAATGCTTGCTCTCTCCAACTTCAAATACAATGTTTAAACACTTGACATCTCTTTATAAGCAATTGTTGTCTGCGTGAATAATGATTCAGAGTTCACTCTTCTGTGGAGACTCTTAATTAGGCACACATGACCACTTCTTCATAGGTTTTACAAGGTTTAAAGATTTAACAATTGCTTTTCCTTAGCATTTACACTTTATGTGAGTGAACTAGAATTATCCGATCACACGCAAGTGCTACATTTCAAGTGTCCATTGTTATAGAATGAATGAACACTTTTGCCTCACTTCTACTCTTACACATGTGATTTTTAAGCTGAATACTGTTGCGGGCAGTGCTCGCACAAGGAATCAGAATGCCAGGTTTAACTCGCCGGCTTCTGTTTTCCTTTCTCCATGTGTTGCACAACTTCTGGCTTCACTGGGGACCCACAACCTTCCTCATTGAAGGTGTCTCCAGTCCGGCCACTCAATTACAGAGCCCTTCTTGCTCCTGAGACACAGCTTTCAGACAGCTGCTCATCGCGATCTCTGACACGCTTCTCACTGCACAATCTCTACAATCAGACTCACATGGTGAAACTGGATCCTCACAGGATGGTTCTCTCAATTCTGCCTGGATTGTGGTCTTCCTTCTGCTACTACTGCATACACTTCAGCCACAGTTCCAGCTCCTTCTAACTGCCTGCACCTGAGGGGGCCTTTTATGTGTCTCAGGTTCCTTCAGGTGTGGGTTATTAGGCTTTACAGCCTGACTCTTCAGTCCTCTTCCACGTCCCAGTACTTATGGAATGATGGGACGTGTACTCCTCTTACAACAAAGTTTAATTCTTTTTAGTTCGTTTTTGGTTTTAAAGGTAGATTTATTTTCCTTGAAGTTATTTAAGGATGGACCATTAGAATTTGTTGTTATAGAGGAAGACAATTAATTTGTTTGTTTGTATGTTTATTCATTTGTGTTGCACTCCAGACTCGAGGTATCAGGGCGCATTGTTACAAGGAGTTTCTCAGCTTAGTTACACAGTGATTAGAATATACATTACAGATACATATTTAGGCAACATGTCTTTACCCTTTTCCACCTTTGAGGTTAAGGAGGATTTTTATTCTGAAGTGCCTTCAATGGTCTTTCTGTTGGTAAGGCTTGTTCAGGTTTTATGGTATTTGTCCCCAGAGCCATAGATCTCATATGCGGTTCAGAGGCATCATAATGACAATAAGTCATTACCTGTTATGGCAACTTTGAAAGATTCTCCCTTTCAAAGGACAAATACTGTGTCTCATCCCACGGGATCTCCTCACCACCCTTAGCCTCGTCTCTTTCCCAGGTGATCCTCCGCAGTACACCACCCCCAAGGTCAGAATCAGGAAGCATCTGCCTTTCCCTAACCACCTAAGAGGAGACTTTAGGCAGGGGTTTAGTGAGGAATACGTATGATTCATCACACATGGTGATGACCAAGTCCATGCAATAAAGGTGCAAATTATGCCCTGTCGCACCTAGGGTGCACCTGTCAATTATGTGACTAAAGGAGGGATGCACTGGGGCAGGAGAGGGGGCCTTTGTGCAGGTGAGGACATAATTGATAGCTGTATGGTGTAACTTATGCAGCTGGAGAAGTCTGTGAGGAAAAAAAGTGATTGGGGGCACCAAGTAGGGTGTGGGGCCAGAGGACATACTGGGGACCGGGATAAGGGGCAGGAGTAGTGGGTAGAAGTGGTAGTGAAGCACAACATGAATAACATAACAGCCGTTTTGGAGTATAGGCCGCAGGTAAGTAAAACATTTGTCTTTTTGCAGCCACAGGCCTTGGGCCCTGAGCAAACATGAATTTCCCGAACTCTTCTGTAGAGGAGGAGTCAAGTACCCCCACTCCAACTGCCCCGCCTAAATTACCTGAAACCTATGAACCAAAATATGTGACATATACTCAACAGTTAAACCAACAAAGCGAAGAGAGGGTTCTGTGCAGTACCCATAAGAATACTTATACCTAAGAGAATATGGGAAGCAAAGTAACCATTGAGGAAACCATACTTGCATCCAAGACAATATGATGGCCATTTGAACGAGATTCCTGATGAAACAAAGAAACTGAATGACCAGGATGAATGGTGACATCATACAACGTTGAATCGACACCCACATAGAAAGATAACTAGACCAGAGAGGCAGACGATTATAAAGAACAAAAAAGATGCAAAGGATAAGTGATATCTTGGGATCAAGATGAAGAAACGTATGCCACAAACGTGATGAAGATATTTAGTTTGTTTAAACGTGTACAGATGCAATGAAACGCAAGCAACAAAGCAATCATGAAGCTAGCCACATGCTTAAATAGATTAGACTGTGGCAAGCGCCAGCATATACCTATATACCTCATAGATACATATGGATTAAGTGAAGAATGAATATTTCCACTACGTATAAAGCAGTACTGAACAACGCGAGGAGGCCTCATTTCAGTGTTCCAGTTATAAAAAGCAATTGAATTAAACAGAATCCATTTCAGCCAAGGAGTTCACTGAGCCAAGAAAGCCAAGGTCTTATCAAACTAGTAGTTGGCTGACATTGGATACAATTAACATGAAAGAACAGAAGCTCCTGTTCAAGAAGGTCATGCAAAAACAAAAGACATCAGAGGACTATTGAAGAATAAAATCAAATACACGAAAAGGCTCAATTCATGGTGTCCAGTCACGTGATGGAAGGAAGTTGGACGGACGAGATTGTCACACCTACCCACGGAAGCCGGATAGTACCCATACTCCTTAAAAATTCTCAGATAACAGTACAGACTCAAGGCCATCTTCAAAAGTACTAATTGACACTAGACCATTGGGGTGATGATGGATCAATTTTAATTTGAGGGGCGCTGGTAGCTGGTATCAAGATGAGCTTATCTGCACCTAGTTGTTGTCTGCGTGCTGCTAATGCAGGTGGAAAAGTACTGACGGGGTTTAGAAGCCAACCAATTGTAGGGGACCATGCAGTTGGGGGTCCTATAGTTTATGTAGCCAATGGGACGTCGTACATTTAGTGACATTCATAGTGCCCATTTTGGAGGGAGGGCTTAGTTGCCCCACCTGATGTTAGCTATCCTATTACCTTTCTCCGTTACTCCTTACCAATATAGTACCTATGCTTAGTTATTCACTTAGACCCGATCCCGCTTCCCGATAAGTTTCTGAAGTTTGCCACGTAGATTGACGTTGGTAATGATGCAGGTCAACACGTCAGCTATGACCGATTATGGGTATAAGAACCCAACTTTTTTATGAAATAGTTTCAGTCAGAGTATCGAGAGATTGCTGATGTTCGTTGTACTCCCGGTTTTAAGACTTGTATTAAAACAGACGAACATTGCCAAACTATTCATGTCGTCTTAATTGATGTATTTTTATAATTTGTTTATTTATAAATCAACGCACAGGAGAGCTTCTACAATTACATTGCTTATAGCGTCTCAGAACATATCAGGCACAGAGTCCCCTCCTCCCGCCCATGTGTTTCTCAGTAGGCACTGTTCTCGGCCCTCAATCGGTCTGGTCTGGCGGCGGCGACGGATCGTCCATAGAATGAAGGGCTCTCGCAATCGGGTGTGGTTTATGTCAGGGCCGGATAGTTCTGATCATATTCCAGCACCGGTGCCCAAATGTCCATGAATCGGTGAAGCGATCCCGCTTTGGCTGCCGTAACCTTCTTGGCTATCAGAATGTCCCAGAGTTTGACCCAGCAGAGGGTCATCAAGGGTCCCTCTGCAGACTTCCAAGTGCGGGCCACCATGATTTTAGCTGCCAGCAAGAACTGGGACACTAGGGTTGCACTTCTCCCTGATCTTGGGTATGAGTGTGGCAACAGGATCCTTAGGAGGACTTGCTCGGGCGTTAGCGGAATGGTCACCTGGATGACATCCTTTGTAGTGGCTAGGCAGTGGGTCCAGAACTCCTTCACTTGGGGGCAGGTCCACCACATATGGAAATAGGATCCTGGGAGACCGCAGAGACTCCAGCAATGAGGGTCTAGAATCTGTTAGAAGTGGTGGAGACGTAGGGGGGGGGTAATACCAGTGCAGAAGCAGTTTGTGGGCGCACTCCCGATTGGTGATGCAGTGGGATGCTGTGCGCATACTGGTCCAGATGTCCACCCACGTGTTGGCTTCTATAGCGTGCCCAAGGTCCACCTCTCATTGAGACATATAAGAGGGCTTGGAATGAATAGGATCCTCTTGTAGCAGTCTAAAAAGGGCTGAGATATTTCCCTGAGCCAGTAAGTCATTTACTGTTTTTTTTTTTTTTTAAAACAATGTTTATTTTATTTTTTAACAACACACCAAACATTGCAATAATTAAGTCGAATCCGGCAGCAAAACATTTACAAATTGCACTCCTTAGTCCTGCTCCCATCCACCCCCTTAACTTGAGCCAATGTGTCTATATTATCAGCCTGCGCTTCAACCGCAGGCCTATTGTTATCATATTATCCGTATCATCATCACTGTGATAGGGCAGGGGGGAGCCCACAATAGTTGCCACCGACTGCCTCCATTCTATTAGGGGTCCTACCTCTTCCTCCCCTCCCCTACAGACCGCATCAAACCAAGCAGCCGTTTCTGCCTCTGCCCATTTCAAGAGGTCCGCCCACCACAACTCCATCCTTGGCCTCTGCGCAGCCTTTCAGCACATCGCAATCCTCCATTTGGCAAGGATGTATGCCAGGTCCTTCATTTTGCTAATGTGCCTTAGATTGCTCGGGAAACCCCCCAGCATGCATGCCCAGGCCGATTCCACCTCCAGCGTGATGCCTTTTCCAGCCAAGCGTGTCTTCAGTTCTACCCAAAATCTTCCCACCTCAAGATAGGCCCAGAACATATGTAGCACATGTTCCCCCCCCACACCTGGGGCATCTCTGAGTTGTCTGACCACCAAACCTGGCGATCTTCCTAGGCATGAGATATGCTCTATGTGTGACATATAATTGGACATATAATTGGATCTGCTGGAAATATGTCTTTGTAAATATCCCGCATGTGATCCCTAGGCGCTTTTTTGCTAGGCTCCACAGTTTGTGCAGGGGCTTTATTTGGCATCACTCCAGGAACAGGGGAGCTCTCTGGAAACTACAGAATTCGTGTGACACGGGAGGAATTAACCTGCCGAATTTTGAGATATATTATTTGACGGGACAGCTGCAGTATGTGGCGAGGTGGCTGTCTGATGAGGAGACGGCCGAAACCAGGCTGTTTTGCATGGAACCGGCTCCCTTTTTCTTAAGGGAAGTAGTATGGCTGTCCAAGCCTAGGGTGCTAAGGATGTCGAGGCTGTTGGTGCTTGGTTGGGAGATGTGGCGCAGAGCATGGCAGATGGTGGGATACCCGGCCCCGTTTTATATGCAGGTGCCACTGGTGGCGCTATGTAGAGAGGACCCTCAATTGATACACTGGGTCCAAAATTACTGGGAACCGATGGGTCTGGCCACCCTGTTTGCCAGAACTGCCGTAAGGATTTTGCTATCTTGGTTGAGCATCGATGGGGGTCTGTATGACCCACAATCCGTGCTAGGCTTACCTGGTTTTAGGAGCGGAATGATCACCGCCTCTCGCAAGGACTCCGGCAACCCGCCACACTCATACGCCTCATTGAGCATTGCCAGCAACGGGAGAGCAGCTCCTGCCTGTAGGTCTTGTAACATTCACTAGGGAGCCCGTCTGACCCCGGAGCCTTACAGGTGGGCAGGTGCTGAATCACTAGCTTCAGTTCTTGTATTGTAATTGGGGCGTCAAGGTCAGCCCATTCCAAGTCATCCAAAGTGGGCATGCCCATATCCTCCAGCGTTTCCGGGATTTCATGGTCCCTCGATCCGCTAGTAGAGGCGTAGTAGAGGCGTTTATAGTATCCTAGGAACCCACCATTCACTCCCTCCTGGGTATTCAGGATCTGGCCTCCCTCCCCCTTAATTTCCCTTATCACCTGCCGTGGCGCCTCACTCTTATTTAGCCAGGCCAGCAACCTGCACGGCTTGTCTCCACATGCTGTCTCTCCACATATTTCTTATAGCTTATTTTACATAGCCTGTCCCAGAGATCCCCACTAGCCTGTTGCAGCTGCCTCATCCTGACCCCCTCTTCACTAGAGATGCCTCCCCTGCGCAGGATGTCCTCCAACTCCCCCTCCATTCCCCGCAATTCCTGCTCTATGTCCCCCAGGAGCCCTCTAGATTTCGATATGGCAACCCCCCGCACCACCACTTTGAATGCCTCCCACATGGTTCCCATAGATCTAACACTGCCAGTATTGATCTCGAAGTACCCCGTGATCGCCTCCCTTAAGTCCTCTCGGAATCCCGGGTCCCTCAGAGCCTCGGCTCTAAGCTTCCAAGTAGGAATCCGCACCCTAGGAGGCTGGTGTCGCCACTCCCGGACCAGGGGGGAATGATCCGAGAGCACCCTGGTCTTATATTCTGCACTTCTCATCTCTTCTGCCATTTCTGTAATGGTGAACACGTAGTCCAGCCTCGTGTGCAGATCATGTGGCGCTGCGTAGTGCGAGAATTGCCTATCCGCGGGGTGCTGCTGCCTCCAGACATCCACTAGATCAAAGTCTCTCAGGAGGGCCTGCAACACCCTTGTAGCCGGAGTGGGGTTGTCTAGCTTGCTATCTGAACTGTCAATCTCAGAGTTAAGCACACAATTGAAGTCTCTGCCCCACAGGATCCCGCCACCTAATAGGGGGCTAATCTTGCCATACAGAATCCGAAAGTAAGCCGCTGTATCCTGATTGGGGGCATATAAGTTTACGATACACACTTCCCGGTTTTCCAACATACCCCTCATTATGATCATCCTGCCTTCCGGATCTCCCGTAGCTTGAAGCAGCTGAAATGGCACGTACGGTGCCACCCAAATGATAACACCTCTAGGCCGAATATGTGGCTCCAGCCATGCACCCCTTCCACTTCCTTTTGACCACCTCCAATTTCTCCCTGGTGAGGTGGGTCTCCTGCAATAGTGCAACGTCAATCCTCATCCTCTTCAGGTACATCACCTTGTTATACTTCAAATAGCTGTTGAGGCCCCTGACATTCCAGGTAGCCACTCTAAGGCACCCCGACGCCATGGATATGATGTCCCGCCCTCCATCTCCCCACTACCACCCGCCTGCTAAGATTCACATTTTGGCTTGTGACCCCATCCCTCCCAACAACCGCCCCTTTCCCCAACTTCCCAACTACAAACCCCTCCACAACTCCCCATACCGCTCGTGTTTGGGGGTGGGAGCACCAATGCCTGAGTTGGGCGTAGGTGTATCTGTCTGTCTCCACTAGCTGGAATGTCATTTTACAGCTTTCGAAGGTTAGGGGGGGAATCCCCATCAAAGAGTTGCCCCAGTGTCTCAAGGCCTCCTGCGACCCAGTTCCTAAAGTTCCTTGGGTGGGCTCTGGGGGTAAAGGCTGGGTTGAGGAAGATTGGAGAGAGTGCACTCAGTTCTCCTGGGACCCCTCAGTGTCTGCGGGCCCACTCCCAGGCCTTTATCGATTGTTTCGTGGCAGTCAATATTTCCGGCCAGCTCCGGTGTAAGGCGGTGGGGAGAAACAGGAGGAAGTGAAGGGGCAGAGGGAGGCAGGATTGTTCAATCTCCACCCTTTTCGGCTGCCCTGTGGCGAGCCCCCATGCTTGTAGGTGGGCCAGCTGCGCTGCCATTTGATATTTGCGGAGGTCGGGCACCCCCAGTCCGCCCCGTCTTGTGCTGGCCATCATCGATCTTCGAGGGATGTGTGCTTTCTTCCCTTTCCAGACAAAGTCAATCATCTTTGTTTGGAGCCACTGTAGGGTGGGAGCAGGATTAAGGTTGGGAGGGAGGCGTGCATAAAGAAAGCGAGGGAGGAGGTTCATTTTGCATGTCGTAATGCGGCCCAGCAGGGACATTTCTTGAGACTGCCAGCGGGTCGGGTCCTCTTCCAGTTGCTCAAAGAGTGGCGGAAAATTGGACTGATAGACTTTCGTTGAGTGAGCGGGGATCTGGACCCCCAAGTATGGGATTGATTGGGTGCTCCATTGAAACGGGCCTCTCTCCTCCAAGGCCTCTCGTTCGGCTGGGGTCAGGCCCACTCCGAGCGCCGCCGACTTTTGGAAATTAATGGCGAATCCTGATGCCATCCCGAAGATGTGGAGTTCAGTCAGGGCTGCCCTCATGGACCCTTCGGTGTTTGTGATGGTGAGCAGAACGTCGTCTGCGTAGAGGGCAACTTTATGTTGTGCGGAGCCGATCTTCAGGCCACTGATCCGGGGGTTTTTGCGCACTCGCTGAGCCAGTGGCTCCATGGCCAGAGCAAAGATCAGCGGGGACAAAGGGCATCCCTGCCTCATCCCGCACGTGAGAGGGATCGAGTCCAATAGGCGCCCGTTGACTCTGAGCCTGGTTTTAGGGGTCTGGTAGTTCACGAGGATCATTTTCCGGAAGGTCGGGCCAAAGCCAAAAGCCTCTAGGTGAGGCGCAGGTAAGACCAGTCCACCTTGTCGAAGGCTTTGGATGCATCTAACGCCAGTAGGGCCAGTTGTTGACAGTTACGATTGGCGATCTCTATTAGGTCCAGTGCCCTGCGGATGTTGTCCTTTGTCGACCTGTGATTTATAAACCCTGTTTGATCTGGGTCTATGATGCTCGGCAGGATAGGTGCGAGACGGTTGGCCAGGATCTTAGAGTATAGGTTGACATCCAGATTCAACAGAGAGATGGGTCTATACGAGCTGATTTCTTGGGGGTCCTTCCCAGGTTTAGGGATGAGGACTGTGATGGATTCCTGCATCATTGGGGTGACCGTTCCAGTGGCCACGAGTGAGTTGAAGAGGCAGGCCAGGGGGGCCACTAATTGGGGCCGAAAGAGTTTGTAAAAGCAGATGGAGAATCCATCTGGGCCTGGGGCTCTAGATTTTAGGCTTTTAATGGCTGCCTCCACTTCCTCGGCCGTGATCGGCACTTCGAGTTCTTCCCTGGCCGCCGGAGTCCGATGCGGGAGGGCCGCCTCTTGGATGTATGAGTGCTGTTCGTCCGGGTCCCTCGGGGCCGCCGTCATTATTTCGGACTGGAAGCCGGTCGCCAGGTGTAATTTCTCGCGGTCCGTGTAGTGGGTCACCCCCTGCGGGTCACGGAGGCCCATGATGGAGTTTCTGCTCTTTTCCTTGGCCAGCTTGTTAACTAGCAGTTTGTTGGCCTTATTGTTGTGGACATAATACCATTACTTGGTTCTGGTTAGTAGATTCGCTGTGGCGTCGGCGTAGTGGGATTCGAGTCTTTTCCTTGCCAATTGTAGGACCCTGTACGATTTCGGGGCCCAGCCCTTCCTTTTGTGGGTAGCCTCGGCTTCCCGGAGTTCAGCTTCCAGGATGGCACGGGTCGCTTGCTTACGTTTGTGGAATGCAGCGCCCTGGGTGATAGGTTCTCCTCTGATAACTGCTTTCATGGCGTCCCATGTGTTGGCCGGGGAAGTATCCTCATCACGGTTTTCTGTTTTCTGCAAAGAGGTTTTTAATTGTTCTAGCGATGGAGTCTCTCACTGCCATGTCGCCCAGGATAGGATCATATAGGCTACACTGGCGGCGAGGAGGGGGTTCCGGGTTATGGGACCGCAGGGTTAGTGTGACTGGGGCGTGGTTCGAAAGGATTCAGGGGCCGATTACCACCTCCTCTTTGAAGGTCAGGATCTGGGGGGAAGCCAGGAGCAGGTCAATCCTGGAAAAGGTGCGATGCACGTACAAGTAAAAGGTAAAATCCTTCTCATCCGGGGACAATACCCTCCAGGAGTCCACAATGTTCAATGTGCTGAAAAGGTGGAGCAGGCCAGAGGCTAACTTCAGATCTCTGGATGTCGGGGGGTGGGATCTATCTTTGAGGGGTTCCGGGACCCTGTTGAAGTCCCCTTCCATGACGACATGCCCCTCAATAAATGGAAGAAGGGAGTCTTCTAGGTCTTGGTAGAAGCCTTCTTGGAGTTCGTTCGGAGCATACGCTGAGATGAGGGTATAAAGTTGACCAAGGACGGTGCATTTCATTGCGATAAAGCGACCATCCTGACCTCGTAATGAATCCAGGATCTGGGGCTTCAGATCTTTTGCGAATAAGATAGCGGTGCCTCCCTTCTCGGTTCCGTTGGAAGCGAAGAATTGTAACGGGAAGAATCTGTTTCACAAGCGAGAGTAGTCTGCTGGGATTAAGTGTGTTTCTTGCAGGAAAGCGATCGAGGTCCTGTCATTTTGTAATCTTTGCAGGATGGATTTCCTCTCCGGGGGTGGAGTTCAAGCCCCTAACGTTCAAGGTGGTGAACTTAAGTTTTAGATGCGGGGACTGGTTCGAGGGATTCGCTTGCTGTGGGGGGGGATTGGGGAGCGGTTAAGTCAGCCATTAGTGTGAGAGCATGGCTATTTCAGGTTCTCCTGTGGTTGAGGGTTTTTTAACTAGTCTCCAACGGGAGAATTATGCATTCAACAACGGCCTCCAACGGGAGGTCCAAACTGCGACCAGGGGGGCTGATTTTAAACTATCGGCGTGGCCCCTGGGCGTCCACGCGTCTCATTTGGGTTTGCGGTTCCTCTGCACTCTTGACCAGGGGGCCCATTTCGGCTTTGGGGAGGTTGTGTTTGGAGCCGGGCTCATTCGGCCCGTGTCGGATGGGTCTGAAGTCCCAGGGGAGTCTGGACTGAGAATTGATGCTGCATCGTCGAGGTGGCTGATGGTGCGCGGGGTGCCCTTGTACGAGAATTGTAGTGCCGTGGGAAAGAGCCATCGGTAGCGAATCTGCTGATCTCTGAGGAAGAGCGAAAGCGGGCGAAGCATTCTGCGCTTTTGAAGGGTTAGTAGGGAGAGGACCTGAAAGATCTGTAGTGGGGCGCCTTGGAAGGAGAGCTCGTCCTTTGAGCGGCTTAACGCAGCGATGGCCTCCTTGGTGGTGTAGAAATGGACCCCTGTAATTAAATCCGGAGGGGGGTCTGTATCCATACCCCTGCGAGGGCGCAGACTGTGGGTTCGGTCCAGCAAGAGCTGGGCCTCATCTAAATCCGGCAGGAGAGACTGAAAAAAGGTGCTGACGTATTCAGGGAGCTCCTTGTCAGTAATTGAAGAGTCAACCCCTTGGAGGCGCATGTTATTGCGGCGAGAGCAGTTTTCCATGTCTTCCTGTTTATTCTCGAGAATTTCGGTTCTCTCCATTAACGATGCGCGTTGCATCTCCGTTAGCGAGCTGGAGTGGTCCGTGATCAGGTCCTCGACCTCCCCCACCCTTTGCTCCGTGCTACTGACCCATTGTTCTGCTTGCTCCATTTTGGTGGTGAGTTCCGTCATACAGGTTCTGAATTCTGATTTGAAGTCACACATAAATTCCTGGAGGTCCTCTTTGGTTGCGAGCGTCCCTTTGTTGTCGGTCACCTTATGGGGTGTGAGTTTAGGGGGGGTATGTCTTCTTTCCCTTCTCCAAGGCCTGCAGCATGGTAGAAATGTCAGCTGATTTGGGGAGCTTCAGTGTTTTGGACATGGCTCCGAAGTGAGGAGGCACCCTCCGGGGGGTGAGCCCCGCTCCCACGTCTCGCAGAATTTGAAGAGGCGACGGCCGGGAAGGTGTGGAGATGGATAGGGCTGGGGCGTCCCAGGCGATTGTACCAAGTCCTCAGGGGAGGTGAGGTTTGCCATAGTGGGGCAGATCAGCAAGGTAGGGTGGTTGTCCAGAGAGTAGGTGGCGAAGACTGGCGCTCCCCGGCTGGAGAAGAGAGGAAGTGGGCAGGGGTGCCCCAGGAAGCCGGGGGAGGCGTCACTCTCCGTCTTGGGGGTCAGTAGTAAGGGGACTCCGGGGCTCTCACAGGGAGGGGGGCCAGGGTGACTCAGAAGGCCTTGGGGAAGGTGTTGCTGCGGGTCCCCACCAGGACGGATAGGGGGAGGCTTATGTTGGGGGGGGCTACTGTGTTCACCTGAGTAGTTTGCGTGACCCCTTTTCAAGAGCCGGGGGCCACGGTGCAGCCGGAAGGTTCCAGGAGGGCTTTAGCGGGTGCCCGTTGTTGTGGGCTGCCGGTGAGTGTGCCGCCGCCCCCGAGGCAGGTCTAACCCTCTGGTGCAGTGGCCACCAGAGGGGATAAAGCCCCTTCAGCAGATGAGGGCAGGATGTGGGCAGGGGCGCCCCAGGAAGCCAGGGAGGAGAGGGGGACCTCCGTGCAGGATGACCCTGCGTGCCGCTGTCGGGTCCAGGCAGCCGGAGCCCAGATTGGGGGCCGCCCCGCTGGGTCCCAAGGATGGTGTCCGAGCCCCTGAGGGCCTAGGTCCAGCAGAATTTTGAGCGTCCGGCCCCTGGAGGACAGCCCCAGATGAGCCCGCTCCCCAGGCGGCTAGCTGTGGTCTGGATGCGTGGAGGGAGGGAGGATCACAGTGACCGCCCTCGCCGGCCCGGAGTAAGAGCCCCGCTCTCCAGTGGAAGGCGCAAGCCCCGTGCCAGGAATGCGGGCGTGAGGAGGAGCGTCCCAGGGCTCGGTGCAGCAGGGGTGGGAGGATACCGCTGAGACTCTCGGCGGCCCGCGGGCCCAGGCGAGGATGGGCAGAGTCCCCCGGCAGAGAAGGCAAGGCAGTCGCTGTAGCAGAGGTGAGGGGTGCAGGCTTCAAGGGCTGGATTGGGCACTCAGTTGGCCTCCGAGTGCCGCAGCCAGGGCGCCATTAGAGGTGTTGGAGATTTCAGGCTCTGCAAGCGAGCCCCAGAGGAAGCCCGGCATCAGGGGCAGCGCGATGCCATTGCGGGCTGCCAGAGGACTGCAGAGGCAGGGCTACCGTGGGGCGCCCGCTATCTTGGATCTGCCAGGCGAACGCCGCCGGCGGGTCCCCCGCCACGTTTTCGGGGATCTAATCCCCGTTTAGCTGCCAGGTTGCTGTTGTCGAGGCTACCCGGCTTCCGCCGCTTCAAGCCATCATTCATGCACTTTGGGAATAGCAGGAACCGGAGATATTACGAACGTTGCAGCGGTCCCGTGCGGAGGCCATAAGAGGAGCTGCCACATCGCTGGCGTTTCAGGCCACGCCCGCTCTTAATTGATGTACGAGTAGAATCTGCATCCCCTCCCATCTCCAGGGTATTGCTACTCATCTTAAAGGGCTGAAAGCCTCCAGTTCACTTGGTAGCAGAGGATGGTTAGATAAGATACCATCGGCCGTCGACATAAGTAATTTTAGAGTCTCTGTAATATCGCACAACCTTTACCATTCGGCTGACAGGACGTGAAGCTCCTCGAAGATAGTGGTTAGTATAGGAAAAATCCCTGCACAAAAATATTTGAAGAGACCCCTATTTTGATATAGAAACTCCTCCCACATCTACGAGAAGCGAATCGGAAAGCGGCTCGAAGAGGCAGTAATGAAGGCGGTGATCCTGAGGGTCCAAAGACAAAAAACATGCGAACGGTGAGTGAATAGACCAAAATGTACGGCAAAGGGATGCATGCGATGTAAATAACGGAGAGTAACGGAGACAGAAAAGACAAAGAGAGGGAGGAACGATTGAAAGATGAAGGAGCGAAAAGTAAACCTAGACAAAGACAAGAACAGTTATATCAAGATGAGCAAGCTAAAAAACAAGAGAGCAGAAGAGCAAAGAAAATGCGATAATAAAAGGAGAGCAGCCGATGAACGGGAAAGGCTATAAGGAAAAAGAATAAAAGATGTTGAACAGGAAAGGCTAAGAGAGAAAAGAATACAAAGACGAAGGGATGAGGAAATACAAAGGGCATATGAACGAAGGGATATGAAAAAGAATGAGGAAGATAGAATAAGAGAATAAGCGAGAAAGCGCAGAGAAGTCGATGACGACATGAAACATAAAAGAAGACAGAGCATGAGATCTCGAGTATTTGGAAAGGGAAGTAAGAAATCCCAATCCACGAGTAGCATGGGAAGACATAGAGGAATTCTTCCCTGAGTCCGAGTCCTTACCAGGCACGTCTAGAGCAAATCTAGAAGACGAGTTTGACTCAAGAAGCATTGGGGACACGATTGATAAGGTATACCACTAAATGCAAGCCCAGAAAGAATAAAAAGGAAAGGGAAAAAATGATCGTCTCCAGAGCACTCAGTTGTATGACACGGAGGAAGCCTACTGTAGTGCGAGACATAAGTAGCTGTCTTTAGACATACTAACGTTAAATAGAGATGATGAGAGAAGTTGCACGAGAAGTATCAGACGAAGAAAGGGAAACCTTCCTGAGGGAAGAGAGAAGTGATGCATGTGGCCCAGAGGGATGTTCACCTATGGATAAGGGAGTAAGAGGGTCAGATTCAGAAATACCTATGTTCTAATGCATCAGAGCAACTGACAGTCAGGTTGACATAAGCTGCAACCCCATGGTCAGAGGGGGGAGTCCCCGCCTTATGTAAGCAGGCTAAGATCACCTCCAGGTAGACTGCGATATGGGAATATTACCCTGCCAGTAGGTAGACAAATGATGAGAGATGAGAATGAGTTTGGAGCGTCACAGTTCCCCTTGTTGGAAAAGGGAGGGGCCAGGCCGCAATATATACCATGGCCCCAGATGGACAGAGAGAATTTAAAATGTCAACGACCAAATTTAACTTCCGGTGCTGGAAAATAGATACACGAGTTACAAAAAATGACGGGAGGGAACACATTAGCTATAGGGGATATAAAAGGTCTTATAATCGCCATACTTGGTGAGAGAGCTGATGACGGGTGGACACGGGCAGGTTACCCTGGTGTGACTACAGCCAACACTGTGCACGATGGAGCGCCGTTTAATAACGTGAACAGCAATTTGGAAAGCGCTTTGAGTGCTATATCCGGATACGTCCGATATGGGAGCTATAATGACAAGAACAATTAAGGAAGGAGAGGATCCGTTGCTTTACATTCAAAGTTTTCAAGACACATGGGCGCTTAAAACACAGAAGGCTTGGGGGAACTCCATACCTGTATTTTATCATATATTATGCCAAGGGCTGCCAGAGCAGGTACAGAAACTGCTCAAGAAATTAGTGGTCATTGAAGCTAAACCATGATCGGAAATCCAGTTAACCATTGCACATTATTGCAGACTCCTACTTGAAAAGAATCTCAGAAAGGACGATGCACGAAAAGGTGAAGAAGCTAAATTTGTTCAGAAAAAGCTATCTAAGCATGCCATTGAAGGGGGAATGTTAACTAACACAGACAGATCAGATTTGCAGCAGACAGTGCACATGCTACAAGTAAATCACCAAAGACAGTTTGATCAGACAATAATGGATATGCTCCACCAGCAAGGGGATATCGAGGGAGAGGTTGGCAAGGAAATCAAGGGTATTGGCAGAATAATCAGGGAGATTTCCAGAATGTGCAAAATGATAATCGGAACATGCAATATGGGCAGATGGGGAGACAGCTGCTTGTATGTTGGACATGTGGAATGACAGGGCACATAGCTTGTATGTGTAGAAGCCAAGGGATGAAATAGAATGATTAATTTTCAAGTTGGGGAATGCAAAATCCACCTGCATATTCTCAGCAGGGCGGAAATGGATTTGCGCAAAATCAAACTGTGCAGCAGCAAACGCAGAGAGTGCAGCAAGGCTTGCAATCACAGCAAGTAATCAACCGCAAGGACAATTGCAGCAATCTCCTATGCAACTTCAGCAGAACACAAACACAGAACCGTCTATGACATGTAGAATAGGAGGTGTTACTGTTGGAGGAAATCCATTCACAGGTGATGAAGTGAGACTGTACCCGAAATAGGACAGCTCACTGGGAGACCTGATGTGTTCAGTCCTATCTATTACGCCGAATCCTCATGAGGAGCCATGGGTAAACGTAATTATAGGCGGAAAAGCTTTTTTCTTCCTAGTGGACACGGGAGCAACACGCGCGTGCATACGTGAGGGTACATTTTCAATGTCTGGCGATGCAATGAATACTCAGGGCTTTACAGGAGCAACAAGTCATGTTCCTTTTACAAAAGAATTACCAGTCTCCATAGGAGAATGCAATATGACGGCACCACTGCTTTATTCAAGGCAAACACCTGTCAACATATTAGGACGAGATTTGATGATGAAACTGAATGACCATTTCCTTCACAGACAATGGCATAGTATGCTCAACACTGGAAATGCATTATTTAAACGTATGCAAAATGATCAGGGCATACGCAGAGCAAGTAGCGCCTAGAGCGATACCTTTGGAACCCCGAAGTGTTCCATTATGGGATACATGTTTTGTTAACATGGCTGCCAGGCCTAGTTGGCAGAACCATGAGAATACCAGATGAGTTTCTATTTTGACCTCAGATACCCATGGACGAAGAGGAGGGGCACATTTTCCCCTTAGGCATAGAAGCAGCTATAGTTAGAGGAAATATGGCTTTGCTTGATGCAACTGATGGTAAAGGTAGACGATGGAGCACAATAATTGCCATTGAGGAAGGTTGCAGAGTGACCTACGTCACTGATGAGGATTTGTTTGGAGATGACATTGCTGATGATTTTGTGATATTTAAAATGTGCCTTACTTATTGGGTAAAGGCGATTAAGAGGAAAGTTCCGCAGTGAATGATGCTAGCAAAAACACATCCTGAATATTTTGATGAAGATATGGCAAAAGTGCCAATTTCATTATGGACCACTGGCCCATATAGGCTGACTGAAAGGAGTTGGGGAAGTAAAGATTGAATTGAAACCTAGAGTGATTTTACCTCGAGCTCGACAATATTCCATGTCTCGAGAGGCAGATGAAGGTATTTTCAAAACAAATTCCGCCATGATGGACCAAGGTATCTTAGTGATGTCAGAGTCCCCATGTAATATGTCAGTGTACCCTAGGGAAAAAAGTAAGGGAGGGTTGTGGCATTTAATTCAAGATTTGAGACCGATAACCAAAATTGTAGAGGCTGAGTTCCCTCTAGTCCCTAACATATCTACGATTTTATATAATATAGCTGTTGATGCACGATATTACACAGTGATTGATTTGAAAAATGTGTTTTTCTCAATCCCATTGCACAAAGACTCACAAGATTTGACATTTTTTACTTTTAGTCAAGTGCGATTAAAAAGCACAAGGCTGCCTCAGGGTTACTGTGAGTCCCCATCGATTTTTAACAGAGTCCTCCAGATGGACTTGAGCAATATTGCTTTAGAGAGCGTTGTGCTGCAATAAGTAGATCACATTCTAGTTTGCAGAACCACAGAGGAAGAGTCCAGACGCGATTCTGTTCAGCTGATGATTATACTTGCTGACAAAGGATAAAGGGTTGACAAAGAAAAGTTACAATATTGTCAACAAGAAGTTGTACTTAGGCCAATTGATTTTACATGAGGGAAAGAAGGTCACTGCTGAAAGAGCTGAGGCCATTTTAAAAACAGCCAAGCCACACACAATAAAACAAATACAGAGTTTTCTAGACTATGTAAATATGTCAGAGCATGGGTCTTTGACTACAGCTCATATACGAGGCCCCTTTTACAGGCTTTGAAAAAACACAGGCAACGAAAGAAAAAATTGTGTGGACTGAAGTAATGGAAGAAAGATGATGAATTGAAAAAAAGCAATCTGCACAGCTCCAGTTTTAGGGCTCCCCAATTATGCAGAGGAATTTTTTTTATTCTCGCATATAGATGGCACTTTTATAACCGCAGTACTCGCACAGAGAGCCACATTTGTGTACAAGCCCCTTGCATATTACAGTGGAATTTTGGAACCAGTAATGAGAGGTCACTTTCCATGCGAACAAAGTTTGGCAGCTGCCGCGTTCGCCATTGAAAAGGCTACAAGCATAGTGATGGTATGCTCCATGATGTTATTTGTTGAACAAGCATTATTTGCTATTTTAGAAAAACCAAAAGGTACGTTGACTACTCAAAAGTCTTCTGCCTATGATGTTATCATAACAACTGCAGTGATTAAAATTGTTTGATGTAAAATAGTGAATTCAGCCATGTTTATAGCTGAGCCAATTACCGAAGGAGAGCCTATACACGATTGTGCAAACTATGAAGAATTCTGTGATGAGCTCCCTAGAGTAAAAGAGAATGCACTCGCAGGGGGAGAGATTGTCTTAATTGACGGGTCTTCGAGAATCGATCAAAATGATGGGCAAAGATATACAGGCGCCGCGGTAGTGAAACATTTGACAAATGGAGAATTTCGAGTGCTTGTGAGTACTCAAATGCCATCTCATTATTCAGCGTAAGCTGCAGAATTATTGGCGTTGATACTCGCAATTGAGAATCACGCAGACCAGGAAGTAACAGTGTACATTGTCTCTGTCTATGTGATGTCAACGGTGCATGCAGGATTAGCGCGCTGGAAAAGGAGGGGCTACCGCCGAGCGGACGGCACGCCAGTGCAGCATGCAGCATTATTGGACAGGCTCCTTAAGGCACTACAACTCCCGGTGGGCATAGCAGTCGTTAATTGCGCAGCTCACATGAAAGGGACAGATTTTATCTTGCGCGGAAATCAAGCAGCAGATGCTGAAGCCAAGCGCACAGCAAATACAGAATCAGGGCCAATGAATATTGAAACCATTAATGTGAATGAAAGGATGACTGTGATGATGAGTATGGATGAGGGATATAATCATATGTCTAAAACACAGATGTTGGAGCTTCAAGGAGAGGCACCGCAAGAGGAAAAGAACTTGTGGAAGCTAAGAGGGTGTTCTTTAAACCCCTCGGAAGCATTGTGGTGACAGGACAGCCCTGGTAAACCAGTGGTGCCTATAGACTTATTAAGGGTGGCGCTAGAACAGCTACACTACCCACCACATACAACTAGGGAGAATCTTGCTGTAACCATTGCTGAGGATTGGTTCGTACCGAACCTAATGGAGCATGATGCATTTTTTATGGTAAATTATATTGTTTGCCAAAAATTCACGGCTGGGCATACACTGCGCATAATGAGGGGAGTCATCCCAAGACCTAATGGCCCTTTTCAGCACTTGCATAATGACTATGGCAACATGATACAGGTTTGTAATGGATATAGATACCTATTAGTTGTAATAAGTCCTTTCTCTAGATGATTAGAGGCAGGACCATGCACGCACCCAGACTCTACCTGTGGAGCCAAGTTCTTAGTGCGCAAAGTATTTCCCAGAGGGGGAGTGTGCGAAGTAATGTGATCAGATAATGGACCTCACATTGCTAATAGTTTTCAGGCAGATCACCTCGCTGCTTGGTATAAAACACAAGTTTTCTTTGGCTTATCAGTCTCAAGGAAATGGTATATGTGAAAAGCTCAACGGCCTGTTAAAAGAAAGAATAGCTAAGTTGAAGCTTACTTTGAAAAAAGGGTGGTTGCACTGCCTACCCACTGGCATTTTATGCATTGAGGAACCAACCAGGTTCTGACCACCATCTTATGCCGCACGAGATTGTGACAGGCAGGTGAATGAGAATACCTTTAATGCCTCCATCCCGAGTTAGAACTGATGCTCAGCCAACGTCAAAAATTCTAGGACTTGAATTGCAAAACTACTTGAACTGTTTAACATCTAGTTTTTCTGTGATTTCGGGACAGTTGCAGAGATGAGGGTGAAAGGCAGTACAGAACACAAAGGAGATGCTTCAACAACCCAAATTCCCGAATTCCTACGTCCAAGAATCTACCCAGGAGATAAAGTCCTAATTCGTAACAACACCAGGAAAAAGTGGGACAAGCTCCATTTCACCTGACCTTTTGTCATTGAGGACGTGACGCCATCTGCTGTCAAATTGCAGGGTAGGCAAGCTTTAATTTTCCTGGGCGATACAAAGATCTACTCTGGAGAGACCCCTCTGCTTGCACCCCAGAGCGAAAAAACTACAAACATTGGGGAAGAAACACAACACGTGCAGACGAGATCTATGACGAAGAAGGAGGACGCATAACCCGACAAGTGGAAAGAAAGGAACCTACTAGAGGCCTGTGGCTTAATCTGGACATTCCCTTTTCAACTACAAATAAAAGGGTAAAAGGACACATACGAACACTCTGTGCATCTTAGTTGCAGGGTTAAGGGAAGATCTGCATTCTGGAAAGCCACAGTAGCTTATTGACTTTGGCCTAAGGCAGACTTGAGCCTTAATAAGAATAAGGATATGCCAAATTTTGATTGTGGACACAGCAATTGAAAGAGGGTACAATACCCTGATTCATTTTCCAGAGTTCTTGTTTGGCTCTACTCATGGTGTTACCCAGTGATGACCTTTCTAGGTTCGTACTTACGTATTTTGAGTTTGTGTTATGTTCTGATCTGTCACTGGTGGGGAGAACTTGCCGCATTCCAGCTTTCATTCGAGATCCTGACAATGAGAAACTCATAAGAAGATTGCTTATAATCATCACTGAAGAATTCTTGAAGTTATCTGAGTTCAGTGAGGAAACCACAAATGCCCCTATCAACCGACGCAGCACATAGACTGGTCAGTGTGGTGTTCTTTCGTCTAATTGAAAAATACTTGCATCTCTTTGGAAGACACACAGGCATAGCAACCTTTTTAAGAGATCCACAAAATACTACGAACTTGAATGTGATCCTGGAAGGAATTATCATCCAGGTGGCAATCTATTCTTAAAGAAATCACAGAGCTGTGTAGAAACTTTCTTCCGAGGGACAGATCGAGGAATTCAATGAAGGACAAAACTCTTTGTTCATGCTGACAGGGAAGCACAATGTCATCTGGACAGAAGCAGATTCGAGGCATTGATTAGGAACTAATTAATGAAGCAGATTTCATAGAGGCTCACCGAGGACATTTTTCTTCATGCTAAAGGAACATTTGCATCCTGATTGGGGAAAAAACTGGTTCAAAAGAGAAAGATAGTCACTTCTTTAAGGCATCCAGAAAGCAGAAAATTGATGAAGGGTGAATGCTGAACAAAGATAACCGCTTCCAGAAACAATCTAAAGCTGCAGAGCCATTAAAAAAAAATGTTTTTCTTCCTTAGCATCAAATGATCGAGGTGGGGAATGTCAACAGCAATGTTGTGTTGCCCCATGAGGATAGACGTACACATTGTCCAAGAAGTAGATGTTGTCGCATCACTTACTGTATATTTACACATGCGTTATATTCATACATATTGCTTTAACTGACAGTAAGAACTGCTTTCTATATAGGAGCACATGATGCAAAGATTCCTGTATATGTTTCTGAGCAGAAGGAAACGGTGAGCTTGGCAACTACAAAGCAGCCTAGACCCTACATAGTTATTCCTGTCACAAGAAAAAATGGGAAGATATCTGAGCTTGAGATGGATGTCAGTAATAGATCACACAGAGAACTTGTTTTAAACCCTGCCTTCAAATGCCAGAGACAGGGTTGGCGGATTAGGCAAAATAATGGGTTGACAAAGGTTGGGCCTACACAAATGATGCATACAAACACACCTGGTCCAGCAACGAAAAGCCCAAGCCCAAGTCCCACAGAAATATCACAAGCAGAATTTATATGGCCTTTTTTTAGCTTGAATGATCCTGCAAATCGACCAGTCAGAAGAAGCTATACTGATGCATTCAAAGATGTAGTTCCAAGTAACTACTTGAAGAATTTGAGGACCACAAGATGCACTCCAGAAGATAATTATGAGATGAATAATTACCTGGACAGCACAGCACACTTGGGAAATAACATATGAAAGAAGTTGGAAGAAGGACGTCAGATGAAGAATGCTTTTTATGTGCACTCCTGCCATACAGCATGGGAAAGTCAAAGATCTTCATAGCTATTGAAATAGATGTCCTAACTGCACACTGCATAGTGCTCCTAGCTTTCTGTAGTACCAGAGGCCAATCCATGGGTTGAACAGCCTCTCTCAAATGGGCAACTGAAGTAACAGATCCAAATGTTCAAGACATAAAGAAAAGAAACGATGCCAAAACAAAGAATATTGTGATCAGATATGAGAAACCTCGAGTAAAAGGAACTGGAGTAAGAAGATAACTAATAAAAAAACTGAGAGTTCCAGGACACTCTATAGAAGACATCCGCAGATGGAAGAACAGAGGCCAGATGCAGATTTGGGGAACTGTCTTATCACCAGATGGATGGGAAAAAGGAGTAGTAATCTCCAGAGTCTGGGTAGTAATGGGTCACTACCAACCAACAATCGAGAATGCACAAATGTTGTGTAAACCATTATGGCCAAAACTTGCTAAACTACTGACATGGGTCGAAGACAGAGGAGGACCCCTGCATATAGTACCAATGAAAGTTCTAAATTATGCTTGAAGAACAATGGTACAAGAAAACTGGGAGAAAATCAGAACTGTGGTCAAAGCTTCGATGCACCAGGAATGAATATCAGGACAGCAGTAATCATGGATCGTTATTGGACATGTGGATCCAAGGTCTACATCAGACTGCCTAAAGATTGGGGAAGAATCTGCACATTGGTGAATGTCCATGTTCCTGCATTAGTGATTCCTAAAGGTGACCTGAACATTGACAGTTTCCCGAAAGCAGATGCTCATCTAAGAAAGAAGAGATCTGTGGAATTAATAAATCGAATGAGGAGGGAGAACTACTTTTCAGATAAATCAATAGAAGCCTTTGATGCTATTCCATATGAACATAGACTGTTCAGCCAGACTTCTTGGGTGTTCACGATGATCTTCATTCCAAGAATCCAGGTTGCAGCAAATACAAAGTGGCTTCAGATCACAAGATGGGAACTGCTACAGATGATTAACACTACCATAAAGGGATTCAATGCAATCAGAGAAGAGCTGAGAGCTGTAAGATTGATGACCCTCCAGAACAGAAATGTCCTGGATATGATCACAGCTATGGATGGAGGTGTTTGTGCCAAAATTGGAGAATCATGTTGCACATTTATACCTTCTCATGATGATGAGAATGGAACATTGACAGAAGCCATAGAGATGCTAACGAAGCTACATGGCCATATGATAGAAGAGGTCGAAGACATTGCTGATGACAGCTGGTTTGGATCACTCTTCTCATGGGTTCCACAATAGATGGCAGATATGTTCAAGTTTTTAGGAGCACTATTATTATTAGTAATGCTTGGATGTTGTGTGATCAAAATAATAAGCTCACAATGTAAGAAGACAGCAAAGAAAGCCTTAGGGATGAAGATTATGATTTATGTTTAACCAGGATGGAAGCCTTAAGATCTGACTTATGAAGAAATCAGAGACTTTGTGAAGGCCAGTATCCATGCACCTGTGGGAACAAAGTTCCTGTATCCAAAGGACCCTAAGAAGTATGTGGGGAAATGGATGACTGAAGTCCAATTGGACAGTGCATGTTCATGACATGGAACAAGGATGAGCATGTGAAATTAGCGGGATGCTTGAAGGGGGTCATAAAGATATGTATCCCTAAGAAACATTTGTTCCGGCCAGGATGTCTAGATACAGAAGAAGATGTGAGAGTTGTTGATAAATCGCCCAGAGGGTGGAGTGTAGAGGAGGAGTCAAGTACCCCCACTCCAACTGCCCCGCCTACATTATCTGAAACGTATGACCCAAAATATTTGACGTATACTGAACAGTTAAACCAACAAAGATAAGAGAGAGGCTCTGTGCAGTACCCATAAGAATACCTATACCTAAGAGAATATGGGAAGTAAAGTACCCATTGAGGAAACCATACTTGCATCCAAGACAATATGATGGCCATTTGAACAAGATTCCTGATGAAACAAAGAACTGAATGACCAGGATGAATGGTGACATCATACAGAGTTGAATCGACACCCACATAGAAAGATAACCAGACCAGAGAGGCAGACGATTATAAAGAACAAAGAAGATGCAAAGGATAAGTGACATCTTGGGATCAAGATGAAGAAACCAATGTCACAAACGTGATGAAGATATATAGTTTAAACGTATACAGTTGCAATGAAACGCAAGCAGCAAAGCAATCCTGAAGCTTGCCACATGCTTAAATAGATTAGACCGCGGCAAGCGCAAACAAATACCTATATACCTCATAGATACATATGGATTAAGTGAAGAATGAATGTTTCCACTACGTATAAAGCAGTACTGAACGGTTTATAGTGAAAATGTCGACTGCAAAAATTTCAGAAACAAAAATGTAGAACAAAAAATGTTTTTTAATGGGGGGGGGGGTTTCCCCCCTGACCCTCTGTTTATTTTTACTAGCTAGACCCCAAAAAAACATACAAATTAAAAAAAAACACATTTGAATTTTTATTTCGACATTTTTGCATTCAACTTTTTGCAGTCGACATTATAACTGGACACTGTACTGAACAACGCGACGAGGCCTCATTTCAGTGTCACAGTTAAAAAAAGCAATTGAATTAAACAGAATCCATTTCAGCCAAGGAGTTCACTGAGCCAAGAAAGCCAAGGTCTTATCGAACAAGGAGTTGGTTGACATTGGATACAATTAACGTGAAAGAACAGAAGGTCCTCTTCAAGAAGGTCAAGCAAAAACAAAAGATGTCAGAGGACTATTGAAGAATAAATACACGAAAAGGCTCAATTCATGGTCTCCAGTCAAGTGATGGAAGGAAGTTGGACGGACGAGATGGTCACACCTACGCACTGAAGCCGGATAGTACCCATACTCCTTAAAAATTCTCAGCTGGTTGTACGGAAGGCTCAGTGCAGGGATGACTCTAGGATTTTTAGGACTTGTGAGTGTACCCTCGCATAAACCTGTGATACAGTGATTAAATGCCCACGGGTGGAGGAGGGATTTTTTATGATTTCCAAGATGCATCCTTCAGGGGGAGGACGATCAGCCTTGGTAGTCTTTTATATGTTAGGTCCATCCCTCCGATAGGGAGTGGGTGTGTGGTGGGCACATCTGCGTTAGAGCAGAATGGTGCATAGACAGTGGCAAACCCCATTAGATGGGAGTTGCGTGTAGTGCAGGCGATTGTATATTCTCTGGGGATGGGGTGTTGATGATTTGTTGATTTATTGAAGGGGGCGCTCAGTAGGATAGTAGTTGTTGACTCTGTTTATTATCCTTGAGTTTTGGCGTTTCGTCGGTTTAAGTATCTGAAGTATTTGGTGTTTCATGTGGGGTTGGCTAAGGAGGAGGGGTTGACACCAGAGATAGTGTGTATATATTTGTGCTTGGCCTAAGTAGTGGCAAATACGAGGCCCTGAGGGGGCTAACATAGCATACATTAGAGAACAGGTAGGCCTGTGGAGAAGGCCATTGTTGTATTAACATTGAGTGAGTGGGGGGGCCTGTGGAGAGAGGCAGTAAGTGTGGTAGGTGTGGCTGGGCGGCCCTGTGGAGAGGGCCAGTGAATGTGGATAGGGTGTGAGCAGTAGGAAGGGTAAGTAGGGGTGTTTGAAAGAAAAGGGTGGGGTTTGTGAGAGATAAGTGAGAGGAGGGAATTGGGGTATGGTGTGAAGGAAATGAAGGTAGTTTTGACATGGTGGAGTTTGAAGTAAAAAAGTGGAGGGAGCTCCAGACAATAGTACTGTTAGAGTGCAGAAAGGGTGTTAGAATGACTTTCAGGATGGACACAGCCCATGACCATTTATTTAATAAGTTTCTCCAATATCGTGATAAAATATTAAAATACCGCTTTCATTGGGTGTGGGACACTTCGTGACAGTGTTTCCACGAATGACCAGGAGAGGGAACATTCGATAGCGGGATAATAGAATGAATGTTTTCGTATTTACTAGCCACCTACAAAGGGTCCAATCTAAAGAGCAGGCAAAATATCCTAGGGCTCTGGAAGCTTTACGAAGAGAAAAAAAGAATAGCCTGCGAATGGGGGCAGACAGGATAGTGATACATCTGGGCCCCCTAGTGCTCCGCCCCCTCCCTATGGATTGTACCCAATGTTGAAACTTGCCACGGGGTATACCAATCCACTGTGCGTGTTCCCAAGCAGGGGGACGGGACGAGGGGGTCAGAAAAGGGGAAAGGAAAGCTCGAGGGGGGCAGTACTAGGTAACAAAAGGAAAAGGGTGAACAAAAGTATTTGGCTGAAATAAAAAAAAGCATGCAATGACAGTTGGACACTATGTTTAAGGAGGCCGAAAGGGTGATAGAAAAGGAGGTATGGAGGAAAGAGAAGGAGAAGGAGCAGGGCGTATCAGAGGGTAAAGAGGGCTGGATGTCTGGTGAACAAAGTTTAAACTGGACAACGAGGAGTTAGACGAAGGGGAGAAGGTCTAAACTTGCTTGAAGAGGACTCTGTCGCCTCGGAAGGGGACGAGAAGCCAGGTACGAGCAGTGGGGACAAAGGGCCCTGGGCAGCAGACGGGGAGAACGAGAGGGGCGTAAATAAAAGAAAAAGAGGGACATGGGGGAACAAGCAAGGACTGATCTAAGAGCCTCTGCAGTAGAAAGGCGAAGATAGCAGTGGTGAAGGCTCTCGGGGCAGGGAGAGCCCCGGACCCCAGATCACACAAATGCCCCTATTACTGAAAGGGAGGCGAGACACACACTACTTGCTGTGGCAGATAATGGACAGAGACAACTTGATCTACAGATTGCCCTCCTTTATGGCAGGAGAGAGCAAGTGCATATACGCTCTCGAGAAGGAGACCGCAGATGTCTCTCTAGTGATTGGGGATCTGAAGAGTTTATTTGCTGTAATAATAGCGGAGCAAGGGGATAAAATATGGGAACAAGCGGGATACGAGGGGGTAAAACTGAGAAGAAATATACATGATGGAGTGCCCTTCAATAACTGCTGCGCCCACACATGGAAAGTACTAAAAAACTATGTACCCTGATATTTCGGACATGGGAGCAGTATTGGCCCATAAGATAAAACCAGATGAGGACCCGGCAGAATATATACGACAAATACAGGAGTTGTGGACGCTAGAGACCCATAAATTGTGGGGTGAATATATACCCATTTTCTATCATATAATGGTCTGAGGGCTTGCGCCGGATGGGCAGGCATCCCCAGAGAAAATAGTGGGGATAAATGCAAAGGAGGTGGCCATAGATCCAATCTTCTATTGTACACTAATGCACCGGAAGCAAGAAAGGGAAAAGGAGTCGGTAGATTATGCCGCAAATGCAGAGAACAAGTTGGTATAGAAGAAGCTAGCAAAGCTCTTGATGGAAGGGCTGGTGCTCATGCCCAAAAGGGGACGGGGGTTCCCATTGGGGGAGGGCCACAACAAGGGTGGTACCCACAACCTCAGAATGCCCCACAGTGGGGGGGGGCAACAACCTACTTCTACACACAAGGGTGGGAATTACCAATCAATGGGTTACTATCAACAAGGAAGAGGGTATTCACAGAGGGGCTATGGATATGGTAGGCTTGGACCCAGGTTGTCTGGGTCATGCTTTCTTTGTGGCCAATAGGGCTATTTTGCATGAATGTGCCCCCATGGCCAACAGCTCTATTACAATCCTGGGGGCAACAAGCAGGGGCCCCACCGGCACAGTCCCATATGCAGCCCACTTACACGCTGCCCAACGCCCGCAGCCACAGCAACCCCTACCACAGCAATTGCAGATGTCCACCCAACGGGACAGTAACGATATGGTGTTGTATTCAGAAAGGGTGGGAACCATTATACAGGCCTACTCTGCACACCGCACATAACGAGGGCAGACCTTGCACCCCAAGGTGTTATGGGTTCCAAGTACTACTGGGTTGGGCACCAGGGATTAAAGGTAAAGCATTCAGACTGGCCACAGAGTCTCTGTTCAGGCCCTCGGTGCACAAGGAAATTGCCCTGGCACGCAGATATTGTTGCAGTTAGAAGGGACAATAACGCGTAAGGACATGTTGATATGTGGGACAGATGAGGACGACATTGAATGGCGTACAATCCTCTGTATTGACCCCACATTGACTGACGTGACTGATGTTCAGCTTTTTGCAGATGGAGTAGGAGGAGGGAGACAGGTGTTCCAACTGCACATCCCCTGCCCAATCGGATTGGTGGACTGTTTAGTGCCCCTAATGACACTGATCGTTAAGAAGCAGGTCGCCTACACTCAGGAAGACTTGTAGAAGATCCCCGAAACGGTATGGATTGGGAGTGCTCAAAGGAGCAGAGGCCGTCAGCATAAAATGTAAAGAGCAGGCGTTGCTACCCCGTGTGAAACAATATCTGCTTTCCCACGAGGCATATGAGGGAATTTATGACACTCCTCACGTTATGGCAGCAAGGCATAATACAGGCATCAATATCCCCATGCTACATGACCAAATAGCCACTTGTGCCTAACTCAGCTATGATATTGTGTAACATTCCAATGAAAGCAAAATAGTTTTCAGTGATTGATCTGAAAAACACTTTTTATAACACTTTTTCTAACCCATAGCATCCCGACTCCAGATATCGTACCACATTCACGTGTCGCAGTGTTCGATTTGAGCACACATGATTACCACAGGGGTACTGCAAGTCCTCTAGTGTGTTTAACAGAGGCATACAGATGGATTTAAGCAATTTGCAGTGTAATGGAGGAGCAATGCAGGAAAGACTCAATCATTCTTTTTTTGTGTGATAGTTTTTATTACCTATGTTCATTTACAAACAATATAGACCTAAAATATTTTTTTTTAAATGTTTGATACTTTGTGGGGGAATAAACCGTTATAATTGATGAAACAGTTTGATAAGATAAATGAGAAAAACTATTATTTGTATAAGTTAATGATCATTCTTTTGACCCTGCTAGCAGAGAAAGAGTACAAGGTAGACTAAGAGAAGCTACAGTACTTCCAGACAGAGGTGGTGTGCCTGGGGCAGACAATATCAGCAGAAGGGCGCACAATAACATCAGAAAGAGTGGACCCAGTGCACAGAACACCACCTCCTGCACAATAAAAGAAATGCAGCAGTTTTAAGGAATTGTGCAATTACTGTAGAGCCTGGGTGTTTGATTATTCGACATTCACGAAGCCCCTCCTTCAGGTGCTTAAAGGAGCACAAAAGCTTAAGAGCCCCATTAACTGGACCTCAGAGATTAACAACAAATGTACTGAACTCCGAGTCATTGGCACATGCCCCAGTATTAGCAACCCCAAACTATAAAGAGTTGTTCTATTTGTTTTAACATTCTGATGGCGCAGTGATGACGGCTGTCCTCCCTCAGAGGAATCCACAGGGGAACAAGCCCCTGTGGTTTCCTCACTCAGAGGAAATCACAGGGGCACACTCCCCTGGCTTACTACAGTTGTCTGCAAGACCCAGTAATGCAGGGCCTCTTCCTGTGTGAACAAGCACTTGTGGCTGCATCGTTTGCCATAGAAAAGGCAGCCACAATAATGATGGGGTGGTCCACAGTGGACTCCAGGTTGACTCAGTGGTAAAGGTGGGGGTTTAAAAGGAGTGATGGGTCACCTGTTCAACATGCAGGATTTTTAGCACAATTAATTGAGGTGTTGCCCCTTCCAGTGGAGTTAACAATAATAAAATGTGCTGCCCACACAGTTGGCCACGATTTCGTTTCACACAGCAATGACATGGCCTACAGAACAGCAAAAGAAGTGGCCTATTTGCCTGAGGGAACTTACAAACTACTTCCAGGTAGAAAAAGAAAAGGGAACCATGATGGCACTCGACTCCAAACAACCGGTGAGCACTAATACTACTGAGCCCTTTAGCGCACTGCCCATTGTCCATATAATAGAGTGAAGTGCCCCACAGAGTAAAAAAGAGCTGTGGATTAAGAGAGGGTACCCTCCGTCTCCCCCACGGATTTAGTGTGGAGACAGAATATCACAGGCAAGCCGTAATGCCCAAGAAATTACTTAATGTAGCACTTGAGCAGCTCTGTTATCCTGCGCATGTGTCAAAAGAACCCTTGGCCACAGAAATAAATGAGATTTGGTTTGTGCCCACCTGTTATCACTTAGTAGTTGAAATTGCGAGTAATTGCATGATCTGCCAGAAGTTCTTGGCAGGGCACACATTATAACCTGTTGGGGCAACATTCCGGCACTTGCATATTGACTATGTCGACATGCAGGATAGATGTGCCTCTTATAGGTATATGATCCTTGTGGCATGTCTATGTTTACGTTGGCTTGAGGTGGGACCCTGTGCCCATAATGATGCAAAATCTGTCACCACAGCCGAGGTGGGGAGTATGTGATGATTTGAGGTCAGACAATGGGCAACACTTTGCTAATGATCTCTTTAAGGAGATTATAGCCCTCCTGGAGATAAAGCACTGTCTATGCTCAGTGCACAACCTAAAGCCAACGGTTTGGTTGAACATTTTAATGGCTTGCTTAAAGAGCGATTGGCTAAGATGTCTGCGACACTTGACAAAAACTGGCTATACTGCATGCTTCTCGCTTTGTTTGCCTCACGGAACTCACCTGGCATGGATCATCACATGACTCTCCACAAAATTCTTACTGGCAGGAGCATGCATGTTTGCATGCCCTTTTACTCCTAGATGTACAATTATGGATGCTAACAGCTCTGCTCAGATACTGGGGACGAGTTTACTGCATACATGAAGGAACTCACCAAATCTCTCGTATGCAGATCTTGTCAGATGCGCTCACCCTCAAGCTGGGCGGCCACCGAGAACACCCCAACAGACACAACAGGCAAAGAGCCTTTTGCACGTGCGACTCCACCACTCTACCTGTGGGAAAGGGACTGTCAGAAATTTCATATTATCGTGGAAGGAGCCTCGTTTCACAGGACCGCACACAGTGATTTACTCCACACCGACGGCAGTGAAAGATGTGGACCGCAAGGCATGGATACACGATTCAGACATCCACAGAGACAACAGCGCCAGCTCCCTCGAAGGACAGGACAATCACTCGATGGGGAGCATTGCGCAGCTTTCATGGACTTTCTTTTCTGCTACTAGGTTATACAAGAGGCCCGTGGAGGAGATGGACAATATGCCTTGCAGTAGTGTTGGTAATGATAGAAGGCAGAAAAATGCTGTCTTATGGTATAGTTTGGCATAGTTTTGTGCTCCTCTGTCTCTCTTTTCTCTAGTTTACATTATATAAAGTATCCAAAAGCACTGTTAAAAATACTGCTGAAGGTATAAGAAAAGATAGACGTTTATTTAATGCAGATGTGTTTCATGATGGCATTGGGGGCAGTTGGGACACACCATCTGGGAATGTGTGGTACAATGAAATGCGAGGTGTGGGACAGGAGAGGGCTAATGACACTTGTTACGAGTGCTTTCTCATCCCACACATCACAGGCACAGCCATGCTTTTCCTTCCCCAAGAAGTTGCAGTTGAAGAAGTGTGGGGTGCTTAATGCACCTGCCACATTTCAAAATGAGGGGCATGTTTCAGGGCCAGTCAGTGTCCGTCCACTGAGTTGATGAAGGGTAAAAGGTGTATGCTGACAATTATATGCAGTTAGGGCAAATGGCAAGAAAAGAAGCCACCAAACATATAATACTAGAATTTGTGACGGAGGGCGCGAGAAGGGAGGGTGCAGCTGTTTACAACGGATAGCAGAGTGCAATGCCGAAATAGAACAGGGCAGGATGTTCCATGGTGCCTCGCAAGACTCCTAATGTGGGTGAAGGTGTCTGCTTTTCATGACGGGTAATTTGAGGGGGGAATGATACAGTGTCGAGCAGAAGGCTTAGTGGGGTTTGAAGAGGCTGTAGTGGCAAAAATGAACAGCAGTTATAGGGCAATGTGGAACAAATATGTTCATGCTTTAACCTGGATAGATGAGATAAATACATCAACCAGTAAACATAAAGCCTCTTACATAACAAGAGAAGCGAGTGCAGTCTCATCAGATAGCTGGTTGGACTCTTTTTGCTTGGGTCTCTATGTGGTTAGCAAACATTTTCAAAGTGACTGTCCCCGTGCTCGTTCTGGTGCTCATCACCTTCTGTGCAGATCAGCTGATATTGTGATACTGTAAATGCATAAAAAGGGAGTAGGAGCTACATAATGTCCATGAATGTTGGTGGGGAAGGTAATAAAGCACATATTGAAATAGTAGGTTTAACACAATTTGGAGCAAATGAGCATGATGCACAAGGGGTATTTACAATTCCGCCTGCAAACGTGGACGAGTAAAATGCTTTTTGGGTGGCGTGCTCTGCTGATCGGCAGTCGTGTATGATAATAGAATTGTCCCTGGGGGAATATGAGGAAGAAGGGGGGAGCAATGGGGATAGGGTAACTAGGGTGTGGATCCCCAAGAGGGTAAGTAAAAACATGACGAGCCAGAAAGTGTGGATCGATAGATTAATCGATTAGGGGAATGTGGTAAAGGTGCAAATTCAGCGCTGCCAAGGGGGGTGCACCTCTCAATCACGTGACTAATGGAAGGACGCACCAGAGCAGGTAGTCAAAGAACTAGGACTGTGGGGGAAAGGGTACCCAGCCAGCACGTAGCATACCCTGCTAGGCTGTGCATCAAGCTTCCTAGGTAGGAAGTGCTAGAACCATGACATCACGGGACAGGCTCTGGCATGGCTGACCTCCTTCCTCTTGGACCGACGCTCCCACATCCAACTTGGATCCTTTCTCTCCACTACCTCTTCCCATATGTTGTGTTCCCCATGGCTCTCTCCTCTCACCCTGGCTCTTCAATGTCTATCTGGCCCCCCTGACCCACCTGATCTCTTAATTTCTCCTCTAACTTTCAGCATTATGCGGATGACACTCGGCTCTCTTTCAGGCTACCCTCAGCATCCTCTCCCTCCTCGCTCATTCCTTTCTGTCTATCCGCTATTCAGGGATGGTGTGCCTCTAACGACATCTGCCTTAATGCCGGTAAGACCGAGATCCTTCTCATTGGGACCCCTGCTCACTCTTTTCCTCCCTCCCTCTGGTCGCCCTCCTTGGGCCCCCTCCCCTCACCTCCTGTGAGGCATAAAACCTTGCTGCCATCTTCTACTCCACTCTCTCCTTCTCCCTACACACCATGTACCTTGCCAAGAAGGCCCACTTCCAGCTGCACCTCCTCAAAGGTATCCTACCCTTTTCTCACCTTCCCCCAAAAGCTCATCGTCTCCAGAGCTCTGGTTCTCTCCAGGCTGAACTAATACAACAGCCCCTTTCTCAATCTTCCCAACTCTACTCTTCGTCCTCTTCAAATAATCCAGAACAGGACTGCAAGACTTATCCTTGGCCTCAAGCCGAGGGATTGCATCTCTCCAGGTCTGAAATCAATCCAGTGGCTCCATGTGGCCCCCAAGGACCAGGTTCAAGACCCTCTGCATCATCCACAAGATTTTCTGTGGCCGTGGTCCTCTCTATATCCAAAACTCTTTCTAAATAACTTCCTTCTCGAGCCCTCCGCTCAGATACCTCAAACTCTCTGCAGGTCAGACGCTTCTACAAACAGAGAGTGGGGATTAGGTCTCTCTCCACTGCAGGTGCCTCCCTCTGGAATGGCCTCCCTGTCCCTCTCAGACTTGAGCCGGATCACTTGAAATTCCAGAAGCTGCTCAAGACCGTCCTCTTCTATTCTTCCTTCTCTCTCCCCTGCTAATCTACCTGTCTGCTAGCCCTGAATGGTGGTGTGGTTGCCCTCAGTGTCACACAGGGGCAACGCCCCAGCACCTCCCAACCCCCTGACCAGTTACCCTGCACTGCCTTCTGGCCTACCTAGCACTTCCGGTCTGGGACTGCACCTGTGAAGTCATTTGCCGTCCCATCACTTACTCAAAGCCCTGCTGCTCTGACTGTACTCCCTCCTCATGCCCCTTACCTGCACTTCTCGTCGCACTTGCATGATCTTCATTTCACAAGGCCTAGTAAGATCATTGTCGTGTCTTCCCTCTATCTCCCCTCCTTGTCTTGTGGTGCCTAGAAACTCTTGTGTAAAGTCACATTATAAAAATCAAATCATATCATATATCAGAAGGTCAGAAGTTCTCTGAACCCAAAACCAAGGACAAGGCAGCTGCCCGCAACCCACTCTTCAGCCTTGGACCGTCTGCCTTAAAGGGTGACACAAGCCCATTGAAGAATCTAAGAGACGTGCCTCGATAAGCTGCTAACCCCGTCCACCTTAAAGGACATTTTGAGCCAGCCGAATTCCTCGAGCTGCAACCCACTCCAACACTGACCCCTGTCAAGACGCAGTCGCTTGAAGACATCCAAGACGTCTCCACCAGTGCTTCAGAACTGCGATCATCACTGAGACGATTCCTAACCCCGAGCTGCCGTTTAGGCCAGCCTGCAGCCATTCGTCCAGCTTCCAAAAATTGGACAAGGAGGTTTATAATTTGCTTGTTATTCCAATCTGTTCGGATACTTTCTGCTGTATTGGAGGTGTGGGGCTAATTGTGTCATGAATCGCCAGTTGCGCCCCTTCTGGACCTCATGGTCCATGATGCATTGTACCACAGGGGCAGTGTTCCTTTCAACATCGCCGCCGCAACAATCATGTTACGCTCCAGCGTTTACGCCGGAACAATGGATCTTACAAAAAGGGCACGCCCCTGCGGCTCTCTGTTTCTCAACGCTCCGGTACAAGTCCGCAGCTAGTGTGCCTAGTGATTCTTCCTCGTATTGCTGATTCCTTGAACCCTTTTCCCTTCATCCCTGGACTTTGTGCGGTTCTCGCATTCCTGACCGCCCTCTCTTCCTTCCTGGTTCCTTACCTTGCTCCACGCTCACGACCGCGTGTAGCCTGTGAGCAGCTTCTCCCTTCCTGGTTCCGCGCCTTACTCCTGGACGTTGTCATTCCGTGTTTCCTGGTATTCTAAACTCTTCCTCTGTCTCCTACTATGCTTCACGCTGGTTATTGAGGATCACCGACCGTACCTGTTCAAGTCAAGGACAGTCCGGAAATTGGAGAAACCCAGAAAGAAGAAACCACCGCAGGATGAACAGCTAGGATTGGGTCTTGAGTGTGACAGTTTGAGACGCCAAAAACGTGGCTGCTGTCCAGGACTTAATGAGAAGAATGCAGGAATTAACAACAGAGGTCCAGAACCTCAAAGCTGAAAATACAGCCTTAAGACAACTTGTGCATTCCCGGGATTCTGCACTACAAGAAAGTGCTCTATTCGGGGGCATAGTGGACAAGTATGATGGTTCTAGCAAGACACTGCGGTCTTTTCTTGATTCGTGTTTGGTGCATTTCACATTTAAACCCTACTATTTGTCTACACTCCGAGCTAAAGTGGGGTTTATAAAAGCCCATCTCTCTGCCAATGCTCTAGCTTGGGCAACTCCTTTAGTGAACTCAGCTGATCCACTCCTGGACAATTATGACGGGTTTGTGGAAGCCTTCAAAACCATGTTCGATCGTCCTGAACAAGTGTACAGCGCTCAAGAGAGGCTCCTAGAATTCCAACAAGGGAGTCAAGACATGCTTTCTTATGTAACCCGTTTTAAGCAGTTCGCTAAAGAGACGGATTGGTCCGAGGAAGCAAGCTTTACATTGTTCCGCAGGGGATTAAACGACGAAATCGAGGACGAACTTGCTAGAGTGGCCCGTCCAAGCTCTTTCCAGGCCCTGATTGACTTTTCTCTCCAAAAAGACTTTCGAATCCAGGAAAGAAGTGCCGAAAAGAGAAAATCCAAAACTGCTTCACCCAAGAGTCCTACGGAATATCCAAGTCCTAAGGAAACGACCGCATCTCACTCTCCGGATCCTGAGCCAATGCAACTGGGCTCCATTCGGGTTCCAATAACCACACAAGGAAGAATGCGTAGGATCAATACAGGGCTCTGTATGTATTGTGCCTCGGATAAACATCTTGTATGAAATTGCCCTATTGCTCCATCCCGGGGGTTCGGGAAACGCCAGCACCCGAACTTGAGTGGAGCCCAGCTTTGGGAGAATGGTGATTGCTCCGCCTCTGCTTCTTCCTTGCATTACCCTCGTATGAATACCTTAGTAGTCTTGCAAACATCCTTGACTACTGGCAATAAGGAGACCCATTCCGTCATGGCCCTAGTAGACTCTGGCGTGATGGGAATCTTCTTGGACCATGAATGGGCCCGGAAACACAGTATTCACAGTGAAACTAAGAAGACAATGCAGGCAGTTGAAGGAATCGATGGGAAGCCACTATCCTCGGGTCCCATAACCCAGCAAACCACGGAACTGTTACTCTCAATCAACAATCGCCAGGAGATGCTTTGTTTTGACATCATCAAGGCAGTACATTACCCCTTGGTTCTGAGTGGCCCAGGCTACAAAAACACAACCCATATATCAACTGGGCGGCAGGTTCCTTGTTTTTAGGTTCTGAATACTGCCTGTCCCATTGTTTACCCCAAAATGTGGTTCAGAGTGTGGCTATGGAACCCCAGGGGCCCCAACAACTGTCTTTCTGTGTCTCCAGTATATCCCAGGTTCCGGAAGTTTATCATCATTACTCTGACGTGTTATCCACAGCCATAGTTCAGTCACTACCACCACATCGGCCCGAAGATTGCGCTATTGACACTGAAGACTCTGCAGTGATTCCATTTGGGAGAATGTTTATCCTTTCCAAGCCGGAAAAAAGGGCATTGCAGGGAATAGCTGGACACCAATCTTGCCAATGGGACCATTGGACCTTCCAAATCTCCAGCTGGTGCCTCTTTATTTTTTGTGCCCAAGAAAGACACCCAGGAACTCCGACCCAGTCTGGACTATCGGGGACTCAATCAGTGCACCCTCAAGGATCGCTATTCAATACCACTCATTTCCGACATATTGGAAGCAGTCAGGGGAGCTGTAATCTTTACCAAACTTGACCTAAGAGGCGCTTACCATCTCATCCGGATAAGGGAAGGCGACGAATGGAAAACCGCATTCTGGACTCCCTTTGGGCATTTTGAATACCTGGTAATGCCATTTGGTCTTGCTAACGCCCCTGCGGTCTTTCAACGATTCATGGATAGTCTTTTCAGATATGTTGTTTCTCTTCGTCATAGTGTACCTGGATCTTAATCTATTCCAAAGATCTTCAACTACATCAGAAACATGTGACAATGGTGTTACAACGTTTGCGTGAGAATAACCTCTTGGTAAAACCTGAGAAATGCACATTCCACACCCAAACAGTCAATTATCTCGGATTCGTTCTGAGTGCAAAAGGAATCGAAATGGATCCCTCCAAGGTACAGTCTATCCTGTCGTGGCCAGCTCCTACCACTGTAAAAAAGATCCAATCCTTCCTGTGACTCGCCAATTTTTACTGGAAATTCATTCCCACATTCTTGGATGTGGTACAACCAATAGTCGCATTGTTGAAAAAGAACACTCCCTTCCTCTGGTCTAAAGCTCAAGAAACGGCATTCCAGGAGTTAAAACGGAGATTTACTCAGGGTCTTATCCTGGCCCAACCGGATATATCGACGGACACTTCCTGGTAGAAACTGATGCCTCGCATTATGCAATCGGGGCCGTCCTAAACAGGAGTTAGAGGACAAATTGGAACACCCCATTGCCAACCTGTCTCGAACATTAACTCCCAGCGAAACCCACTATTCGGTGTTGGAGAAAGAGTTGCCCTTACTGATTGGCACCATTTACTTTTGGGTGCCAAATTTCCCATCCAGGTGCGAACCAATCATAGAAATCTACAGATTCTACAATCTCTGAAATGCAGGAACAGTCGCCAAGCTCGTTGGGCTTATTTCTTTGCACAGTATCAGTTTCGCATTCATCACGTCCTAGGAACCCACAATGTAATTGCTGATGCCTTGTCTAGACGCCCGGATTATGAGCCAGTGGACGCCTGTGCCTTTCCTAAGATGTTTCCTGACACAGTGTTTGTGGCCCAAGCTGACTCCTTGCTGGAAAGATTCCGAACTGCAACCCCATCTTCTGAATTGTGGAAGGATTATGTTGGGAAGAACCAGTGGTCTCTAGTCACAAAGAATGGTTATCCCTTTAAAGACAGCAAGCTGGCTGTGCCCACGGACAACTTGAGAACCAAGATCATTCATCTTTGTTATGACACCTTCCATTCTGGGCATCGAGGCATTTCCTCCACCCGTCACCATATTCAGAGACCGTTCTGGTGGCCAAACATGAAAAAGGATGTAAAGGCGTATGTTCAGGCCTGCCCAACCTGTAGTCAGAACAAGTCAGACAATAGGAAACCTTCTGGCCTTCTCCTTCAACCCACGTTGCCAGATCGTGCTTGGGAGGTAATAGCCACCGATTTTATCGTTGAGCGGCCCCCTTCCAAAGGATATACCACCATAATGGTCACCATCGACCTGTTTACTCACTTGGCTCATTTTACTCCATTGCACAAGTTACCTTCAGCCCAGGAAATGGCAGGGATATTCCTGAAACACATCTTCAGATTGCATGGTCTTCCCTCTAAGATTATTTCAGACCATGGCCCGCAATATATCTCACAGTTCTGGAAACACCTATGTCATATGCTGGGCATCCAACGTGCCTTGTCTTCAGGATACCACCCTCAATCCAATGGGATCACAGAACGAGTAAACCAGCACTTGGAACAATATTTGCACTATTTTTCAGCCAAAGTCCAGGATGACTGGTCAATCTTAATTCCAGTGGCAGAATTCACCTACAACAATTCTGATCACTCAGCCATTAAAACAAGCGCATTCTTCTGCAGTCAAGGTTTTCACCCATCAGTCTTACCAATAACCCTTCCTCATACCACCCCGGTCCCATCGGTCGATTCCTGGATTGAAAGATTGGTCACCACGCACAGGGATGCCAAAGAGCATTTGAAAAAGGCCAGGGAGGATGTCAAAAGAGGTTCATAGTCAAAACATCGAAAAACAAAAGGTCGAAAGTCAAAATATCGAGAAACAAAGTTGAAAAAAAGTCACTTTTTTTTTATAACTTTTTTTATTCGAAATGGGGGATTCCCCCCAAACCCCCTTTTTTATATATTTTTTTTGTTTTTACCTTTTTTTTATTTTACATACGAGAGCCAAATAAGAAATATAAATAAAAAAAATAATTATTCGACTTTTTTTTTAACTTTTATTTTCGATTTATTTTGTCTTTCGACTTTTTTCTCGATATTTTGACTGCACACAGTCAAAAGACATGCTGATGCAAGACGGAGACCGGATCCTGCCTATGGAATCGGGGACAAGGTCTGGTTGTCATCAAAACTACTACCTCGACATCTTCATCCAAACAAGCTGGCCCCCAAATTCTATGGGCTGTTTTCTATCAAAGAGGTCATAAATCAAGTGGCTTATCGACTCCAGTTACCAGACTCCTGGAAAAGGATTCATACTGTCTTTCACACTTCCCTGCTCAAACCTTATCTTTCTTCCACTACGTCAACTCATCGACCCAATCCTGTGTTAGTCAATGATCACATAGAATTTGAGGTTTCCAGGATCTGTGATTCCAGATATAGAAGGGGTCGCCTACAGTACCTAGTGGAATGGAAAGGTTATCCTCCCAGTGAACGAACATGGGAACCTGTCTCCAACATGAATACCCCTCGTCTTGTGCGGAAATTCCACCTGACTCATCCAGGCAAGCCTGGTGGATCAAGATTTAGAAGGGGGCATTCTGTCATGAATCGCCACTTGCACCCCTTCTGGACCTCATGCTCCATTTTGCATCGTAGCACAGGGGCAGTGTTCCTTTCAACATGGCCGCCGCAATGATCATGGTACACTCCAGCTTTTACGCCAGAACAATGGATCTTTCAAAAAGAGCACGCTCCCGCAGCGCTCTGAGTCTCAACGCTCCGGTACGAGTCCGCAGCTAGTGTGCCTAGTGATTCTTCCTCGTATCGCTGATTCCTTGAACCCTTTTCCCTTCATCCCTGCACTTTGTGCGTTTCTCGCATTCCTGACCGCCCTCTCTTCCTTCCTGGTTCCTTACCTTACTCCACGCCCACAACCGCATGTAGCCTGTGAGCAGCTTCTCCCTTCCTGGTTCCGCGCCTTACTCCTGGACGTTGTCGTTCCGTGTTTCCTGGTATTCTGAACTCTTCCTCCGTCTCCTACTACGCTTCACGCTGGATATTGAGGATCACCGACCGTACCTGTTCAAGTCAAGGACAGTCCGGAAATCGGAGAAACCCAGAAAGAAGAAACCAACGCAGGACGAACAGGTAGGATTGGGTCTTGAGTGTGACAAATTGATGGTTTAGAAACAGATATTTACCCCTCGACCACTGGTTCCCGTCAGTGGATTTGTCACACTACCGCTGTCTGGATTCAAACCTGCAACTCCAAAATGTCCCTCATGGACCCACATGCTCGCTGTATGTAGTTTCCTGTTATTGGGCATGATACAGAGCAATGTGGTGCTTATCCGCCCATGAACCGGAAAGCGGTGAAGGAACGATCGGCTAAACTGGTGCTCAGTAGACTGCTGTCCAAATCGCTGGCAAAGTCTGTATTAAAATCCTCTGAGCAGTAGACCAAGAGGCCTACTCCTGAAAAACATTGCGAAAGAAGGTGTCACAAAAAATCAAAAATGGTCACGCTCGCATAGTGAGTCCCACCAATCTATCCTGTCATTGTTGCACAAAAAGAACAGCTGACACAGACGTAATTACGACTCGTCTGACAAAAAGTGTAAATTGTACCCGATGAAGGTGAGTCGAGGGAGGAGTGGGAAGATTTCAAAAGGCAAATGTTGTACGTTTTTGAGAAGGCCACAGTTAGTAGGGTGCCAGCTACAAAGCCGCAGGTGGATTCTGCTCTGACCATGTCTGGTTCATCTGGCAATAAGGTAGCCAAGGGAGGTCAAATGTGCTCGACCTCCAAGGAGAAACCTACTCCAGTTCTGATACCGCTGACGCTCAACCGCAAAGCTCCTTGACCAGCAAAGGTTTTGCAGGATTGAAGTTATGTACAGGAATCGTGATCTCTTTTCTACCACTTGATCCAATTGTCTTCAGTTATGTGGGTGACCTGGTCTCTTTTTAGATGGAACTGCTGATGGGCACCACTGTGGGTCCACTGCAGATTTTATGGCGCACCAAGCGGGGTTACTAGAACTGGCAGAGGGACTCTGTGATGCCAGCAGACTAGATATGCCACCGCATGTAGATTTCCAACAGGCGTACCCTTGCATGCATCCGAACGCTCAATACTGCAAGGCAGTTGAGAAGGCCCTTGTGACGCTCTGGCTCAGAGCCCTGTCGAGGACCTTATTACAGTACGAATTGAACGATGGCCTCGACTTAGGACCGTAAGCGGAATGCGCCTTGCCTTTTCAATGTCACCAAAGTGGACCCCATCATGTGCCTGTGGCAAACCCCTTGTTGAACACCGGCGGTCGATGTGGAATTAACAAAGAAATGGAAGCCACCAAGAGGCGATCTTTCACATCTAATTCCAGAGGGGTTTGTGGTGCAGGCTGTGACGGTTAACTCCAGGCCCTTAACTTTTACCTGAAACCACTGCACGGACAGTCGAAGAAGGTTGACGCTTTGGCAAGGAAAGTGTTTCCGTCATCGAGCATGGCCTTAAAGGCCACCAAAGCCTCTTGTGCACGTCTTCTGTGGAATACCATTAGGGAGACAGCTGACCACTTCCCAGTAGGTGAGATTAAGGACGGGTCTGGATACTGTGCATGATAACAAAGAGATGGCCTGCCAGGCACTTCACACGGGATTGGATGTCGCAGACTGCGTGGCTTGTGCCATGGGCATGTTGACAGCGTTGCGCAGGTCTGCCTACCTTAGGAGCTCAGGGTTTACCCCAACGTCCAAACAAACCTGGACCTGATCTTCGATGGTGAACATTTGTTTGACCCCAAAGCTGATGAGTCCTTCAAGAAGTTTAAAGACTCGAAGTTAACGGTGAAGTCGCTCTGGCTGGCAGTGCAGCAGAAACTGGCAAAGCAGAATGTTACTTTTGAGTCGAGAGGGCGAGGCTATAGGTGGTATTTCACGTTCCCTAGAATAGCACAGCTCCCCCAGGCCAAACTGGGGCAGCGTCGGATCCGGAGGCCAGGGAGAGGCACAGGAGCGTAAAGGCAGATAACGCATGCTGTTGCGTCGAATGAACCCACGTCTCAGAAGCCTCTTTGAGGTTTCCCCCAATACATCTCATGTTGGAGCAAGTGTCTCCGGGTTCTTGAGCATAATGGAAAGAGATCACTTCCGATGATTGGATCCTTCAATTGGTCGAGCTGGGCTTCTGCCTACCATTTGTGAAGCGACAACCAGGCAGACCGCCACCACTCATCCGACAGAAGGAACAGGAACTCCAGGAGGAGCTGCAAGCCCTTCTGTTGAAGGGAGCAGCAGAGGAGGTGCCAGTATAGGAGAAACACTAGTGCTGGTATTCCCGACACTTCCCGATTCCCAAGAAATTGGGATGACTCCATAACATGCTGGACCTCAGGGCCTTTAACAAATTCCTCAGGAAAGACAAATTCAGGATGGTGACATAGAGGGTGATTCTCCAGGGTCTGCAGCTCCAAGACGGTCTTTTGTTCCTGAACCTTCAAGAGGCACATTTCCACTAGCCTATACACAAGAAGCATAGGCGATTCCCGAGGTTACTCATTGGCGACGCCCATTACCAATTCAGGGTGCTCCCCTTTGGCTTGACCTCTGCACCCAGCGTTTTTACCAAGCTGATGGCAGTGGTGGCGGCTCATCTCAGGAGATCTGGTGTCTTCATATTCCTGTACTTAGAGGAGGACTGGCTGATCTGGACTCGGTTGCCAGATCAGATTTCGAGGCACCTCAAGGACACCTGCTTGCTGCTACATATCTTGGGTTTCGAATGGATTGTGTCCTCCAACGTAGTCCACATCTTTGACAAGTAATGTCCACAACTGTGCACAATACATGTCAAAGGTGTGGACTACCTTGGAGGAACATCCAGTTGAAAGAACGCTACCAGTTAGTGAGTAACTTGTTCTTCTTCCTGAACGTACAAAAATTAATTTGAGCGCTCTTGGACACTCGGGAAGGGAAGGCAACCTCCCAAGAAGAGAGTCAACGTTCCGAAGATGATCACTTTTCTAGGCTTCCAGCAGTCTTCCAGCATCTGCTTTCCTGCATCTGTTTGGCCTCATGGCATCCTATATGTTCCTAGTGCCACAGACAAAGCTACTGAGGAGATCCCTACAATGGCTTCTCAGGAGCCAGTGGTCGCAGTCCTCTGGTGAGATGTCGGATGTGCTTCAAGTGTCGAGGTGAAGCAACAGGATGAACATGCTGACAGGAGAACCTCTCTGGGTCCCATGGCTGGAGGCACACATGGTCACGGATCCTCTGCGAAGGGCTAGGCGGCCCATAGCCAGCTTTTTCAAGTCAGGGGCCACTGACCGCAGAAGGAGAAATCTTGCAACATAATCTGTTGGTGTTGAGGGCAGTCAGACAGTTTTTGCGTCCTCTCTACAGGGGGGAAGCATGTCCTACTGCTTTTTTTTCATTTTTTTTTTTTCATTTTTTTTTCATGCGCTTTCTTCATTTGTACATCATCTCCAAGAACATAAGATACAGATTTCCAAAACATATAAATGTTATCTTTTTGAACTGTTCTTTTTTGCGACCGAAATCTGTAAGGACTCAGAGACAACCACAGAATGTTAACATGAACACAATTTCAAACCCCTCTAACTTAATTAACAAAGAAATCATTATTTGTGACATATAAGTAGTCCATGCATTTCATATCATCTCCTCCCTGAGGCCTCCTCCCCGTTGATATTCCTTGAGATCCTCAGTCAAAGTATTGAACATTTTCCCAGCAGACAAGGTCTAGGATAGTGATGTTCCCTATCTTTATCATATTCATATAGCCACACTTTAAGGAATTTCTGGTATGTTCCATTTACTCCAGGGCGCACACTTTCTCCATAGCTGCTACCCCACCTTCAAATCTTAACCCACCCTGGACCACAACTGAACCCTCTTCCTTTTTCCATCCATGAGCAAGTGTCAGTCTTCCTACTGTCAATAAATGTGAGCATGTCCTACTTATAACTGACAGCACAGTGACCGTGCATTAACTCAAAAAGAAGGGAGGTGTGAGATCACATGCCCTGTGTAGTTAGGCCATGCAAAAATGGTTCTGGATGCTGGAGAACAATATCTCTGTGTCTGCAGCTCATCTGGCAGTGTGGAGAATGGGCTCGCGGACGCTGTCAGCATGCAGCGCTTATTCTCCCATTAGTGGAAGTTTTGCCCGGAGGTTTGCGACGAAGGATAACACAAAATGGAAACAGTTCTGTTTGAGGGAATTTCCTTCGAATGGGGATGCTGGAGGATGCGTTTCTGGTGGAGTCGACCTTTGAACTCAACTGTGCGTTCCCGCTCTTACCAGTCATTCCTTGGGTTCTCAGGAATGTGTATCACCTCCCCATTAGTTGCAGTGCAGAGCTGATTCCTTGCACCAATCAGTGTCTGCCTTTTCCCCAGGAGGAGGACTACACAGCTGGTAGGCTATAAAAACCCTTTTAATCCCCCCTTTCCAGCATGGTTCTACTAACAGTCTGATGTTTTACAGGCATGTGGGTTGGAAATTCGATATTCTGACCTACAGGTTAGGTTATGCTACTTTGAGTTGCTGGCAGCTGCTGGGTTGTGGGGCTGGCTCGAATTTCATCTGTGTCACGGTTTTCCTTTGTTTTCTTTTCTTTGGATCCGGTACAGGGTTTCTGGGAGTTGCGACATAAAAACATAAAAGGAGAACTGTGGCCAGCAACTGTACCTGGAAGCATTGAGAGCATATAAGTGGCATCAGTGTTGTCCTTTGCACAAGGGCAGGATTGTTCGGGAACCAGTGACACCCCAACTCCCACTTTGCATTCCTGGGACAGGGCTTGTTTTGGGTTTTGTTTTAGAAAGCCTCCTGCTCCAGACTAAGAAGGGTCCCCCCTTCACGGCCCACTGTGCAAGAGTCCATATTGTGACCCTGTCACACAATCCATTGAAGGAGAAATTACTTACCAGTAATGTACTTTCAATGTATTCTTCTCCTACAGGTTCCTCATCACCTTCCCAACCTGCCCCGCTTGGAAGTTCATGGTTCTTATTTGAGGTCTGTTGTCACACTCCTGTGTGTAGATGACGAAGGAAGATGTTTGTTTCCCAAGTTGACCTTTTTTCATGATTTGTTCGACTGTGGCTATGATTATTGGAAGGTTAGTTTATTTGGCCTTCTCCGTTGGTTAAATGTTAACTCTCGCAGGCTGAGCCTGGGGTGAAAAAGCGGGGAACTGAGGTAAGGGGTCATAGTGCATCCCTTTAGTACGGCCATCACCGTCACATCTGGAGTTGCGGTGTGGCGCGGCCAAGCACAAGGGCGTTGAGTGATGGTGTTGAGCCGCACTATGCCCCCTGTCGAAAAAACTTCTGAGCAGCTGACACTGGATGGCCATCTGTCAAGATGAAGAATCTGTGGGAGAAGAATGCACAGAAAGAACATTACTGGTAAGTAATTCATCCATCTCAGGCAAGCAGTTAAGCTGAGAAAATTAACAAACATATAGAGCTTGACCAGCAATAGATTGTTCACACAGATAAGTACAAAAATACTTCTAATTCATTTAGTAACACATGCTCTGCATGTAAAGATGGCTGCCGCCTGGGATCCAGGAAGCATCTGCAGCAGGGCTCTGTGCAGCCTGCATCATGATTGGGCACTTATAAGGAAGGGACTCCAGCCGGCTGGATGGCTCAGCCGGCCTGTCCTGAAGGCCTGTATTTAAGGCTCAATTCGCTCCCGGCCGCTCTCCACTATAACCCGACCAACCAGGATTGAGACATGTCTAAAATACTGTGCTTCGGATAGTAAATCTCCCCATATGATGAAGGTAAGCCTGTATCCCATGACACAACTAAAGACCATGCTTTGATATGCATGCTTGCATCTGCTGCTCGCATCACTATCTGCCTTACCTGTGCCACTGTGATCCCGCTCCCTACACCTAGCCCCTTCATCCTGCCCACCTGCCTGACCACGTTCTGTCTTGCTCCCAGAGCTGCTGCCTCACCCATTGCTAAGGACTCCACCTTGCGACTAGGATCAAGTGCATCTCCCGAGAGCATTGGCCTGATCATGCTGCCCAGGCGCACATCCAATTCACATGAATGTACCTCACGGGTTGCAACAGGGAGATGAGCTCATCAGGCCGCCGAGCGCCCAGATATGGCAATATCCCCAAGCACTAAACACACCTCTGCTTGCCAAGTAATATTGAAAAAAAACCTCTACCCACAAATCTGGCACTTCACTCGAGCACCAGGCCAGGGTGCCCTACTAGCAACAAGGCCCACCAGAGGATGCAGGAAGCCCTCACCTGTTACCGCTTTACCACACGACCCACAACTATTGCCCTCAGAAACAGCAGACTTTGTCAGAGGACCTGCTGCATGTCCCCCCCTTCTCCCCCTCTCGTGCTTCCAAACCAGGGAAAGAAGAAACATCTGATTGAGAGCGCATATGCGTGCAACCCTCATCCGGAAACTGACTTCTGCTTTTCTCCCTATGACCCCAAGCAGCCAATGAGCAACAAGCCTGCACTTGTAGGACAACCCACGACTGTGAGCAAACAAAATCTCTGTCCTATTCAGGCCCCCAAATCGCCCACTACCCAGGCCAACAAGGCTGGCCAATGCTGACCTGTTAAGCCTGTTAGGCCTGCTCTACCTGCCTACCTGCTACCCCTTCCTCCACCGTATCCACAATTATATTACCTAGGTCTCCTGTGCCACCACTAAAAGGGGCACTGGTCAATGCAAGATCCATACCCGCACATGCCCTGGACATTAACAACCTCTTCACTACACTAAACTTAGATGTACTAGCCATTACAGAAACTTGGCTACATGCAGCTTCTGGCCCAGCGTTGTCCCTAGCAATCCCTGCTGGATTTACTGTATTCAGAAGCAACAGACCTGATGCCAGAGGCAGAGGTGTGGCACTGATTGCAAATGATTCCCTCCCTACAAGACAATCCAATACCTCGATGGAGGGAACTGTGTCTTTCTATTTGTCAAACTCACTAGCTTGCCTTCTGACGCCATGTCCCTCCATGTCATTTAATGCCTGCCAGGCCCACCCTTTAACCAAAGAAGAGGACCTCCTACACACCATTGGCACCATATGAATCCTACTATTAAAACCATTCTCCTAGGGGACGTAAACCTGGGCCTCAATTATCCATCTGACCTCAACGCTACCTCAGTGGCCAACTCTCTCAGTGCTATAGGCTTTAAACATTGCATTAGTGCCCCTACCCATGTCAAAGGTCGTACTCTAGACTTGATAGCAGATCTTATTTTGCCAGGTATCTATCTACACAAACACCCCTTTTCTGTGGTCTGACCACCACATTGTGACCTTCACCATCTCGCCGACCTGGCACACCACCCACACCCCTCCTTCCCTTCTGCCTTCATGGGCCCGCTGCTACTGTAAACTCACCAAAGACTGTATTGCGCCCCTGTTGAAGGCACTTCATCTAGACCCCCTCCACACAATTGACACCAGTGTACTTGCTGGCCTCTACTTGAAGACTCTAACAACAGTAGTGGACACCGTTGCCGCATTAGCCTTCCGGACATGTCAGCTCCTCGTTCACTGCTGACCCCCAAGAGCTTTGAGCTAAAAGAAAGTCTGGCTGAATCGAACTGGAAAAGTCACACACAGCCACCGAGAATCTGCTGTTCATGACAGCATCCAAGCGCTATAGACAAGCCATCATTTTGGTGAAATCCACATCCTACCATACTGGAATCCCCAACGCAAAGTTGAACACCCGAGAGGTATTCACAATTGTCAGGGAGTTGGAAGCCCCTGCCACCCTCCCCGCCTACTATTACCAAAGATGAGGCATGGTGCATGAATATTCAAAGTGCTATGCTTGATAAAATTGACTCCCTGCACAAGAAAATCCTCCACAAACAATCTCTACTCAAAACCCCACAACTGCCAGCCCCCACCATCTTGCCACAAGGCGCAACCTGTCAGGACATCCCTGTTTCGCTTCAGCAAGGTCTGAGGGACGGAAGTCGCAACCATCCTTAAGAGTCTCAAACCATTGAGGTGCAAAGGTGACATTTGCCCAGCCTACATCATTAAGGATTGCTCAGAAGCCTTGGTCCCCTTCATCACCAGCTTCATTAATGCCTCCTTCTCCTCGAGCTTAGTCCCTGCCAGCCTTAAGGAAGCCTGTGTACTCCCACTGATTAAAAAATTAAAATAAACTTGACCCCTCTGACCCAGACAACTACCGGCCGATCACAACTGTCCCTTTTCTATTGAAAATCTTAGACAGAGCGGCCTACATCCAAATCCAGCACTACCTGGAAACCAACTACTTCCTGGGAATGCACCAGTCTGGTTTCCGGCCAGGCCATGGAACTGAATTGGCCCTGCTTGATCTGAATAAACAGCTTGCTGAGATCAGAGAGGAAGGGAAACCTGCCCTTCTCCTTCTCTTGGATCTCTTGGCTGCGTTCGATCTGGTCGATCAGAAAATCCTCTGTCACCACCTTACCACTTCAGCCATTTTTCTCCGGAAGCCATAACTTGGGTAGCATCCTTTCTACAGGACAGATCAATTAGAGTGTTTGATAAGAATGCTGGTGCTCCCCCAGCACCGATCATGTGCGGTGTGCCCCAAGGTTCCTGTGTATCCCCGACCCTCTACAATATATATACCAAACCTCTATTTGACCTTTTAGACTCCATCGGCATAGCCTACAAAACTATGCCGATTATACACAAATCCTCCTCGCCCTTTCTGGTTACTACCTCGAAGACACACACACTTTAAACACGGCTTACTTCACAATCAAGGCCTGAATGGCAATGCTCCGCCTCTGCCTAAATGATGAAAAAACAGAGATCCTGTTGGTAGGGCCCCCAGCAGTGATCAAGAAGCTCATTTCCCAATATGCCTCCTTCAACATTGATGGCTTTCAAATCCCGGTCGCCTCTTCGGTGAATACTCTGGAGTTTCTACCTTGATACCCACCTTTTGATCACACACCATGTGAATGCCATTGCCTCCTCTGCTGCGCCGCCTATATGTCAAAACTGATTAATGCATCCAGATCGTTCTTATCCCCAAACAGCCGTCTCACCATTGCCCGAGCTGCCATCAGGTCAAGGCTCGACTACTGTAATGCCATTTTTGCTGGCACCTCATACAGAAGATGCAGGTGATCCAGAATAACGCTCTCCAAGCTGCTTTTAATGTTCTGAAAAAAGATCACATCTCGGCCCCAAGAAGAGGTGCCACTGGCTCTCGATTTGAGAACGGATCATCTTCGAAACTTTGTCTATTACACATAGATGCCTCACCACTGAGCTCCACCCTACTTGTCACAGAAAATCACAAGAATGCATTCTTTCAGGCCCCAGAGATTGTGCTATACACACCGGCTCGTCCAGCAGAAATTCAAATGAACAAGAAGGAGAGGCTCAAGCTTCCCCAATGCGCAAGCAAATCAATGGAACTCTCTTCCACCTGCCTTGAGAGCCAAGCAATCGTACTGGGCTTTCCGGAGAGCCTTCAAAACCTGGCTGTTCGCATAACTCCGCTTGGGACCCTCCCAGCTGCATGGACTCGACATTCCTTGCATGTAACTGGTTCTATAACAGCGCCTTGATGCCCTTGGGCTTAGCGTGTGTCATAAATGGAAAAATAAATACATTAACAGGTAAGTAAATCCCCCCCAAATACTTGTACACAATTAGTTTGGTTTCCAAATTGGAACACTCTTCCACTTTAGAATTCAGACAGTTCAAGTATCAGTTCAAACAATATACTTTAACAATAACCTAATGTTTTGAGCTAGTGTTGGTCACTCTTCCCTTCTCTCTTTCTTTTCCCTCTTCTTGTCTTTCTTTCTTCTTCTCTCTTCATCTTGGCTTAATTATTGCTCTGTAAAAGGAACTTTGTTATGATATGTTGTATTTTAACATTTGTTTATTATGATAAGTTGTATTTTAAAGGTTTGTAATAAACCAAAATAAAAATAAAAAATAACCTAAAGTCGGATGACAACACTACACATTTAGCAATGGCTTTATAAGGTTAAAGGGCACACCAACACTTTGACATTATGCTTTAGAAGTCCAGACCTTCTTTAAGGAACACAAGTTAAACTAGGTCCAAAGGACATAACCTAAGTTAGATTCCTTTTGCAACATTTTGCAATAGTCTTCACAGTTCTCCTTAAAGAGTTTGATGCAACAGTAGTCCTAGAGTCTATGCAATAGATTTGTATTATATTTAAGTTGGGTATTGTGGGAAGGGGAACACATTAATCTAGTCATCAAGGGAAACCTCAAGCAGGATACTGTGACAAATACAGGAAATGTATGCCTTCTGTCCAAGAGGAAGCCACCCCCTTTGAGACTGGGGAGGTAAGCCCCTTAGGTAATAACAACCCTAGGGAATAGGGCAAGCGGAATCCCAATGGGGATGAACCCCCCCACCTGCCTCTGTGGACAAGGAATGCCAAAGTAGGATTCCCTTTCACCTCCCCTCAGTGTAAAGTCCCATGCATTTATTGGTTATAATGGAGCCGAGCAGAGTAACCATGTGCCAGGCCTCTTTAAGGTGGATGGCTTGGTCTCTTACCTAAATCTTTTGCAGCCTCATTGTGAAACCCAGAACCACTAGGATTTGGCCCTTCACTCCATGGTGGGTATAAAATACACTGCCCCATCAAAGGAGAGGGAGACTAGCCGAGGCAAGCGGTATGCTGGCATGCACTGCTGCTCAAAGGAGAAAGTCCTGCACCATCAGGAGGAGGAGAACGGGAAAGCCACGCAGCCAGCTTTATTGGCAGGGACCAAAGGCAGTCTGCAGAATACTGCCTTTTCATGATGGTGCAAAGCCCCCTGAGCTTGGGACTGCCGTGGGAGGAAACTGCATACTGCACCGGAAGATGTACCAGCGTTCTGCTCTTCCAGCACAGAGGAGAGGACCGATGTGAAGCAGCGGACCACGCGGTCCTAATCCATGACGAGAACGCTGGTCAGTGCATCCAGGGACAATGCCTCCACAAACGAGCACCACTGCTGAAGCAAAGGTAAACTTTGTTGCCGGGATAGTGGGTGCAGGGCGATGAGACAATGTCATAGCCCAAATGGGACTGATAGCCAGAAGACCCCAGGAGTGGGGGTTTGGGGTGGGTGGTGATTGGTTAGAGACACTGCAAGCACAGTGGGCCGTGTAGGCCCATAGCCCACACGAGGCTGATATCAAGAAGACCCCAGGAGGGGGTAAGAGGAAGCACAAACAAAGCTGGGCCAAGTAGGCCCATAGCCCAAATAGAGATGATACCCAGAAGACCTCAGGATGGGGTAAGAAAAACCGTAAACCCTATGAGGCCCATGCAGGCACATAGCCCACCCGGGGCTGATAACTAGAAGGGGACAAGAGAGACTGCATCCAAAGAGGTGCCAAGGAGGCCTGTAACTCAGACAGGGCAGATACTTGGAGGAACCCATAAGGGGACAAGATAAACTACTACAAAAGTCAGAATCAAAGTTTGGATAAGCAAGTCCATAGCCTACCCAAGGTTGAAAGTAGGAGTATCCAACCGAGAACATGACGAGAGTGGTGTTTTGTCATTCCCAATAGCCACAAACCCAAAGAATACATTTGGATTGATATATCCCCAGGATCGGGTAAATCAAGAACTGTTTGGACTAGCTCCTAGATTGTAGGCATGTCTAAAAGAACCTTAGGAGACAATTTATTTTTTGTCTTGTTTGCTCATGGGAATTCCCATAGCAAGATTTGGAAGAAACACTTTTGTTGGTTCACAGAATATATCAAACCAGGAGCTGGACGGAACGCGTCGACCGTGCGGAATACTTGACTGTGGCATTCAAGCCGGCAACCTAAAAGTTATACCTTGGATGATCTACAAGGATTTGGATCCAATGAGATGACACAAACCATAACTAAGGGACGCTACTGAACAGACCTCATAATCGGCGTATTAAATACAAGAATTTTTCACGAAATCATCCACCTCCAAGAGAGGAAGTACTTTCTCTTGTACATGACAGGTCAATTTATTGTTTGGTAAATGGTGGACTATTCAATCAACTCAGGCAATATAACCTAATGACAGAGGCATTGACGCACAAAAAAAGTTATACTTTTGAATAATACTTTATAATTTAGGATCATACAGGAATTGAAGAATAGCGGAGGGCGCACAGCTAGTTTCTTTAGTGTTGATTGAGTTAATATCTGTTCAGTATTCGCTTAGACTTACTTAGAAGGGTGCAGCCCATAGTACTGTGCCACCGTGTTGGGCACACGTTATGTGCTGAGAAAGAAAGGACCTAGGCTAAATAGCCATCGGTGTGGGCCGCACTCCTAAATTTACCTAATAGGGTTTAAAACATTTGGTTGAGATTATAACATGACAGTAAAATCAAGTTCCATAGTTTTTCTTCAAAAAGTGCTTTTATTTAGCAAGTTAATCCTTTGTACTTTCTTTCTTTGGGTTAACGAATGGTTAAACTTCACCAAATCGTTATTTGCTGATACAATGGCAAAGGAAAAATAACCTAGGGCTAATGCATTTAGGAAAGGTAACTTTCCTTCTTCAGAGCCAGGTTAAATGCACAAAAAATCTTGCTGTTAGAACATTTAGAAAAACATCAGGTATGCATGCATTCAAAAAAACAGGGTACCCACAAATAACAAACACATACATATAACACAGAGAGAAGAGAACATTAAATAGTCAGTAAATTGTATATATCACATTGTGCATATATGATGCAGAATTATTTAAGCCAGGTTAACTCAAAAACATAATAATAATAAAGTTGTGTTTAAGTAAAATCCTCCAGTAGCTCTGAATCACGTATTAATTCACTAATCCACCTAGTGTTCTATGGCAAAGTCCTCAGTGAGATATTGCTTGCTCATATGTCTAAAGAGTAAAGTGGTGTCATATAAATCAAAAAACTTCGCCTTGTGGTGTCACTAACCTGAAAATGTTAGAAGCGAGCGTTCAGTTTGAAGCGTTCCTTCCCAGAACGCTGCAAGACAAAATGGTATGCTGCATTTAGTTCTGGCCGCTCGTGGTCTGTTCTAACGTGCGCTTATCTATGTGAAAGTATTGACCGCTTACTTTGTAAATGCTTGACACTCTCAAACGATGTGCTTCTCCGATTGCGGATAGCTTGAAAGCTGTACTCACGTCTGTGTATGCATATCTAACGTTGCCATGGTGATGTGCATACCAAGATGGCGGATCAGGGGTACGTGAAATGGCCATTTTGGTGTGGGCAATTACAAAATCTGGTAATCGTGTTTCGGCCGATACTTGGCAAGACCATCTCTTTAAAAGTTGGGATGATGTCAGCGATAAGGAGAGAATCCCCTCTCTACGTTGTTATGACGTTACTGTCGTATGATAGTGAAGTATGTGGATGCGAGCGTGTAATTATAAGAAGAAGAAACTGAGGATAATAAACTTCTTAAGGGAATATTGAGTAAACACTTGGAGTAAGAACCACTCTAAACAGAGAGCTATATAAACCTTTGGAGTAGATTGTGAGTAACAATATACACAAATATAACACGGTGAATGAATGAACTGAAAACAAACAAAACAATACCAAAGAATGTATTGTGTATGCTTATACATACAAAGCAAACTAAATTTAGTTCTCTGTGAATTGCATGGGTTAGTTAACATACAATCCATATTCCACTTTGTGGCATATAGCGCTTGTTGTTACAATACTGCTGAGTACTTGGATGCTCAAAATTGACATGTCTGAAAGACAGGTTGATTGGATATTTTATAAGAAACAATTAAGGTCTAACTCGTCATTCATTCCTCGAGGTGACAATGCTTCCAGTCTGTCAATCCAAAAGGATTCTCTTTGTTGTCTCTTCTTCTTGGTATCCGTGCAGGTATTCACAATGACTTCCAATACTTGAAATTTGATTTGTGAGATGTTGTGCTTCTTTTCATTGAAATGTTTAGCTACTGCTGAATTAATGTTTTTGTTTCGAATGCATGACTTGTGCTCATTAAGACGAATCCGTACTTTTCGTCCTGTTTCGCCCACGTAGTCCAGTCCACAAGAACAGCGTATGCAATATACACAGTTCTCCGTGTTACATGTGGCGTAGCATTTTAAAATAATTTTTTCTCCTCTGTATGGGTGTAACACAAAGGACCCTTTTATTATGTTACTGCAGTTGCTGCAGTTCAGACACAGATACGTGCCAGTTCTTTTTGTTGAACTTCTTCTTGGTTTGTCAACGCGTGTGTTCACAAGAAGGTCTCTTAGGTTGTTAGATCTCTGATAAGCGAATGTGGGTGGATCAGTAAACAACTCTTTGGTTCTTTCATCTTTGGTCAAAATTTGCCAATGTTTGTTAATGCACCTCTTGATTTGCATACGCTGGGTTGAGAATTTGGACACGTATACCAGAGATGGTGATGTTTTAGTATCTTTAGGAGTCAGAGTGCTTAATCTTGTTTTGGTTGCTACTTTCTCTGTGGCCATTTTGATATCCTCCTCGGGATATCCTCGGTCTTCCAATCTCTTACTTAATTTAGCTAGTTCTTGCTCAAACTCACTTTGGTCACTGATAATTCTCTTGAGGCGAAGCATTTGTCCGTAGGGTAGATTGCGTAAAGTGTTCTGAGGATGAAAACTCATCCGGTGCAGTAAGTTATTCCTATCTGTAGGTTTGGAAAAAAGAGTTGTGGTGATCTGCTGATTATGTACTTTGACTTGTATGTCGAGATAATGTATCCCAGGGTTCCCTATTTCAGAGGTAAATTGTATCCGGTGGTCAATACTATTGATGTATTGAAGAAATTCATTCAATGTTTCTCTTGTGTCCTGCCATATACCGAAAATATCGTCGATATATCGTACCCACACTTTGAGCTTGTCTTTCCATTGCGCTTTTTCTAAGATGTTCATCATTTCAAAGCGATACATGAAAGCATTGGCATATGACGGTGCCATGGTTGCACCCATGGCTGTGCCTGATGTTTGAATATAATAGTCATCCTTGTATCTGAAATAGGAGTTTGTAGAGATGAAAATCAGGAGAGACATGATGAATTCTTTGGCTGCCCCTATTTCTCCTTCTTGTAAGAGGATCATACAGGCCCATCCTTGAAAAGGACCCAAGTGGGTCGAAACATGTGTTGGCTTATCAAATGGGTTTTGTAAATATATCACATGCTTGAAGGGCTTCTACAATTGGCTTTGAAAACATTTAATGTGAGCAATTAAACAAGTAACCCTACCAAGGGCTGCATAGATTTTGTGTTGACATTTTGTTTAGCAGAAGAAATATCCTTATGACTGTGGTACTGTTCTATATACTCAAATAATGAAAGCACACACTCCTTACAAAACATTGGGCATCCAGCAGCTGGAACAGACTTGTTTTCTTTTTTGAGAACTCTTTGATGGAGGGGTCAGAAAACCAGCCACTGCCGTTTTAATCCAGGGGGAAGAGTAACCCTTTTTCAAGTCAAAACTTACATTATCTTTCTTTTTATAGAGATAGGACAGAGGTTAGACTAGCTTAGGTTTCACAGAGGACTGAGTATTTTCTTTAACCTCCTGACCAGCACCCATTTGTTGTTTTTTAGAGCAGGGCCTAGATATGGATTTCTTGAATTTGAACAAAAAGTTGTGTTCAAACAAGTCCACTTGTACGTCTCATATATCTGACCTACCACAATAACAGGCCCTGGTTCCACCACCAAAAGGCAGCTCCATGAAGCTTCAAGAACGGACTTTATACCCATGGATTATACCCGGGACCAGGGGGACTCTAAAACAGGTATACACCCAATCCCCTTGAACTCTTAATCATGACATCAACAACCCCTTTTAATGAAGGACCGTTGGGGACATTTGTTCTCGCCACTGGTTGTTGCTAGTCTTGTCCTTAGGTCACTTTCGGTGTCGGTTTGGTTCTGGCTAAGTGGCTATTCTGAACTCCAGTTCATGGATCCTTAGGCATACCATAGGCTGGACCTTACGATTCCAATGATGGACATCTACTTCAACATCCAAAACGAGATGGGACCTTGTCGATGTGGTAGAGTGACAATGCAATTGAAGAGACACTGCCAAAGGTCAAGAGACACAGTGTAGCAGGACAGAGGAACACTTGCCCAAGCACACCCTCTCCTTGATGAAGAGCAGCAACAGCAAGGGGACAAATGCCCAGCCTCATAGTGAGTGACTTAGATTTCCAGCCCCAAGGCTAAACTGTCTGTGTAACGCAGAGGTCTTCAAATTGTGGGGCGCAGTTTTTTTTAATGGAAGAAAACAGAGCGGGGCAGTGGGAGCCCTGGGCAGGGGTGGCTTGTCTATAATGGGTGAGGGGGTGTTGACCCAGTGGCCCCCTTGCCCATTATGGAAGAGCCGAGGAACCAGCCCAGTGAAACACTGTGCGTTCCCTCAGCTGCTTTTTCCAGCTGAGGCAGCGCTCCTGGGCTGGCTGAACTGTCAAAGGTAAACAGTTTCCCTTTGACAGTTCAGTTCCCCAGTCGTACATGCTCAATGAGCCATGCAAGGCTGGGGGCATTTTGCTTTGCCAGCCTTGCATAGCTCATTGGAAATGCTGGCTGGGGAACTGCATGTCTGTATGTGCGAGGGGGAGCTCCTGAACCTCCTCGCACATACGCACAGAGCAGGCAAGAGCAGGGCGTTTCAGCAGCCATGCATTGGCCCCTGCACACATGTGCAGGAACCAGGAAGCTCTTGCTTCCCGATTCCTGTTCATGATGAAGGAGCTTGGGCAATGGGAAGGAAACGTCCAGACCGGGGCATATACTATGTGTATAAATGCGTTCATGTTTGTGTTATGAGCGAGTGAGGGGTGTGGGTGTGCGTGTGTGCGCGTGTGTGTGTGTGTCCCCATTGAGCTGAATTGACGAGTTGGGGATAGTGGAGGAAGGAGGGTTGTACAACAATGGCATTTTAAAAATGCCCTAGTTGCACATTCCCCCTACCCACCTGCCAAAATCATCTCTCCTTCTGAGGCACTGTGGTGCCCAGGGGACAGGTATGATATTTTTTAATGGACAACTATCATAGATGTCCAGTCAAAACTACCATGCTTTCCCCCCAGCGCCTTGCATGCACGCATAATCACCTTGATTGTGTGAGTGTGTTTGTTGCTGTGGGGCCGAGGGCGCAGGGATGGTATCTTTTTACTGGACAGCTATAGAAAAAATACCATGCCTGTCCCCTTGGCCCCCCAGTGCTAATTGCAAACTGTTTGGCTTTTTACCCAATTAAAAAAATATATATGCTCCAAAAGTCGGGATAGTGGTGGGAGCAGGGTGTGGAGAACCCATGGTCTGTGGTGGGGAGGGGAGAACCCAGGGACTGGGTCGGAGTGGGATGAGGGAGCCCACAGACTGTGATGGGAGCAGGTGGGGAAGCCCAGGGACTATACTGGGAGTAGGGTGCGGTGACGGTGCGCAATAGTTCATAGCCCTTTGGACTTACTGTCCATTTGGCATTTTTGGGGGGCCTGGCCCTCTGACATTTTGCTCAGAAAGCCCCAGGCCAAAAAGGTTTGAAGACCACTGGTGTAGTGAATGAATCCTCACTCCCAATCATGCCACCGAGGTACAGGCCTAGTGACTAGTGCCAGAGGATGAGGACAGCAGAGCAGGACTTCAGACTAGATGGGCCTGCTAGTCCAAGGGAAGAATGCACCTGGTACAGGTCTCCCCTGTCGAGTAGAGTTTAGCCTATGCAAAAACTGGCGTGGCAAATCGTTTTCAGAAGCAGTCCTCCATCGTCTGTCTTCTTTCTGCATCTACTTTGGTATCTTGACTCGCCTATGTTCACCGGTGAATGGCTCCAGATCCCCTCCTAATATAAGAAATCCTGGGTTGCGATGACCCAAGCCCACCTTTAGAAAAAACAGCATTATCCAAACAGCGGTGTGGCTGTGCATTGCTTGACAGCCTGTTCCATTAGTAGCTGCCTAGCGACTGACATTACTCTGTCTGAATGTGCATTAGCGCCAGACAATCCCTCTGCGCAGATCCAGCCATTTTACTCCCACCAAGCATTTTCTGGAATTCTTGCACTACGCCTGGGAGAATGCCTGAAAATATATTGACCTTTCCAGCCCTGGCTGGGAGGAAGAAAACCATTGAAGCAAAATGACTACCTCACAGTAAATATATACCTGGGTACGGTAGTGTAACCAAAAAAATGGTTGAGGTGCCACTGCCACCAGCCTGCCTGTGTTGTAATGTAACAAATATTCTAAAATCAAGTAAAGGGGGAAAGTATTTAGCTGCAGTACTCACCATAAATAAGGTAGTGCTGTTACTCAAAATAGCTTTGCACTTTAAGTATTAAGGAGTACCGACAGTCCTTTAAAGATAAGTGGGTTTGAATAATACCTTGGTTCCAAAAAGCAGTCCAGGATCACTCAGATCATCTGCAGATATCCTGGGAGTCCCTTTAAAGCAGATGAAGGGGAGACTGAAAAAAGAAAATGTGCCCTAATATCCGGCATCATAACTGACCTACACTAGAGCGCGACCAAGCACTGCTGTTGCTGTGGTGTCCGGTTTTCACAACTGACCACCCTACCATATGTTCCACTGCATTTGCCTTTCTTTCACAGTCCTTCCCTGACTGTGTGATACAGATTAGGCCTTGGCAAATCTCAATATCTTTTTTTGCTGGCAATTGAAATTGAATGCTTAAGCGTAGCCAAGTCAATGTTGATTCTACTCTAGACAGGATTGCTCAGATATGAACATTAAATGTTCAAGTTTCAAATGCGTTCACTCAGCATTTCAAGCTCAATTAATATTTATTTGTTTTAATTTGTATCATGTGCCACACGCCCACAGAGCGCTAACACAAACACAAACATACACAACATACTAATGCACATATATAAATGTCAGAGCAAGCTCAGTTACAAGTGCTATTACTAATGGCAGGTCAGGGCATAGTTAAACAATAAGCCTACTTCAGTTCGAGACTCAGTTTCAGGTTAGAGGTACCACTTGGTAGATAATGACACATGCTTAAACATAATGACAAATTGCTTGTCCCACAACCCACCTGGCCCTGTTCTCTTGCCTGGCCATGCCAGAACTTTGTTCCTTAAGTCTTCTTTAGGTTTTTCTCAATGTTAGTGTTAATGAACTTTCTACGATCTAAAAAACAATCCCTTACGATTTTATCTTTTATCACCAGTATTTGTGACTTTCCTATTTGAAAATTTCGAGGAATGCTTGAGTTGTTTTTTGAAGTCACTGAGCGTGAGGGATCGAGCAGTACTGGTATGGGTTTATCCACAACACCAGGAGTGGTAATCTGTGAAGCATATGATTGTTCAATGGTAACAGGAAGCGAAAGGGATGTAACTGATTTCAAATTATGCATGACCTTAGATTTCAGATGGGCAGGTTCAGTCAGTACAGTCTGCGAGGATGGTCCGTTCTCTCGGATTGAATATTAGTTGGACAATGTTTGTCTTTTCCATTAGGATGGCATTTTACAATTGGGAATGGGGGTGAGTGTGTTTGACAAGAATTATCCATGTTTACTATGGGGTGCTTTCCAGAAAGTAAACCCATGTACAAAAATCAGAAAACAGATACAAAGAGTCAGTTCATTCATTGAATTCCCACTAAGTACAACTCATTGTGCAGGAGTAACGGTAATCTGAGGAGATTCCTCAAAACTCAGAGGACTGTACTGTAGAGAGTACCATAGGGTCTTGGTTATGCTTTATTATTTCTGCACTGATAGGGGGAGTTACCCTATGGGAGAGAGCGGAAAGGTCAATGTAACTTTTTGGATTGCTTTCTTGACAGGCCTGAACCTCGTTGCTTTATGTGTTACTACTGACTTCTGCAATTATATTCGCTCTCCACTCATGCTTCTCCACTCTTTTTGACTGTTTACTCTCTTTTCTCTCCTCCTTTCCCTTCTCCCTTTTCCTATCTCCTCCCCTTACTTTCTTCTATGCACTTACTCTATCAGAATTGTCCCTGGACCTAATATAATAGCAACCTCGTCTGTTTCCTCCACCCTCCCATTACTGATTTTTTCCTCCCCACTACCCCTCCAGCACTATCTGAAATGTCGTCAGGCCTAGTATGATAGTCGCTTGTTTTGTTCCTCCCCTCCCTTTCTGCACCCCTGTTAGGCAGAAACCTGTGCAGTTCCCTCTGGGACCACTGCAAAAGATTTAAGACTACAGGTGTTTGGCAGTAAACCCACTTGGTAGCAGTCTGTACCACACAGATTCACTTGGTAGCTGTGGCTGAGCAGTCAGACTTCCCTCAAGAAGAGTTAGGCAGTATACAGAGTTTTCACAATAGGTCAAAAGAACACAGTAGAACAAGCAAACACTGACCAGAGCTTGGTGTAAAAGAGATATAAGTATTTATTTAAAACCACATCTAATAAAACACACAGGCACTAATATTAAGCAGTTCAAAAACACGGTCACTAAAAGATATACACTCCCTTCAACGATTAGTTAGACAAGTCTCAAGTAAAGCAACACTTATTTTCAGACAGCGGTGAGCGCTTAACGAAGATGGCACTCTAATCAATTGGTTTATAAGGGAGAGAAAGGCAGAGCAAAGATAGAAACAGATCCCAACACTTTCAGAAGAACACAGTAGGAGAAGAAGGCAGGTTAAAACCGTACAGTCAAATTTAACAAGGCCGGACCCACTTTAAGAGGCTCCGGTCGAAATGTGTCCAAGGTCACACAGTTCAAAGTGCCCAAAAGTCTCGAAATCAGTTCAGAAAGAGTTGGACCAAAAGAAAGGGACCAGTTAGATGGTCAAGGCGGCCAGCCCAGTCCAGAAGGTTAAGGGATTATTATTACCTTGTAGCAATCTTTAGAAAGGGAGGCCTGGCGGACACGGTACCTTAAAGTGATGAGAATACTCCAGCAGGGGTAGTTGTTCCTGACAGCGGATGCAGGTCGCTGCTTCGTATGGGGGAAGAGAGGATCTCGTCGGGGAGGAAGACAGGAGTCCGTTGCACTGCCAGGGAAGAAACCAGCCGCGGAGTTCTCAGTTAAAAGGAGTGGTCCTTTTATTTGCGGTCCAGTGGTAAGTGGCTATCCGGTTGTTGGGGTGCTTGGCACGGGCAATTCGACCACAAGACGTCCTGGGATGCGAGAAAGAGAAGGTAAACTGGTTGTGCCCACCAGTCAGGGGAAGAAGACTCTTCAGCCGGGAGATCTTCTCTGTCGTCGGGAAGTGGTGAGTCGATTCCGCAGGGCTCCACCGGTGGTGTCGTCGTAGCAGGTTGGCTCAGCTTCTCCCTCGTCATATTCTCGGGTCCTGTGGCAACTTCTGAAGTTCCAGTCCCAAAAGCCCTGCTTTTATGCAGCACACCCCCATTCACTCAGCCTAGCTGTCAATCAAACATGCTACTTGGGCCAATCACACAAGAGTGTGACTTGAGTTACCAAGGTAACTCAGTCCAGGGTGCCTAAACCCCCTCCCACATTCCCTGTGATACCCAGACAGAGTGGCACCACTTTTGGAGGCTTCTGTGGAGAAGCCCGCCAAAAAGTGGAACAAAGGGCTCGACTTGGGTTGGAGTCACAGAAGAGAACGCAAACGCCATTTTAGAATCGAGTTCTGGCAAAAAATACCAACCGGCGAATTAATATTAAATAAATAACCCGGCGGTATGTTTGAGGCTATGAGAATTAAATAATTATAGTTGGTAGCCTCGAAAAATGGGAAAATCCCATAGAGATATATTCGCGGTCGAATATAAAAAGTAGTATCCACTGCCACCAGCCAAAACTCGATCAGGGGGGACGGAGACGTGCCCCCTCGACTAACAGACCCCGGGGCAATCGAATTGCCCCGACCAGTACGTCCACAATATGATAGTTTGTACTGGTTTCTGTTCATAATTTGGGACTAGTAAAGCCAATGGCGACTTTACATGCCCTGGGAGACAGTAGTCAGTCCCAGGGTATGGAGTCTATGGTGGGGTGTCACTATGACACCCCTGTGTCACTGCACTGAGGGTGCTGTGTAACACACATATAGTAACAACACATGAGACCCTATGGAGTAAAAGACCTCATTGCCCATAAAACACATTAACAGTCAAAGGAACCCCTCAAATCATGTCCAAGAGTGTGAAGAAAAGAGACTCACTCTTGGCAGGAGAAAAAAACAAACTCCAGAAATCCAGCAAAGCTGCTGGGAGACTCACTAGGTTAGGAAATTCAGCCTAAACAGAGAATTCTCCCCAACACCCCTCTCCCTCACCTTTTGTTTTTCTCCAGCTCTACCAGAAATGTCGTCAGGCCTAGTACGGTAGTCGCCTGTCTGTTTCCATTTCCTTCCCACTCTCCCCCTCCATTCCTTGTCTATGTCTTAGCTCTTGCACTATATGAAATGTCGTCAGGCCGAGTATGATAGTTAATTTCACATCCTTACTGTTCATGGCCTATAAGAATGTGGTTGTATTTTCCCTTGTTCCCTCCCTTGCCTTGAAGCGCTTTGAAACACATTGTGTATAGGCGCTATATAAATAAACAATCATATCATATCATATCAGTTACAGGAGCAACGTCAGAGGCTTTATCCAAGTCCAAGGTCATTTCTGGGTTTCTAAACTGTAGTCTCATTCTCCTCCGTGCGCTAAGTGCCAGGACTTCAGAAAGGTGGTCTCTATTTGCCATTGGGGATTTGGCCATGGCGTTTTGAGTAGCAGGGCGTTCGACTGTGTAGGATGGGAAAAGGGCTTTTTTATGGCTGTATTCTTTTTACAGGCACACTTCAAAAGGCGTTATTGGCCTCCAGATTGTATTCTTTTTTTTAAAGTTTTTTTAAGCCTGAGTTGATAAGTCCGAAACTATATCAGCTTGGAGAAATCATCACCCTCCCTCTTCCAATACCAGAATTACCACAAACTCACCAAGTTATAGGGAGGAGGCCGAGGCCTAGCAGCCAGGATACTGGGTCATTTAGTGCCAGTCGCTGACCTGCAAAAAGCACGCTCTCACAGTTTATCTGTAACACCACCTGCGACGTGTTTTGAGAAAATCTATCTCTTCATCAGGGCTCTCAATGTACAAAAATCTGCTGCAACTAAACAAAGAAAACAATATTTATGCTAAGTGATGTTAGTACTGGGTGCAGTCTCCACATAATTAATGTACTTATATCAAAAGAAAGTCTGTTATCTGCTGCCAATCACATAATCACACACCATATTGTTGTGGTGGAATTAAACCCAAATGTTATACATTCAAAATAGCAATTAAAAATCCAAAATGGAGAGCCACCAGGGGGCGCTTAGATGTGCTGAAGTCTCTCAGCCGATCTCCTCCCCGGGCCGTCTAATTTTGGATTCGGGCCCCCCCAGCCCTGTGGGAGCTGAACACCGATCCCCCCGGGGCTGCCTGGAGTCGTGGAGAGTTAGCGGAGCGAAAACCTGGTGGCCGTGTGTGCCGGGAAGCCAGAGTTTGCAGCGGGCGGAGTATGGTGTGCGCCCCCGCCGAAGGGACCATGCGTTGTTGGGCTGTCTGTCGGTGGGGGAGGGGCAGTGGCTTTTGAGTCGGCCATACTGCCTGAAGATCCCCGTTTGGCGGCATTGTGCATTTGGGGCTTCCTGTCTGGTGTCCTTACGTGAGGAGCCGCTGGACCAGGTGTGGCGAAGCTTTGTCACCGAGGCGTTATTGACAGCTTGTAGCCGGAGATCCCACAGTGAGCAGTGGCCAGCCAAATTTTTGGCTCGCGGCCTGGCGCTCTGGTGGAGGGGGAGGAACGGCGGCCTGCCAATCGTCCTTGAGACCAAAGGAGCCGAGTGCCCGCGGAGGGAGCTACGGGTCCAGAACTGCATCGCTCCACGTCCTGGTGTGGGGTGCCCCAGAATCTGGTGTTGGCGGTGGAGGAGCCCGGAGACGGGTTGCAGCCTGGAGGTGTTCTCCGCTTCCTCACTGACCTGGAGGATTGACAGGCAGAAGAGGCGTTGCTGTTCACTCTGGGGGCCCGCAGCGGTCTTGGTGGGCCGCGCACCCCAGCGGGGGATAGGAGTGCAGGTGAGGGTGTGAGGGGGCCTCTCAGGTGTTGCGTGAGCCGCGGGTGGGCGGCTGGCCCCCCTCCCTCTCCCTTTGGAGAGAGCCCACCCTGGGTTGGTGAGCCGGAAGGAGTTCCCCCGCTGTGGACTTGATCTGAGGATTTGTGGGGGTGCCTGTGATCCCTCTCACGCGGAGACAAGACTGGACGTCTTCTTTGGAGATTATATCCTCCGGTGTTGCTGTTGGGACTTGTGGGCCCTGCCCCCGGGGGCCATTTCCTGCGTCCCTAACCTCTCTCCTGCAATGCTTTACCCCATGGACTCTGCATTTTCCCATGATGGTCTGTCTCTATCCAGAGGGACCGTAAAAGGATCCTGCTTGTTTGATTTTTCCCTTGCCTAATTGCTGGATTTTCTTCTTTGTGGTTCCTTGGACTCTTCCTTGGACTCTGGCGCCTCCCTTGGGCAGTACCATAGAGGGGACCAGTGTTATCTCTCAGTCGCCCTCTCTTGTGCGTTGATCTGCACCCGGGGGGCGCTCGTGACAAGCTGGTAGAAGGTGGTTTTCCAGGCAGTGGTTCACAGCGCAGCTGCCCTGGGGTGTAGACATTTGCTCCGGAGTTGCAGGGGATAGAGGGGAGGCATGCCCCCTCTCGCCCCCTCTCAGGGTCTCCTGCCCTACATTCGGTGGGAGAGCCTGATGTGCCTTGGATGGATGGGGTGCAAGCCCTACAGAGGTTTCAGCGGTCACCTAAGCAATCCGAGGGGGGGATTCACCATGCAGGACACAAAACAATCTGAGGCAGCAGAAACCCAGTCAATGAGTCGCAGCATGGCAGCCCTGCTTGAGGAGATTCGAGGTTTTAGGGCGGATATATGCATAAGGCTGGACTCCCTCGATAAGAAGGCGGATGCTGTGGAGGACCGAGTCCAGGCCCTAGAGGCTAATCAATCCTCGGCCGACCTCTTCGATATGCGGCTGGCAGAATTGGAAAGGAGGGAGGAAAGGATCACACTCAAGCTGGACGATTTGCAAAATCGGGAGCGACGCTCCAATCTGAGATTCCTTGGTATTCCGGAGCAGGAAGGGGATACGCAGGCGGATATTGTGAGGAAGGTTAAGGCAATCATAAGTACCTTGTTTGATGGAGAAAATACCAGCATTCATACCATCGACAGGGCCCATAGAGCGGGAGGTTGCGCAGGTGGTCCTCGCTCTGTCCTTGTGAAGTTCCACTACTTTGTGGAGAAAACCAAGATCCTGGATTTGGCTCGTGAGAAGGGTCCAATTGACTGGAATGGTGCTAAAACTTCCTTTTACCAAGACCTTTCGGCGCTTACTCTTGCGCGCCTGAGACTTTGTGGTCCTTTGATGAAGTGGTTGCAGACCAAGGGAGTGCGGTACAGATGGGGTCATCCGTTCTCGCTCTCATTTGAAGTTAATGGAGACAAGTACCCACTCACTTCGGAAACGGACATCCAGAGAGTGATGAATGAGCTTCTGGGGGACTCTCCCTTGGGGCATGTTAAAGCGAGTGAAGGTTCCGACAAAGGATGTCAAAAAGAATCCTCCGAGTTTATGGGTCGGCGACGCGTCCGAGGACATAGGAAGTAGAGAAAGATGACTCCGGCCTCTCCAGGGCAGCCAACGTCTTAAATGTGAAGCAGGTTACTGTTTGTTAAGGGGAGGGAACTTACTCTCAAATCCAAAGCTGTCCAGCAGATGTTTTGGTCCTCATACATGGCAAAGAGGCGAGGGGTTGTTTTCTTGGTTTCTCTTGGTTTCTCCAAATGCTCACTTTTCTCCCAGGGCCCACAGAGCTGATCCGGAAGGGTGCTATATTATGGTTAAGGGAGAGGTGAAAGGTTATCTCTTCACTCTTGTGGGGGTGTATGCCCCGATTGAAGGGCAGGATGTTTTTTGGCAGGGGATGGGGGGAAAAATTAGAGGATTCGCCGAAGGGGCGTTAATAGTCGGGGGAGATTTCAACATGGTTCTGTATCCAGATAGAGACAGGAAATCCTCCAAGCCTTGCCCCGATCTTAGGTCCCAGATGAAGTTGGCGGACTCATTCCGTCGTGTAAATGAGGAATTGGGCTTGGTCGATGTGCATCCTGCTGGGGGCAACCGAGATCCTCTCTATACTTACTATTCCAAAGTGCACCAATCCTTTTCCAGGATCGACTATGTGTTTGTAGACTCCTCGATCCGTGACCTAGTTCGAGTCAACTTGGGTGTCCCCCCGGGGGGGGCCCAGAGCAAATGACGATGGGTATGTAACGATTCCCTGCTAATGGATAGGGAGCTGAGGCAGTCTCTCTTGGCCACTATCACAGAATTTTTTCTCTTAAGCGATACTGGGGAAGTGGAAATTAGAGGTGTGTGGGACGCATTTAAGGCCACAATCAGAGGTGTCCTGATGGAGATGGGAGCTAGGAGAAAGAATGACAGGACTAGAAAGGAGCGCAAGCTGAGGGAGCAGATTTCTGCCATCCAAACGGGGGGTAGGTTGAAAATGCAGATGGGCCCAGGCAAACGCGAGGAACTCCAAAATCTTAGGGCGAAGTTGTCTGCCCTCCTTATAGGTCAGACAGAGAAAAAGCTTGCGTTTCTGAGGCAGCGTTACATGGAGAAAGGGGAAAAGGCGGACAAGATTTTGGCCTGGAGGCTGAGGGAACTTGGTAATAGCAGGCGAGTTTACTTTATTTCCGGTCAGGCGGGTGAAAAACTGCTACGGGACAGCCATATAGCGGAACAGTTTAGGCAATATTACGAAAGGCTTTATACCTCTGAGTACACTGGGGATGGGGCTGAAGTGGACCAGTTCTTTGACTCTCTCCCAATTCCCTTGTCTCGCTCAAGAGAGCTCTGCCTCCCTGGAGCTCCCCATTTCGCCCCAGGAAGTGATTGATGCTATTTCTTCTTTGAAGAGTGGTACAGCTCCCGGAGACGATGGGTTCACTGTCCGGTTTTTCAAGACCTTTCGGTCCACGCTGGCTCTCTCTTTAGCTAAGGTATATAATAATGCCTTGGACACTGGTTGCCTCCCCCCTTCCATGATATCGGCTCTTATTGTGGTTATCCCGAAGAAAGGCAAGGATCCCTTGCTTTGTCAGTCCTACAGGCCCATTTCCCTCCTTAATATAGACGTTAAAATACTAGCTAAGCTCCTAGCGAATAGGTCGTCTAGATTCCTCCCTTTTCTGGTCCACGGAGACCAAGTTGGCTTTGTCCCCGGACGGCAGGGCTCCGACAATATTAGGAAAACTTTGGGCCTTATGTATGAGGTGTCTAAACGAGAGTCGGAGGCTTACCTCCTCTCGCTAGATGCCGAAAAGGCCTTTGACCGCGTGGAGTGGCCGTATATGGGGAGAGTGCTCCGTAAAATGGCTTTCGGTGACAGATTCTGTGGGTGGGTTTCAGCCCTGCCCTGTACAATGGTCCCTCAGCGCGGGTGCTAGTAAATGGTTGTACTTCTCTGGGCTTTTTGCTTTCTAGAGGAACTCGCCAGGGGTGTCCTCTCTCCCCCCTCTTGTATGCTCTGGCAATGGAGCCCTTTGCCATCGCGGTTAGAGCCGACGGAGGTGTTTCTTGGGTGCGGTGTGGGGATTGCAAATTCAAGTTGTCTCTCTTTGGGGACGATATCTTGGTGTATCTGTCTAGGCTTCACGACTCTCTCCGACAGTTGTTAGGTTTAATTTGTCGTTTAGGGGCGTTCTGCGGGCTTAAAATTAATGTATCCAAATCCTGCATTATGCCAATGGGTAGGCTGGACCGAGAGATTAGCGGTAGAACAGAGGTGCTGGGGATGAGGGTAGAGAGTGTAAGTACTAGATATCTAGGTACCAATATCCCTAGGGATTTGGGTAAAGTTCATGAGTTAAATTTCCTTCCCCTGCAGGCCAAGATTTTTAACGACTTGGTTAAATGGGCTCCTCTCACACTTTCCTGGTTCGGGCGTATGGTATCTTTATTTCTTTTCGTCTCTTCCCGGTATTATTCCAGACTCTTTCTTTGAATCACTTCCCTTTCGCCTTCTCCGTTTTGTCGGGAGTGGCAAGAGGGCTACAGTGAAATACGATACTTTGACCCTTCCTAAGGCGTTCGGTGGGTTTGGCCTACCAGACTTTAAACTGTATTACAAAGCAGCTCAGCTGCGGGTGATGCTGGAGCATTTTAGGGATGACCTTAGGACGCACTGGACATATGTTGAGGATGTACAGGTTCAACCGTATAAAGTCAGGGATCTACTCTGGGCCCCCTCACGCTCCTTGCCAGCGGTGACTAAATCCCATTCAATCCTGTCAGTTCTTTGGACGTTATGGAAGCCAAATAGGAACAATAATCTCCTTTCTTCGTGGCCTTCCCCCCTATCTTCCTTGTGGGGGCCCCTGCTTAACTTAGGGACCAGGGGGTTTTGAGAGACGCAATCGTGGTCGGACCAGGGGATGGAGAGGGCTGCACAGCTGTTTCATTTAGGTGGCTTTATTGACTTCTCTCAGTTGTCGGAAGTGTTGCCGGAGAAGTCAATTGCCATCTTTGACTACTTGCGGCTCAAGGGCATTCTTACCCAGGCAGATTGGGTGACGCCCCTATCCCGTCATCTGACTCCCTTTTGAAAAAGTTTTTGTGGAGGCTAAGTCCAGGAAGGGATCTACTTCCAAAATATACAGCGTGTTGGTTGCTGCTAATCTGGAAGGTAGGCAATCGTTCAAACGGGCATGGGAGGAGAGGATGGACGTGACCCTTGATGATCACGCATGCGAGTTGGTTTTTAGGGCAACTTTTGGGGGGGGTTGTATACCGCAGCTATGGAGCATAACTTCAAGATTCTTCATTCCTGGCACCGGCCCCCCGTCACCATGTCCAAAATGTTTCCTAATGTGTCCCCTATGTGTCCCAGGGCGTGTTCTTTCTGAGGAACATGGTTCCACATGTGGTGGGGGAGCCCGGTCATTCGGGTCTATTGGGCGGAGCTGCGTAGTTGGATTAAGAGCATTCTGAGAACGTGCCCCTCCCTTCACCCCATGGAGATCCTTCTGGGCACACCTAAGCCCGAGAGTGAGGCGTTGCCTTTCTCTAGGGTAGCGGGAGCTATGTTAAGAGCTGGGATAATGGCCCTGGCCCAGAAATGGAAAAGTCCTCAGGCTCCAACGAAGGCAGAGTTGTTTAATAAACTTTTGGCAACCTTCGCGTATGAGAAACTTGCGGCTATAGCCAACGATAACGTCTTCTTTCTTACAGGAATGGACTATTGTGCTGTTAAATGTTGACTGTGAAGCCCTGGAGCTATAAAGTTCCCGGGCATGGGGTGAGGTTTGAAGGTGGGAGAGGGTAGCTAGTAACTGTGTATGTCACGTGAATTTTGGTGTCTGCCTGGGACCCCACCGCTGGGGATGTGTTGTAGAAAAGTCTTACTTTGTTCAATGCCTTTGCTCTAATCCTCATGCACTTTTTGCTTTGTGCTTATTGAATCCCGTGTAGCTCTTTGTTGGGGGGGAGGGGGAATCGGGGAGGTGGGTCTGGGGCGAGGGGGGTGAAGGTGTTTAAAGTGTTTTCTTTGTTGGGAGTGTTCTTCGATTTCCATCAGATGTTTGCTGATGTGAATGTTGATTTTTGAAAAGCTTAATAAATACAAAGTGGAAAAAAAACACCAAAATGACATTAAATGCAAATGAAATAATATAGTAATGAGAGAAAGACAAACTAATAAATAGCAAGAAAAAACTATTATTAGAAAGTGTTCACATATTCAATGAACAATCTATAGTCAGTGAGCTATTGACCTCAAATGTTTAATTCACCTCAGTAGTGGATATCGTGGCTCTACCTGTGAGACCCCACAGCCACGTGGTGCCAGAGTGCCCATGGAAAGTGCCAACCTATATAAATATCTCTGACGTGAGTAACATCCTTGTGTGAATGATGGTGATATGGTTATCTCCAAAAAAAGCGAGAATGTGTTACACAGTCGAGCAACGCCCAGATCCTCACATGAGGCCGGGAAGCCTGACGGCTCTATGACCGCTGGCGCGCATTGCTTCCAGCCTGGCTGCATACCCTTACCTGGGTCTTGGTTGTGTGGTCCCGGTCCGTGCTTGGCAGTCTTCCCTGACTTTTTGCTGGCCCGGCGGGGGTCCAAAACTACAGAGTATAAGGCAGCTGGTTGTGGCCATGTTTGCCTGACCACATCATGGCTAAAGCCAGGCAGAAGCGTGTGTACGTGCATTCCGTGCAGCGTTTTCTAGCAACCACGCCCACAAATACAAAAGCAGGAAGTAGGCGCTGCTCTGTGCATCTCAACACTCTCATTGCTCGCTCCTGTTCCCTTCCTCTTGTTCTCTATGCATCTTTCCTGGATGTTTCCTTGTTTCTTGCTCTCTGCCTTCTTGCTCCTTAACTCCAAGCTACCTGCTTTCTTGCTCTTTGCCTCCCAGCTCTGTGCCTGCTTGCTCTCTGCCTTTTTGCTCTCCTCTCCTTGCTGCCTCATGGTTGCTCTTGCCTTGCATCTGCCTTGCTTGACCACCCACTGTCCTATACCTGGATCTGTGGGTTTTCAGTGCTTCACACTGTTTTTTTACCACATAAATATCACTGGGTTTTCCATTCTGTGGTGCAAGAAGTATTATCCTGTCTCCTGGCTCCTGGTATATTGTCCAGGTAGGCAGTTACAGGGCAGTGATGTTACGGTACACCTCTTCAGTTCCGGCTTAACCTTTGAGGAGCACAGTGGCAGGTACTACATCTCGGACTCCAAGATCAGGTACACGCCAGCGCACCCTCCAGCTTGACAGATTGAGACGCCTACCGTCGGATCTTGACGACATGGAAGCAATAGAGGGGGATCAATGACTGAATTTTGTAATCATTGTTGGGTTCAATTCATGTTCCGCCCTGTGCATTTAATTTTGACAGAGCAAAAATTAGTTTCAGTCTTAATAACCTTACCGGGAATGCCTTGGCGTGGGAAACTACCTTTGTGTCGGCACGGAGCGCCCTTGCTTGACCCCTTTGCTGAGTTTGAAAAAGCCTTCCAGGAGGCCCTCCAATCGCCCAACATGACCGCCATAGCACAAAACCTTCTGTTGGACATTAAACAGGGTACCCAGAACATCTGATTGTACATCAGCAGATTCCGCCAGCTCACGAATGAGTGACAGCAGCCCGAGAAAGAGAAGAATATAAGCATGGGCATGTTCATGCTCCTGAACTAGTTACCTTTCAGGCCCTTGTAGACCTCGTAATTAAGATCGACCATTGATTGAATGAGAGACGAACTGAACGGCATCAACAGTACTACGGAAGACCTGTGTCCAACCTTAACCAATCAGCCAAGAACCCCATCCCTCCTGGGGAAGTATGGGTGGAACCAATGCAACTCGGGACCATACATGGTCCCTTGTCTGAAGCCAAGAAGATGAGACGTAGGACACAGAATCTATGTTTTTTGTTTTTTTTGTAAACAATTTTTATTAGTTTTAATTTCAACAAACAACAAAACCCAAACTTGCAGTGCTTATAATAACATTTAAAATGTTCATCTCTCCTTTTATGGCCACTGCTTCTCCCGTTCCGTCCCCCCCCCCTTGCAAGCCTATCCTTCCTCTTGTTCCATTTCTTCTCCTTGCAGTACGGTCTCCTCTTCCATGGTCTCTGTTGGGTCCCGATCACTAGATCGGTCATTCAAGGGCCAAAATAACGTGGCTATTAGATGTTTCCAAGATATAAAAATATCGGCTTCCTCCCCCCCCCCAGAACCACTGGCTTCTTGTCATACTGTAGTTTCCGCTTCGGCCCATTTGTGTAGGTCTTTCCACCATACCTCTATTCTTGGTCTATGGCATGCTTTCCATCCCATAGCGATTCTTCACTTTACAAGCAGATACGGCAGATCTTTTAGCTTACTGACATGTTTGAGTTTCCGTGGCCTTGGAAATCCCCCCGACAGACAAGCCCACACTGTATCCACCACTATCTTGATCCCTTTCTCTTCCAGTCTATGTGCCACTTCTCTCCAAAATCTTTCTATTATTGGACATGTCCAGAACATGTGCACCAATCCGGCGTTATCTTTGTCACATTTGGGGCATGATTGTCATCCTGCGTTTTTGAATTTAGCTATCCTTTGGGGTGTCATATACGCCCTGTGGGTTATATACAACTGTATCTGTTGTAGTCTTGCATTTCTTGACACTTTTTTATGGTACCCTTGGGCTCGCTCCCACATCTCATCACTCATTGGGGCACTCACTTTCTCCTCCCAGTCCTGCCTCAGTTACACCACTTCCTTTCCCACTCTAGACATCATCAGCTCATATATCCTAGATATCTCATGTCCGCCTTCTGCAATATCATATATTGTATCTCTTGTGGCATCCGGTTGATCTTCTAGTACCACTTCGGACCATGTTTCTTTGATTCACCGCACCACCCTGTGGTATGTGATATATTGTCCCCTGTGTAGCCCCGTTTCTTCCTCCAGTTTCTCAAAGTCCTTTATCTTCCCCTCCTGCCATATATCTCCCATTGTAGCGATCCCAACTGTTTCCCAGTGCTTCCTGATCAGCATCCTTAATTGCTTTTCTTTTCTTGCCAATGCAACTAATGGTATTAGCGGGGAACACGGGAGTGGATTTTCCATTACCGGACAGGCCCTACGCCACATCTCCCACCCTAATGTCATCATTTTAGGGCGACTTTCCATATCCGATCTAGGCAACCACAGTATTTCCTTAAAAAAGAATGGGACACAGTCCAGTTGAAACAGCCTGGACTCTGAGGTTGGTTCCTCAGAGAGCCATTTTGCTACATAGTGTAGCTGGCTTGCTATATAGTAGATTTCATAATTTGGCAGTTTAATGGCCCCTTTCTCATGCAGGTTTTGTAATTTCCAAAGGCCCACTCTATTCCTAGTTCCATGCCAGAGGAATTCCCTACATATGCTATTTATCTTCGCAAAGAGTCGCCTCGATATCCGGTACGGGATATTCCCAAAATAGTGCAATAATATAGGCAGGACCACCATTTTCAGCATGGCCCCTCGTCCCATCATTGCCAAGGGGAGCTTCACCCAGAACCTCATACTATTTTCAATCCCCTTGATTGCCTTCTCAGTGTTATGCTGGTGCTCTGCCTCCACCGTGTTGTATATATCTATCCCAAGGTATCGAAACGTATTGACCTCCCATGGTACCTGTAGAATTGGTAACTAATCTAACGGGATCCCTTTGTATCTGCCCAGTGGAAATATGCAAGACTTTTTAGGATTTACGGCTATAACAGATAGCCTTGCGAACCGCTCCATCACTTCCAGGACATACTGGAGGTTCTCTTCTGCATAGCGCAAGTACAACAACATTTCATCTGCATATAGGGAGATTAAATGTGGCTCCCCTTTTATGTTGATGCCTATTATGTCATACTGTTGCCTCAGGTAAATTGCGAGGGGCTCTAAGGCTAGAATATACAGCATGGGGGACCACGGGCATCCCTGTCTTGTACCTCTGCTGAGTTGCCACTTCTCTGATATTATAGCCCCTGTTTTGACCCTGGCCAGCAGTGCGCTATAGAATAGTTTCGCCCATTTGTGATACCCAGGTCCTATTCCGTAACTGGTCAGGGCTGCAATCAACCAGGGCCATTTGACCGATTCAAAGGCATCCAGCGATACTATTGCCATTTCGCCCGCATCCCTATTGACATGTTCAATTACTCGATGTAGCCGTCTGAGATGATTAGATATATTCCTGTAAGGGACGTAGCCAGTCTGGTCGGGGTGTATTAGTTTATCAATGATCTTCCACATTCTATTTTCCAAGACCGCTGTTAGTATTTTACTATCTTGATTCAACATTGATAATGGTCTATATGAGCTGCAGTCTTTGCCAGGCTTATTAGGTTTAGGGAGTGGTATAATGATCGGCTCTTAGGGACTCTGGTAGCCTTCCCACTTCATATGACTCATTTAACATCTCTAAGAGTGGGGGGAGCACCTCGTTCTTGTACATCTTCTAGAATTCGCTAGGGAGTCCGTCGGCCCCCGGGGTCTTACTAGTAGGTAGCTGCACCACTACCTCTTCCAGTTCCTCTAGGGTGATCGGTGCGTCCAGATCTTCTCGCTCCTCTGCGCTAATTTGTGGAAACCCAATATCTTCCAGTGTTTCCCTTATTTCATTGCCATCACTTCCCTCCTGATCACCGTACAAACGTTGGTAATAATCTACAAATTGCTAATTAACGCCTTCTTGGGTGTCCTCTATGCGTCCATCATTCTTTATCGTTCTGATTGTGGGCCTGGGGCTCTCACTCTTGTATAACCATGCCAGGGCCCTCCCCGGTTTGTCCCCTCCTGCGTGCTGTCTCTCTATATACTTTTTATAATTGAGATTGCACAGTCTCTCCCAGTGCCCAGCGCATGTTTGTTGCAGCCGGAGTATTGCTTCATTTTCTTATCACCTCCCCTTTTTATCACTGTTTCTAACTCTACTTCTGCATCTTGTAATTCTGCTAAGATCCCTCCTTGCAGTCCCTTGGATTTTGCTATGGCTATCCCTCTCACTACCACTTTGAAAGCTTCCCAGAGCATGCGCGCTGTCTCTACCAGCCTGGTATGTAGATTTTGTGGAGCAGAATAATGCAAGTATTGTCTGTCCTGTGGGTGCTGCAACCTCCACCCATCCTCAAACCTGAATTCCTTTAATAGTAACTGCAACGTCCTGGCGGCTTGGGTGGGTCTGTCTATTTTGTTATCTGACCTGTCTATTTTGGGGTTTAATGCACAGTTGAAGTCTCCTCCCCAAATCACCGCCCCCCCTAAGGACATGCTAAGTTTGTTATATAGGGTCCTAAGGTATGCCGCCGTATCCTGGTTCGGGGCATATGTGTTGATGATATTTATTTCCTTGTTTTCCCTCAGCCCTCTGATTATAACCATCCTACCGTCTGCCTCAACTGTGGACTGCAACAGCTGGAATGGGACATGCGGCGCCACCCAGGTAATCACCCCTCTAGCATAGGCAGAGTACGTGGCACCCACATGGGTCCCCCTCCACTTCTTCCGTATCACCTCCAACTTTTCTCGTGTGCGGTGAGTCTCTTGTATTAAGGCAATAGCTATCTTCTGTCTACGCAGGTACATCATACCTTTATTCCTCTTTAAATAACTATTGAGCCCTCTAACATTCCAAGTAATTACTTTAAGGTCCCCCATGATGCTTTAAGGTCCCGCTCCTCCCTCCGCAAGTACAGTCCATGTCCAAGTTTGACCCTTTTCTCGCATAGGCTCGTTCCCCAATAAAAACTTTTCCCAACTATCAACACTCCCGCTTCTCCTCCTGCCCTCCTTTTTCCTTTCCGGTAGAATTCCAAGATCTTCTCTCTGTCCCTGTAGTTCAGGATCTTCGCTATGATTGCTCTGGTGGGGGGCCCAGGCTGCGGTTTCCTCATCAGGGCCCTGTGTGCACGTTCAACTGCAAACCCTTGGGAGAGCTTACCGGCTCCTATTTCCTGTATAATCATGTTCTCCACATAGTCTGTGGGGTCTTGGCCTTCTTCCCCCTCCGGCAGGCCTACCACGGTATGTTGTTGTGTCTTGCTCTTCCCTCGGCCTCCTCCGCTCGATTCTCCAGGTTGGCCACCTGCTGTTTCAGTATGTGGACCTCCTTGGCATTGTTCGTGCTGGTTTCCGTGTTGGTTTTCACCGCACTTTCTAGGCCACTCGTCCTCTCCGCTAGCTCTCTCACATCTTGCCTCAGCAGATTGACTTCGATCCCCACTGCGTCTATCTTGGTTTCTAGCGCTGTTCTCAGATCTGCCATCGCTGTCCCCCACAAGGTTTTTATTTCAGTAATGGCAGTTAAGATCATGTGGTCCTCTCTCGGCGTGGCCGCATCTGCGGGTGCAGTGGCCATGTCTTGTGTCGGGGAGACACAGGGGCTTGCTGCGCTTTTGCGAAGATGTCCATTGTGGGTTGCTTGCCTGTCGTTTTGCCTCCTTTTGCAGTCATTTTCCAGCCTGTCTTCTCACCAAAGCAAGTTCTTTTCTCCCTCGCCGTTCCTCTCTCGATCCTTTCTACTATCAGGTCCAGGTCCCACCTTAGGGCTAATGCACTACTTCAATGGCTGGCAAGCTGGCGGCCAGTCACCTGGCCTAGGGTCTTTGCAGGGTTTCCCCACGCCCCTTCCGAGGGTTCCTGACTTCCTTTAACCTCTGCAATAGCTCAGGTATTTTTCAGCCGCATGCCCACTCCTCCCCTCCATGGGTCCTTAGAAGCTTTCAAGATTTTCTTCCTAGGGTGGCCCCTATTTTATTTTCCAGCATTATATGGGGTGCACCTTTTCACTCCGCCTTGCCAGCTGCCTATATGTCCTCCGCCGCAGCTTTAGCCCTGTGTCTCCTGTGGGCTTTCCACGATGCAGAGCCCAGTTTTTATTTTCATTTACTTTGCGCAGTGCTGGAGTGGCCCATTCTGCCACAGCAGACGCTCATACCTATGGCAACTTTGCAGTATGTTGGGGTTTTGGCACCAGTGTCTGCTGTGGCTTTCTTACATGTGAATGTAGTGCCGCTACACCTCTGAGGGGCTGTTACACTGGTGTTATTGGGATCCTGTTGCAGGGCTACTTTCTGTAGCTTCCATCCGCCAAGTACAATCTTATGGCCAGCAGCGTGTGTACATTATGTGCCTTGATGTTAATTCCAAGGTAGCTCTTCAGTTTGTCTGCACCTTCTTTTCACTGCACCCAATGTCCGCACTTCCTTGGTTCTCCATGCATTTATTATTACCAGCATTCGCGGCTGCTCCTCCACCTCCAGGCCGCCTCTCTGCTGCAGCGCTCGTGCCTGCCACTCGAGCCTGGGTCCTGGGCACCAGGCATCCACGTTCCAGGGCCACAGGTTTCGTTGCGCAGCTTGTGCTCACGCTTACGCGAGGAGTCAGTCTCCCTTCGCGAACACCCGCAGTTTTTCACGAACGCCGTTGCAAGCTGGGCGCCCTCGCACTTGCCACAATTGTGAGGTATGTTGTTCTAGTTTCGTGTCAGGAGCGATCACTTGTTTCACGCCGCAGCGCTTCTAGTAAAGCGTTTGTTGCCAGCCCTCAGAAGCTCCTTTATTCGTTTCAGGCCGCCATTTTGTTGCCAGCATCCCCTCGGGCATCGGAAGCTACAATGTTGCAAAACCTCAGTTCCCAACCTTCAATCTTCACACGGACTGCTGCATTCGATTCAGCTCACTGCATGTTTCATTCAGGCCATATTTCTTGTCCAGTTAAGTGGTCAAGAGGTATGCGCTCTTACGGATAATCTGTCGGATCCAGGAGCGCTCGGGTGAAGCAGCCTATTCCATGGCTGCCAAGCCACGCCCCCGACACAGAATCTGTTTGTACTGTGATGATGACAAACATTTCCTGAGTGGGTGTCCTATCTGACCAGCCAAGCCAGGGGGAAACTACTGGGCTTGTTGGCAGCTGGGAAGAAAACAACAAGCCTGACCCCAATTCTGTCCCTTCCCATTGATATGATCCAAGCAGTCCTCGAGCCTTGTTTGTCCTGAAAGTGACCTTCAACAAGGGCATGAATAGGAACTCAGATGATACTGTGGCATTGGTGAACTCAGGAGCGTCCGGTAACTATATGGACGCACAATTCCTAGCACTCCAAGGTCTTCAAGCCTCTCAACAGATCCAGTGAGCCATGGTGGAAGGAATCGACGGTACACCGTTGGCTTCTGGACCCATCACCCAAGAATCCAAACCCATTCGTCTGGCTATCGATACACATCAGGAAACATTGGCTTTTGACATTATCCAGTCTCCTTCGTACCCTTTGGTCCTGCGTTTGCCATGGCTAGAATTCCACAGCCCCTACATTAACTGGGCAACACAGACCTTGCTCTTCTGTTCCGACTGTTGCATCAGAGAATGTTGCTCAGTTTCAAGTTGACTTGACCAATTCAGAAGTCCCGCAAAAGGTTTCCTGTTGTCGCAAATGGCCTTCTGTATAGCATACGTTCGACAAGGTATCTTCTCCGCCTTCTGACATACCTTTACCACGGTCACGTCCCTTTGATTGTGAAATACTCCTCAAACCAGATCAGCCAATTCCCCATGGCCGTATGTATTCCCTAACTGCTGTTGAACAAAAGGAACTGCAAAGGTATCTCAAGCAATGCCTAGAGAAGGGATATATACAACATTCCAAATCCCCAGTAGGGGCCCCGTTCTTCTTTGTGCCGAAAAAGGAGGGAGCTCTGAGGCCTTGTGTAGATTTATCATTTACTGAACGACCTCATGATCAAAGATAGATATCCTGTGCCACTCATCAGTGACATTCTGGAATCCCGACGAGCTGCCCAGATATTGACCAAAATCGACCTACGTGGAGTGTACAATTTGGTGCGTATTAAACCAGGTGATGAATGGAAGACAGAGTTCAAATCACCATTGGGGCACTACGAATATCGGGTCATGCCTTTCGGCTTATGTAATGCCTCATCAATGTTCCAATGCTTGATGAATTCTATTTTCTCTGATCTATTGGGCCTAACAATGTGGGTATACCTAGACAATATCTTGGTGTTTTCCCCCACCTTGCAAGAACATATCGTACAAGTCTCCAAAGTCCTTCAACGGTAACAAGACAATCATTTGTTTGCCAAAGAAGAAAAATTCGATTTTCATCAGGAGCACATTGAATTCTTGGGGTACGTCATATGTTCCACCGCCATTAACATGGACCCTGGAAAAATCCAGGCAATCAAGGAATGGACCAGCCCATAGGATATGAAATCCGTCCAACGATTCCTAGATTCACAAATTCCTACCGCCGGTTTCTTTGCATGTACACCCAACAGACTTGTAGCATCACCTGTCTTCTACGGAAAGGAACTGTTTTGTTTGGGATGACCAGGCAGAACAGGCATTCCAAACAATTAAAACGGAATTCAACAAGACCACCATTCTTCAACACCCTATGGAAAATCAACCATTCATTGTCAAAGCGGATGCATATGCCACTGCCATAGGTCCAGTACTACTGCAATTAAATCTTACTAGTGGCCTGGAACACCCCACTGCATGCTATTCACGTCAATTGACAAGTAGTAAGCGTAATTATGCCATTGTTGAAAAGGAGCTATTCGCTATCAAGGAAAGCTTTTTCGAGTGGAGGCATCACCTTCTCGGTGGACGATTTCCAGTTGGAGTATGCACTGACCACAGAAATTTGCAATATCTCTGAACCCTCATGTGTACCAACAGGCGTCAAGCCAGATGGGCATTATTCTTTTCACATTTCAACTTCACCATTTCACATATACCAGGAACAAAGAACATCAAGGCAGAATCCCTATCACGCAGTCTGAATCCACACGCCTGGAATACCTGAGCATCGCATGCCATTGTTGCCCGCCAAACACTTAATGATGGCAGTACAGTTCTTCCTAGACACTGTCAAGAAGCCCAGGCCATAGATCCCTATATGGCCACCTTGTGACGATCATAATTTTTCAACAGCCGGGAAGCACTGGGCCTTTCTGAGGGCAAACACTACCTCCCCACTGAAGCATTACGGATCATGGACCTGCAAGGTTTTCACAACTCAGTGACTGCTGGTCACCGTGGGCAATTTGCTACTCTAGAGTTGATTTCTCGCCGATTCTGGTGACCTTCAATGAGAAAACAGGTGTTCTCTTAAGTATCCTCTTGCCCTACGTGTGCCCTGCACAAAATCCCTTGATGCAAAACAGTATGTCTCCTGCATTCCATTGACGTTCCACTTTACCCCTGGCATACCATTGCCATGGACTTTATAGTAGAGCTACCAGTATCCAATGGGTATACATGCATCATGGTAGTCGACTGTTGTAGCAAGCTGGCGCATTTCATTCCCTTATCACAATACCCTCCGCCCGCCAAACAGCAGTGGCTTTCTTGCATGACGTCTACCGTCTGCATGGCTTGCCCGAGGAAATCATCACGGATAGTGGACAACAATTCAACTCCTGTTTTTGGACTGCCATGTACCTAGCTCTGAGAATACATTACGCTCTTAGCTCCGGATATCATCTACAAACAAATGGACAAACCCAGATAACCAATCAGACCCTCGAAACCTATCTACGTTGCTACACTAGTCCGGTACAATCCGATTGGGCGGATTAACTGGATAAGTGGAGGTGGTTTATAACAATGCCACTCATTCAGCCATTCAGTGTAGCCCGTTCCACTGCACCTACGGGTTACACCCCAGGACGCTACCTGTACTCCCTATTGTTACTACCTCGATGCCCTCTGTGAACGACCATATCAAAGATATCGGTGACAAACCAGCATCTCGAAAAACCATTCTGACAAAAACTAAGGCCTATCAGGACATTCAAGCCAATCGACTGAGAACTCCCGAACACTTCTATCAAGTCGGTGACCGGATATGGCTTAGTACACAGGACTTGCCCTTGTGCAATTGTCCCTGGAAATGTGTCCCTCGTTTGGTGGGACCTTTCAAGATCATGATAAGACTGTCATCCGTGGCCTTCCGCCTCCTTCTCCCTGTATCATTTATTTATTTTATTTATTTGCATTTATAAAGCGCACAACAGCCCTTGGGCAACACGACATGGCGCATTCATCCGGTGTTCCAGGTCTCCCTGCTCAAGCCCCATCTTCCAGACTCATTGCATCGTACCCGTCTTTGCCCGGATCAATTTGTTGTGTTTGACGGTGAACCTGAATGAGGTGGAAGCCATATGTGATGCTCGTCTTGTCCCGGGTCGTCTTCAATACTTGATCCACTGGAAAGGCTATGCACCTAATGATCGCATCTAGGAACCTGCCTCTCAGGTGTTTGCCCTGCAGCTATTCCGATACTTTTACAGTCGCTTTCTCTGGAAGCCGGGTGCCGCCGCGGTCCCAGTGAAGGGGCAGGGTCACGCAACTCCCGGGTTCCTCAATCGAGGCCCGGGAGCCTGGCGGCTGTATGACCGCTAGTATGCGCATTGCGGGCCGCCTCGCGGCACACCCCTTACCTGGATCTTAGTGGTCTTTTCCCCTGAAGCACTTCGGCGGTCTTCCCTGGCTCTTTGCTGGCCTGGCGGGGGTCCAAAGCTACAGAGTACAAGTTTGCGGTCATGTTTGCCTGACCACATCACGGCCAAGGCCAGGCAGATGCGTGCGTGCGTTCCACGCAGCGTTGTATAGTAGCTACGCCCACACATACAAAAGCTTGAAGTAGATGCTGCTTGGCACGTCTCAACACTCTCGTTGCTCGCTCCTGTTCCCTTCCTCTTGTTCTCCGTGCATCTTTCCTGGATGTTTCCTTGTTTCTTGCTCTCTGCCTTCTTGGTCCTTGCCTCCAAGTTACCTGCTTTCTTGCTCCTTGCCTCCCAGCTCGGTGCCTGCTTGCTCTCTGCCTTGTTGCTCTCCTCTCCTTGCTCCTTGTGGTTGTTCTTGCCTTGCCTCTTCCTTGCCTGACCACCCAGTGTGCTATACCTGGATTCCCGGTTTTCAGTGCCTCGCACTGTTTTTGTACCGCGTAAATATCATTGGGTTTTCCATTCCGTGGTGCAAGAAGTATTGTCCTGTCTCCTTCCTCCTGGTATATTGTCCAGGTATGATATGATATGATATTTAATTTATATCATGCTCATACACAAGTGTTTCAGAGCGCGACCAGGCTAAGGGAGCGGAACAAGGGAGAACAAAAAGGAAAAAGGGGGGGATGCATGGAAGAGGGGATAAAGTGGAAAGTGCGGAACAGAGGAGATAAAAGAATAAATAATAAGTGAAATAAATAAAGGTGATGGACCGTGGTAGTGCTGCCAGCAAGTGGCAAGTGCTAGGTTTGTCAGATGGGTATAACTGATACGTGCAGAAGAAAGTGGGAGGGGGACTGTATGGGTACAGATACAGACACCAGTGCAAAGGGTGGCCCGGAGGCAGTGCAGGAGAGTGGCAGGGGGAGCAGGTACCTGGGCCCGAATGAACAGAGTGGCCAGATCCACTGTGCAGAGAGAGAAACAGATAAGCAGGGGTGAGGATGGGCAGAAACGAAGAGGAAGGTCTTGAGATGTTTCCGGAACTGGAGATGGTTCTCCTCAAGTTTCTGGGTGGTCGGGAGGCTGTTCCAAAGGGAGGCCCCAGCCGAGGACAGAGATCTACACCCAGCTTGTTTATTTGAAAAACGACGGACCCTGAGGGAGTTAGGAGTAGAGGAGCGAAGGGCTCGAGAGGGGAGGTATTTACAGAGGGATAGTTGCAAGTATTTTCGACCCAGGCCCCAGAAAGCCTTGTGGACAATGCAGAGGTTTTTAAATGGAATCCTTTCATCCACTGGGAGCCAATAAAGGGATTTCAAAGCTGGAGAGATACAATCCCAGGGTTTTAGGCCAATGACAAGTCTTGCAGTCCTGTTCTGGATTAGTTGTAAAGGGTGGAGAGTGGAGGCAGGTAGATTTAGAAAGAGGCTGTTACAGTAGTCCAACCTAGAGAGAACCAGAGCTTGGGAGACAGTGAGCTTCTGGGGCAAGGGGAGGAAAGGAAGAGTACCTCTGAGGTGCAGTAAATAGTTTGACTTTCTAGAGACGTCGGAGATGTTTGCGGAGAAGGAAAGTGCAGAGTCAAAAATGACCCTGAAGTTCTTAGCCTCGCAGGTAGGGGTAGGAGGAGGGCCAAGGGAGGTCGGCCAGAGAGTGAGGGGAAAGGATGGTGAAGGTAGGCGGTTACAGGGCAGTGCTTTTACGCTAAACCTCTTTAGTTCCGGCTCAACCTTCGAGGAACACTATAGCGGATACTACACCTTGGACTCCAAGATCAGATACGCGCCAGCGCGCCCTGAAGCTTGACAGGATGCAACGCTAGAGTGCACATTGGTGTTTTTACTACCTCCTAATGACAGCACACATTCCCGACCAATAGATATCTCACGATAACACTACTAAAGTGTGAAGTTGCTGAGTACGGGCATCGAAATTAAAGGCCATCTTCAAAAGTATTGGTCACCAGTCGAACAGATTGTCAACATACAATGATACATTTTACCCAAGTCATTAAAACCAAGGGAGCAATGTACTTCGGGTGATCAAATATCCTTATTGGCCATCCATTAGAAGGTCTACACTATGCCTAAATCGACCAGGCTAGGGAAGAAAAATCACCACCACCACCCCCACCCCCAGTAGTTGGCCCAAAAAACAGTCGTCCTAAAAAATAAAACATGCATTTCTTTGAAAAACAGCAAAACATATACAAAGAACAAGTTCAAAGTAATACTTGAGTAGGTCTAAATTGGTCTGATATAAACTGATAAACACTTAACATTATGATCTGTTTCCACTAACAGAAATCTGTTCCGCATTACGTTCTATTGAGATGTACCCCCCATTTTACTTGGACGCGCATTACTGCTTGCAGTATTCACAACAAGGAAACATTTTGGTCTCTATATATGTTTGGTCTATATCCTGCCTAGGGCTCTCTGTTAGAGAATTCAATGAAGGGTAGCCAAATGCTGACATATTTTGCATAACTTCCAAGTGACAGGGCTGTAATGTTTTGCCCAGCCAAAGTTTCCCTTATCTTTCACCACCACATCTCCGTGATTGGGCCATCTGGATTCTTTCAGTTATATACCATAGAGATTTTGGCCACAACCAGCAGATGAGTGGTTGCCAAATTGTTTTCGATAGGATGGACGCCTTTGGCCGAGTCCCCCAAGACTATAACCAGGGCGTCTAAGGCTAGTTGGATCCTGGTAATCGATTTCCTGTGTTAAAGAACTTTCTTCCAGAAGTACTGCAATTTCAAATCGGACCACCATATGTGGAATAATGTTCTGTTCTCACTGCATCTTGTGATGAATCCTGTGGAGTCCTCACCAAGACCCTACCTAGGGTTTCCTCCCAGGTGACCAGGGAAAGGCAGGCGCTTCCTGAGCCTGACCCTGAGGGTGATTACCAGCAGGATCACCTGGGAGGAGAATGGACCCAGAGGAACAGAAGGACTCTGTTAGGTGAGATGCAGTATTTGTCTTCCTCTAGCGAAGGAATACCAGTGATGCCAAAATATGTAATGGCTTGCTGTCAGAGCTTTGAAACTCCCAAGTTGATTATCTTAATGTAGGTGAAAACATTCATAACCACCTATGCAATGGGAGAAATTAAACCCCTTTTAAGACCATAGAAATTCATAGAGGTGAAAGTGCCCATGACTCCCAGGGGAATAGTAAAGATGAGTCCTTAAATAAATCCAATTTAGACCCTGAAGATCTTCATACTTCTGTAAAGACAAATCTTTCATTTCATTTATGATATTCCTTTAGGGAATACAATTAAGGAAGGAAATGAACATTGCGTTAATGTTCCCATAGGAAAAGATGATTTTTACATTGTGGACTCCAAGTCCCACAATCCCTAAAGTACTGGGACGAAGAAGAGGGCTGCAGAGGCACAAAACAGCAAAGTGCAACTAATTAATGAAAATGACCCACACCTGAGGGAGACTAAGAGGCTGCAGTCAATGAGAGAGGTGAAGGAGAAGAGTAGCATTAGCAGGTGAAGCACTTGTGAACTCTCCACATTGCAGAATATGCAGAATCTGGAGGAGAAAGGAGACGCCAGTACCACTGTTTAGTGACGAGCAGTTGCCGGTCCTGAGAGGATCTTTTCCTCTCCAAGCCTTAATTGCAGAGGCCGTGCAGCGGGAAACATTGGAATTGGAAGCTTTACCCCTTGAGACTGAAATTGCAGAGGTTGCGCTCCAGGAAGTGTACATTTTAAAAGCTTTCCCCGAAGTAAGGCTGGCTTTGGTGGCAGGCGAGCACAAGAGAGCCTCTGGAGCAGAGGGAGCTCCTTTGTCAAGTGGCACGGGCCGCCGGAGACCGGAGAAAGCAGAGTGCCAGACTGTAAGATGTAGCATAAGCAAATTAACTGGAAGCCGCAAGGCGAATGGACACGCATGCCAGACCCGGTGAGTTCACTAAGATATTGCGACACTGCTGCGCTCCGTAACCACCCGCTTGCCAAGTCTGGGTGCCTTCACATTAGAAACAATGTAAGCAGAGTAAAATTAAAAAAGAAACGTGTTTTTGAATACCAAACTGACATGAAGCAGACAAATTATTATTTTGTAAACCAAGCTGACTTGAAAAGGAGCAAGTGGAATATTAAGAATTTAATCACCAGACCAGAAGGGTTTGATTTTATGTGTGTGGGTCTGATTAAAGGCCAGCATCAAGATGGGGCAATCATTTGAGAAACCAACACAAACAACTATTGCCGAAGCCAAAAGAGAACTATAACTAGGCAAATTAAAAAGCCCAAGAGGGGGCAAAAGAGAATTCCAATGTTTTTTAAAATCCATTGCTCATGTTTAAAGAAACTCATAAGAGGAACTGGCTTAAACCCCATTTCCAAAGCCAGAAAAGTGTCAAATTGAGACAGAGCCATTGTCAGTATTTGGTCAAAGTGGAAGTGGGGAAACAAGAGTGGCAGGAAATCTGCCCTTCTGGGAGAAGGAGTGGAGCATAACCTGCATTACATATGGCAATCACAAGTATGTATCAAACAGCCCATGTGGTTCTTGTTTTCCCTGAAGAAATATTTAAATGTGATGTTGTGAAGCAGGAGACATTGCTAATTTGTTGTAAGCTACCCTTTACCACAGAAGTACTTGTAGTTAGTAGTTTATTCTGGCTTGGCAGGGAGAGTACACAAGGTCAGAGGAGTTTGTAACACCTTCTTCTGTTCTGGCAGGAGAGTACACCAGAGCAGAGAACTTTGTAGTAGTAGGCCTGGCAGGTGAGTTGACCAGGTAGAAGTTGATTAAGTACTTTGGTGTGGTGGTGAAAAGTCATAAAGAAGAGGTGGTAGAACCACTGAAGTATTACAGAATCATCCTTACAAACTTACATTGCTTAAACAAGCGTTATGTGAACTATTGCAGAATTATCTAGCATTGTCAAAGCAAGTGTTTTGTTGCAGAATAATCCTGTCAAAGACGATTTCGGTTGACACTAATGAACTAAGGAACTGTTCTTGGTTTATGAGAAGAAGTTGTATTAAATTCTTTGTGTCACAAGCAGAAAGAGGAAAAACCTTGTTTAACAATTCTGACGTATTAGAACTTTGGTTGTCAAGTTTGAATGCAAAGAACTGCATTAGGACTTTGTTACAAGACAGGATTTCCATATTCTTTTGGAACTTTTGAACAGAATCCTCCATGAATCTGGGGAAGGGGAATTCACCCAGATTATAATGATAGACAGTTATCATGGGGTAATTGCTGGTTTTGAATTTCCATATATGACCTTGTTGAGTTATTTGTACAAGTGTGAGGGACAGAAACATTTTGTTAGAATGTTTCCTTTAGTTTATTTTAGGCAGGGGAATCCTCGTCAGGCTAGGGGATAGCGAGGCGTTAATCCAACCTTTTGAGTTAATAAAAGGGCATCTTTTGAAAAATCTCTACAAAGTTGTTCCGCCTCACATTTCTGACCCCTCACACATCCCTCTAACAGGAAGATGAATAAGCTGGGTATGTTCAATGGAATATATCGGGAAGCAAGTACCATCTATAACAGATCTATAACTCTCCATCAGTGGTACATCTGGAGGCCCCATGATTCATAGCCCATGGAACCATGGACTCCTTGTCAATATTCTGACCTAAGTCCTACTCCCATTTTACTATAGAAGGCAAACGCTCCTGAAGGGTCTGTAAGGAAGGCATGGTATAAACAGTAAGACAGACACAAGTGACCACAGTTCAAGGGTGTTTATTGAACTCTCACAAGGCTGTGATAAACTCCTATCTAAACCTAAATCTATGGATGGGAGCAAGCTACGACCATCAAATTATATTAATGCAGTCCCAGTGGAGTCTTGTCAAAATAAAAGGCCTATACTAAAGAACTATTGCCAATCCTTACCACTAATTTACAAATAGTGCGGGGTAATGTCGTTGAAAAAAAAGGTGTTCACACACAAAATTATAGGTCAGGATGTTTGGGCCGTTGGCCTCCCTTCCCCATGTTTTCAGCACAGGGCAAGGTGGTTAAGCACACACTGGCTTCTGCAGCACGAAGAAACAGTTCCGTTACCAGCATCAGGTCCTTCTTGACTCAGAGGGCCTGATGTACAAACAAATAAGATGCAAAAAGTTCCTTTCCTTTTACCAGTATTCAATTTGGGTTTTCACCCTGGATCCCCCTAAACCGGGGTCCGATCCCTGTAAAAAACAAAAGATCCACGTTGGATCCCCCTCTTCCGGGCTCATATCCCCTTATTATAGTGTTCAGAGAGTATTCTTTCTCGGGTGACTCACGGTTCACCCTGGATCCCCCTCAGCCGGGCTCAGATCCCTTTCTTTTATCCAACTAGTCTCCCTTAGCCGGGCTCGAACCAATTGCAGTATATTTTAAATCATCGAAGACTTTCGAATGTGCACAGGGTTTAGCGTGACCCATTGCAGGACCAATTTGTTCTCAAGATTCCCTTTTTCTCAAACTTGGTATCAGTTGGATACCTAACGGAGAATTTCGAATGAGCACCCACATGGTGCCGGACCACTCTGCCTACGGTATCTTTGCTTGGCCTCCCAAAGTTCAGTGAACCATCTCACACACTGTTCTCTCGCTTTATCTTCATACAATGTTGCCGCTTGCAACCTTGGTTTAAAACAAAACACAAGCTAGTTTGGTCTCGGTCTCTCCGACTCACCGGCTGTGCTATCTTTACCAACGGTGCTTTGTTGTAGGAGCCAAGGACAGTACCACAGCGGCAATCACTCCTCTCAGCATTATTTATCAACGTGGGAGAGCCCCAGATACCTCTGACACACTCTGCAGGTTTGATCAGCTTTCGTTCCTGGTCTTAGGTTTCTTTTTTTCCAAGGTTCACGAAAGTAACGGTCTTTAGAGGTCAAGGGCACTCCCTCTTTGTAACTCCCTCTGGTCTCGCCGTCTTTCTCATATTAAACTGCCATCTTGGAACTGCTGTTTTCTTGTGTGTTTTGCCTCACTCAGAGTGTGCTTTGTGCTCCACCCTTTTGCCGTGTGGAAAAGTGTGATGGACGTCAGGTGCATGTAGTGATCAGTAATTGCCTGACCTTGCTTGACCATTGTATTGGGACATGTCAGGTATACGGCTCTGGTGTTAGTCCGTTGTCCTCATGTGAGCTGTCCATGAGAAAGTGTTTGTGTCAGGAAAAGGGGCTTGGGGGGGTGGGTTGAAAAGGTGTTACAGGGAAGGGGAATACCGTGCCTCAACATCCGGTGTCCAACCGCCACTCCCCGAAGACCCCTCATCTAGGTGATCCTCCCGCACTAGTCCACCCCCAGGAACTGGATCCAAAAGCGATGGCCGTGTCCTGGCCACCTGCAATATCAGATCCCCGGGGACTAACTGGGGAGACACCTTCGGGTATCTCAAAGGTCATAACAAACAAACACCTTGTACCTGGTAGGTACCGTTGCTTTAGTACCGCGAGATATGTGAATTTGACTGCATTGAGATTTCTTTTTGACCTGTTCTTTGTCAGGTTGAGAGATCCACATAATGACATTTTTCATTCTCAGTCAGTCAGAATTGGGTCTTGCAATCTACAAACTTCAGTGGGGCTCCCCCTTCATATAGATGCCTTATTCTGCTAAGTCCCACTGTGGGCCACTGCATAAAATCTTTTTTTTGGTTGGCCAGTCCTGGCTTAAAGTAGGGGTACCGTAGAATGGGGATAGTGGACGCATTCCCTGCAGTTGTCCCCATGTTCTCAAAGCTTTATTCCAATAAATGTATGGAGTAGTCTACATTAAGAGGGGGGGAATTCCTTGGGAAAATTCTTTGCCGTCGTGAAATGGAGTTGGGCAAGAACCAGGGACATGGCTTGTTCAATCTTACCCCCTCTGGGTGGTGAACATGTTGTCCTTGTGAAGACATGGGATATTTGTGCTGCCATCATATCATATTGTATGTGTGGAGGTCTGGAACCCGCAATCCCCCATTTTGCACTCCTCATTAGTACTTTCCTTAGGATCCAGGCTTTCTTGCCCTTCCATTTAAAGGAGAATCTCCTTCTGTAGGGTGTGGAAACTTGCTTCTGGCAGATTAATCGGGAGGCAAGGCAGAGATATCGGAGTTTGAGGAGTGGGTTCATCTTAACCGATGTGACACCGGCCGCACCCTGAGATTTCCTGATTGTTCCGGTGATCGAGAAAGTCAGTCAGCTCCTTAAATAGAGGAGGAAAATTAGAGCATAAAAGGTTTTCTCAGGAGGAGGAGATGTTGACCCCTTCAAGTACCTTATAGCATCTACATTCCACTTCATTTGACACATTCTCGCTAATAAGCCTCCCCAAATTCCTGCAGTTCCACCAGAAGTGTAGTAAGGGTGTTGGGAACATCAGTAACCGTGACCATTACGTCGTCAGCTTAAAGGGAGACCTTGTATTCTTCCCCTTTTAGCACTATGACCTTGATGACTTTGTTTTCCCATACTTCTTTTAGCGAGTCGTTTCGTAGACAACATGAATATCAATAAGGATAGTGTTACGAAAGATTTCTCCATACTGCACCTTTCGTTCCATATTTATGGAACCCCCAAACATTTTGCTTTTATTTTTGAATCTGACCTGTACTTTTCAGTGCAGTGAAGCCTTAAGCTTCACTACACTGGCATTTGCTCATATGTTATGGGGAAACTGATATGTTTACTTCAGGCTGTTTCCCTTAGTCGTGTTACTATGTTACTACGTTTGCTTACCTTTTGTATCACTTGTGGTACCTTTTTATCATTGGACAATGCAGCTTACACTGCAGTACAATGGGGTGCATTTTTGTTTTGCAGTAGACTAGCACTCAGAGGGTTTTTGGTTACCCTAGGTGTGCTAAAAGGATAGGCTCGTGACAGCAGTGACTTTTCTCCACTTTTTGTGAATTTTTGTTTAAGCCTTAACGATTTTACCGCATTTGGCTGCTTACTGTGGCTACTAGTCAAACATGGCCGTGCCATGAGATTTTGAACCTGTTCTTTTGCCAACTTGTTCTTTAGCCTTCTTCCTGGCCTGATGGGGAAGGAAAATCCTTATAAGGACTTCCAGTGCCCGGAAAAGCAGGAACCTTTGGCGGGCTACTGGAGGGCTGTGTGTGTGTATGCTGCCAGGATGTGGGCTGAGTCTGTCTGACCCCAATCCACAAACTGGTTTCAGTGTGTGAGTGGTGTGCATTAATGTTCCCGCCAGTGGTTATGATTGGACCACTGCTGGGGTGTGTGGGCAAGTCCTGCTATTGGCTAGTGGGAGTGTCGGCTCTTACCTGACTTTTAGGATAAGAAGAGGACTCCTGCACCCATTCTACAGAGATCCTGGAGAAACCTGAAGAAGCCAAGTAGCCTGTCTAGCTTTGAGACCCGCAAAGAAACCTGAAACCTGGCTGATGGAGGCCTGGCAACCTACTTCTGCTGATGTCCTAGAGGAGCCCTGTCTTGCTCAGGATCTTTAGTAGTCCTGCGAAGGAGCTGTGACCCTTGGAGTGGAGGGACCATCCATTCCAGACGTCTGCTCGGCACCCTGCCAAGGAAGCCTTCGTAAGTGCCCTGGAACCGTCCTGTGGGTGACCAGCTTTGTTGTTTGGCTACTGTGCTTCCTGTGTGACCATACTGAGTTTCAGCCTGAAACTTGGGGAATCCTCAGCTGGCCCTACGAGACTACCTCCTGTAAAATGTCGGCGTCCTAGCATCGATGGGACCCGAGATAGGAGGGAAAGTCCGACTGCGGCTGCTGAGTCCTTTTGTGTCGCCTGCTGCGTTGAACACCGTCCGAAATGGCATAACTGACCCGAGTCCAGTCCTGAGAGGGGTGCTACATCGGGTTTTTCTGCATTCTTCGATCGAGAGTCCTTGCAACAGTAAAATACACCAACTGGAGATCAGCTCGAACCTGCAACCCCAGTGAATCGAGGACTGTGACTTTCGGCGGGAAAAGCAATGTCGGACCCTCTTCCTTTGTCCTGCCAAGTCTGGGGAAGAATCGGAGCACGGGGGTAAGTTACAGAGTTTCTAACCTACCCTTATACTCCTGTTATAAGTCAATCGGCTTATAATAAACCTTAATTATAACACTTTCGGCTTTGCCAGTGCTTGCTTGCGCAAGACATCTGACTGTTGGGCTACTTTTGGGCATTAGTCTAACTTGAACCCTAAGAACCCTTCACTGGACCCCAGAGACCCTACCTGCATTTTTACCTGCCTCCTAACTTCTGTGGAACTTTAACCTGAACTATTGGGCAAAAGGCCCCTGACAACTTAGGGCTGGACAATTTTAGTTAGGGATCATCTCTGTGGAGCTTTTTGTGCATAATACTATTCTAATCTTTCCTTTGCAGGAGTTTCTGATGTGTATTATGCCCTATAACAAAGTGAATGTATATATGTATTTAGTTTGATAGTGTTGTATGATAAATCTACCTGCTAGTAGTCATTTTTCTATAGTGTGTTGTGGCCATAAATAACTGTATTTGTATACATCCTGTTTAAGTGCAATCTGTGACTTCTATTGTGTGACCTCATTGTGGAGCCTTAACACGCTCACCACCTGTGAAGAACTTAGCCTAGAGCGCCTGTCACTGCTACCTAAACTGGTTTGGCTACAGCTTCCCAGCGTATAGGTTGGCCTTCTATACATCTGTCCACCAGGTCAGAGTATAGAAAATCAGTCTTAACAGATAGATGGACATCCTTAACCTTACTGAGCTGCTGCCTGTTCACTCTTGGTGCTCCAGAGTTCTGAGCGGCCCTGGGGAGCCCTCCTTTCATGGCTGAATTGGAACCTCATGGTTAGGTGAATTATCATTATGACCAAAGAGGCAGAGGGAGGCAAAAGCTCTAACATAGTGACAATGCTGCATGCATAGAGAAAACTAGAAAAGCTGAATCAATCATCGCAATTGATCCATTCAGTGGATCCTGCCCTGGCTGACATGGCAATGTTGGTGACCAAAAGGAATCTTCAGCCTTTACCTTTGGAAATCAAGAGGAAATACAAAGTAGCATTGCTGAGATGTCACAGAAGATTGCCAACCTGGATAAATGGGAAAACGAGTCCGAGAAACGCCTGGAGGAGGTGGAGACTATGCTCTGTGAGCAGTCCTATGAGAATGAGAATGATCACATCATATAGAGGTATTTGAGGCGCTGTAAAAATCTTTGGAGGCTAAACAAGAAGATGCTGAGAACTGTTCCCGGCGAAAATAATATCTGCATAAGGAGCATACCACCAAAAGTTGCAGAGGCAGACCTTCTGGAGTTCGTCAAAGACCTACTCCGCTTCCTACTCAACCTCCCTGATGACGCCACTATTGAAGAGGGCAGGATGCACCAGACCCACCCGATCTACTGCATCAGGGCGTCTCCCCAGATGTACTCACAAGTGTTCACTTGTAAGCAATCAAGGATCATAGAATGACTGAATCCAGAAAGTTAACAGAGATCTGTTCAGGGATGCAAAGATATCCCTCTACCAGGATCTTGCTGCATCAGCGCTTAGAGGTAGCCACTTAAGCCCATGACGGAATGGCTCTGGGAGAGGCGAATTCCATACAGGTGTGGATCCCCGACCGCGCCCTATTTATTATTAAGGGACACTATGGGGTGATCAGATCAATAAAGGAAGCCGAACAGCTCCTAATGCTAGATGAATTGGGAGACTCCACATCAGTCAAACCTCTGAATCTTCCTCCTCCAAAAAGTACTTTCCTTGTTGGTCCTTGATCGAGGGTTGGGAAGATTTGCAGACCCAAGGACTTCAACCAAGACAAGAGGGACCAATCATGAGCTTGAAATGTCATTTGTCATATTCTCTCAGGTGGAGATGGGATATTAATCTGCTATGGAGGTATGCGGCTCTGCAATCCTGTTGGCCGATTAGTTCTGATATAAAATATAAGGTGGTGCTTCTCAAATTGGTGGTTAATGGGATAGTTATTAGAAGGGTCTTGTCCCTAATATTTTTGGTAGTTCCTCAGATACTTATTCTTGCTGAATTAATACATGTGTGTTCTTAAGTTTGAATGTGGGGAGGGAGGAAGGGAATTCGGGATTCTAAAAATTCCATGTTTTCAAACTAGAATGACAATGCACCCTTGACATGAACCAGACTCTCTCACTTCGTATGACCACATGGAAAATCCAAGGCGTAAAGTCCCCAATGAAAAGGAAATTAATTATGCATAAAGTGCACGCTATATGCTTATGTGGTTTTCCTACAAGAGAAGCACCTGAAAGTAGCTGATGAGCATTGACTCTGCCACAGGAAGTTCCCACATCGTTTCTTCATGTTCGGGAAGGAAAAGAAAATAGGTATTGCAATTTTAGTCGCTTGCAACATTCCCTTAGAGAAATCAAAGATCCTGCGGGAACCTCAAGGAAGATTCCTGGACGTTAAGGGTCATTTACTGGGTCATAAATTCACACTTTTCTCCCTTTATGGTGCTAACAACCAGCAAGACCGCTTCCTGGTGACCGTCCTCCTCAAGGTGGCTGCATTGACTCTGGGGGATAGGTGATAATCGGAGGGGGTGGGGAAGTGGGGGACTTTAATTCGGACCCCAACGCAGTGGTGGATAAAACGCTTCCGTCCTCATGAGTTGACTACAAAAATGCGCTTTTGTTTGCTAGGGATTCTCCAGGATAAATCTGCTGTTAGTCCCTTCATCTCAAATTTCATATGCCCCAGCCACCTACATTGAACCCAGTGTCCTGTTGGACAATGCCCCGATCAGATTGAAGCGGTCAGTATCACCCAATGTACCCCAACACAAGTTGGAATGGAGGTTAATACCCCAATTCTGTGGCACATGGCCATGAGATGAGAGATTGCGCTAGTCATATGTAAGTACTTTAAAGATAATCTGAAAGATAAACATAATATTAGTCTAGTTTGGGATGCTATGAAACCAGCCGTTACAGAGGAAATCAGCCGCTTGGCGACATACTCCAAAACCTGTGCTCTATTCATAGTACAATTGGAGGAACAGGTTTGCGTGAATTTGAGCAGACAAATTGTGGCTCACTGAAAGCAACATGAAGACTGAGGATCACTAGGGGCACACTTGAGGCCGACTTAGCAGGGGGAATGTCCCAGGATATCCTTAGAACCAAACAGTTTTATTACACATGGGGAAATAAGGTGAATAGGATCCTAGCATACAAGCTGGTTAAGCTTAAAACCTGCAACAGTATCATGGGGCTGCAATACGACACGGGAACAATGCACTGATGAGTATAGCAAAATCTTACTCCAAAAATATTACGCTTTCTTGATGTCTAGACACTCCCTGAACCAGGCGGTTCAACTGCAATCAATAAATGATCTCTACCAATTTACTCGCTTATAACCAGATGCAATGCTGGAACTGGATAACCCAATTTAGGAGGAAGAGGACTGAAAAGCCATTAAGCTGCTCAAGGATCCAACCCCTGGCCTGGATGGATTTACATCACAATTCTATGAAACATTTCAGGCCCTCTTGATCCTGCAGATGGCTAAACTGATTAACACATTCCTCACTACTGGCAGGAAAACCCACACTATGGAAGAATCGTCTGCCATCTTGATCTTGAAACCCAAGAAAGGCCCAACACTCTGTGACTCGTTTAGACCTATAACAGACCTATAACAAATATGAACACTCTCTGCGGGCCCCTACCAGCAAGTTCAGGCGCAAGGCGAAATTGGAGTCCTCTGGAACATGGGCAGGGAGATGTTGTTAGCAGCCTAAGAATCCAGCTTGCAAAGAGTTGTATTCAGCTCCCCTAGATCCAATCAATGCCAGAGAGAGGACAGCACAGCAAGCCCCTGTGTTTTCAGTAATCCAGGACATGTCCCAGAGAACCACAAGCCTAGGTGGGCAGACAAGCAGGCCGTTATCCCGATTCTGGTTGTCACTTCAGCGTGATTGGGAAAATGCCCGCCCAGGTTATCCAGCGGCGTCCCGATGTAGCGCTCACCTTAGTGTTTACGGATCAATCAACACCAGAGGCAAGAGTGAGGCAAGCACAGCCAGTATCTCCCCAGCCAAGTGCAACAGCAATCAAGCCCCTCCGGTCAGGAAGACTTTGAGGTCCGGGATTTGCTCTACCCCATCACTGCAGCTCACTGCATGTGGAGCAAACACTGAGGAGGTTGCGAGTGGTGAGGTTAATCTTGATCCCTTAGCTTTGCTGGCCTTCAAGAGACTCTTGTCACATCTAGATTTGAAGTGCCCGGTATAAGTAAGTCCTTTTGTGGATCTGAAGTCCCCATAGGAATCAGAGGCACTCTAGGAGCCATGTTCCTCTATGGCTCGCGAGGCAACGTCCTATAAACAGTCTTCTAGAAATTAAGTTGTTGATAGACTGTATCTGCACTACCACTATAGTCTCCTGATGCTAAGAAAGCCTTTGACAGGTAAAGTGCATTTTCCTATTTACTGCCCAGAAATATGTGGGCATCCCCTCTACAGGATAGAAGGAATCTGTGGACTATATATGAGAACCATTCTCCTGATTTTGGGATCAACAGAATTCTTTAAGGATCCTCCATCCTGAAATGCCCTCTTCCTTTTTTGTTTTGGCTATAGAACATTTGGCAGAAATTGACGTATGTCCTGCAAATAATGAGGGTAGAGAAGTGCAGTGCTCCAGATAAGATTTTGAAGTGGGAGTATTTTACTCCCTATTTTTTAAAGTTGAGAGTAAAATGATTTTTTAGGGTGGCAAATTTAAGTCCAATTCCCAATGGGAGTATTTTATAAGCGAGCAAAAATGTTTTAACTGGGAAACGGAAATGGTTTCGTAATCATTATTTCTTTGCACCTAGTTATGCATACAGATTAAAAGATGGATGTTTACTTCTTCCGATCATGAAGTAATAATAGCAGTTTCTTCCTGTGGTACTATGTGCACTGCTGGTCCAAACAAATCTCTGGGGCTGTGTGAGTGAAAGCAGAGGCACAAGGTCATATGTGTCTGTTTCCCATTTTTTGTTGGGAACTTTTTTACTCCCTATTTTTATTTTTGGGGAATATTTGCCCATTTGGAGTCAGTGAAAGTGGCCGATAAACCCCTTATCTGTAGGGCTGGGGAAGTGGGTATTGTTTGGGTTTTCTTCTCTTCTTTATCTCTGGCCATATGCATCAGACCCTTAGGGAAAGTGTATGTTTATAAATTGAACAGAATGAAGCTGAGATCATAAAGGATAGGAGGCCACACAACTAGCAGAAGTTGAGCAGTACAAGACCACTGAACATTACTTTACTGAGTGATCGGAGCAAGGGATTGGGCTGAGGCTGGACTGAACTCTCTCATATGTCAAAATAAAAATTGACATAACTAATGTAGAAAATACTTAGGAACTAGACACATCAGTGGTCAAATGTATTGGGACAGCAGGAAAGCCAGAACAATGCTGTGTAAACCTAAGGGATTTAGAGCCTATATCCCCCGGACATTGTACTGTAGGGCAGCGCGGTTGTGCTACATATTCGAATACTATGAACTCTGAGGGGGGGGGGAGAAGAAGAGGGATTCATTGTCCCATTCCCTCTCAATGCTATACTGCTGTTGAGCATTAGTGAACGAATAAGGCTGATAAGATCGTACAACAGTGACTTAAATTGTCTGGGAGGCGAGACACTCGTAGGTTGCAGATATCTGGAGCCGGTTGAAGGATGTCTGGCCCTGTGGTGCAATCTAAATTTGGTGGAGGAACTCCTAGATGAGGTCTAGACTACTGGTGTATTCTAAGCCAGGCAGCTTGATCAGAGATGCAAGAAAAAGTCCCAATCCACTCTGACAAATTGAAACAAAAATTGAACCTACAGAGAAGTCCTTCTTTAAATACTGCCAAATAATCCATTACATTTGATATTGCAGTTACTACACAGTCTCCAAAGTGGTAGTATTGCATGATGATTAGACCCTCTCTTTTAAGAAGCAGAGCTTAAACTTCAGGAGACCACCTTAACATCCACTCGAAGTTACATGGCGAAACATGGCACTGGACAACCTCCCTGTTTGATTTGGATTTATCCGAGATGGCAATCCCTTGGAGCATGACACATACTTAATGTTAATAGCCTGAATAATGCCAATCGTCCCAGATATAGAAAGATGCTACTCAAAGAAGCAAACACTCTGGAAAATGTAAAGGGTCAGACATCTGGCCCAATTGCAAAACAGTCTTTAAAGAGAGATGGCAGGGGATTCAAGGTTAGTGGGGTCCTAGACCATTTAGTCAATATCCATATGTAAAATTAATTCCCCAGTCTGACATACAGGAAATCCTATACTGGAGGGTTGCGTTCCTGAAGACTAAAAGTGCGAAATTCCCCTATAGCAATGCTACACACAATTAAACTGTTTCACCGAGTATGACAATAAAATGCAAAATGTGTTTCGACTGGTTGTTCCTCCCACGTATTCCTCATCTTATGCTATCTCCATATCCAGCTTCAGCTCCTTCAGAAACTTTTTCCAGTTTGATGACCGTTGAGGGCCTCCTACAGTTTGCTTCAGTTCTGTTTTCCCGCGATAGCTATTGCTTCAGAAGATCGCCACACTTCGGTTCCTTGACAAGAAACCTTTCATATTAAGTAAGAATGGCATCGTCATCGGCATTATCGACTCCGAGATTGAGGTTCCAAAAAAAGTCAAGACTGTGGGGGGAAAATTTCCCTTACGGACGTCCATAGGGTGTGTCTGTAGTGCTTAGGATCGGAGTGTAGGTCCTGCCTATCGATGACAGCGAATGACCTGAAAGAGCATAGAGGGAAGTTAGCTGCAGGTAGGTCTCATAAATTCCCTTCAACAACCCTGTCAAAAAAGCGATCCTCCGAGACGACTCTTTTCGTCGGAAGAAAGCTAAAAGGTCCCGATCATGCAGTGACGCACACCACTCGTCATCCTCACTGCAGTCGAAGAAAAGGTACCACAGATCTCCATCTTCGTCGTCGAGTTCCTCCCCAGACCGGATATCTTGTCCGACAAAATTGGCCTCAACGGCTGAGTGGGAGAGGTTCAGACTTACAATGCTTAAAGTATTCGAGAATGCAGCCTCAACCCCCTCAAAGAAAGATAAGAGCCATGCCAATGTCGACAAACAGGACAAAAAGAAGACTAAGGACAAAACATGTGTGCCCTCGGGTCGGTTATCCAGGAGAAAACTCCTCGGGAGCCCTCAGAGGTTCCCTCGAACAGATTAAAGACTCCACGCTGGTCTCTAAAAAATCCTCACCGCCACAGCTGTTGAAGCCTTCAACAACGTTGAAGGCTTCAACGCCATTGTTGATGCATATAACAAAACCATCGAATGATGTTGAGAAAACTTTCACCCCACTGCCTAGGAAAAAACTTTTTAAAATCTCTCTCCTCAATTTATGAGGATGATGAGCCATGTTCGGATGAATCACGTCCTTTTGGGTTACATTATGGGACACAAGATGTTCTCAAGGCCTTAATTTCAGAGGACTCAAGAAAAAAAAAAACCTACATGAATCCCTGCAAACTGCGAGTGGGTTAGACACTTCCCCTGAAATAGAGTATGGCAGACCAGATCCCTCAGACCATGCCGATGGATCATACAGGCAACTGATTTCTAGGGTCGTAGAATATCTGGGATGGAGTAGGCCTGCACCACATTTTTAGTTGGACGACCTGACTGATATTTTAGATAAGGAACCCCAGGAGGACTTATTCTTCCTTTCCATGTAGCCCTACAAAGGCGAGTTAATGCCAACTGGGAGATGACGGAATTAATTCCAGCAGTGAACAAAAAACTGACAAGCAAGTACAGAGCGTTGAGCAGTGACCCCAATTATCTGACTAAGCATTCAACCCCCAAACGTTTGGTAGTTCAGGCTGCCACTTCTACATCCATACAAAATGCATACCCAGCTATGCCCCCCGGACAGAGATGACAAGTGTTATGATGCTTTGGCTAGAAAGGTTTTCTCTGCGGGAGTATGGCCCTTCCATCGGCAAATGCCACATCTGCACTGGCCAAATTCAATTTCACCCTAAAGGATTGCATAACGATGGCAGCTGAACATATCCCTGAAGGTGAAAAACAAGACGGTTTATTAAGCATTGTCAAGGATGGCAAAGATGCAATGTGCAAATCCCTCCAGAGTGGTCTTGTCTCTGCTGACGGTATCAGCAGAGCTATGGCGGCTAGCACTGAAAATGCACAGATTTGCCTGGTTGAAAAAGTCTGGTTTTGCTCCAGATGTGCAATCTAAACTTCTTAACATTCCTTTGACGGCACACATTTATTTGGCAGCAAGGCTGATGAGAGCCTGGAGAAGCTGCAGACCTCCAAAGCAGCAGCCAAATGCCATGGTGCTGCAATCAGACAGCCACAAACTCGCCCCACTGGTACAGCTTGGAGGGGCAGGTCCTTTCGTCATTACTCCTCAGTTGGAAGAGGGAGAGGACTGTCGAATCAAAGAGATCAGAGAAGATTCCCCCGTGGTGGACGAGGAAGAGGTGCTAAAACCACCCAGGCAGGGGCTACTTTACCATCAACCACTGCAACCACTGCATCAGCCACCTCAAAACCTCTCTGAGGTCTTATTCCACAAGACCCCGGTGGGAGGCAGAGTCTCAGAGCATTTCAAAGAATGGAAGGGTATTACTTCAGATGCATGGGCATGGGCATTGTAAATAGTAGTAAATAGTAGTAGTTACTGCCTCCCCTTTCTAAAAAGGCCTCAGGATCATCCACCGGGGAACAGCTCTTTCAGAGTTCCAGATCCACTCCTTATGCAGGAAATATTGACCCTGCTAGAGAAAGGTGCTATAGAACTAGTACCTGTAGTGGAGAGGAACAAGGGTTGGTACTCCCCATACTTTCTAATCCCCAAGAAGGACGGAGGATTGAGACCTGCCTTGGACCTAAAAGTCTTATTTTCATGTGCCAATCTATTACAAGCACAGAAGGTACCCGAGGTTCGCTGTTGGCAGTTCTCATTATCATTTTCGAGTTCTGCCATTTGGGCTGACCTTCGCCCGGAGGGTTTTCACCAAGTTGATGGCAGTGGTGGCAGCGAGTCTCAGGAGAGGGGGGATTCACATCACCCCCTACCTGGAGGATTGGCTGATCAGGGCCCGTTCTCCCGAATTGGCCCTGGAACATCTCCGCTCCACCTGTCACTTACTCCACAGACTGGGCTTCTCCCTCAACTTCAAGAAGTCCCACATGATATCATCTCAAAGGCTCCAATTCATCAGGGCTGTCCTAGACACATCCTTGGGAAATGCCTTGCCACCCCAGATGAGGACTCAAGACATTCTGCAGATGGGAGGGGCACTGTTGCGGGTTTGCCAAGAAGGCAGCTTAGGCATGAGCTCCACTTGGAGTGAAGATACCCCGTGAGACACTGTGCTTGAAATGCGGCATCTTTGACTGAAAACCTGATATCCACCGAAGGGCGAGCAATCATTGAAGCAGCAAAATTAGATAACGAACTGTGGCGAACCCAGGTGGCTCTGGCTGGTTGGGGTGAGGCCTCTGTGCAGCTGGTGGACCCACCTGGTCACGATACAGGGAGGCGATTGCTGGAAAGCCCGCATTGACGGCTGCACCCCAAAGAGCCTGGTGGTGGAGCCGGGACTGTGATCAGCCGGCCGTTCCGGGGGCTGCCCCATCACTGCTGCCTTCCTTGCGGCCCCCTGTTGACGTTTAGGCCCCGGGAGGGATGGAGGAGGGCACTGCCCATGTCTGGGGAGTGACTGGCTAAGGGGGGGCACAGGGGCGGCGTTGCGGAGGTTGCAGGAGCGCGGCGGGCCCCCCTCACTGGCTGGTTAACTTCATTGGCATTCAGAGCTGCGGGGGATGCCCGTGGTTTGATTAATGAGAATATACAGAGACGCCGGGCCGCCATAACTCAAGGACCATTGTGCTCACAGGTTCAGCTGGCAATTTATGGAGCGGCCGCCGTGCTGCATGCTTTGTCATGTGTAACTGATGTTGTGCTGGTGCTGCTGATGACACGTTGCGTCGTAACTCTACTAGTTGATTGATGCTCTTCTCTTGTTTGCTAGATGCCTAAGCAAGAATAAAGCAGTGGATTATCTTGCGCTACAACTAGGGATCAGTGTGCTTGCACATTGAGGAATGGGCCTGACGGCTGCGCTGTGGCATATCATGCATAAGGAGGCTGGACCTAAGAAAGGTGGCTCTATGGATAAGTTCGCAAAACCTACCCCGAATGTTGTGGAAATGGCTGAAAAAGGCACAAGCAATCTGGCACAAGCGGAGGGGGTGTCGCCACCCATAGAGCTCCAGGGAGGGGGGGGGGCATGTCCTTAATGCAGCAAGGTTTCCACTCCATTAACGACAAGTGGATGGCATAACCGTCAATGTTACAACCATACGTGCTCAACTCGAAAAGGCGACTCTGAGGATAACCGAAGCAGAAACATGGATCAGTACAGCGGAGGACGCCATCACAGCATTGCAGGGGAATGTGACGTCCCTCGCAAAGGATATGGGCAATGTCAAGGGCATGTGTGAAGATTTAGAGGTGAGGTTGAGGCGGAATAATGTCCGCATTATAGGTGTGCCGGAGAACTCCCTGAAAGATGCAATGGGGACTGCAGTGGAGGAGTTATTGAAGGAATTGCTGGGCGACCCCCGGGTGGTCCCAGCTGTTTATAGTGGAACACGCACATAGAGCATTAATGGGCCAAAATAGCTCACCTAATGAACTACAGAGACTTGATACAGAAGGCCACACGAGAGAAACAAGAGCTGAAGATGGGTTCCAGTGTGGTCCGCATCTTTCCAGACTATACTTGAGCGGTGCAGCAGGAAAGACTTGTTGGTGTTAAAAAAACTCCTTAGAGAATGCGGAATACCCTAGTCTATGCTTTACCCTGCCCGGCTGTGCCTGCAGTTTAATAATAAGACCTATTTCTTTACATGCACTGAGGAGGCTACATCCTTTTTGGAGGCCAATGTTCCGCTCCCTGCGGGACGAGTAGCTACAGTGGCTTGAAATGGAGCCGTAGCAGTTTTCTTATCCGTGATGATGCAAACATGATGGGTTGATGGTAACGCTTGTTCTCTTCTTTAGTATGTGCCAAGGAGAAATTTTGTTGTTTGCGTGGGACTCCACTTGTAGCGGTAACGGTTGCCTCCAATGCGAGTTCATACACTAGTTAGGGTTGGGAGGTTGGGGGTGGGGGGGTAGGGCCAGGGCATGCATAGTCAAAGTTTGGGGTACTATGTGGGTGGGGATTGGGGATTTTGGGGGAAGGGGGTGGAATTGTAAATGTTATGACCCAAAAATGCACAAGGAGAATACAATACAACGCAGAGTGGTCACGGTGGGTTGCTGGACGAAAGTATATAGTGCGAAATACTTAAGAGATCATGGTTGGAAATTATTTAGGACACATGAAGCTGCTAAGCTGGAGCCTGCAGGGGTTGGGGACCCCAAAGAAGGTGCGAAGGGCATTCTCATATGTTAATAGGCTAGGAGTTAAGCTTTTGTTCCGATGGGGCCCCTAGGGGACCCTCACATATGGAAACAAGGCACAATCACCACACACAAACAAACACGCCAGTTACAAGTTTCAATTCCCAAAATCTAGGGTTTATTGCAAAGCAAATAGTCTCAGTCGGCCGACTGGGTCTCACGTCCCGCAACGTGCGCCACCCAGACCTCGTGGGACGCAAGAGAGCAAGCATTCTACATCAGTTACATATATACAAAATGATCCTCTTATTATCAGTAGTGACACATTCAAAACCACCCATAATGTATCTTTCTTTGCAATGGTTTGATGATTGACAATTATGACGAAAATGACACCGTTCAGACATTTATTCAGCAACAGTTTGCAATTTGCACAGATGCAGACACTATTCTTTGTTTTAGGGAACATAATGCTTTTGTTCTTACAAGCAAGCTGCGTGCAGGGGAGAGACACATTCCAGGGCCTCACTATCTTCAAGTTTCTATTCGTGGGCTACAGGTCAGCTCGATCTACAGGGGCTCAATGAAGGGGGGCGCAGAAGAGAGTATAATTCAGCCATTAACTGTTCATTTCTACAGTTTCTGCCGCTCCAGCGAGACTAGTTGGCACCTGCGTAGTGATTAAATGCTGTGTTGCTTACTTCCAAGGACTTGTGAGGGAGGAGATCGGGGCATTGCTGTCTGGGTTGTCGGGGCTGCGTTTCAACATGTAACGTGTGGCCTTGCTCTATGCATGAGCAGGAACAAAATAGAATTCACTTATAGCAAAGCAGTTTGAACAGAAGCAAGAAAAGCAAAAATTACCAAAATGGCGAATTCTACCCCATCAAAAATGGACGCTATATGGTTATACTGATGATTCTATACTGGTGATGAGAACTAGGTGATGCGTTTGGTTTTAGGCCAACATAATATACCGTTTATGCGACGGAAGGGCCTTTTTTTTCTAGACTCGCAGTTCCTCAAAGAAACCCACCTGCTGGACTATCAAGCACGCAGGGTAGCCCCTGGGTGGGGTGACTTATGCTATTACACATCCTACTCTACTAGAGCGTGTGGGGTCAGGACTTTGGTGCACTGGTCATTACCATTCAACCACTTTGAAACCATGTGTGACGACTGTGGCAGGTTTGTTATTGTTCATGGGAAGTTGGGGAATTTGGAGTACTGATAAATGTATATGGGCCTAATGTTGATGACTCAGATTTCTATAATGTATTATTTAAAAATGTGCCAAGTATTTGGGGGGCGCTGTTGCGCTCGGCGAAGATGGCCGCTTAAAGGAGAGCTCTGTGCTGTGTGGTGTCTAACATGAATTATCCGGCGTTGGTCCGTGCCTATCCGACAAAGTGACATTGGAATTCTGCGCCTGGGCACCTGCTCCATCCTTCATCTGAAATCGGCATGGGGAGCCTGCCCCGTTCCAGAGTTTTGGGTTTCTGTGGGCAGGCCGTTGGTCTGCGACGGCCTGACCCGGCCGCCAATTCCAGGAAAGCAGCAGTGGAGGCCAGAGATACGTGCTTGTTTTGGGAGAGGGGCCCACTGCCCGCCCGCCTCGGGGCTCATGGCTTGTGCCTTGCCTGAGTTCTGCAGATTGGGGGAGAGGAGCACCTCCCTTTGTGTTGCTGCAGCCGTGGCTCAACAAACTTTCCTTCCCGGTTTCCGCGGCCCGTTGGAGCGGGACGCGGGCCACTGGGATACCTGATTAGCCGGCATTGAGTGGGTCGGCTCTGCTGCGCCTGCTGAACAGAGCGATTACTGAGCTCCTCCGCACCCGGTGGGGGGCCTCCTCTGTGACCTGAGCATGCAGAGTCTTGAGCCAATGGTGAGTCCCTGGGTCTGGGTGGGGGGCTTTGAACTAGGCATTGACGCTGCGCTCCCTCCGGGGTCGGCCCCCTTCTTTCCCCCCTGGGGACGCAGTGTGCCTGGCGGCGCCCTGCTCTGCCCCACAGTTGGCCCCATCATACGGTGGGGGCTGTGGCCTTCCCTGGCCTCCTGCAATCAACAAATCTGCTGCAGCTGGGCGGGGGCCCGGGCTCCATGGGCTTTACACAGCAGTGACTCAAGCAACAGGGGCATCACAGCACGGCACTCGGTATCTGGGTATAGCCATCAGTGTCCATCTCAATGCCTATGATACGTGGGGGAACACAACCCACTTGAGCAGCCACAAAGTATATGCAACCTCACTCTAACTCGAATTTCTACCCAGTGGGGGAGCCTGTCTCTCAACATTAATCCTATTATAAGTGGCTCTAGTGGTAACTGGGATTGGGAGCCCTTGACCCCTGGAGCGTTGTTCGCCCTCATTCAACTGCAGTTCTCCTGCCTTATGTTTCGTGACACAGTGACCACCAGGGTGCAGTGTGCAGGGTGGAGTGGACAGTAGACCTGCGACTTAAACTACATACATTATCCAGTCGCCCTGCACCCAGGGGGACGCTCGCTGGCGGGCCCTTCCAGCGCATACTGTGAACATCTGCCTATCAGCAATCTGGGTTGCGTTGACTGTACTCTGCCCAGCCTCTGTGGCCTCAACCAACCAACGACCCCCATCCCATCTTGATTACATGACGCCCCACTGTTGCTCTGGGGCGCGTTCATCGACACACCCTAGTCCATAAAGCCCTAGGACCATAGTGTTTCCACAACTTGCTTCAGCCCTCCTGGTCCCCGCACCCTGGCCCTGACCATCGTGGGACTGGTCGAGTCTACTCATTCACGCTTCTGGGCCCCAGTTCACCTCCATATGCACTCCATGACCTGGTGACTCGGACTGTTGACCGGGTCCGCCGCTGCTGACTCTGGGCTCCTACCCATTGCTAAGGGACCAAGATCCTACAGGCCAACCAGGCCTGGTGCAGCCCTTTGCGTGCATCCCGCTCATCCTCATGCCCACTGCCAGAGGTCCCCCCTCTTCTTCTGCACGCTCTCCTCACAGACTAGTACCCCGAGCCTGCAGGCCTGCGACCAAATCCCACCATGAAAAAAAGCTCAGGGGGGAAAAAAACAGAGCTCCATCAATATGTTCACTAAGAAGCCGTCTAGACAAACAGAGGAGGAGCCATACCCCGCACCCACTACCTCGACTCCTCCAGACTCCATAGACTCACAGAAAAGGATGGAATATATCCGTGAAGGGTTCACCACTCTCCACTCCAAGTTAGATGACATGAATGGCTCCATATCCTCGATTAAAGCACACATTGAGAAAACCGAGTAGCTGAAATTGAGATGAAAGTTGGCGTCACGGAGGATGACGTGGGCGCTCTCCGGGCGGAGGTTTCCTCGTTGTCTAGGCGGGTGCTGGAGGTAACCAAAAAGAATAAAGACCTTGAGTCTCACTCCAGGCACAATAACCTCCGCATAATTGGGGTCCCTGAGGATAGCATCAAAGAACCTACGGAAGACTACTTAGAGCGCACCCTACTCTTACTGCTTGACTCACCCAGGCTCTCGCCACAGTTCGCAATAGAAAGAGCCCATCAAGCTTCATCAGCAAACACCGTACCTGGCACACCCCCGCGCCCCATCATAGCTAGGGTTCTGAACTTTCGAGATCGAGGCGCCCTTCTCAGGGCTGCGAGAGCCAAAGGAGAGCTTTTGCTAGGGTCCTCTAGGATCCACCTTTATCCTGATTTCGAATGGATTGTGTCCTCCCACGTATTCCTCATCTTATGATAATCGTATCCTGCCAGCTTCGCTGCTTCGGAAAAAAAGAATTCGCCAGAGGGCGCTGTGCACGAGGTCGTGGTGTTGATGACCCTTGATGGGTTCCGTACCGTGTCAACGTCGCCATCAGTATAAAAAGCTCATGCTGCGCCCGTTGGCTTCAGTTCCGTTTTTCCGATTGCTTCACTCTCGAGAACGGCGCGCTTCAAAATTTTCTTCTGAAAATGTTGTCTTCTTCCACCCCTTCTACTCCCAAGACGTGGTTCAAAAAATGTATTGACTGCGGATCGAAGATGTCAATCACAGATCCTCACCGCATTTGTCTCGGGTGCATAGGTTCAGACCATTGAACCGGCGACTGTGGCTCCTGTCAGTCCATGATGGAGAAGGCCCTTCGTGAGAGGAAAGGTAAACTGGCGGTGGGGTGGGAAGCTTCTAAGGCCTCCTCGAAGGCCTTATCTAAAAGACATAAAAGATTGAGCGATTCGAAAGAATCAGATCGTCGTAGACACTCTAAGAGATCCCGATCTCGTAGTAGATCGAGACGCTCTTCATCTTCCTCTTTTAAAAAAAAGTTAAAAGAAGACATAGATCTCCCTTTCCATCATCCGATACATCTACCGAATTGATACGATGCCCGACTAAGTCGGATTCCCCAAGAAAATGGGAAGGTTTTAGAAGGAAGATGATGTAGGTCTTTGAAAATGCGGCCTCAACCCCCTCAAAGAAGCCTCAAAAGAGCCAGACCCCGGTCGCTCCATCGGACGACACTGGGAAGTCAGGAACTACTGTGGTTAAACCCAGTAGTATGGGTGAAACTCGTAAAACTCGAGTCAACGCCAAGACGTCGAAGATTCCTCGAGAATCGAGTGTTTCCCCGACACCATATAAAAAACAAAAGTCGTTGAAAACATCCGCGACTTTGTCAACGCCATCGGCGCCGACGGCTTCGACATCGAAGCCAAAAGCGTCTTTGACGCCTTTGTCGAAGACCTCATTGGTGTCCTCGAAGACTCCTTCGATACCATCTAAGGTTCCTTCGATTCCTTCGACAAAAACTTAGGAACAAGACAGGAGATTTACTCTTTTACCAAAATCAGACTTCTTTAAGTCTATATTTGAATTAAGTGGCTCTGAAGATGAGGTTTCTCTTTTGGAGTACAATATGGTACCAGAGAGGTCCCAGAAGAATGAATCGATCCAGAATCGAAAATGAGAGACCTGTGTGACACCCTTCACTCTGCTAGTGGCATTGATAACGTCACCTGAGCTGGAGTTTGCAAAACCTGACCCTGCAGAACATGCAGGGTCAGGGTACAGGAGTTTAATGAATAGAGTGGTGGAATACATGGGCTGGGGTAGAGCCTCACCCACTTTTGATCAGGATGATATGACTGACATACCTGATCGGGGCCCCCAGAAGGATCCAATTCTCCCCTTCCATACGACACTTCAGAGAACAGTAGAAAAGAACTGGGAAGCTCCTGACAACATCATTTTCCTAAGAAGTATAGAACTTCTAGTTCTGATCCTGAGTATTTAAACAGGCATCCCACTCCAGAAAGTCTGGTTATTCAAGCTGCAACAACCTCAAGAAAGACTGCTTATCCATCTAACACTCTGGATTGAGAGGATAAGAAGGTAGATACTTGGGCCCGTAAAGTTTTTACTTCAGGTAGCATGGCTCTAAAGTCACCTAATGTCACCTGTACTCTGGCCAGGGTCACCCATACCCTGTGGCCTTTCAAAGAGGCAAGAGAAATGTTGCTTGTGGTGGACGAGGAAAGATTGCAAAGCCAACCTCAGGAACGGCATCTTTGCCCTCAGCCGCTCCTGCAGCCGCCTCCAAATCACTCTAAGGCCTTATCACACAAAACCCTGGTGGAAGGCAGTATCTCTCAGCATCTGAAAGAATGGCGGTGCATTATTTCAGATGCTTGGGCACTGGAGACAGTAGCTCAAGGTTTCTGCCTTCCCTTTCTAAAAAGGCCTCAAGACCATCCACCGGGAACCAACTCTGTCAAAATTCCAGACTCGCTCCTGTTGCAGGAAATTTTAACCCTACAAGAGAAAGGTGCAATAGAACAGGTACCTGTAGCGGAGAGGAACAAGGGTTGCTACTCCCCCCTACTTTCTCATTCCAAAGAAGGACGGAGGATTGAGACCCATCTTGGACCTAAGAAACTTGAACAAGTTCTTCGGGAAGGACAAGTTCAAGATGGTAACCGTTTCTCAGATCCTTCAGGCTCTCCAACTCCAAGACTCGTTGGTATCATTAGACCTTCAGGATGCTTACTTTCATGTGCCAATCCATCCCAAGCACAGAAAGTACCTGAGGTTCGCAGTTGGAGGTTCTCACTTTCAGTTTAGAGTTCTGCCATTCAGGCTGACCTCCCCCCCAAGGGTTTTCACCAAGCTAATGGCAGTTGTGGTAGCGAGTCTCAGGAGAGCGGGGATGGACGTCTACCCCTACCTGGACGATTGATCAGAGCACATTCTCCTGAACAAGCTCAGGAACATCTGTCGATCACCTGTCACTTCCTTCACAAACTGGGCTTCTCACTAAATTTCAAGAAGTCTCACATGATACCATCCCAAAAGCTCCAGTTTATCGGAGCAGTTTTGGATACTTCCTCGGGCAAAGTCTCACCTCCCGAGGTGAGAGCTCTCCACATTCTGCAGATGTGTCATGGCCACTGGTCATTGGCCAGTCACTTCACATCCTGCAGGGTCCCAATGGACCCAGTCTTGGCGCCTTTGGCACCAAGCTCATTATAAAGTGTGCTTTGCACACAGACTGTTGAAGGCACGTGCATCTGGCCAGGGCGGGACCTTAGCAATGCATGGAAGGCACGTGCAGAAGGCAGGAGGAGTGGCAATGTGGGGTCTCAGGGTGGGGCCTAAAGGGAGTGCCTGGGGCCAGGCTATATAAACCGGTATCACCCACATGCTGGTGCATCGCGTTAGTCTGCTAGAGCAGCGTAACGCTTACCGCCGTTCAGAAGACCTTACCTGTTTCAGCACGTGTATCCTCCGACTCTGGAACCCTCCAGCATCTTACCTGAGTCAGCCACGCCATTGCTTCACTTCTGCAACTACGCGCGCATCTTACCTGGGTCAGCCGCACCATCGCTGGAAGCGCTGCTATCGCTTCACTTCTGCAACTACGCGCGCCTCTTACCTGGGTCAGCCGCACCATCGCTGGAAGCACGGTATTACCCAAATTCACCTTTTGCACAATTGACCTAATTATAGTGGTCCTAATTGACCTTCTGCACAATTGACCTTTATATTATTTTAGTTATTTTATATATGTATTGGGTTGGTTTTGGATAAAAAATAATATAAGGGGATTGGGTGGGGGATTGCGGGGGTTTTTGAATTGGGTGGCGGGCTGTGGGTTGTTTCCCCCCACATATATGTCCTAATTGACCTTCTAAATTAGGTAAATTCTTCCGAGGCCAGTTCTCCCGAGGTCAATTGTGAAAAGGTCAATTAGTATACAATTACAAATACAGCACTGCTATCGCTTCCCCCTTCTGCAGCCCCTCGAAAGTGCCGCCCGGCATCCTTACCAGTCCCGAACTTCCATCAACACGGGATCTTCTCCTGACGCACACCATCCTCAGGGATCTTCATCTGCGGCCGCCTGTTGGAGTTCAGAAACCGCCCATTAAGCACCGACTTTCATCCTCTAAGCAGCGAGCTTCAGGTACCTCTGGTAGCTCCTCCGGAGTATACTTTGTCATCACACGTTCCTGGGTCATCTTCATACCTAAGGGAGAGAGAAAGGACAATATTTGGTTACGGACAATAATCTTGGGGGAAGATCAACACAACTAATATGAACAATAATCATAGTTACAAAACTTACCTTCACAACGGAACGGTCACGGCCGGTCTGGACCTTCACGCCAAGGACCAGTGACGCAACTAGGTCTATCTACAGCGCCCCTGCTGGAAGAAAGCAGGACGGAGAGCTCATCTTTCAATCAAAACAGGTGAGCCTGCATGGCAAACTCTTGCTCACAACCTTCTGGCACGAAAGGGTTGAGGGGAATCCCGGCGTCACCACGCCATTTTCACTGTCTCTCATTCCCTCTCAGGAGCAGAACCAGTATCCTGGATCCTCCATAACGCAGAGGCTAGGGGAGAGAGCTGATCCATGCGAGCCAGTTCCAGGGAGGGCTCCAACCGCGCCCCAACGTCCCCGCGGAGACCAGGTGAGTGTAACAAGATGGTAACAAAGTTCCAGAATGTCCAGTATCTGCCGGCCTTCGATTTACTGAGGTTGCTCGGCCTCATGGCATCCTGCATTTTTCTGGTGCCAGAGGATCGACTGAGGATGAGATCCCTTCAATGGGCCCTCAGAACTCAGTGGTCTCAGTTCTCAGGGAGTATGTCAGATCTTCTGAAAGTCCCGAGCGCAGTTGCTCAGGATCTACTATGGTGGGCTTGCAACGACAACATCCAACAAGGAAGAATCTTTTTGGTAACCATGGCCGGAGATAACAGTAGTGACGGACGCCTCACTCACGCGGTGGGGAGCCCATACTAGCAATCTGACAATCAGCGGTGTTTGGTCTCCATCGGAGTCCCAACTACACATCAACCTATTGGAGCTGAGGGCAATCAGACTATCACTGAAGGCCTTCCTGCCCTCTGTACAGGGAAAGAATGTCCTGATAATGACGGAAAATACGGTGGCCATGTACTACCTCAACAAGAGAGGAGGCGTAGGGTCACTACCACTGTGCAGAGAAGCAATGCAGCTCTGGTTCTGGGCAATACGAGAAGGAATCTCTTTGTCAGCAGTTCACCTAGCCGCAGAGCAGAACACGACGGCAGATGCTCTGAGCAGGTAGAGCGCTGTCCCCCACGAGTGGGAGCTAGCTCAGGAAGTCCTTCTAGAGATCTTCAGTGTGGGTACCCCTCAACTGGATCTGTTTGCGACTGCGGGCAACCGTAAGTGCAAACAGTACTGCTCAAGGGAATTTCCTCCGAGAGGAGCTCTAGGAGACGCATTTGTGGTAGACTGGAAGTTTCCACTTATGTACGCATTTCCTCCAGTCCCCGTGATTCCTCAAGTAATCACGAGGTTGAGAAAGTTCAGGAAAACCATGATCCTAATTGCCCCGGATTGGGCCAGGAGGACGTGGTACCCGGACCTTCTGGACATGTCCATCTGCTCCGATACGTCTTCCGCAAAGAGAGGATCTTCTCTCTCAAGAGGAAGGTCGGGTTCTCCCTCCAGTGGTCAAAGCACTCAACCATCACACATGGCTTCTGTGGGGTTGAGATACAAGGATTGGGATCTTCCGGATTATGTAATGGAGATTTTGCTTTCGGCCAGAAGGCCAGCAACAAAATCTTTGTACCGATGTCATTGGAACAAGTTCAGTAACTGGTGCAAAGATAGAGATGAGGATCCTTTTCAATGTGACACCCCAATGGTGCTTTCCTTCCTATTACATCTAGCCAATCTGGGGCTCCAGATCGGAACAATTAAAGGATATCTAGCTGCGCTGTCCATTTTCAAGCGCTCCTCAGAAGAGGTATCTTACTTCAAAATTCCATTTGATAATTCAATTCCTGAAAGGCTTACTAACATATACCCTCCAGTACCTGTTCATGTCACAACTTGGGATTTAAATCTAGTACTTAAGTTTCTAACTTGTATACCTTTTGAGCCTCTGCACTCATGTCCCTTGAGGCTTCTAACATTGAAGACTGTCCTTCTTGTAGCCTTAACATCAGCCCGCAGGGTTAGTGAACTACAGGCTCTCTTATGTAAACCCCCGTATACTACGTTTTACAAGGACAAAGTAGTTCTTAAAGTTAAACCATCTTTCTTACCAAAGGTCGTTTCTGACTTCCATTTGTCACAAAAAATACAATTACCAACATTCTATCCTCCTCCTCCTCATTTGGGCAAAGAAGAGGAGAGATTACATAGACTGGACCCTAAAAGGGCTCTGTTTTTACATTTCAAGAATGTCAAAATTATGTCAGGATGACCAACATTTTGTAGGTTATACTGACCATAAATTGGGATTAGCGGTGATAAAACAGACCATATCCCTCTGGATCATTCTAGCTATAATTGAATGCTACAGATTGGCAGGAAAAGACCCACCGGATGGGTTGCGATCCCACTCTACTAGGGGAATGGCTACTTCTGCGGCAGAGTCCCTGCAGCAGATATTTGTTCAGCTCTAACATGGGCTTCAATGCATACCTTCATCAAGTATTATTGCTTATATGCTTCTTCCTCTAATGAGGGTTTATTTGCCAAGGCGGTACTTCATTTAGCCCATGAGAACAATAACTAGTACTCCCACCTCCAAAATTACCACTGCTATGGGAGTCTATCATAAAATGAGGAATACGTGGGAGGACACAATCCATTTGAAGAACAAGTTACTTACCAACTGTAACGTTCTTTCGACCACTTACTCCTCATCGCCGCTCCCATCCTACCCCGCAGCACAGTTTGCATTTCTTACACTTTCCTCTCACGAAGAGTCTTATCAGTCATGAGGCACGCCAGGTTTTCCTCAAATATTTCCTCGAAAAAATAGAACTGAAGCCAACGGGCATAGCACAAGCTATTTATACTGATGGTGACATCGACACTGTACGGAGCCCGTTGAGGGACATTGACGCCTGTCAAGACTTGATGGTCGTGTAGCCGATGAAACCTCCGTCCCCAAATACCACTCAAGCAAACAAGAAATTACTGCCCGAGCGGTCCTTGAGGCCACAGGTGGTGGTTTTTCGTCAGCCGGAACCAGGAATGCCGGAAGATGCCCCCTATGACCACTGTAAGGCAAACACGAAGTTAGGTCATAAACACAGAACCCCAGACTTGTATATGAATATGTAATAAGTCTACAATAGGGCTTACCCTTAGGAGTTGGTCGGGACTTAATAATGGTGTAAAGATGTTTGTCGGAGGCAGCCGGCAAGGGTGGCAACCAGATGACAGGTTGGTAAGGCACTTAGTATGAATGAAACCACCACCTTTCGTAGAAGCCAGAAAACATAAGTCAATCAGTTGAAAAGTGCGTAATCCAAGAACATAGTTCATAACAAAAGGGCAATCCAAATAGCAATCCAGGGACGGAAATGTGGTCGAATCCAGTAGAAAATAGTTCCAAACAAAGGTACCATGAAGGAAGAAGCCAAAATCAGAGTCCAAGATCAATCCGAGGTCATTGGTAGTAATCTGAATCCGTAGTCTGTAATGCTCCCAACAGGATCAGCTGTGAAGCGCTGGAGGGCAGTCAGCGCGTCCCTTTTGAATGCTGACTAATGATCACGTGACTCTCCATCCGTCACGTGATCGAACGTGCTGAAGGAGGAGCTCTCAGGTGCCGGCAATGGAGACGTTGTAGAATGCCCGTGGCGTGTCTCCATGGCAACTGCCAACGCCGGAATGGAAACCAACGCTGAGATGGCAAGAACCGGCGTCGCTGACCTTGTCCCATTCCTTGCCGGCAGGCCTGCAGGGGAGAGTGTGTCCTGACATGTATTTTGGTGGAGATAGTGGGAGCTGGATTATGAGATGTGTTCATGGAACATGTGGATGAAGGTGGGGCGTGACAACGCCACAACCTCGTGCACAGCACCCTCTGCCGAAATTCTTTTTTCCGAAGCAGCGAAGCTAGCAGGATACGATTATCATAAGATGAGGAATACGTGGGAGGAACATCCAGTCGAAAGAATGTTAAGTTGGTAAGTAACTTGTTCTTCTCAGTTGCGGTTCAGCAGGAACGCAAAACTTTCCTGGCAGTTAAGAAAAGATTACGTGACCTGCAGGTCCAATACTACATGCTATATCCAGCCAACCTGCGAATTGAACACTCCAACCAGGTTTTCTTTTTCACGATTCCGGAGGAAGCCTCCAAATTCATAGACAAGCACTTCCCTGGTTAACTTCTCATGGCTGCATCACTCGGTTGCCGTTTGTTACATGTCTGGACACCTTCATGAGGGGTGTACCCTGACCCATGGGTGTAGGAGATCATCTGTCATCTGAACGCATACAGATACTCCGATCTTATGATGTTTTGATCTCCCCGTCATATTACTTAATGTAATCTTCATGTTAATCTTTCCAATGCATCTTGTCAATCCTTATCATGCCCACAGCCCAGAGCATCGCCGCTAGGCCAGCACACAGGCCCCCATGCGTTGATGCCATTGGTTTGGATCTGGTTTTTGGTTATGGGGTTGTCATCCCTCTGATTGGGGGAGGGATGTGTATGGGGGGGGGGTTGGGACAGGTGTTATGGTAAAAAAGGCTTGATGTTCACAAAGAGGGCAGAGCGCAAGACAATGCCAGGTTGGTCACACACTAAGAGGGGACCTGCATCCCCATCCTGGACCTCTGGCGCTTGTTTGCCAACCCGCTGAAATCCAAAGTTTATCCAGTGCTCCTAAATGGGGATGATAATGTAATGTTCATGAGCTGGAATGTGCGGAGGCTGGGTAATTATAAGAAATGCAGCAGCTACAACCACACGCTGAGCGCCATGGGGTAAAAATCCTATTTCTTCAAGAAATGCATGCATGTGCTGAACATTGTGAAAAATGTGCCAAGGGGTGGGGTCCCCATAGATATTATACCAACTATTCTACCCAGAGCCGCTGGGTCATGACCCTGATCCATAGAAGCCTCAAATTAACTTGTAAATCCTCAAAGACAGACCCACTGGGTAGATATGTATTACTCCATGGTGTACTACAAAATAAAGAACTGGTGTTATGAACGTCTATGGTCCCAATGTAAATGACCCCGAATTTTACCTTCACTTAGCCTCTCTATTAGCCAGCTTCCCTATGGTACCGATACTGTGGGGGGGGGGTGACTTCAACACAATACTAGATGTAGTCCTGGACAGGTCGGACTCCAGACCCCGCCAATTCTCCAGAGCAGCATACACCATTCTGTCATCCCTACCCCGGCTGGCCATCGTAGACGCATGGCGTCTGCTATACCCTGAGTCTCGGACATACTCTTTCTACTCCTCAGTCCACGACTCACACTCTAGAATCGACTGGTGGCTGATATCTGACATACTGATTAGAAACGTCTCACAGGTGTCGATCCTTCCAAGAACCCTTTCCGACCACTCCCCTGTAACTCTCTCTCTCTTCTGGGGCTCAGACTATGAAAGAACTCGGGGGTGGAAAATGAAACCACATTCCTTACTCGACACAGCCTTTGCCTCAGAACTAGAAACGGCTATTGAAGACTTCTTTGAAATCAATACTAACTCAGTTCCTACACAGTCCACCCTGTGGGAGACGTTTAAAGCTTACATTAGGGGTATCGCCATCTCTAAGGAAAGTGGTATTCTCAGAGTGATCCGAAGTGATATTCCGAAAAAACGAGTCAACCCTGACTGCTCTTGAGTCTCAATATGCTCTTCTTCAATCCCCCGAGATCCTAGCGTCCTTGGGTGCAGAACTCGATACACTACGAGCCCATGCGGAACGTGAGATGAATTTCTCGACAACCCTCAGCTTGCGAGAAAATACGGGAAGGGCGAGCGACCAGGCCGAATTTTAGCCAGACTCATCCATCGTGAGTTTGGTTCCCCCAACATCCCTGCTATCGAGAGAGCCGACGGCACTCTAGCCACACTCCCTCAGGATATTAACATCGAGTTCCTGGCCTTTTATGAGGCCCTTTACTCAGAAGAAGAGAGTACTCCTATAGCTGAGATTGACGCCTTCCTGGACAGTCTACCCCTCTCGGTCCTCTCTCATGAGACTAATGGCTCCCTCGAGAGGCCGTTCACTACAGAGGAACTCTCAGAGGCCATCAACTCACTGTCATCTGGCAAGTCCCCGGGCTCGGACGGCCTCCCATTAGAATTCTATAAACGCTTTAAGCAGCTCCTAATTCCACACCTGAGGACCCTGTGGGATGAGGCCTGCGAAGTAGGCAGGCTCCCTCCTTCCCTTCGGAAGCTATAATAGCGGTCCTTCACAAACCTGGCAAGCCCCCTACCCAATGCGGCTCATACCTTCCCCTATCACTAATTAATTGCGACGTAAAAATCTTTGCCAAGTTGCTAGCCTCACGTTTAGCCCTCTTCATGCCACATATCATTCACCCCGATCAAGCAGGATTTATTCCAGGACGTTCCACCTCCCTGAACCTGAGGCGACTATTCAGTTTTATTACTAGAATTAGCCCGAATGTGCAGGCAGCAGCAGCTACACTGGATATGCAAAAAGCTTTCGACTCTGTGTCATAAAGGTACCTATGGCGAGTCCTCGAAAAATGTAAATTCTGACCCAGGTTTCGTTCTTGGGTTCGATTACTCCGTTCCGGTGGCCAGAGTCCGCACCGAGGACAGAGGCTCATCCCTATTCCGAGTCGCCAGAGGGGCAAGGCAGGGCTGCCCCTTTTCTTCCCTAATCTTTGCCATACCTATGGAGCCGTTTGCTGACAGGATGCACCAATGCCACGCACAGAGAGGGCTACGTACAGCGGGCTAAGCGGATATCATCTCCTTCTATGCCGATGACGCCCTGCTCTATATCCGATCCCCCTCTATCAACCTTGCCCCGACACTGGAGGATGTTGTTCACTTTGGGCGCATCTCTGGGCTCAAGGTGAACTGTTGCAAATCTACCCTGTTCCCGCGTCCCACTCCAGACCTTATGGGGTTCACTTGGTCCCAGTCAAACTTTACTTTCCTAGGCATAGAAGTGACTCGTCGCCCTGAGACATTGTTTGAGGAGAACTATGAGAAGTACCTTACGAAACTCACTGAAAAGGCCTCCAGCTGGACCAGACTTCCAATTTCCTTGGCTGTCCGGATCGGGATCCTAAAGATGGTCATACTCCCCCAACTATTACATGCGTTTATCAACCTACCCCTATGGCCAGGAGATGTCTTCTTTCAAGCGTTAACTCGAACAATTAATAATTTTCTGTGGCACTCTGGGGCAGTCCGATTAAAACTTGCAACTTTGGCCACCCCTATGGAGGGTGGGGGATTCAATGCCCCGGATTTCCTTAAATACTGGCTGGTGGCGCAGGCTCAGTTTGCCTCTTACTGGTTTAACCCACAGGATCCCCCTCCCCAATGTTAGGCTAGAGAAGATGGCAGTCAGTGATCAAGATGTTCGTTCATTGATTCTTTCTCCTGTGACGACCTTGTTAGAGTCACTGGACCCTGTAGTTATCACTTCTCTTGCCCTTTCTAAAATATGGAAACTATTAAATGTGCCCCACCCATTCTACAGCGATTTGCCTTTATGGAACTTCCTCCCAGGGGTCCCATGCTTACCACCATCCATCATACACCGATGACACCTTCAAAAATGGTAACTTCGAGTGGCCTGATCTCCCGCCTGCCCTTAGACAGAAACCGTCCGTGTGGCTCCAATACTCGTCCCTCCAAAAAGTTCTCAAAGTCCGATACCCTGACTTCCCCACGATACCTCCCTATGACTCAGTTGTAGCAGAGTGATGTAACTTTGACTACTTCAGGAGAAAGGTGTCCAGACTATACGCCCTGTTGCAAACCAGAACGATCCCCCCTTTCGACAAACTGAAATACAAATGGCATGACCGATGAACGCTGGAACCACATGTGCATACGCACTCACAATGTGTCCTTTAACTCCAGATTTAAATTGATCCAGTTCAAAGTCCTGCACAGATACCATCTCACTCCAATTCGATTACACCACATGTCGAAGGACCATTGCCCCAGTTGTCCCAGGTGCGGAACCGACAGCGCCACATATATACACATGCTCTGGTCCTGTCCTAAACTGCTGCACTACTGGGAGGAGGTATGTGCCACTATGGCTGCTATTCTGGACTGTGTGATCACCCCGTCCCCATGTTATGTCTTTTCCATGACTTTGCGGACTTGGGTCGAGATTCCAAAAAGCTGGCTGGCCTCTGTATGCTCCTTGCTGTCCGCTGCATCTTACAACGCTGGCTCCTCCCTGGTCCACCTTCACACACGCAATGGCTCGGGGCAGTAACCTGGGCTTCAGACACTGAAGAGGCGTGGTCTAACCAACAACCAACACACTCTAGGCCTAGGAACATCTGGCTGAAGTTTTGCTCCTAAATGGCATCCGCTGACACATACTCTGAAGCTGCATCCCAGGCTTCCCACTCTCCCACATCCACCACATCCACCACGGATTGAACTCACGTTTGCTCAAGTTTCTCCTGTCCTGCTGTACCTTCCACGCTTAACTGTAGAACTAAAGTATAATGTTGTGACCTCCTGCTGCATTGACTTATAGTTAGCATTACACAACTTATTGAATTGGGCGACTGAGTGCTGGATAGTACCTAGAACCCTGTCGGATCACTCCCCGGTATTGCTCTCGTTAGACATTCCTGGGAACGCTGTACTGAGAACGCAATGGCGTATTAAACCCATCTCATTAGAAGACCTGGCTTTCTGGGCAAACATAACGCAACATATAGTCAGCTACTTTGACATCAATGAGGGGTCGGTGAGCACACATGCCACTCTGGCAAGCGTTCAAAGAGTATATTAGAGGTATTGCTATGTCTACAGAATTTGGAGTGTTTTGTGAGACACCAGAAGGGAATTGAGGAAAAATTAGGAGATATTGGCGCAGTTGCAACAGAGATACACTGTCGACCCGTCACCTAAGATTAGAAATGATATAAAGACACACCTAGACAAATACCGCGACATAGCCAATAGGATGTTGCGGTACTTCGATAGGCCTGCAGCAACGCGCCGATATGGGGAACAGGACAGACCTGAGAAGTTATTGGCACAAACTGTTCGCAGTGACAGGGGGTAGCTCCAACGTCACGTGCATAATCCGGCTGGACAGCTCAGTGGGCAACATGGTGGGCGAGGTGAACAGTCTTTTATGACTTTTATAGGGACTTGTATTCCCCTAAAAGTGTGGCCAGAGAGTCAGAGATAGATGAATATCTTGCGAATGTTCCCATAAAACTTTTATCCGCAGAGGCGCGTAATACGTTGGAAGAGCTTATAACTCTGACCTAGATAAAGGAAGCCATTTGTGATTTTCCAAGGGGGAAGGCCCCAGGGTCGGATAGACTAGGCTCACTAGGGGCAGAATTTTACAAGGAATTTGTAGACCTGCTTTCTCTCCGATTGCTTTCAGTCTGGTTTTAGACCTTAGAAGCCGGGACTCTTCCCGAGTCTATGCGTGAAGCAATATTTATTTTATTACTTAAACCTGGTAAGCCTTCAGACGGTTGCAGATTGTACCGTCTGTTATCTTAAATAAACACTGATGCGAAAGTTATGGCTAAAATTTGGAGATCTAGACAAAACCCATTGAAGCCACATATTGGGCAGATCGACAGCGTCCAACATATGTCGTATGAATAACGTGATTGCACAGATACCGCAGGACGTTGAGGGAGTCGCCGTTTCGCTCGATATTCAAATAGCATCCAACACAATATATTGGCCCTTTTTGTTCAGGATACTGAATAAAATTGGTTCAGGCCGAATTTTGTTAAGTGGGTGTGAATTTTGTATACACAGCCATATGCCAGAGTGTATGTGAATGGAGTGCTGTCGCCTGAATTAGAACTAGAGGTTGGCACCAGGCATGAGTGCCCGTTGTCACCCCTGTTGCTTGCCCTAGTGATAGAACCACTGGTGGTCATTATGCGAGCTCACCATGCCTGCGCCGGGATCAATATTGCCGGGAGGGTGGAACTTATTACATTATATGCCGATGATAAAATGATGTACATAAGAGACCCGGGGAAATGTTTGCAGAGGATATTAGCTGTGGTTCGCGAATTTGGGAAATATTGTGGCTTGCACTTAAACAGTAACAAGTCTGAGGTCTTTCCGTTAACGGATGCTACACAGGAGCCACGTAACATCTTTGGGCTGCGGTGGTCATCCTCGAATATAAGTTACCTCGGCATTGAGATTGTGCGTTCGCCTGCTCTCGTCAAATTTCTTAATTATGACTTTCTGGTAACTAGAATTGGTACCAAGCTGGAGCGGTGGAATCAACTCCCTATTTATGGGACGAATTGCATTTATAAAGATGACCATCCTACCCAAGTTTCTCTATTTATTTTGCAATATACCGCTATGGCCTAGTAGATCTTACTTTGATAAAATAGCTCAAGTATGTTCTTCATTTATCTGGAAAGGGCGAATATGCGTAAAATTGCAACGACTTACACTGACACATGAGCTTGGGGGACTGTCAGCCCCTGATTTTGAATTGTATTATCTGGCAGCGCAAGCGTATTATGCAATATATTGGGTGGATGGTGGCCCACAGTCATCACATATGAGGTTGGAAAGGCAGGGGGTCGCACCAGCACAACTGATAAATTCAATTATGGGGGAAACACGTCACCATACCCATCAGTTGGATCCGGTGAAGGCCACACAGAAGGCCTGGCCTAAGTTAGTCAGATGCCCTAAGAATACAGTGTTATATAACCAAGCCATACTGATCTGTGCCATGCCATTTATGAATCCAACACGTGATAACTTACTAGCTACACATTTGCAAGAGGCTGGCATACTACACTTGGGTGACTTGTTTTATGAGGGGGACCTTTCTCTCATGGGATCTGTTTAAAGCACACTTGGGTGATACACCACTCTGCAGTTTCCAGTATGTTCGGATTCATTCGGCCACGAGAGCCTGCATCACTTCCTTGCCTTAGCTACTGACTGTCGCTAGACACGAGGAAAAAAATCTGTCTGTGCTATATAAAATTGCGCACTATATAAAATTGCGCAGATGTCTCTGGGTGTGCAATCAGTGGTCATAAGGGGCAAATGGGAAAGGGATCTCAGCATCACCTTCATAGACACTCACTGGTTGCAAATATGCAAATTAACAAAGCAGTTATCATTGAATTCTAAATACAGGCTGATTCACTTGAAGACTCTGAACAGAGTATATTTCTCTCCGGCCCGTCAAATGAGTATGTTCCCTTTCCCGGAAGGGAGATGCCCTAGATGCAACGCTTCGGAAGCTGGTATTTTGCATATGCTGTGGTCATGTCAGGCATTGTCTGGGTACTGGGATGCAATATGTCATGCGTTAGATGAGATTGTGGTCCAGCCTTTTTCATGGGAACCATCAATGTGTCTAATGGAATATGTGAAGAAGCTGAATCCTTCGAAACGCACATTTGTTAACCTTGGTCTTGTACTGGCAAAGAGGACCATCGTGATGCGTTGGACATGGAGAGAGGCCCCTACCTTTGACAACTGGCTTCATGACATTATCTGGGCCAATGATATGGTAGAAACATACGCCAGCCTACAGGCACCAGTGAGTTGCCCGCGTGACATCTGGGGCGATTTCTGGCAGTATCTCGAACGTCAGAATGTGAACATTTAAGACGATAGAGCAACACTATGGAAGTATTGTCTGTAATTTGAATACCTGTATTGGCAATCCATCAATATGTGTTTGACTCGCTGTACTGTAACTTTGTGTATGATAAATAAAATTATTTTAAAAAAATACTTTCTGTAGATGGTCACCAAATTCGAGAGTGCCCAGCATCCTCCGGCCTTCGATTTTATGAGGTTGCTCGCTCTCTTGGCATCATGCATTTTCCTGGTGCCAGAGGCTCGCCTGAGAATGAGATCGCTCAATGGGCTCTCAGGACTCTGTGGTCCCAATTCTCAGGCAGAATGTCAGACCTTCTTCAGGCTCCAAGCAGAGTAGCACAAGACCTTTTGTAGTGGACGTACCAAGAAAACACTCTGAAGGGAGAACCTTTTTGGCAACTATGGCCAGAGATAATTGTAGTGACGGACCTTTCACTCATGGGGTGGGCAGCCCACGCCAACAATCTGACAATCAGTGGCCGTTGGTCTCCACCGGAGTCCAAACTACACATCAACCTTTTTGGAGCTGAGGGCAATCAGGCTAGCGCTGAAGGCCTTCCTGCCCTCTGTACGGGGGAAAAATGTCCTGATAACGTCATGATAATGACGGACAACACAGTGGCCATGTACTACCTCAACAAGAGAGGAGGTGTAGGGTCATTAGCACTGTTGCTTGTGAGAGGCAATGCAGCTCTGGTTCTGGGCAATTCAAGGAGGAGTCTCCTTATCAGCAGTTCACCTAGTTGGAGAGGAGAACACTGTGGCAGATGCTCGGAGCAGGCAGAGCACAGTCTCCCACAAGTGGGAACTAGCTCAGGAAGTCCTTCAAGGGATCTTCTCCCGTTGGGGAACCCCTCAAGTGGATCTGTTGGCGATCAATGTCAACCGGAAGTGCGAACTGTACTGCTCCAGGGAATTTCCCCCAAGAGGAGCTCTAAGAGATGCGTTTGTGGTGGACTGGGAGTTTCCACTCCTGTATGCGTTTCCTCCAGTCGCTGTCATTCCTCAAGTCATCAGGAGGTTGAGAAAGTTTGAGAAATCCATGATCCTAATTGCTCCAGCTTAAGCCAGGAGGACGTGGTACCCGGACATTCTGGACATGTCCATCTGCTCTCCAATACGTCTGCCACAAAGAGAGGACCTTCTCTCCCGAGAGAGGAGGGACTGGTTCCCCATCTAGAGGTCAAGAAACGCATGGTTTCTTTTTTTCATTTTTTATCTTTTTTTTATTATTTAACATACCATAACAGTGCAACACATGAACTGCCCCAGTGACAGTTTCACTATTCCCCAGATCCCACCTCTCTAACCCACCCTTGAACCCCCAACAGCAGATGCAAATACAGATACATTTATTGCAACATTGCTTGCAGAACACTGAGTAGTCAATGCGTTAACTTTACATGACAGTGACATTAAGGTAGCTGCAGCCACAATTGACGCTAACATATATGCAGTCCTTGGGAGACCACACCATAGTCTTCAAAGGTACTCTAATTGGAAGTGATAGTTACCTCGACATCACAGTACACTCTAACTCTTATCACAATATGGAGGGATCCTTGTTTCTGAGGATGTGGGATCGGAAAGGGCCCCAATAGTCAATTGGCCTCATCCCAATCGGGAGAGATGCTGCGTACACTGACTCCTGTGTCTCAGAGTTTCAGCATGTGAATCCATTCTTTTACCATGGGAAGTTTTGTTCTCTTCCACTTTTTTGATATTAATGCCCAGGCGACCAATGAAGCCATAGTCAAGAGTTTCCTTTCCATTTTATTTTTGAGTGTTTGAAAAAACGCGAGAAACCATGCTATAGGAGCATCCTGCGGGCAACCAGGGAGGATATTACCCATAATCTTGTACACCTCCTCCAGAATGCCTGTATATGCACACAATTCCACACCATATGCAGGTAATTGTCTGGGTTTATGTCGCACCGTGGACATGAGGCGGTTCTCTCAGGGTAATATTTATGCAGTTGTGCAGGGTAGAGATAAGTCTGATGCAGAATATTTAATTGTATAAGGTGTAACCTGGAGTTTAGAGATATCTTCCGGGTCATTGTGCAGATCATCAGCGATTGGGATTCCGTCCACGGGCTGTGTAACGCTTTATTCCATCTGGCTATGAACCTCCCTTGGACTACCGGGCGAAGAGATTTAATGAGTTTGTACAATGCCATAGATATTGGGGGATTCGCCACAAACTGAGCTAAGGGGGACAAAGCAGGCGACAGCGGGAAGCCTCCCCACAGCTCATGAAGCTTCTCCCTTAATCTAAAGTAAAGAAGCTTTGTGACAGCGTTCCAGGAGTCTCGGCTTTTCAGGGCATCCCACTATATAAACTCACCATCCTGAACTATATCCCAGAGAGAATGGACACCCAGTTCCTCAAACTGTGATCTGGAGATTCCCTCAAAAGTGAGAGGGGCACTGTGAACCTGATATATGGCATTGTCGACGTGGTAACTGCCCTTCACATCCGTTCCAGAAAGAGCGTGGTCCGATGCCCTTCGGGTCACATCGATGGGCTGTATTTTGTCTTTGGGGATTCGTCTGAGAGAACCCCACATCATGCCATTCAGATTGTCAGGATAAGCCACCGCTCTTTCAAGTTTGTGTGCAGGAATTCTGTAGAGGGATGCCATGCGTACTGGATCTGTGCGGCGAGAAAATATATACATAGGTCAGGATAATCCAGACCTCAAGCAGCATATATTGCTGCGCCAGAGTGTCCAGCGCAATGTGCGCTTGTTTCTATGTCCATACCGGCTTAGTTAACATTGACCGGGCGCGTTTCCAGAACCATGAAGGAGGGATCAGTGGGACATTGTTGAAAATGTACAGCATCCTAGGAACAACCACCATTTTAGCCAAAGGGAGGCGCACTGCCTGGGACAGAGGGAGCCGGATCCAGATTACGACCTTGCATTCTAGCTGCTCAAGAGACTTCATGTAGTTTGCCTCAAAGAGCCTGGGGGTGGGGGGTAGAAACCATTATACCAAGATAGCTTGTGCCCTCCCGACACCATCGGAACTCACTGCCAACATCTGCCGGGAGTACCGTCTGAGTTATTGGTAGTATTTCGGACTTGGACCAATTGATCTGTAAACCTGAGAAGCCCCCCCGCCCCCTGTTTGGGGTCTTTAATGTGCAGCAGTAGAGCATTTGAATAAAGAGAAATGATCGAATTGTGTGAACAAATCTCCCTAAATTCCCTAACAGCGCATGCTAAGGGTTCCACCTCAAGAGCGAAAAGGTTGGAAAAAAAGGGACCTCCCTGTTTCATCCCATCTTGGGAAAAATGTTGTCTGAAATCACTTGATTAGTTAGGATCATAGCCTGAGGAGCCGTATACAACAAACGGACCCACTAAATATATTGGAGACCCAGGCCTGATCTTCGCAAGATTTCGAATAGAAAAGGCCATTTGACCGAGTCAAAGTCCTTCTTAGCGTCCAAGGCTGCCACCACAATGGAAGTGTCTTCCCTTACATTATGCATCAAGGAGAAGAGGAGTTGCATGTTATTTTGTGTGGATCTGCCCGGGATAAAAAGCAAGCTTGGTCCGGGAGCACCAACGTGCCCGTATGGGGGCAGAGTCTATCGGCCAACAGTTTTGACAGAATTTTACTATCCGTGTTAACAAGAGGCAGGGGTCTATATGTTGTGCAGCTGCTTGGGTCCTTATCCAGTTTAAGGAGAAGCATGACCACAGCCATCTTGGTGGAATCTGGCAGGAGGCCTGCGGATGAAGGGAATTCATACTTACGACACAGATATGGAACTGGATATCTGCATACTCTTTATAGAATCTCACAGAGATACCGTCCTGGCTGGGACCCTTGCCGTTCGGGAGATAACAAGTAACCCTGCATATTTCTTCCGTGGATGGGGGCGAGTTCATCAAATCCGCTACAGCGCGGTCTAGCCACCCCAGAGCCACGCGGTTTAGATATGCTTTAATTTCCCCAGTAGAGACAGACCTGAGATGAGTACAGTGAGGTGTAGTAATCCTGAAAGATTTGATTTATCATTAGAATCTCGAGTCGGAAGCCCATTCGGGTTGGCAGCCTCCAATATCCCACCCTGAACCCTATCCTTGCGAATCGCCCAGGCAAGGATACGACTGGGTCTGCCTCCTTCTGCATATTTTGTCGTTAGCACTGGCTTACCCAGATATCTGTCCTCCCGGTCCGCGGTTTCGGCATACTCTAGTCGCGTGTTTGCAAGTGGCTTCTCCACCCGTGGGTCCCCTCCCTGCGTCTGTTTATGTTCCAATTCTTTTATTTCTCCTTCCATAAGACGCAATGTCGATCTCAAGGATTTAAGGGCACCCCCTCCCTGCAGGTACAACAGCACCTTATGAACACCTTAAAGGCCTTTCAAAGCGTTCTAAAATCAGGGGGCGGAGTCTTTCTTGACCAGAAAATACTCCATGCCATCTCGGAATACTGCATCCCCAAGGGCCTCTGGGCGAAACTGCCATCGAGGGAGATGGTGTCACGTTGGGGGCAGCAACAGTAACCAATACCGGGGAATGATCGGAGAGTGTTCTATTTAGAGTTTAGCGTCAAACCAGCCAAGGGGACTGTCAGCATAACAGTCTATTCTGGAGGCACTGCCGTGCGCGCCAGAGTAAAATTAGAGCTCCTTGTCATTGGGATGCATGTATCTCCATATGTCCGCCAAACCTATTGAGTCCGCAATATGAGCCCAGGCTCTGGCCGCCTTAGGAGGTGTTATTTGTGTTGTGGAGGATTGATCCAGACCCAGGGATGTCGCCAGTTTAAAGTCCCCAGCCCACACAACCTCCTATGTAGTGAATCTGTATAGCATGGCAGCACATTTCTGAAAAAACTCAGGCAAATCAACATTTGGAGCATATATATTAATAAACAGAATTTTCTACCCCAAACATTTATCTGCAAGCAAGATGTAACATCCCTCCAGATCTCTTAGTTGTTCATGTAGGCAACATTTCAGGGACTGATGTATATCAATCGCTACCCACTTGAATGGAACGAGAAAGAGTACCCGTATCTATACACCTCACAGCCCCTAGCGTTTGCGAGCGGTCCATCCCCCAGAAGATGTGTCTCCTGTAAACACAGGACATTTACCTTGTGCAATTTAGCATAGTTAACCACCATTTGGAATTTTTTACTGTTAGTAACCCCTCTGATATTACAGGACATAAGGCGGGGATCACTCATCGTTCTCATGTGGATAATGGACCAATGTTCGGGTATCCCAGTGTGGACAGTGCCACCAACCATAGATCCTACCTGAAGGACTGAAATACCACTCCCCAAGTGTTTCTGCAGCATTAAAAAGTGATCTCATAAGCACCTAAAACATAACCCCACTCCCCATAACTGCCCAACCCCTCCCACGCCTGAAATTCCAACATACCGGCATACTTCCCACTTGAAAGAAACCTAAACTCCTAAAAAACAAGATGCATTGGCCGCGCCGATGGCGTGCTAGTTGCAGCCGCACAGCTAAAAAAAACAGCAACTAAAAAACAGCATTGCTCCATCATGGAACTGATACATCTGTATACTGGACTAGACGTACAGTGGAGATCAGCGAGGATCCTTTCATCCAACAATGAGAGCTAGAACGTATGGCTGTCCGCTCTAGATAAACACAGCAAGCATATGAAATGGGGAAAAGTGTGCCAAAGTCCGTATTAGGAGCCGCCTGGGCTAGCACAGGGTCAGGCAGTTCAGAGATCAAGCGGTCAGCAGATACAGGAGTAGTGAAAAACCAAGTCTTGCCGTTATGGATTACACAAAGCTTAACAGGAAACAGCATGCATAGCAGAGATTTTTCTTGCTGAGCTTATTTTTTACTTCCTGAAACGATTTCCTCTGTTCCTGCGAGCTGTAATCAGGGAACAGTCTGATGAGCGAGGAGCTGAACCTTAGTTACCCTTTGTCCCTTGCAGTTCTAAGAAGGATGTCTCTGGCCCTATAATTAAAGATCCTTGCAAAAGTGGGTCTGTCTGGCGCTCCAGGAGGTGGTTTAGGGGCGAGGAAGCCCTCTCTACTGGGAACATGTTGGACACCGGGGGGTGCCTGAGTACCTCCATTAAGTCTCTCCACAAACAATGCCATATTTTCAATATGAGCAGATTCAGGGACTCCCACGATGTGAATGCTATTTCTGCATGATCTTCCTTTAAGATCGTCATTCTTGGCCTCCACTTGTCTCACTGATTGCTGTAAATTAACCACGTGCTTTTGCAAGGACGTTATTATGTCCTTGTTTCCGATGCGCTGCTCTGCCTTTGTCATGCGGCCACATCATTTGTCTATTTGGACGGCAGATGTGTTCGACCTTACAAGTTAATGTATCTGTTTTGGAGCCAAGACTATCCGTGCTGTAACTCAGACCCAACAAAGTTTGATTCAGGGTGGCCACATCAATAGAGCTCGAAGACGAGGCCACGGCAGGCGTTGGGGAGGATTGGCCCTGGCGTGCAAATTGGTCCAGCTTCCCTTGCCTTTTGTTATTCCACATCTTGCTCTGTGACATTCAATAGGGGAGAGAGGTTGACTGTGGGAGCTGCAGGACCGGAGGATGGGGGCGGTCTCCCGTCAGGTAGTATTAGGAGGTATGAGGAGCCAGCCAAGCCGCAGAGGTGCTGCGCCTATCCCAGCGCCACCACAATCAACACGGGAATCTGTTGCAGTAAAAAAGGGGGCTCAGGAGATGGGTGTCATCATGCAGCTGTGGCCAACAGCAAAGAAATGGAGCACAGGGAGCGCGGCAAAGACCTCTCCACAGAAGACCGCGGTGGAATCTGCTGACAGCAGTCCCATGTAAGGACTAGACCCTGTGCTCTGTGTGCCCCCACAGCCATCTCTTATGAACCACTGGCCACCTATGTGTTTGCTGATTGGCAACCAACCCCCCACGCCGTGGCGCCTCCATTTATTGGATGTCCATGTCTCCTGAGCCGGCCCAAATCTGAAGGGAGCAGACTTGTCCCTGGTAATGGAACCGCCACACAGCTGGAGGGACCGCTCATTTCAGCACGGCATAGCCTAGCGGAGCCCAAGGCTGGGTCGATGGCAGTCCCGGGTCCTCAATTGGAGGTTGCAGCTGCAGGCCACTCACGCCCCAAGTGCCAGCGAGGCAGAGGCAGGCCGCTCAATGATAGAGCACTGGCAGGCCTTAAACGGGCAACACAGGAAAGGGGCGGCACTGCCTGCGCTTCCCAGAGGAGCTGGGGGCGCACTACACACGTGCTGCAGATTTCTTTCTCTGGTTCACGTCCCGTGACGTGGGCCGTCAGCCAACCCTGCAGAGGCCGCCAAAATGCACGGCACACTCCCACTCCCTCCAGTTGAAACAGGGATATTGCAGCAGGGCCTTGAGTCCAGACAATGGCAGCAGGGCTCAAACTCCTCGCAACTTCATCCAAGGGAGCCCAAAAGAGGGTCGAGGCAGCTGAGCTTGTCCTTCCAAGTCTGATAGTGTTAGTTACAACACGCAGGAAGCCATAATAGCAAGGATGTTTCATGATGTTGAAGTTGAAGATACAAGCTGCCTCAGTCAGCGGCCATCTTGCAGCTGCGCAACTGCGCCCCTCAAGACACGCATGGTTTCTGAGAGGTTGAGATATAAGGTTTGGGACCTCCCGGACGACGTAATGGAGATTTTGCTTTTGGCCAGAAGGACAGCAACGAAATCCTTACATTGCTGCCGTTGGAACAAATTCTGCAGCTGGTGCAGGCACAAGAATGTGGACCCTTTTACATGCAGTACACCTATTGTGTTATCATTCTTGTTACACCTAACTAATCTGGGCTCCAGGTTGGCGAAATTAAAGGGTATCTGGCAGGGCTATCTATTACTAAGCGCTCCTCTGAAGAGGTATCATTCTTTTTTTTTTAAAATATATTTTTATTGATTTTATACATACATTATATCAAAGTGTGGCAGGTACTTGAAGAGCGCTACAGGCAGCGCAGTCGTGCTTAGAGGTGCATGAAATAAACAAAAAGAGCATAAACAACAACAACAGGTCAGAGAGATGTTCGTGGGGGGAACCAAGGGGGCAGTGGCGCCATGATAGTCAGTATTAGTTAAATGAGGGCGGACAAGGGGAATTGTGCATGCTTTGGGATCGGGGCAATGGGCAGAAAGCGGGGATCACCATCCTACCCGGCCTTCAATGTTTCGTTCCTGGGTTTACGAGCAGGCGAGCAGCTACCCTGGTTGGATCCTCTGCTATGAGCTGTCCCCTTTGCTTCTACTCAGTTTTGTCCATCCATCGTAAGGAGGGAGGTTGTCGGGCCAAGCCTGGGTATTTTTGGGCGTAGTCCAGGAAGGGGGCCCATGTTTGGAGGAATTTGTCTCTGTTCCCGAAGCGTAGGGCTGTTATTTTTTCCGCTGCAATTATATCCTAGCATTTCGTCCACCACATTTGTACTGCCGGGCCCTCTGGGTTTTTCCACAGCCTAGCTGCAGAAATCTTAGCGGCCGTCAGCAGGTAAGAGCATAGCTCTGCTCTGTGCCCTGAAAGGGGGAATTGGCCCTCCCCGCTTGCACCCAGTAAAACAATGCCCGGATCCCATGGGATAGTGAGTCCTGTGATCCTGTTGATGTGATCCAGCACGGATCTCCAGAATTGGGTGGCTTTGGGACATGTCCAAAACAAATGGTAGAGTGTGCCTTTATCTGGACATCCTCTCCAGCACACCAGAGGAATTGTCGGGTTACATTTGTTAAGTGTCTATGGGGTCCGATACCACCTGAAACATACCTTAAATGCCCTCCTCTTGTTGGAAGCACATTTCGAGCTTCTGTTTGCCCTCGCCCAGATGTGGTTCCACTCCTCCAGTTCGGTGGGCCCCCCAATGTCTTTCTCCCATTTCAGCATGTACGGCTCTTTGCGGGATGAGTCAGTTCTGTCAAGAGCCTGTAGAGGGTAGACATTCTGCCCTTTGGTGGGGATCCTGTGAGGGTGAGTTCCAGGGCAGTGAGGTCTCTACTTCCTAGGTGCTTCATATCCCTACTCGAGAGCCAATGTCGGAGCTGGGTATATCTGAATCTTTCGCTCTCCGGCATGTTCAATTTCGCCTTGCAGGCCTCAAAGTCAAGGGGCTTTCCCTCCTCGTAGAAATCTTGCACCCTCTCCAGCCCTCCATTTTTCCACCTCGTGAAGTTCTTGGGGTTATAGCCCAGGGTGAATTCTGGATTCCTCCAGATCGGGGTGAGTGGACCTGTTGTGCTGCAGAGATTCCACAGGCACGCCGCCGTCCTCCAGCTCATCACCGTATTTTCGGTTGCTGCCAGGGGTCCCACGTCCCCGCCTGAGCTAGGTTGCTTCAGGTGTGGTAGAGAGTTTATTGGAATTGGGCTCCAGGCCTCTTCCAGCTCCAGCCAGCGGAGCTTTGGGGTGGAGGGAAGCCAAGCGAACGCAAATGAGAGCTGAGCGGCCAGGATATATCTGGCCACCTCGGGCGCTCCCAGTCCACCCAGCGCCCGTTCTCAGAGCATGGGTTTCGGTGGGATTCGCGTCTGTTTTCCTTCCCAGATATAACTCATAATGTTCTTTTGCAGCTTCTGGATCGCCTGTTTCGGAATTGTGGTAGGTATGGCTGCGCACTGGTAAAGTAGTCTAGGAATGAGGTTCATCTTCAGGGCCGTGATTCTCCCGAACCAGGAAATCTCCTGCTTTTGCCAGCGTATAAGGTAATTCTTGAATTCTTTAAGGAGCGCCGGGAAGTTGGCTTTGTATAGTCTGCTGAGGGCTCCTGGAAGCTGGACCCCTAGATATGGGAGATACTTTTTTGCCCATGGTATGTGGTATTCTTTTTCCAGATCTGACATTAGAGGACCAGGCAGGTTAATGCTTAGTGCTGTTGATTTGGAAAGGTTAACCTTAAATCCCGGGGCTTCCCCAAATTCGAGCAGTTCTCCCCATAGGGCCTTCATGGATTCCCTTGGCTTGATCAGTGTAAGGAGGACATCGTCGGCGTACAGGGCGGCTTTATATGTTTGGGCCTTGATTGTCAGGCCTTAGATCCCTGCATTTTGACGTACCCTGTTCACGAATGGCTCCATGGAGAGGGCAAATACCAGGGGGGACAGGGGGCAACCCTGCCTGGTGCCTCTTGAGATTTTGATTATTTCGGACCTGGACCCATTGATCCTAAGTCTGGTGGAAGGATGTTGGTAGTTCGCTAATGTCCATTTTATGAAATTTGGGCCAAAGCCGAAGTGCAGGAGTGATTTTTGGATGTAGCCCCAATCGAGCATGTCAAAGGCTTTATGCGCGTCGAGGGATAATACCATCAGTGCCCGCCCCTTCCTGTTGGCTGAATCAATGACATTTATAGTTCTCCTTATATTATCATGGGTGCTGCGGCCAGGTATGAATCCAGTCTGATCCGGATGGATGATGGTCAGAAGCAGGGGAGCCAGCCTGTTCGCGAGGGTTTTGGTGAAAGTTTTTACGTCGTAGTTCAGGAGGGTGATAGGTCTGTAGGAGGCGCAATGGCTCTGGTCCCTTCCAGGTTTCAATAGCAGCACGGTTAGTGGTTCTTCCATTTAAGGGGAATTCTTTCCTGATGATAGGAATGAGTTGAAGAGGGTTGCCAGGTGGGGTGAGAGGATATATGACCATTTTTTATAGAATTGTGCTACGAGCCCATCCGGGCCAGGAGTTGAGTTTTTCATTTTAGCTATGACCTTGCTCACTTCTTCTGCCGAAATAGGGACCTCTAGGGCCGTGAGTTGAGGGTGTGGAGCGGCCGGCTGTCCTCCTGCGAGATATTTGACTTGTGCTGATGCGGCCGTGGGAGTACCCGACATGATATCCCTGTAATGAGCTGTCATGATTTCCATTTTCTCAGTGATGGAGTAGCGGAGAGTCCCTTGCGCATCCAAGAGGCTATGGATGGAATTTCGTGATTGTAGCTTTTTTAGCTTGTGGACCAGGAGCTGATTTGCTTTGTTACTGTGCACATAATAAAACTGTTTGGTGTATGTTAGTGCTCTGGCCGCTTTGTCAGCTAGATGCATTTCTAGGGAACGCTTCGCCCTTTGGAGCAAGCGACTAGCCTTCCTGTTCTGGCCTCTTTTAAGGATGCATTCCGCCTCTTTTACTTCCGCCTCGAGTGCGTCTCTTTGCAGCTTGCGTAGCCGTCTGAGTCGAGCTGTGCAGTCGTTTGCCGTGCCCCTGATGACGGGCTTCATAGCATCCCAGATCGTGGCCAGTGATGTGTCTTTGGTGGTGTTTTCCCTGGAGTAGTTCTTGAGGGCTTCTGCCATTTCTGTACTGATTGCGATATCCGTTAAGATCTGGTCTTGAAGTTTCCATTGCCTCTGAGGCGGCTCGGGGAAGCTCGATGCCCTCAGGTTCATTGTGACTGGAGCATGATCCGAGAGGGCTCTGTGCCCAATTTGGATGGATGGAATCAACACAGGGAATAAGAGCGCTGGAGAGTAACAGGAGGTTGATTCTTGAGTGCCCCAGATGAACATGAGAGAAGAAAGTATAGTCCCTTGTTCCCATGTTGGCCAATCTCCACACATCTATAGTGTCGGTTTCCCTCAGGAATTCTGCCATGGCAAGGGCCTTGCTGAAGTACTCCGAAGATGGGGGGAGCGTTTTGTCCAGGTTTGGGTCTGGAGTCAAGTTGAAATCACCCCCTAGGAGTAAGCGACCTTCAGTGAAGGCGGCAAGAATGGGTAGAAGGTTTCGGAGGAATATGCTGTGCGCTGTATTTGGGCAGTATATTGCAGCGATGGTGATGGGAAGCTCTACTAAGAGGCCTTTTAGCAGGAGATACCGACCCTCCGGGTCGCTCTTGGTGGTTATGTTAGTTAAGGGTAAGTCTCGGCCCAGCAAAATGGCAACCCCTCTTTTCTCGAGGTCAGCAGAGGCGAAATACCTTTTTGTGTAGCGTTGAAAGGAAATGCGGCGTTCGTCAATCCTGAGGAGATGAGTCTCCTGTAAGCAAATAATGTCGGGAGCCAGTTGGGCGAACCTGTGTTCCACGGACTTCCTTTTCCGGGGGGGGGAGTTCAAACCCTGGACGTTCCAGGTCAGGATCGAGAGCTCCCTATTCGACAGAGACATTGGTGGGTTGGTTTGGTAGCTGATTTACCCTTCATGTTTCGGACTGTGAAGCTTGAAGTCCCCCCACTCCGGTGGGCCACTCGGCTAATGCCGTGGTGATTCCGGACAGAGAGTTGAGCACTCTGTCAGCTTGTGATTTTACCCTCAGTTCCCCCTCGCCTCCAGCCCGCTCCCTAGTTCCAGCCCCTTCGTTCCCTCTGACCAAGATAAACCAACAACATGAACTGGAACAAAAACCTGAAACAAGAAACAAGTGAACAGGTATCGGTGTCCAGACCAGCCTTCCACCAACGGGGCTGTCGGCTGGGCCGTGACTACCAGCTAGATGCGAGACCCTAGAGCCTCGTGCGTAGACGGTGAAAAGAGAGCCAGCAGAGCAGGCTAGATTGTGGACCGTCGATACGGCCAAGGGCTCAGGCCTGATTGGCCCCCAGATTTCAGGGAGTACCTGCCGCCGAAGTGGAGGCCACAGTGGACTGAAGGGGGGGGCGGCCTCAGCGGTTGTTGCTATTTTTCCCTTTGGAGGACGGGCCGCGCATCCTGCGATGACCCCCCATTCCAGACCACGAGCAAAGAGATTCTCTGTTGGTTCCCTCCGGCGAGCGAACAGAGTTCCCAGGGGCTTACGCCTCCGCCTCCGGGTTCATGAATATTTCTGCTTCATGCATGGACGGGATTTGCCGGGTTTTCCCTTCCCAAGTGAAGGCGATACCTGAAGGGAAGGACCATCGGTAGGTGATCTTGCGTTCGCGCAGCCATTCAGCCAATGGTCTGAGAGCTCGCCGTTTTGCTAAAGTCGCTGCTGCCAAGACTGGGTACAGGGATATTTCTGAGTCCCGGAAGTGGATCTGACCCATAGCTCTGGCTTCTTGCATTATCTCCTCCTTGAGCTTGAAAAAATGGACCCTAACCAGAACATCCGCTGAGCCATTGGGATTTTGTCTGGGTCTGGTCCTGTGCACCCTGTCAAGCTCCAGGGGGGCATCATCTGGAAGGGTGATGACGTGACGGAGGAGGTCCGCCACATAGGATGGAAGGTCTCTCTCCGGGATTGCTAGTGGAATGCCTCGAATCCTAATATTATTCCGCCTAGAGCAGTTTTCGCCATCTTCCTGCCTGGCTTCAAGTGCTTCACATCTGCACTCCAGGGCCCTAATTCGATCATCCCCTTCTCCGATCTCAAAGTTCTGTTCGCAGAGCGTTGTTTCAATCTCCTCGGTTCTTGATTCGATCTCACCCACTCTTATTCAGGCTAGCAATTTGGGTTTTTACTTCTTCTGTCCCCTTTTGGAATTCTTTGGTAAGGGCCAATAAGAGTTTGTGCAGACCAGCTTTTGTGACCGACTGGGAAGCCATGGAAGCTTGACTCTCGGGCTGGGGGTTTCCCATTCCCCCCTCGTTGCGATCACTTTTCTTGTTTTTCTCCCCTCCTGCCGGCATGTTCAGCAGCGTGGAGATGTCCGTTTGCTTTGATGGTTTGCTGACTTTGGAAATAGCAGTGCCGGAGCCCTCGTGCCTAGAGAGGAGAAAGTGGGGCTGAACCCCGGCAAGAATCTGTTGATGCCGGACCTTTCACTCCACCTTATGCCTCAGGCGGGAGTGGCGGATAGTCTGGGGGGGTATGGAACGCACCCTAGAGTCTCACTCAGATGGGGAATTTCTCGGAGGCAGCCCCCAATCCCCTGACCCCTACCAAGTCGTGTAGAGCTGCAGAGCGTCCAGGGATTGGTCAGAACTTGGCGAGCGCTCCCAGAGCTGCAGAACCGGGCCCTGCTGGTGAAGCGGCGGAGCCGGGAGGGCGGAGGGGGTTTGCCCCAGTTCTTGAAGCCCTTGAGTGTGGACCCACAGGGTGAGGTGCGGCAGGTGCCGCCTTACCTTGAATTAGCCTTGGGTGGAGCTGGTGATGAGGGCTGCGCGCCCCAGAGAGGGTTATATTGACTAGGGCGATTGCAAGTCACTGTGGTAGATTTCCGGCGCAGGAGTAGTGAGGCTAGGAGCTGAGTGGTGAGGCTAGGAGCTGCCGGAGTGCTGGGCTGCCCAGGACGTGGAGAGGAGTGTCGGGGCCCCCGGGGCTCGGAGGGGGCTCCTCAGCTTTACCCAGTGGCTTTCCTGCTTCCGTTAGGCTTTAATTCAGAACGATGAGATGAGATGAGAAGTGTAGAGGCAATCAGAGGGACGGACGTGGGTCTTAAGCCCGGGGAGCTGTCGCGGGAGTTGCGGCTAGATCCAGAGGGCCCCCACTGGGTGCCCGCCACCGCCAGTAGGAGAGTTTGTGAGAGGCCTGAGAGTCCCCGGCAGGGTAGCAGGGGCCACGGGAAACCACCACTTCACAAAGTGGCCGGCCCTCTGGCAGGCGTGCAGCTCGGGGGGAGAGATCGGGCTCCCCAGCGGTTAGCCCCCACCCAGGGTCCGGACCGGCGCTCCCAAACGCCAGTGAACCCAGACGGTGGGGAGATTCCTTGGAAGCTGTGAGGATGACGATGCCGCCACGGGACCGAATCCGTAGCGGGTGGATCAGGAGAGCCGCAGTGCTCCTGCACCTCAGCGGGGGGATGACTGCTTTCCTCGAGGCCGCTCCAGGCTCAGTCTGCGGCCGGCGTTGTTGGAGGCAGCTCAGGGTTGAGGAATCAGGGATGGGACCAGCCCCAAAACCGCGCAGGCGAGACTCCGAGTGGGCAGGGCGAGCACTCCGCGCAGGCCGGCAGCGGCGTAGCCGGGGTCAGATGAAGCTCTCTCCTTCCTCCCGGCGCAGTGCCTGGGTCGGAGGCAGCGAAGGACAGCTGAGAACTGGTAGGAGAAGGCACCACTGCTGGACCCCAGCCAGCTGCTATCCTTGGTCCGGAGCCTGGAGGCGCTCCGTGCTGTTCAGTGGGCGTGCGCTTGGCGAGCGGGCTCCGCTCCCCCGCAAGGCACTGCGTCGGAGCTCTGGAAGAGACGCGGTGCTCGGGCCGATCAAGGCGCCCCACACCCAGTAGACCCCAGGAAAGCTGGCGGCCCGCTCACGGGCGGGCAGACGGGCCCCAGTCCGAGTCCGTGACCCGGGTTAGCCGTGGGCTGAGCTTGAGTCTCCATTGACGGCAAGCCTCAGCTGCAGTGGGGTCTGCCATTTTGAATCTGCTCCGTGGCGGGCTCCCCGTCGCCTCGGACCCAAGAAATCAACCGAATGCAGCGCCGTAGCTGGATCGGAGAGCAACTAAAGGATTCCCTGCTTCCGCGCATCGCAGCAATGATTTTTTAAGGTAGCAGACTCAGGATTCACCGGGCATTGTGGATGGTAGCGTGGCACCAGCCGGGAGCTCTTACAGAGCCGTTCCGACCGCCATGGCTCCAAGCCACGCCCCTCAAGAGGTATCATTCTTAAAGATTCCACTGGTTATACAATTCTTGAAAAGATTTCAAGTCCCGGTTTGGTATCTCAACCTAGTTCAGAAATTCCTAATTTGTGCTCTATTCGAGCGTATTCACTCCTGTCCTTTAAGATTGTTTACTTTAAAGACCATCCTTTAGTGGCTCCTACATCAGGACGTAGGGTGAGTGAACTTCAAGCCTTCTTACACAGTCTTCTTTAAGGATAGAGTGGTCCTCCAGGTTAAACCTACTTTTCTACCACAAATTGTGTCCGAGTTTCATTTAACTCAAAAAATCATTGTACCTCCTTTTTATCCTCCTCCTCATCCTGGAAAAGATGAGGAGAGGCTACATAGGCTCGACCCAAAACGTGCACTTAGCTTCCAGGTTGTCTAAATTAAGACAAGATTATCAACATTTTCTTGGGCACACATGCCATAAATTGGGTATGGCGGTCTCAAAACAAATCTTATCTTGGTGGATCATCCTAGGAATCTCTGAATGCTACAGATTAGCTGGGAAAGATCCTCCTGAGGGTCTCGGAGCACATTCGACCAGGGGCATGGCTACTTCCGCTGCCTTACAGAGGGAAGTCCAAATTCAGGATATTTGTGCGGCAGCAACATGGGCCACACATTCACCAAGCATTATGGACTCTTCCTCAGGCCGGAAAGGTGTTTTTGGGAAGGCAGTGTTACATTCTGTACGCACAGCCCAGACAAACACTGCTCTGGGAGTCTATCATAAAATGAGGAATACGTGGGAGAACACAATCCATTCGAAGATCAAGTTACTTACCCGTGATAACATTCTTTGACTGGATGCTCCTCCCACGTAGTCCTCATTGCCCCTCCCAGCCCTGCATTAGAATTCCCTTGTTATTGCAGTTTACACTCCTTCAGGGTGAGTAACGGTCGGGCGTAGGATAAATCAATACACGTAAAATCAGAACTGAAGCCAACGGTCGCTGTGCATACTCTATACCACTGATGACGTTGACACTGAGACGGAGCCCCTCGAGAGACATCAAGTCGACAGGCATTGGTGCTGGATATGGAGATATCGTAAGATGAGGAATACGTGGAAGGAACATCCAGTCAAACGAACGTTACCACGGGTAAGTAACGTTCAACTTCTTGAACTGCTCAAGTAACATGTTTGTGTACTTCTCTATTATTATTTTATTATTGGACATTCATCAGGGAATTGTTACTTAGTGGCTCAGGTTCCTACAATTTGTCATTTTATAGTTCAACAGCGATAATATTTTTTATATCTTCCCGATTGAATTTTCCAGAAGTTCTCATTAGCATCATGGTCCACTGTGAATATTTAAGAGAAAGATGATTCATGTTTTTGTTTCTATATAATTATTTGAAGAACATTTAATGTCCATTGCTATTATTCATATCCTAATTGGAGTAGATTTTGCAGAATCACTCTTCTTTTTGCTTATTGCTTTTCGTTTTTGGAATTCGGTGCAGGGTACATTTCTTGCCTTCAACATCTTACTAATATCTCTATATCTCTTCAGATATATTAGAGTATTGCTTAGGCTACAAAGCATAATTATTTATTAGTAAATTGAACGGCTTACTTTTGTATTTGGACTTAATGGGTTCCCACCGTTTACTCTCTTTAATCAGGAATCTTGAGAGTTTGGATCGCAACTTCCAAACCAGCCGTTCAGCGATAAGCCATATATTTGCAATAAGGTCAACTTAAAAATATACCTTATGCACATATGCTACCTCAACAATTCCATTAAAAAAAAATGTCATGCAGGTCGCTGAGATCTAATAATCTGGCCCTCTTAGAAGTTCCTCAATACAAATACAGCAGAGCAGGAGGAAGCAGTTTCAAAGTTCTAGCCCCTTCGCACTGGAACACTCTACCTCTGAGTATCAAAAACGAGGACTCCTTACGAAAATTCAAAAAAGCATTGAAAACCTGGTTATTCAATAAATATTAACCGCTCAAGCCCTACCCTCCCATGACCAACTACACTGCTTAGGCAGCCTCAATAATGCAAATAGTGCTGAAACAGAATGGGAAGGGCTAACTGACCAAATGGAATCTGGTATATGACTACATGCATGATCTCTTGTAACCTATGTATAAAAAAAAATAAAAAAAATAAAAAAAGATTATTATTTGTTTTTGTAATTGCAACATTGTATAATAATGAGTGAACTCTCCTGTATTTTTTGCCGTGATACCCTAGGGTCTGGCCGAGTAACAAATGTAATAAATAAATAAAATAAAACTATAAGGTAGAGTTTGTAATTGTAGAGCTCCTAATGGCAAGCGTATGCTAGTTAAAGAACATTAAGGGTTAGTGTATAGCCATCACAATATACTCTAGTTATTATTATTATTTTTTTACTTGTTTATTTATAACTCAGCACAACAGAGAACATATACATTGACATATCTTGACTTTGATTCAAACCCCTTGAAATTGCACCCTAGGCCAACCCTCCCCTGGTCCCACCCCCTTGTCCATGTCCCCCGCTGGGTCGTATCCCTCAGTCCTGTTGAGGCGAGCGTACCTCTGCGCCCTGGCCGGGTGAGTGGAGGGCTCTCGCGATCAGGCGTGGCTTGTGGGTCAGGGCCAAATAGCTCTGATCATAGTCAAGTAGCGGAGTCCAGATGTTCATAAAGCGGTGGAGTAAGCCCGCCCTGGCTGCCGTGACCTTTTCAGCCATAAGAATGTCCCAGATTTTAATCCACCACAGGGTCGTCAGGGGCCCCTCCTCGGTTTTCCAGGTGCGTGCTATCGTGATTTTGGCTGCTAGCAGCAGTTGAGTTATTAATGCTGCCCTCCGGCCTGTTCTGGGGTAAAAGTCTGGGATTGGGATCCCCAGTAAGACCTGTTTGGCAGAGGACAGCAGATCTGGCCAAGCCCGGCATAGGGCGGGCGGGATGAACGGTAAGAAGCGGCAGGGGAGTGGGAGGCGGGATTGTTCAATTCCTACCCACTTTGGGCGCCCCTCTGCGATTCCCCATGCCTGAAGGTGGGCCAGCTGAGCTGCGGATTGGTATTTGCGAAGGCCCGGCACACCAAGGCCACCCAGTTTCGCACTGCCCACCATTGTCATTCGCGGGATGCGGTACTCTAGTTATTTTTTTTACCAGTATCTCATTTGCAAATGGATCTGCAAAACCAGATGCAACCGATAAACATGATTGTGTGATTGTGCAAACTTATTAAAATGAAGGACCCATTAAGTCCAAACACAAAAGTAAGACATTCCATTTAGTAATGATTCATGATGCTTTGTAGTGTAAGCAATACTCTAATATATCTGAATAGATATTAGTAAGATGTTGTATCTTATTGGTGTAGGCAAGAAATTGACTCTGCAACGGATTCCAAACAAGAAAAGGAATAAGCAATAAGAAGAGGGATTCTCAGACAAGACACAAAATGTACGCTAATTAGAGTATAAGTAATAGCAATGGGCAGTAAAAGTTCTTAAAATTCTAATCTGGATTAATTAACTAGGAACAAAAACATGAATCGTCTTTGTCTTAAATGTTTACTCCAGACCATGATGCTGAAGAGAACTTTTTGAAGGGTCATTCTGGGGTCGCGCATGGGAGGCTTTTCTATAGCTGGGGGCTGATGAGACATGTGCTTTGTTTAGCAGGGCCTCTAACATACATATATTCTTGAATATGTTGTCTTGTTGCTGCCGGGCTAAGGGACTATGGCAAAAGAGTTAAAAAAACAATATAGACGGATTAAGTGGAGTGAGAGGGAGGAATGAGGACGTTATCCTCTGAGAATTGTGAAAACTGCAGAGCGTGACATAACTCAAGCTGAGCCCGAGTGAACCATATTCTTTAAAAAAATATATTTTGCTAATTGTTACATTTTTATCCCCTTAAATGGATTGAATGCAAATGTCTAATAAAGTATATTTCCTAAAAAAGAATCATTGTTTTCATTGTAAACCTCTTTTGTTTTATCAGGCCTTTAAATGCCTACCAAAACAGCAATAGATCTTCTCTCCTTTATTATCAGGCCATGGCAAAGGCTGGTGCCAAACATGTTGGGGGCCTGACTGAAAGCTATCTGTCAGATTCATGATTTTTTTTACTTATGCCCAATAAAGTCATCACTAAGAGTCCTTGCTTCTCTGCTTTGTAGACTGTAGGTATTCGTCCATTCCGGAGAGGGAATCAGATTCCTGGAAAACCGTTTTCTCTTGACACTGAAGAGGATGAGGATGAGGATGATGTTGATGACATGGTGATGCTTGAGAAGAAAATTAAGGCGTCCAGTATGCCAGAGCCTGCTCTTAAAGTCTGCATTAAAGAGATGAAAAGGTTGGTTACAAGTTCTACAGGTATAGCATCTAATTGTCGCAGTGCATTTTTTTCCTATGATCTGGTCAGATGCATTTCTGTTTATGAATGTTACGATCGTCAGGGGGTTCCACCCACTCCATAATTTGACAATTGGCGGTAGTAGTTGAGACACCATAAGAGGGGATCTTGGAGGTCATTCCCCCACAAGGCACTACACAGTCCATGATGGAGGTATATAGGCAAACCTTTTTGAATCACTCCCAGGGAGGAAGTAGTCGCAGAGAAGGGGGGTGGAGGATGGATCCATGGCCAAAACGGAAGCACTAACTTGGCACATGTGCAAGATTTCCAATCACAACCTGGAACTTCAAATAGTATATTCCGAGTTTCCTCGCAGGGACCACGGTTTGTCAGAACTTGCAGACATCTCTTCTTGAGTAATAGAGTGAAGACCATAGCAGGACCTCTTCACAAACCACTCCATTACACCCTGAGGTCAGAGATTGCAGGGAGAGCAGTCAAGGAGCTAATGCACAGCCAGGCGACAACAGTATTAAGAAATGATACTTTAAGATATCAGGCCCTTCCCTTCCAGCCTCAGCCCACTTAACATCAACAATCCTGCAAACGGGAAGACCTAATTGGGCCTGAATTATACTGCCAGTCACCCACAGAACTACTGGGTGTGGCTGTTGATTAGAACGATGAGATGGCATTTCCGGAGCAGAAGGCAGAACAGAGATACATGAAATAGAGAATGGTAACGCAATGGTCCCCACCAGCAGAGCCACTTTTGAGGCCAATGGCAGAAGAGGACAAGACTAGACCATTGGAGCCATCACAGGAGAGGGTCTAGGACACAGGTTTATGCCAGCTGGAAAAGCATGTAATCCAGAGCACCGAAACGGGTAATCAGAGAGCCTGATATAGACTGTGAAAAACATGAAGGAGAACAAAGCTTGTGTTTTCTACACCTAGGTCTGTTGGGCTATTTAACAAACCCGGGAGCTATCTTTTTGAAGAAAATGACACCGGTACTACAGGCTTCTAGGATCTGGGTAGTGGGGCATCAAATTGGACATCCTGCTATCATTGTCTCAAGATTGCGTGATGAACAAACCAATAACAAATCCTCTGACCCAGTCTCCACTTCCTCCTCACCTGTCAGTGCTTCATCGGATGATTCTTCAGAGGATATCTCCCTTCTGGCTCTCCAAGCTTGATCCAGCTTTTTTGGGGAGTTTTAGGAAGAGCCCCGTCAGAGGGCACCCTGCCTACTAGCAGCCTGCTCGGCAGCGGGACCGCCTGGGGGACCGCCCCACGACCAGGGAAAAGCAAGGCTGAAAAACCCTGGGATGGTATACGGCTGCAGATCTTGAGTGCAGGAGACTTCGTAGGACGAAAAGGAAGGATCCAATACTCCCAGAAGGCACTGATGATAATTCTTCTTGTGGAGTAACCCCGCCGTAGGAAGGTATGGACTACAATTCCCAGAAGGCACTGGTGAATAGTTCGGGTCAGCCAGGCAGGCGAGAGAACAGCTGAGGGCAATAAACCTGTAGTAGGAGCACAGAGCAAGAGGGAAGGCTACAGACTACGAGAGGACATTGAGCGGAAGAACGCTCCGAGAGAACGCGGAGCAGAAGAGCGAAAGAATGGAAGCTGACAAAGTCAGAACGAGCCGCAAGGGAGGAAGGTGGGTGAAACGGAGCAAGCAAAGCGAGGAAAGCAGGAAAGCAACAGGAAAAACAAGGGGTAGCAGAGCCACTAGAAACGTGGACGGAGAACACAGCGTGTAAACCTGAGGAAGGAGGGTTGCAACGCATCGTCGCTTCGGTGTGACGCGTTTAAGTACGCGACGCAACGTGAACGACTAGAACGCTGCATTCGATTCCACTAAGTTAGCCCTTCTTCCATTTCCAAGGTCTGTGGATCATGACGGTATGAACCCTTCTTATGGACACCCTTCCTGGTTTGCCCGGATGGTTTTGATGAAACTGACGTAGGAGCCTGGGTTCCTTCACGTTCCTTTCTGGTTCCCATGATCTTTCGGTCCAGGGATACCCTTTCCAGAGTATGAGATATCGGACCCTTCCATGTGTGTATCTGGAGTCCAATATTCGGGAGACTTCATATTCCAGGGTAACATCGCGAGTAGGTGTCTTCTTCCTAATGTGCCTTTTATATGGGTCTAATTTATATTCCGTGAGAAGAGATGTGTGAAATACAGGATGGATTCTATGTAAGAAATACGGCAAAGAAAGCCTAAAGGCTACAGGCTTTACACACTTCTCAATAGAAAAAGGACCAATGTATCTTGGGGTGAACTTTCCAGGATGGACCCATCTCGGAAGATACTTGGTTGAGAACCACACCTTATCACCTATTGTCCATTTAGTATTGGGTCTTCGGCCCTTGTTGGCTCATCTTTTGTACTTCTGGAGGCTGACCGACAGGTTTTCTTGAACCTTCTTATGTGTGTCTCCGAGTGTGTGTATCAGCTGATCGATGGTAGGTAACGAGGTGGCTGCATGGTGGGAAATGGGAGATGACGAGGATGGTCGTCGTCTTAAATGGACTCATTCCAATTGCTGAGTGTACAGTGTTGTTATAAGAAAAGTCAGCTACCGGTAAGAGTTGTTGCCAATCATCTTGGGTTTGGTGACAAAAACATCTCGGGCATTGCTCAAGGATGGCGTTGAGACCCTCCGTTTGTCCTTTGGACTCAGGATGAAAACCTGAGGATAGAGTCCTTTGGATCTGTAGTTTGCATAGAGTTGTCGAGAATTTTGAGGTGAACTGAGTACCTCTGTCTGATACGATGGTAAGTGGTATTCCATGTAGACGCACAATGTCTCTGAGAAAGGCATGGGCTGTATCGGAAGCTGACGGAGTGCCCTTCAATGGAGTGAAATGTGCCAATTTGCTAAAGGAATCGACGACCACCATGATTGCTGTGTATCCTGCCGAGTCTGGTAATTCCACAATCAAATCCATTGATAGGTGTTGCCAGGGTACTGAAGGAGGTCTTTCTTGTTGAAGGAGACCAAAGGGTTTTACCGTATTATACTTGTTCCTTGCACAGGTGGGACAGGAGGAAACACTCTTTGGCATCCTTAGCCATCATAGGCCACCAGAAATGTCGGCGTAATAACTCCAGGGTGGCTGATTGACCCTTGTGGCCTGCGGTAGGTATATCATGACACCATGTAAGGGACTTGGAGCTGAGTTCCTGAGATGGAAGATGCAACTCTTCTTCCATAAACAAAAGGTTCCCTCTTTGCATCAAGAGAGGAATAAGGGTGGTAGATGAATTCTTCTGTGCTTCAAGAACATCTTGTAAGAAGGTGTTTATGGTGCCTATGAAGGTCTTCCCCTGCAATAAGAATTTGTGACCTGACTACTTCCTGATTCGTCCCCATGGCTTCGAGAAAGGGTGTCAGCTAAATGATTTTCCTTCCCAGGTAGGTAGTTAGGTTCAAAATCAAATTGAGAAAAATAATATGCCCATCTTGTATGGCAGGAATTCCTACATTCGATTTGTTGCAAGACGCTAAGATTTCTATGGTCTGTGCGGACCTGAAAAGGATACCTTGCTCCCTGCAGAAGATGTCTCCACTCCTCACAAGCTTGTCGGATAGCAAGGAGTTCTTTTTCAATCACAGAATAATTCTTTTCACTAGGGTTGAGGGTTCTTGAATAGTAGGCGATTGGATGTTCCAACTGGTCTTCCTTTTTCTGCAAAAGAGCGGCTCCAAGGGCCGCATGGGAGGCGTCGGTTTCAATGATAAAGGGTTGTGTTTGGTCAGGTTGACTGAGTATCGGAGCGGTAGTAAATGCTTCTTTTAAATGATTGAATGCTTGATCAGCCTCGGCCGTCCAGTTGAATCTTACCCCTTTCTTTAACAGGGCTGTAATCGGTAGAACAATGTTGGAAAACCCCATGATGATTTTCCGGTAAAAATTGGCTAAGCCTAAGAACCTCTGTACATCTTTTACTGAGGTGGGAATGGACCACTGAGAGATTGCCATGACCTTGCTTGGATCCAACGTCAGTTGGTTCTCAGAAAGTATAAAGCCCAGATATGGAACTGAAGAGGCTTCAATCTGGCTTTTTTCTGGTTTTGCAAATAGATGGTGTTGCCGGAGTCTCTCCAGAACATTCTTTACATCCAAGCAATGCTGTTCAAGTGTTTTTTAGTACACCAGAATATCGTCCAAATACACCACCACCTTGCTAAACAATAAATCAGAGAATATTTTATCCATGAACCTTTGGAACTGAACCGGGGCATTAACTAAACCAAAAGGCATCACCTTATACTCATAGTGACCCAGGGGTGTACGAAAAGCGGTTTTCCATTTATCTCCTTTGTATATTCTCAGTAAATGATATGCACCCCTGAGATCTAAATTGGTAAACCATTTTGCTCCTTTAACAGCATCCAGGATGTCTTTTATGAGAGGCATTGGATAGCAATCTCTGATTGTCTGACTGTTCAGGCCACAGTAGTCGATACAGGGCCTGAGCGCTGTAGTAGTCCCTTTTTTGGGAACAAAGAACAGGGAAGCCCCCGCAGAAGAGGTTGATTCTTGTATGAGACCGCTCTGAAGATTGGTGGCTAAATATTCCCTCAAGGCGTCTTTCTCTGGTAAGGACAACGGGAACATTCTTCCAAACGGGACTATTGCTTCCGGTATTATTTCAATCCTGCAATCTTCTGGCCTGTGAGGTGGGAGAGGCTTAGGCTGGATGTCGGAAAAAACATCTGAAAATTCCTGATATGCTACAGGAATACAGTTCACACTCCTGATGGGTAACGTGTTATTTGCTTCAATCTGCTCTGTTTCTTGGAACAGACAGGTATGGAAACAAAGATTAGAGCACAATTCAACCTTGTTAGAGCTCCAGTCGATACAAGGATTATGTCTCCTTAGCCAAGGGATTCCTAATATCTTTGGGAAGTGGGCCGCTCTTATGAGGTCCAACGCTATTCTTTCTCTGTGGGTGTTCATCCTGACAGTTAATTCATGAGTCTCTTGTTTGATGGGGCCCAGAGACCGGGGGGTGCCATCTACCCCTTCCACAGGTATTGGTAGATGCTTTCTTCTTCTTGGTATGGCGTGCTTCCTTGCCCATTCATCGTCCATGAAATTGCCAGCTGCTCTGCAGTCTAGCATGGCCAGGCATTCCACCTTAAAGTCCTTTTTCCATTCGAGTTCCACCTTGAGAATCATGAGCTGGTGTGAGGCTTCCTCAGCTATGGGTGGTTTGGTAACACAGGGATTGGCCCTGGAGACCCCTTCCGTGTCCCTGTTCACGGACGGGGTTGTTCGTTTCCCGACCTCCTAGGAGGGACCTCAGGACAATCCCTCAAGAGATGCTGGTCAGATCTGCAGTACAGGCACAGACTTAAGTCCTTTCGCCATTTTCTCTGGACAGCCGTTAGAGGTCCTCTGGTAGTCCCAATCTGCATAGGTTCTTCCGTTTGAGGTTTACTCTTTTCTGATGAGGTCTGCATACAGGGAGAAGGACGATGGGGAGAAAACAGCCTGGGTCGTCTTTTTTCTGCCCGACGTTCAGAAAGTCGGAATTCAATTTCTAGAGCTAGGGAAATCAGTTCTTGAAATTATGCAGGTCTGGCGATTCTTGACAGTTCGTCCTTTATCTCTTCCTGTAAACCTCTTCTAAACAAAGTCTGTCTTGCGGAGTCGGGCCATCCAGTCTCCTGGGCAATCCTCTGAAAGTTGGTAACATAAGTCTGTACATCAGATGTACCTTGTTTGATGTCTAAGAGGTTTTCATAGGATGTAAAAAACACCTCTGGCCTGTCGAATCTGGCCTGGAACTGTTGGATAAATGTTCCATAAACAGTAAGTGCTGGGTCTGAATTGGTAACCAACGGGGTTGCCCAGGCCAGGGCATTGCCTATTAAATTCGAGATAATGAATCCTACCCGGTCCAGTTCAAACATCTTTGGGCGAAAGGTGAAGTAAATCTGACAGGCGTCCAGAAACTCTTTTAGTCTCTTGGGATTCCCGTCAAACTTGCCGCATGGCAAAGATAATGGTGGGAGATCTCCTCGGTTTTCTTCTCTTTGTAGGAACTGTTGTCTCAATGCAGCATTGTCTGCCTTCAACACATTGTTCTCTGACTTTTAAGTCTGTAGTTCAACTGTAATACCTTGTATGGCTTTAACAAGCTCTTGGTATTGTTCCAGGCTGGCCATCTCTTGGCATTGCAAACTCTCAAGATTGCATGAACAAACCAATAACAAATCCTCTGACCCAGTCTCCACTTCCTCCTCACCTGTCAGTGCTTCATCTGATGATTCTTCAGAGGATATCTCCCTTCTGGCTCTCCAAGCTTGATCTGGCTTTTTTGGGTGAGTTTTAGGAAGAGCCCCGCCGGAGGCCACCCTGCCTACTAGCAGCCTGCTCGTAAGCGGGACCTCCAGGCGGTCCGCCCCACGACCAGGGAAAAGCAAGGCTGAAAAACCCTGGGATGGTATACGGCTGCAGATCTTGAGTGCAGAAGACTTCGTAGGACGAAAAGGAAGGATCCAATACTCCCAGAAGGCACTGATGATAATTCTTCTTGTGGAGTAACCCCGCCGTAGGAAGGTATGACTACAATTCCCAGAAGGCACTGGTGAATAGTTTGGGTCAGCCAGGCAGGCGAGAGGAACACAGCTGAGGGCAATAAACCCGTAGTAGGAGCACAGAGCAGGCGGGAAGGCTACAGACTCCGAAAGGACACTGAGTGGAAGAACGCCCTGAGAGAACGCGGAGTAGAAGAGCGAAAGAATGGAAGTTGAAAAAGTCAGAATGAGCCGCAAGAGAGGAAGGTGGGTGAAACGGAGTAAGCACAGCGAAGAAAGCAGGAAAGCAACAGGAAAAACCAGGGGTAGCAGAGCCACTATAAAAGTGGACGGAGAACACAGCGTGTAAACCCGAGGAAGGAGGGTTGCAACGCATCGTCGCTTCGGTGTGACGCTTTTAAGTACGCGACGCAACATGAACGACTAGAACGCTGCATTCGATTCCACTAAGTTAGCCCTTCTTCCATTTCCAACATAGTTTCCTAGGTCTGTGGATCATGGCACATGGTCAACTGACTACATGTTAGTTAAAATGTTTATTCGGTTTGAGAGTTATCTTGATATCCTGTAGTTGTTGCCACTAAATGTTATGTATTTTAATGTGTCTGCAGACTCTCCAGGTTTTGGCTTTATAGGCAGATGAAAGAAGCTGGTGAGGGAGCACTTTTGTGTATATGCATTCTTAGACGCATCGAAACTGTGAGCTACCCTTAAGCTGCACTACAAAAACCTGGAGATGGAATTCTTAAAGCCTATTCAAAATGTGCCGAACATCCGTCACTGCATGTGACTCCTTTCCCTGTCCCTTCCTTTTGTGCATGTACAATTGATTGCAGTACCAATCTTGATCACTCCATACATCTGTCTGAAAATGCTGTCCAGTCTTTTTCTTTTCTTTCCAGAGAACTACTTATGCCACCGTTCCTAGCCAAAACCAACAACATTGCATCCCACTGGAGCCTTCTGGGAAGTGCCACATGCTTGCACTCCGCAAGTGGCAATATTAGGAGAAGAAAACGCTATGCAACGCAACACCTGCAATCACGAAGGGTGTGTCATTGAGGATTGCTGTAGGCCGCGCTCAGACAAAGGGCCACATTACACGGTATGCGGTAAGGGTTTAACGGTACCGGTAAGGGCACCGGTACCGGCAAACCCTTACCGCCTTACTACGAAGTCCCTTTGCCGGACCCGACCTCAACGGCTGGTTTTGCCAGCCGTTAAGGAACGGGCCCGCAAAGGGACCTTGGTGCTAATCACGGTACCGCAATTTGCGGTACCGTAATTACCTCCTTCCCCATTCCCATTGAGCCCTATGGGGGCAAAAATGGGAATGGGTAAGTGCCTTGGTGAATGGGGAATTACCGGCCCCGCTCACCTTGGAGTAGGCCGGTAATTCTGCCATCCACCAAGGCGGACACGGTAAAATACCAGCGGCAACCATGGCGCTAATAGCGCCATGGTTACCGTACACCGTGTAATGAGGCCCAAAGACTCACTTATCTGGAAACCAGCCACTGAGTGGCTCATTGAGGAACGCTGGAAAGCCCACAACACTCGCATGAACTGGGACATTATTCAGAGCAGACTGCCATTGTCATAGGCTGGCAGACCTGTTCAAGGAAAAGGGGCAGGGCTTAGCCCTCTTTTTATGGGTTTGACTAATTGTGAATCCTACTGGGTGGGGAAGGAGGGACCATTTGGCCAACGGAACCACAGGGAAACACCAATGGCAGAAGGAGGGGGAGGATAGAAACAGGGAGAGGAAACAGGAAGGTGTGCGTAGAGGAAGAGGAGGTGGCAGACCAAGAGACCAGAAGTAGGAAGGATGGTGTGGAGGAGCATAGAGGTGATTTCTAGAAAAGGTGAGGTATTGGCTGGTGACAGAAAGTGGTACTATGTTGTCAATATGCGTGCAAGTGTGTGAATGAGAGTTGTAGTAGGAAAGTAGAGAGTGAGTGAAAGGATGACTGAAGGAGGGAAAGGATGTGACTGAGTAGTAGGGCGGCAGAAGGAGTGCTAGCAGTGTGGTGGACAGAGGAGGTAGAACTAGGTATGTAGAAGGAGGTAGAACTAGGGAGGTAGAGGAGATAGATGGCAGGGGGAGAGTAGGAGGAGAAAGGGAGAGGGATGTAGCTAGAGGAACATCGGGGTGCATAAGGACCAGAGAGGGTGAAGACTCTGGTGTCTGGAAGGCACGACCCTGAAAACACATCTTGGGGAATTGTTGGATACAAGCCCTAGTTTGTTCCCAGAGGGAGGCTAGATAGATCTGGCATTTCTTTTTCTATTCTCTTTTTAATCCGGTTTTCCTGATGGTGAATGCATTTTAAATTATGGAAATGCCTTATGTATTGGTTACCGCTTTTGTATACCTATACATCTACACCAGTAGATTTGACTGCGCTGGGTATCTGAGTTCTGGACTGAAGTGTTTGATTTCAAAGAGCCATTTGTATGACTGACTAACACAGATGTGGTTTTCAAGCCTGAAAGGGGTTGGACCATTGGGCAAAGAATAAGTAAAGATTCCCAAGTATCATTAACCACTGCCCTTAAGGTATATCGAGAGAACACATACGCCTTTTTTTTAAACAAAAATCTAAGCTACTAACATTTTTCAGAAAAAAGGTGGTTTTGGTTGCATGGGGATGTTGTGTTGTTGGGGGTGACAGGGATGAATTGTTATACTGCAACACAGAACAGTGATGACTGGATGGTTTTGAATGAATCGAAGACTAGTGGCAAAGCTCTGGGAAACCATCCAGACCATAGGCGTTCAGCATGCCAGGCTATTACAGAAGGGTACAGCCCATATTGAAATAAGGCATGACCACACCCCAAAAGGGACAATGCAGTCTAACCTGCTCGGTCGCATCCCTTCTGCACAAAGCCCAAGCAGCCCCAGCCATGTTTCAGCCCTGTCAAAGAGTCAGACTGTGAGTGTCCTCTATGGCTTGCGAGGTGTGAGGTGGGGCCTTAGAAGATAATAGTAGAAATCCCCACCAGACTGAGCGGGATCTGTAAATTTGACATCCTACAATGAGTTGATAAAACCCCACAGTGCAACCAGAGTTATTAAAATGTAACTTAATTGTAGCCTGGATGAAAGTCAAAGGAAACAACCCTAGGCCACAACGCACATTTACCCACTGTTCTTACAAAGTGACCCTGAGATCTGGTTGATGCAAAGTGCAGACCGTGACTGTGACAGTAGAGTTCAGAAACAATGAACAGACTCTACCTGAACTGAAGAAATGTATGAAATCCTTAAACAACCAAGACATAGTCAATTGCAACATATACATTGTGGGGCTGTCTAAAGAAATGAAGGCTACAACATTGAATGTGAAGACCTGAATATGAATGGCTTAAGGTTGTGTGAGGCGATGGGAAGATTTCAGTCGTGCACAAAAGAGAGAACATGTTGACGACCAATGAGAAGCCCTGCCCTCGTTGAAGGGGCATGGCAAAGGTACTAAATTACGGAAATGGCGCCAAAATAATTTGAGTATCAAATAGGATAAAGTTGTGTTAAGTATACTACAAGTAGAATCTTAACCTCCCTCGGCTATGCTTCGACTGTACAGAGGAAGTGTGAATCCTTTGTAAAGTTATTGCGAAAATGTAGCCTTTTTACAAATTAATTCTAGGATTATTTGTCCTTATAAATGGAAAATCATGGACAGGAGATCAGTCTGGTCCATTGAAATACCACACAATATATTAGCCTGAATGGATAAAATACAAAGGGGGAACCCAGTCAGAAGTCCAAAGTGGAGCTACTCAAGCTCAAAGCAAAGGTCAAAAAGTGAAAATCTCATCTGCATCTACAGGAGGAACAAAGTGGAATGGAAGCCTGGAGAAGAACCACTGGACACAGAGTCATAATATATCAAAGTTAAAGCAGGCTGCCTCAGACTAATGATACATGAGAAAAGGAATAGATCTGTAACTCAGTGATGCATGAAGTCTATCAGACTTTCACTTAAAACCTTTGTTGGTGGTTAGTTGGTATTAGATAGAATGTCTCCAAGTATTGTTAATGGTTCGCAGGATGATACTGGAGGAACCGTGATGGTGTAAACCAGTGCAAGAGTCAGAAACCATTGCTACAACAGCAAGTGTGAGAGCATTCTGACTAAGTTCTTGGGCAATGTTGATTGCGAGTATGTCACGCCTCTCCGGAGACGTTGGTCTTTGTTGCATTGTTGGTCCCATAGACGGCGGATTTCGGCCATTTTTACTTCCAAGATGGCCGCCGTAACGGAAGGCGTGGGTCTAGATGATGCAGAGCCCAGCACCACGGAAGCTTCGCCCTCCTACTCGGGATTCGGTTTATCTGTCCCTGTTGGCAACGCACGGATGCGTTGCTACTCTTCACAGACAACGCTATGTAAGTTTGCATCTAGAAACACCTTTCTAATAAGCCTTTCCTGCATTCAAAACTTGGATTCATTGCGCCTAATTCTGTCCTTCGTTATTTCCTGCTTTCAGACTCTGCCTTTCCACTCGACTCCTTTCCTACCACGGAGACTGAAGCCCTCTCTCTCACACACCTGTTCATAGGCTCCGTCGTGGAAACCGACGAGTAGACTGCTAGGGAGTCTCAGATCCCGAATTCCGGTACGAAGGATAGTTGTCACAGGAACTCCAAGATCCAAACAGCGAATCTAAGTTGACACAATTTCTTCCGTTATTCAAAATTTAGGGATTCCGAGTTCGGTCTACAGACCCGCTCAATCAACACATACTATTGCTGTATGTACTTCCATGCGCTTCTTTCAGAACTTGCCAGGTAAAGACCCCGTAATTTTACTCTTCCTATTTACTCTATACTCTGTTCTGTGCTAACAAACTTCCGCACTCAAATAGGTGATTACCAGAAGTCATCCCTTCCAGTGTGATACCTCTCCTAATCCTTCTTAAGGGTAACTTGATATATACTTACCTTCATTTTCCTATCATTTACTTACCCTCACTTAACTTACCAAACTCTCTACTTCTTCCGTCAAGACCGCTTTCCACCAGTCTTCACCTGAACATTCGCTGCACTGACGACATCGATCCTGCAGCCACTGACGCAGGGTTTTCTTCCCCAGAGGGTTTCCCTGAGACCTTTCTTCTCCTCTATTCTTCTAGAGGTAGGGGAAAAGGTTTAGGGAGGTTTTTGTGCTCATCCCCCTGTTGGAAGAAATTCGAGGCAGAGAGAAGTAGAGGAGAGGAAGAAGACTATCGGTGAGTCCTTGGGGTTGCCCTTCAGTTACCAAACTTTGTTCTTAACACACATTTATTATAGAGTAGCACTCAAGATACTTGGAGCAGGAATTTGGATTTCATTTAGTATGAAACCTACTGGTAAAGCAAAGTCCACAAAAAGTAGGGTGGGAAGTGATAATGATTGTAGAGGGCCAGTTGTATTGTAGTCTTGAAGGTAATATTTGTTTTAAAAAGGGAAGTAGAACAAGTATAGTTTTGTAAGTTGTTAAGTATCAAAAAGAATGAGGATTGTTAATTCCAGTGGTCTTTGGTAAAAGGCAATCAAGATGATAGGCAGCTTCACCAAAGTATGTTTTATGTTATGTTATGAGGAGTTTTAATACTGAGCAAGTCACCACCGTAGTACTCAAACAGCACTGAGCCTTGTCCAGAGAATGGCTTGTTGTGCCATTGAAAGGGGTCTCCAGGCCTTGATCTGCGAGAGAGTAGGACAAAGAGGGAGAAAGATTAAACACACATTAAAGCTTTACAGAGGTAAGAAAGGGAAAATGGGGTAGGGATGGGGCTTGTGCTAGTCTGCATGACTGTAGAGTTAGTGTAGAATGATCAAAGCATAGCGCTGATCTGAAAATTGCAACTGCTTAATATCTGTTCAGTCGAGCGCATACCTGTTTGGGCAGTTTCTACTACTTAAGGGAAAATACTGAAATGTTTAAATGTTTCAGTGAGTGGCTGCATGATGTACTTGACATGTGCTCCTGCGTACCTTTAAAGTGTTGAGGCTTGTATGTCTGTTACATGTTACCATAACCTGACAAACCCCAGTGAGGTCATTCTGGGATTGATCAGCGGACTGTCAGAAGTGACAAAGCCCAGAGTGTGCCCTGTGTAAGGCGAATGGGCAGAGGACACCGGGGAGGGAGGAAAGGGAAAATTTGATGTGTTGGTGGTCTTTCAGAGTGCCATACTTGACATGACCACAAACTGAACGATAATTGCAGCGGGAAGCAATGGAATCATATTGTGAAAATGTATCCTAATAAGTTGTCCGATAGTGCAGTCACAGCACAATTCAAGGACTCCAGTACAGGAGACTGCATGTGTTACACGAGTGTCGCCACATAAATTTAAGACCCAGACTTTATTCCACAGAAAGGCCACCTCGCAGCACCAAGGACAGGGAGCACAGAAAGGAATCTTTGAGGCTGCAGGCCTAAAGTCTAAGCACCAGAGCTCTCATTGGTCTGTACTGGAGGGTCTGGCAGCCCTGAATGAGCAGTTTTATAGTTTAAATATGTGGGTGACCTTGAGACACTTCCTTGTTGGGGAAGCCATCAATGTGTAGGTTCCCTTCTGAAAATGGAGCTGCTGTCCAAGCAGACATTGGGAGTTGCCAGCAAACCTATGGGAATTTCATGGGTAGGCGGAGGAGCCTGGGCCCATTTTAGGAAGTTTCTGTGCTCCTCTTTTTAGCCACCTTCCTGAGCTGCAGTTGCCTTGTTGGGTTACGTGGTAGTAGGGTGACCCTACATAACTTTGGCTAAACAGCAAATTTTACTGGCAGCCTGCTCATTGAACAATACTATGATATGATATGGCATTTGTAACGTGCCTATGCACAAGTGGTTCAAGGCGTGACGAGGCAAGGAAGCGGGAACAGAGGGAGGACGGAGACAGCAATCTTACTAGGCCAAGTGACATTGAGATTGCGCAAGTTCACGGGAGGGGGGAGGGGAAAAGTGCCAGGGGAAAGGGGAGGGAGCAGTGCTGTACATGGGATCAAAACAATAACAAGAAGTGCAGACAGCAGGTGTCAAAAAGTCCAGGTAGGAGTACTGTAGGGTTACAGATACAGACCCAAGTGCAAGGGTTGCCGGGAGGCAGTACAGGTGTGCAACTGGGTGGGCAGGGACCTGGGCCCGAAATCAGAGGGTAGCCAGGTGACCAGTGCAGTATCAGATAGGAAATCAGCAGGGGAGAGGAAAAGAGAAGGCAGAAACAAAGAGGAAGATCTTGAGGTGCTTCCGGAACCGGAGATAGCTCTCCTCAAGTTTCAGAGAGGCAGGGAGGCTGTTCCAGAAAGAGGCCCCAGCCAAAGAAAGAGATCTACCACCAACTCGTTGCTTGGAGTAGCGACTGACCCTGAGGGTGTTGGAATTGGAGGAGTCAAGAGCTTGAGTAGGAAGGTATTTACGAAACAAGAGTTGGAGGTATTTAGGACCCAGGCCCCAGAAGGACTTGTGGACAATGCAGAGGGTCTTGAACTTAATCCTTGCAGCCACTGGGAGCCAATGCAGGGATTTCAGTGCTGGAGAAATACGATCCCTGGGCTTGAGGCGAAGGAAAATTCTTGCAGTCCTGTTCTGGATGAGTTGCAGAGGGCGGATAGTAGAAGCAGGCAGATTTAGAAAGAGGCTGTTGCAGTAGTCCAGCTTAGAGAGAACCACAGCCCTAGAGACAGTGATCTTCTGGGGGAAGGAGAGGAAAGGAAGAATACCCCTGAGGAGGTGCAGTTGGTAGATTGACTTCTTAGAGATGTGAGGAATAAAGGAGAGTGTGGAGTTGAAGATTGTTAGGCAGAAACCTGTGCAGTTTCCTTAGGGAACACTGCAAAAGATTTAGGACTACAGGTGTTAGCAGTAAACCCACTTGGTAGCAGTCTGTACCACCCAGATTTACCTGGTAGCCGTGGCTGAGCAGTCGGACTTCCCTCAAGAAGAGTTAGGCAGTATGCAAAGTATAAACAATAGGCACTCAGATACAACAATACAAGCAACCACTGACCAGAGCTTTGGTATCAAAGTATATCATTATTTATTTAAAAACACACTGTTTGAAACACTCCAGCACTCTTATTGTAACATATTCTAAACACAGTTACTATTATAATATATACACCCCTTTTTCCTTATCAGATAAGTCACTGTAAAACACACTTATTTCCTTACAGAGGTGAGCGCTTAACTAGATGGCACTCCAATAAGTTTGTGAGAAAGGGAGGGAAAAAGACAGAATATGGAAAGGTACACCACTCTAAGATTCAGGAACACTGTTAGCAAGGCAGAAGAGCAAAAGTCACTGGTGAGCAAAAGTCCAAAGGCTGGGCCCACTCTTAGAGAGAGCAGAGCACAAATGCGCCCAAGATCACACAGTTACACTAGGCTTAGAAAGTCTTGCAGAGGGTTCAAAAAGAGTTTAGAGAGGCTTAGAAAAGTTTATCCAGGGTGTCCCAGGCTAACCCAGGTTCGAAAGCCGGGGACTAAATCTACCTCGCACAGTCGGTAGCAAGGGAAGCCAGGCGGGACACGGTACCTTAAGTGGGAAGGATCCTCCAGCGGTGGCAGTTGTTCCTGGTAGTGGGTGCAAGTTTCGTCGTCGTCCAGGGGAAGAGAAGATCTCGACTTGGAGGAAAGTTGAAGGTCGTTGCACTACCAGGGAAGAAACCAGCCGTGGAGTTTTCCGGTTAAAGGTGATACCTTTGTTTCACGGTCGTGGTAAAACGTGGTAACCCGGTTGCCGGGGTGCTTGGCACAGGCAAGGCGGCCACGAGGTACGTCGGGAAGGCGAAAAGACGGTGAAACTGGTTATCCCCACCAGTCAAAGGAAGAAGACTCTCCGGCGGGAGATCTCCTCTGTCGTTGGGAAAAAGTGGTGAGATGGTCCAGCAGGGCTCCACCGGTGGTGGTGTCATGGCAGGTCGGCTCAGCTTCTCCCTCGTCGGATTCTTAGGTCTTGTGGCGACTTCTGAAGTTCCAGTCCCCAAAGCCCTGCTTTTATGCAGCAAACCCCCATTCACTCAGCCTACCTGTCACTCAAACATGCTAAGTGGTTAGCCGGCCGGATCACCACTTGGGCCAATCAGGATGGAGTGCGACTTGAGTTGCCTAGGCAACTCAGTCCAGGGTGCCTAAATTCCCCTCCACCCCTCCTAAGTACCCCAGACAGAGTGGCACCACTTTGGAGGAGAAGCCCACCAAAAAGTGGAACAAAGGGCTCGACTTGGGTTGGAGTCACAGAAGAGAATACAAACACCATTTTAGAATCAAGTTTTGGCACAAAATACCAACCGGAGAATTAATATTAATTAAATAAACCAGCGGTATGTTCGAGGCTACCGTAAATAATTAATTAAAGATAGTAGCCTAAACAATGGGAAATCCCATAGGAAAATATTCGCGGTTGAATATAAAAAGTAGTATCCACTGCCACCAGCCAAAACTCGATCAGGGGGGACGGAGACGTGCCCCCTCGACTAACAGACCCTGGGGCAATCGAATTGCCCCAGCCAGTACGTCCACAATATGATGGTTTGTACTGGTTCTGTTCAGAATTTAAGACTAGTAAAGTCAATGGTGACTTTACATGCCTTGGGAGACAGTAGTCAGTCCCAGGGTATGGAGTCTATACTGGGGGGTCACTATGACACCCCTGTGTCACTGCACTGAGGGTGCTGTGTAACACACATCACAAAAACACATGAAGCCTTATGGAGTAAAAGACCCCATAGCCCATCAAACACATCTAGATTCAAAGAAACACACTCAAATCATGTCCAAGAGTGAGGGTAAACGAGTCTCACTCTTGGCAGGAGAAAAAAAATAAACCCCAAAAATCCAGCAAAGCTTCTGGGGGACTCACTAGGTTAGGAAATTCAGCCTAAACGGAGAATTCTCCCTAACAAAGATTACCCTGAGGTTCCTAGCCTCACAGGTGGGAGCAGGAAGAGGGCAAAGGGAGGCTGGCCAGAGTGACAGGAAAGTGTGCAGGTGTGCTGATGAGGAGAATCTCTGTTTTACTTGCATTAATGTAGAGATTGTTGGTGGCAGATCACTCCTGGATAGCAGACACAGTCAGAGATGAGAGAAGAAGAGGTGGCAGAGGGGCCCTGAAAACAAGCTGAATGTCATCTGCATAGCACTGAAAGTTGGGGCAGAGAGTGGCAATGCGGTGGGAGAGAGGTGCCAGGTATTGGTTGAACAGCCAGGAAGAGAGGTTAGACCCCTGGGAACCACCACAGGTAGAGAGTGAGATAGAGGAAAGGAAGGACCCAAGTTGGACCTGGGAGGGTCGATCAGAGAGGAACGAGGTCAGCCAGGCCTGGGCCTGATCGATGATACCCAGTTTATCAAGGAGACGATTGAGCAGGATGGCATGGTTGACCGTGTCAAAGGCAGAAGAGAGATCAAGTAAGATGAGGACAGAGGGGAGATTAGATTCAAGGTTAGAGAGCAGGTGTTCAGGTGAGCAGTTTCTGTGCTTCTGGCTGCTATGAAGGCAGACTGATGGTCATGGAGACAACCAAACGATTCAGTGTGAAGATTAAGCTGGGAGATAGACAGTGTATCTAGGGATTTGCCCAGGAAAGGAGTGATGGAGATCGAGCAATAGTTAGCCGGGCAGGTGGGGTTGGCTGAGGTTTTCTTGAGAAGAGGGTGAATAAGAATGCTTGGGGGGGGGTGGACGGGGAGGGAAGGCTTCAGTGGCAAAGGAGTGGGTGCAGAAGTCAGCCAGGTCAGGAGCGAGGGTGTCAATGTGATCCTTGATGGTTTTAGAAGAACAGGGACGTACCTGTTTTGACAAGACATTCATAGATCGGACTTGTCTAGAAAACTTGCATGAGGAGAACAGAGGAAAGGAAGAGAAAGAGGGAGGAAAGGTGGCCACAGGGGCGCCGGAGGTAGAGGAGAGAGTAGAGGGAGGAGGAGGAGGAGGAGTGGACGACGAGTGGGTGGACAGGATGTCCTGAGTTTTAGAGATGAAATGAGAAGCCAGGGCCTTGCAGAGGGCCTGGGAGGTGACAGGACCAACTGCTACTATACTGGACCAACAAAAATGTGGTTGGGTGAAAGAGGAGAGGAAAAGTACAAGAAAGGAAAAGTACGGGAAGGTGTAAGGGGCAAACATCTGCATGGCAAACTAACTTAGCCAATGTTTGGGTGCGGAAAATAGGATGCTCCCTGAGAGTGCTTTTGGTATATTCCACTAAATCAATGGGATGTGCATGCTCTGCGAGTGTTAGAATGTCCAAGAATGCTGGGAACAGGCAAGGAACGGGCGGGAAGCAGGAGAGACTCCATCCCCAAAGTGGAGAAAAAACGATTGAAGCACAAATTGACTTACTCCAAAATGAACCCACAGGCAAAGGAGTTAGGAATGTGTACAACTGATAGACCTGGAGGACCTTGAAAAACACATGCTGCGTTACGTTAGCACCTGTTGTAATGCAAATTAATTTGCTATGGATGCGGATTACCACACTAGGCACTTTGCCAGCAGCATGAACATTTGGTTTTATATGTTTTTTTATGAAGTAGAGATGCTAGGAAATCTGTTACAAACCTTTGAAAATAAAAACGGCAAAATATCTTTAAAACCTATGGTCACACAAATTTGCTACATCAAAACACACCTCCAGACAAGGCCCCTTTTTAGCATTAGGAGAAATGTATTTTAGTTAATTTAAAATGTTTTTTCCTTCAAGGAGTTTCCAGTAAGAACCAAGGGAGCATGCAGACTTCTCTGTATATGTTAAGCATGTCTTGCTATGAGATTTGTGCCACTTGGTGGAAACATCAGAGGTTAGGCAGCCTTTAAAAGCTATCTATGGCTTTCAAGTTCAAAAATGCTTGCAAGAACAAGGAAGAGCTACCATCTTTCCCAAAAATGTCTGTTCTTACCAAACAGTCTAAATCCTGCAGTAGCTCGCTCCATTCTTTTCCAGCACACACTGTCAATGTGAGATCTCACTATTTGGCCTCTTGAAGCCTTGTCCTGTTAGTTGCTTTCCGTATGTAGAACACAGTGTATCTGTAGCTTGGTGGCTTTTTCTAAGTTTTTTTAATACGGCCTTTGTTGTTCATACAGTATGTCAATTACAGCCAGTGAAGTGATTTCAACATTGATTCAATAGGAGTATGCGGTTTCATACTCCAGCCAAGTATTGCTAATTTGTTCTCCATTATTATGTAGTTGGTTTACATTTTAAGGCTGATGGAGCTAAAAAACCTCCTGCAGTGCGCTATGATACTGTCCGTTAATTTTGTTGAGTTCTAATTCATGGTTGGTCTTTAATGTGGGAGATGCATTTTTAGTTGAACGCTATCCTCTTGTACTAGTGTTACGTTTTTGTTTCATGCAGTGCACCTACTGCCATTTGCATGTCGTCTTGGAGCTTTTTGTCCTAAAACACAGGAGAGTAGGGTTAGTGGAATGAGAGCAATATTGTAGTTATTGAAATATTGCTGTATAGCAGAGAAACTCTGCTGTTGTATGTGTGCCTATGAATTGTGGCAGGCCAGAGGGAGGACACACTCGGATTTTTCCATTTTAGTGTAGTTTTATATAACAGAAAAGTGCAAACTCCTAACTTTCCCTAAACTATGGGTGTTCCTTACCCAACAAACTGAGGTGCTAATTTGTCGTCTGTGCAAGTCTTGAATCAGAATCTGCTCACTGTCCAAAGCTAGTGTATGCTGACCCTACCACTATTATATAACTAAGGAACAGGAAAAGGACTATCTTCTCCTGTTGTATGGGTTTCCCCATATTCAGTTCAATATGGAAGTCGTAAATATCTCTTCGCTGCCACTCTTATCAATTTACACAGTTCTGATACTGGACTCTTCCAGGCCGCAATACATTTCTCCACTTGTTTTCTCTGCTTTCTCTTTTGTTCTTCTTTCGTCTCTTATCCTTTTTCTGCCATAAAATATTTCAACACTTTTATCTTAGCTCTCAAAAGTCCTTTCAGCCTTTTATTTTTAACTTGTCACCCTGATTAAAACAAGCTGTAAAGTCTCAACATTCTTCTTCACTTCCTTTCAGTAATTATTCTAGGCAGGGACGAATAGGAGTGTTCCAATAATTATCATCACTCTCTTGGTATTTTTAATGCTTCTCATTGACTGTGATGAGCATGAGTGCAGTGTCCCAGTAATGAGTAACTCTCTTTTGTCCCCTCTAAAGTCTCTCATTTTCCCTTTTACTTGTGCTTCGTTGGGGTAACATCACTGGGATTCTATGTGGACTGGGACCTTCGGCTCTTTGTGTCAGAACATCTTCCCTCATTAGCAACAAATTAGCTTGTTAGTTCATTGCTCTTTCTTTTTCTTATCGTTGTTTAGGGACCAGTAGGTCCACTGTGTCTCGCCTGTGGTCACTCCACCACCTTTCCTCCCTTTGGGATTGGGACATCTCTGCGTACGTCCGTTCTCAGCGTTCCCTATCTTTCTTTTGCCAATGCTGTGCGTTAGCAACTTGCTTCAATTCTCTCGCCAATCCATGTGCTCTCTCCTCACTTCAGATGTCGGAGCGTCTTCCCCTTCCCAAAGCATTGCTTCAGTGTTTTTTCCGTATTCTCTCCCTTGTATCGGATGCCGCGCGTCCAAAGCTCTCTCATCTGGGCAGCACCAGCTGATTTGAAATTTGCATTCGCTTTCCTCACTTATGATGTTCTTCTGGTACTTCCCTAGTCTATTGTACCAGTCTTCCTTCTCATTCAGATTCACATTCAATATGGTTCAAATTATCTTCTTCGTCCTAGTTTTTTTAAAGCTTTTTCTCATAGATATTGATGGTACACTTGATTGACAGTAACAAACTTAATTCATTCTTCATATTTTCCTTCATGGAATCTTGTTGAAGAGGATGTAGTGATCTTAGGCTTAGGGCGTTCCTCACTGGAACGGGAGTCCTTGTCCCCAAAGCGGGAGTCTCTCCCGGTGAGGTCCCACTCTCCTCTAGCGCTAGTGAGGGTGTTGTGTAGCGGGCTCAACTCCCTAGCCTCGCAAGCAAAGGCTCCACCTCGACGATTAACGATTCCTTTCAAACAGGATCTGTCCCTCGGGAGTTGAAGTCTGCCAGGGTGATCCCTCTTCTGAAAAAGCCTACTTTGGACCCCACTGTTCTATCTAACTTCCGGCCTATCTCGCTCCTCCCTTTCTTGGCTGAACTTTTAGAATCACTGGTGACTCCCCTTCGATCTACCTTTCTAGAATCCTCTAATTTCCTGGACCCTGTTCAGTCCGTGTTCTGTCCTGGTTGTGGCACGGAGAGTGTCTTGGTCGCCGTCTTGGACGATATGACCAGACTGGTGGATGCAGGTGGAGTGGGTTCCCTGATTTTGTTAGACCTATCAGCAGCATTCGACACGGTCAACCACTCCATCCTGCTATTTCGTCTCTCCCAGTTTGGCATAGCTGGACAGGTACTTGCCTGGTTCAGTTGGTTCCTAGCGGATCGTACTCGGACCCTCTTGATGCCTCCTTTTCTTTCTGCTCCTTGTCACCTGAGCTGTGGAGTGCCTCAAAGCTCCTCCATGTTGCCTATTCTGTTTAATATCTATATATGGGCCCTTGTGTGCCTCATCTGCTCCTTCGGCATCAGGTGCTACTCCTATGCCGACGACACCTAGATACTGATCAGATTAGACCTGGATCAGGCTGAGGTGTCGTCGCGCTTGCGGGGGTGCCTGACTGTGATTGGAGATGGGATGAACCACAATGGGCTCAAACTGAATGGGGACAAGGCTGAGGTGATGGTAGTGGGCTATTCCCCTGATCCTACACTCTGGGTATCCTCTTTCTGGCCTTCCTCCCTGGGGCCTTTACCGATTCCAGTGAGGAAAGTGAAAAACTTGGGTGTGGTTCTATCCGCATCCTTGTCTATGGACCAACAAGTCTCTGCGGTCTGTCAGGCTTGTCATTTTCAGTTGAAAATTTTGAGAAGAGTATTACCTCTGATCCCAGCCTCGCTACACCCTTTGGTGGTTGCTTCTATGGTTTTATCACGTATAGATTATTGCAACTCTCTGTATCTGGCCCAACCCAAGGGCCTGATTAAATGCCTGCAGCGATTGCAAAATTTGGCCGCAAGGGTAGCCACAGGCTTCCCTTTTGGAGCGTACATCTCCCCCGTATTACGGAACCTGCACTGGCTCCCTGTGGCTCAAACGGTTGAATTTAAGACCTTGTGCATTTTACACCGGGCCATTCATGGTCAGGGTGCAGAATACCTTCAAGCTAAGTTCATGCGTTACTGTCCCACTCGTCATCTGCGCTCAGCCACCTCCGAACAACTGGTTGTTCAAAAGCACAACAGAGAGCGGGTTGGCGGCCGGGCCTTCTCTATTGCTGCAGCAGTTCTGTAGAATAATCTTCCAATTATCATAAAGAAAACCCCCTAATAATCTGGAGTTTAGAAGATGGGTCAAAATATTCCTATTCTAATTATCATGAGGCTGTCTCCCTCTCTCCTAGTGCCATGATGCCTTCCGACCGTCTGCTTTACAAGAACCAATAACATAACATTACACCTTGGGGAGAAGTGACAAAATCCTGCGATGCATCACAGAATTCAGATAACATGACTTGTGTGTTTTCATTCTGGATGGAATGGTACTTTTATCCTGGCCTACTTAAGCTCAATTATGGGGAGGAGATTGTGAGCCAACATCAGGTACTTGACCCTGTCAAGCGGGTTGGGTAGCCCTCGCAACCTAAGGCCGGAAGCCAAACATTGAGCTTGCCATAGCCAGTCCTGCTACAGAGGTGGTCTGAGGGAGATGGAGAGACCTATTCTCTGTCCCCACCACATGTGCCTGGTGTCATGACCTACAGAACACGCCCCTTTTGGACTTCCTGGTCCTTTTCTCAACACGGCTTACACTCCCTTGTACTCCCAACATGGCCATCCACTGTGAAACACCTTTCCCGCTCTACACGTTGGACATAGCGTGTTCTATTAATAGACCACGCCTCCCGCGGCTCCGCGCGTCTCAATGCTGTTGCGAAGTAGCGACCAGACGTGTGCTCCGTAGCTCGCGGTATTGTTTTCCTTGGTTCTTTCCCAGCCAACCCCATTCCTAGTCCCTTTCCTTCCATTCTTGATTCCTGGACTCGTGTGCTGAGTAGCGCACTCTGTAAATTTCCCGGATTCCTGGATCTTTGCATCCTGGAACTTTGATGAACGCACACTGGAGTCGGAAGAGACTCGTGCAGCCTTATTCAAGACCCGATCCGTCCGCAAGAAGGCATCGAACAAGAAATCCAGCAAAGGTCGAACTCAGGTGAGAAGGGGGGAACTCCTTGACAGTTTGAGACGCCACCCGACAGAACTCGATATGGACATGGAAGCGGCCATCCAGGACCTGATGCTTGGCATGCAAGAGCTATCAACCAAGGTGCAGAATCCAAAGGCGGAAAATGCCGCTCTCAAACAATTAGTTCTATCCCGTGATTCTGCCACAAAAGAAAGTGTGTTGCTAGGCGGCATAGTGGACAAATACGATGGGTCGGCAAAAACCCTTTGTGGATTCCTGGATTCATGTTTGGTCCACTTTACTTTTAAGCCCTACTACTTTTTGACTCCCAGGGCTAAGGTGGGGTTCCTAATTTCCCATCTTTCAGGAAACGCCTTAACCTGGGCTACGCCCCTCGTTAATTCCGGCTATGCTTTCCTAGATGACTATGATTGGTTCATACAAGCCCTTAAGAAAGACCATGTTTGACCGTCCAGAGCAGGTCTATAGTGCCCAGGAACGCCTGTTAGGCTTTCAGCAAGGATCCCACCTTAACACCTATGTTACCCAATTCAAGCAATTAGTCAAGGAAGCTGATTGGTCCCCTGAGGCGAGTTTTACCCTTTTCAGGAGAGGAATGAATGAGGAGATTAAGGATGAGTTGGCCAGAGTGGCTCGCCCAAACTCATTCCAGGCACTAATGGACCTAGCCATGCAAATAGATTTCCGTATTCAGGAAAGGAAGGCAGAGAAGAAGAAATCCAGAAGTAATCCTCCCAAAGTGTCCTTTGAGAGTACCACCAAGACGGACACAAAACCAGGCTCAGTCTCTGAACCAGAACCCATGCAGATAGGAGCCTTCCATGGACCTATATCCCTGCAAGAAAGGATGAGAAGGATTCATACTGGGTTGTGCATGTATTGTGCCTCAGACAAACACTTGGTTAGGGAGTGTTCTCTAGCCCCTCCTCGGTGTTCGGGAAACACCAGCTCCCGATCCTAGATGGAGCAGAGCTTCGGGAGAGAGATGTTTGCTCCACATCAATTCCATCCTTGAACTCTCCTGGACAAAACAATTTGGTGATACTACAGGCCTTCCTGTCACTCTCCAAGAATAAGACCTATCCCATTCTGGCCTTGGTAGACTGCGGAGCTATGGGAATTTTCGTTGATCAAGACTGGGTTGTTAGTCATCATATTCCATACAAGACACGATGCACCATGCAGCCGGTGGAAGCAATCGACGGAAGACCCCTCACTTCAGGACCCATAAGCCTGCAGACAAAAGAGATCCAGCTTTCTATAAACCATCACCAAGAACGGATTACATTCGACATCATTAAGTCACCTCATTACCCCATGGTATTGGGTATGCCCTGTTTACAGAAGCACAATCCGTATATCAATTGGACAGCAGGATCACCATTCCTAGACTCAGAGTTTTGTATGACCCACTGTCTATTCCTGGATCCCTCCTCGACACCCCCTAAAGAACCACCAAGAGACCAGCAAACACCACTCATGGTTTCCCATATCATACAAATCCCAGAGGCCTATCAGGGATATGCTGATGTCTTTTCAACTGCCATACTCCAGGCCTTGCCCCCTCACAGACCTGAAGACTGCGCCATAGATACAGATCCCTCAGCAGTGATTCCCTTCGGCAGAATGTTCATCCTTTCCGAACCAGAGAAAAAGGCCCTCCGAGAATACCTGGATACCAACTTTGAAAACGGCACCATAAGACCCTCAAAATCTCCAGCGGGTGCTTTGTTGTTCTTTGTTCCCAAGAAGGACACCAAGGAACTCAGACCTTGCCTCGACTATCGTGGCTTAAATCAATGCACCCTCAAAGATCAGTACCCACTGCCCCTGATCTCGGATATCCTGAAAGCTGTGAGAGGCGCCGTAATATTCACGAAGTTGGATCTCCGGGGTGCCTATCATTTGATCTGTGTCCGGGAAGGAGACAAATGGAAAACGGCCTTTAGAACACCCTTTGGTCACTATGAATATCTAATCATGCCCTTTGGACTAGCTAATGGTCCCGCAGTTTTTCAACGTTTTATGGATAGGGTGTTTTCTGACATGTTATTCCTCTTTGTCATTGTCTATCTGGACGACATATTGATCTTTTCCAAGGATCCTCTAAAGCATGAAGAACATGTAAAGGGAGTATTACAACGACTCTGTGAACACAAACTTTTAGCCAAACCCAAAAAATGCTTGTTTCACGTTACTTCTGTTCACTACCTAGGATTCATCCTTAGCCCAGAAGGAATTGGCATGGACCCTTCAAAGGTAAAGGCCATACTGGCTTGGCCCGCTCCCACGTCCGTGAAACAAGTTCAATCCTTCCTGGGGCTTGCCAACTTCTACCGGAAGTTCATTTCTACCTTTTCCGAGATCATTCAGCCGATCGTTGCTCTCTTGAAGAAAGACACCCCCTTTATCTGGTCTACACCGCAAGATAAGGCATTCCAACGTTTAAAGACAGAGTTCACGCAAGCCCCCATCTTGGCCCAACCCAACATAAATCGACCATTCCTAGTGGAAACGGATGCCTCTAACTACGCCATAGGAGCGGTCTTGAAGCAGGAACTTGAGGATAAACTGGAACACCCCATTGCTTACCTTTCACGAACCCTGACTCCCAGTGAGACACATTACTCCGTCCTGGAAAAGGAACTGTTAGCCATCCGCCAAGCATTCACTGAATGACAACATCTACTTCTGGGCGCTAGATATCCAGTTCAGGTCCGCACGGACCATCAGAAACTTCAAATTCTACAGTCATTGGAGTGTAGGAACAGTCGTCAGGCGCGTTGGGCCTACTTCTTTGCCCAGTACCAGTTCCACATCACTCATGTTCCCGGATCACAAAACCTGATTGTAGCTACTGAAGATAGGGTCTATCCTAAGATGTTTCCCCACACGATCTTTGTAGCTCAAGCAGTCAACCTCCTGGAAGAAATTTGAGTGCAAACCCAATCCTCTGACCTCTGTAAGGATATTTCAAGGAAGAATCCATGGAACCTAAGAGTTAAGGAAGGATATTTATTCAAGGACAATGCACTGGTCATTCCTACACAGAAATTACAACAAAGAATAATAAACCTCTGTCATGATACCCTTCACTCCGGACATCGTGGCATAACCAACACCCTCTGTCTCATACAAAGACGGTTTTGGTGGCCTGGAATGAAGACCGACATACAGCAGTACATCAGAGCTTTTACTATCTGTAGTCAAAATAAACATAACAAGAGACTGGTGGGTCTTCTACTGCAACCTACACTGCCAACAAGGCCATGGGAATTCATTGCTACAGACTTCATTGTGGAATTACCACCTTCCCGAGGATACACGACCATCATGGTTACCATAGACTTGTTCACTCATAAGGCTCATTTTACACCCGGTGTAAGCTACCATCCTCGTCCGAGCTTGCTGGAATCTTCCTGAACCACATATTCTGTTTGCATGGACTTCCTTCCAAGATCATATCTGATCGAGGACCTCAATACGTCTCTCAATTCTGGAAACATCTCTGTCGCATTTTGGGAATCCAACGTGCCCTCTCCTCTGGTTATCATCCCCAAACCAACAGGGCCACAGAACGTGCTAATCATACCCTGGAGCAGTATATTCGATGTTTCGCCACCAAGGTTCAGGATGACTGGTCGCTCCTGATAACTGTGGCTTAATTCGCCTACAACAATTCCGATCATTCAGCACTTAAGACCAGTCCCTTTTATTGTAGCCAAGGTTTCCATCCATCGGTTCTACCCTCTGTTCTCCCTCATCCTACACATGAACCTACTGTCGACTCCTGGATAGAAACCCTCATCAACGTACACCAGGAGGCCAAAGAAAACTTAGAGAAGGCTAGAACACAGACTTAAGAGGTATGCAGATTCCAAAAGAAGACCAGGTCCTTCTTATGCAATTGGTGATCAAGTCTGGTTGTCCTCGAAATGACTACCCCGACATCTACGGCCAAACAATTTGGCCCATCGGTACTGTGGTCCATTTCCCATCAAGGAAATTATCAATCCAGTTTCATACCGGATCAGACTACCAGACTCCTGGAAGAAAATCCACCCAGTATTTCACATATCCTTATTAAAACCCTACATGCAATCCTCCCCGAAATCCTGCCGACCTCTTCCTCTGCTGGTCGACAACCAATTGGAATATGAAGTATCCCGAATATGTGACTCCAGGTATAAACGGGGTCAGCTTCAATACCTGATTGAATGGAAAGGATATCCTCCTAGTGAAAGAACCTGGGAACCACTTTCTAATCTCAAGGCCCCTCGACTGCTCAGAAGATTTCACCTTATACACCCGGGCAAACCCAGAGGAACGGGTCTTCGGAGGAGGCATGCTGTCATGACCTACAGAACACGCCCCTTTTGGACTTCCTGGTCCTTGTCTCAACGGGGCTTACACTCCCTTGTACTCCCAACATGGCTGTCCACTGTGAAACACCTTTCTCGCTCTACACGTTGGACGTAGCGTGTTCTATTAATAGACCACGCCTCCCGCGGTTCCGCGCGTCTCAATGCTATTGCGAAGTAGCGACCAGACGTGTGCTCCGTAGCTCGCGGTATTGTTTTCCTTGGTTCTTTCCCAGCCAACCCCATTCCTAGTCCCTTTCCTTCCATTCTTGATGCCTGGACTCGTGTGCTGAGTAGCGCACTCTGTAAATTTCCCGGATTCCTGGATCTTTGCATCCCGGAACTTTGAACGCACGCTGGAGTTGGAAGAGACTCGTGCAGCCTTATTCAAGACCCGATCCGTCCGCAAGAAGGCATCGACCAAGAAATCCAGCAAAGGTCGAACTCAGGTGAGAAGGGGGGGGGAACTCCTTGACACCTGGTTACAAATGCAAAGTACCTCTTGCAAGTGCCCCATACTTACCTTCTCGGAATCTGGCCAGTGTTATCTCTCTTCTTTTTCAGGACTTCCACATCCATAATTCCTTGTGGTGAGAAGCGCAGGCCACTGGCCAGCAGGATCAGTGGCTGTGAACATACAGCTAGCGGAACAGCAGTAAAATGCTCATCTTATAGAGAGAACAAACTCTGCAATTGACTTTCTGTGTGGGGGCTACAGTTGTGAGACACAGGTGCATCCATATTCACAAAGTAGGCAGGTTTATAGGGGGCTTTGTTTTCCCATCTCTGTAACCAGGCCCATGAGAGAGTAAGGCAGTGATTGGCCCTGGGAACCAGTTGAGCTTCAAGTCCAATCCAAGGGTGGGAAGAGGATAGAGGGGCACTGAAAGACCAGGGGAGTGGGTGTTGTTTCTGTGAGGTCAAGGGAGGAGCAGGCAGACCGACTAGGTCCTGGAAGGATGGTGCAGCAGAGTGTGTGGGGAATAATGAGTGTGTACAAAGTGAGGTATTGGTGGTGAGAGAAAGTGGTACTTGGGTGTGAGAGTGAGTGTATGGTGAGTGAGTGAGACTAAGTGGGAGTACAGGAGAATGAGTAAGGCTGAGGGGGAAGAAGGAAGACTGTAGGAGGAGGAGTGGAGAGTAGTAGCAAGGACAGAGTTGAGGAGAGTAGTAGAGAGGGGAGGGCAGTAGAGGAGTGGAGAGGGAGGGTCGGAAAAGAAATGAGGTCCAATAACATCAGAGGGACTGATAGGGGTAAGTAGAGAAAAAAGAGAGGGAGAAAGAGAAGGGCAGAAAGTAGACATGGAGAGGAAGACAAGAACATCAGGGTGAGAAGTAGGAGACCATGAGCGGAAAAGATTGAGTGAGACCTGGGCGATTGTAAGGCACCACTTCCTCAGATTCTTTTTGTAGGACCCAAGGTGGTTGCCTTCAGGTTCTCGCCATCAACCAGCCAGGCTGTAGACGGTAGGGATTACCAATCTCTAGTATCCAATATGTATATTGTAAGGGTGCAGAAGCAGGACTCTGACACAGTGGTGGCATTTATTTTGATACAGACTCAATTGTTAGTTGTAGGGCTGTCACTTGTGCTACACCCTAATAATAGAAAAAGCACTTGCAATTTGTCATTCACAATTTATGAGTGCAGTTTCATAATGTCTTTAATTCTCGTGCTCAGTAACAGCTGACACGAGTTTTGACCTAAGGTTGTCCTCATGGCAATTGTCCACAATTGGACGTCTTACCTGGGGAACTCCCGTATGGGCTTCAGTTTGCAGTCACAATGGTGTAAATGTCCAGAATGTCATGAAAGATATCCTTCATAAAGGTCTGAAAAGTAGCCGGGGCATTGCAGAGGCGAACGGCATGACCATATACTCAAACAGACCATATCTAGTAGAGAACGCTGTCTTCCACTCGTCTCTGGGGAACGTTCAAACCAGATTATAGGCCCCTCAGAGATCAGGTTTGGTGTAAACAACTGCCTGTTGTAACTGGTCTAATAACACCAAGATGAGCGGTATAGGGTAATTGTTCTTGATAGTTATCTGGTCATTTTTTCTATAATCTACACAAGGTGTAAGGTCCCCTTCCCTTTTAAGTACGAAAAATATGAGACTGGCCGCAGGAGAACAAGACGGCCTTTGAGGAATGGACGTATCAGATTTTTCTATGTATTCTTTAAGAACCTGATCTTCCTTAGGCATCAATGAATAGACCCTCCCAGATGGAATAACAGATCTCTATGGGGCAGTCATAGGGTCAGTTTGGTTGTTAGTGTTCGGCTTGGTGTTTGTCGAATACATCTATGAACTCATTATATTCGACTGGAATACCAGGAGTCATGGACCCTAGAACATGTCCAAAACAAAAGGGGTGATGGTTGAAAGGTTTAGAATGAATATTAACCTGTTCTTCGCCTGCCAAGCCATTGCAAAAGGGGAAAGACCAAATGCAAATCAGGCTTGGTCCCACCCCCAAACGGGTAGTCCAGCCTGAACTGCTATCCCTTCTGCACGAGACCACAAGCATCCCCAAACATGTTTCAGCCTTGTTGGGCGTCATCAGTGAGGAGTAGCTTGGGTCTCTAGGCCCAGCAGGCACAGGACCCACGTCTGGGCATACCCGTCCCACTCGTGGTGACAAAAGCAAAACGAAAGAGGTGATGGTTGGAAGGTTTAGAATTAGGGCCTCATTACACGGTAGGCGGTAAGGGTTTACCGGTACTGGTATTTTACCGGTACCGGTAAAACCTTACCGCCTTACTACGAGGTCCCTTTTGCGGGTTGGGGTATTTAACGCCTGCTTTTTGCAGGCGTTAAAAACCAACCCGCAAAGGGATGCAGGGAGCTAATTACGGTGGGGGCAAAAATGGGAATGGGGAAGGGCAATGGTGGAAGGGGGAATTACCGCCCCGCAAACCTTGGAATGGGGCGGTAATTCCCCTTTCCACCAAGGCGGTGCCGGTATTTTACCGGCATGAACCATGGTGCTAATAGCGCCATGGTTCTCCGCCTACCGTGTAATGAGGCCCTTAATCTTAACCTCTGGCAATGCTCTGGGCAACCCTCCAGACCATGTCTGACAGATACCAAAGCCTGACATGGTGTACAGACCAGGGTTTGACTTACAGCACAGGGTTCCTGACAAAAAAGGGAATGAAACAGTATTGTTCTTTGAGTCCGGTCAGTTAAAGGGTTATGTCATTGTAACCATGGGATGCCCAGGATAATGCGGATTTGAGGTGCAGCTATAAGATCAAATACAATAGTTTGATAATGGTCAGGTTGACTAAGGAGGGACAGTATCTTGGTCTGTTGTTGAATAGGGCCAGGTGAGGTTGGTACCATCGATAGCTCAAACAGGCTCAGGTTCTGACTTTTCTCTGAACCGGCAATCCCAGGGTTTTGGCTAAAGCACTGTCAATGTAGTTCCCTGTGGCATCGGAATCAATTAGAAGAGAAAGAGCCTGTGCTCCCTGACCAGGTACTGTAAGACAAACAAGAACTGAAAAGTGTATCCTATTATCAGAAATGTTTTTGAGGGGGGTTTCCTGTAAGAGGCTCATCCAAACCTCTCTGTTCAAGGACGAGCTCTCCAAAAAGCCACCAATTTGGGTCTTTTGGGGCAGTCTTTTATAGAGGGCCCGATTTGACCGCAATACATGCATGTGTTAGCAGCACGCCAGGGTTCTCTTTCAGCCACCCTAAGGGGAACCACGAAAACCCTCCTATCTGCATTGGTTCTGATGCTGTGTCTAAGGTGTTTCAGAATGGTTGCGACTGGGGCTAGAATCAAAAGGCAGAGCTTTGTTTGTCACCGCGATGCTCCGTTCGACATGAATCAACCTGTAACACAACGTCTATAGAAGACATTATACAAAAAGGGAACAGTTGGTATTACCGCTAACGCGTCTTTGAGTAGATCACTCGAGCCTCTATAAAACACTGCTGATTTCTTTTGTTCGGGCCATGCGGTCGGAGCCTCTAATTGATTGAAACAGACTATTTGTTCTAGTACTGCAGATTTCCCCTGGGTCAGTTCGAGGAGTTCAAGTTCACAAGCCTGGGCTTTAAAAGGGTTGTCAAATATTTTGGTCATCTCTTCAACCAAGATATCAAAATTATATACGACTGGACTGTTGCCCTCTAAAAGTGGATTAACCCAGGTGGCAGCCAGCCCTCCCAAATGGGAAAGCATGAATGCCTTCTTAGTGCTAGAATCAGGAAAAGACGTAGGTCTACACGAAAAATGCAACTTGCGCTGATTTAGTGTTAGACGTTCCTCTGCACACGAGAACACTGCTAACACTTCCACAACACCTTCCACGGGTTCCCACACTACTCCCTCCAGGTTTCGAGACTCACGTGATGTGGTTACCCCAAAGGACCGAAAATTCCACACCGGGTACAATGCACGTGCCTGGTCGAGCCTGACTCGGAAGCGCACAGTATATAACGCTTGAGGCACGAAGCGCTCACCGCTTCTCAGCTGTCGTTCGACCCTGTTTGGCGCTACGTTTTGAACTTACTCTGCTGATTACTTTGACTTTGGATCACGCACCCGGACTCCCTTGGATCATCCCTTTGTACCTTTGCTTGGAACTGTTTACTCATTGCTGAACCTTCGGCCCGTCCCTTACCTGCCTTTGGATCTTCCCTTGGAACTTTGTTGGACTTCTACACCATTGCCCTTTGGGGACTCACACTACGTTTCCAGCTCTACTTTCAGGTGGGCTCTCCTGTGCTCCACGTGTTACTCCGGTCCCTGTTGTTCTGGGGATTGCCTCTCATCTGAGTGTCGAACCTCCCTCACTAGGTCTCCCCGGTTTTCCATACACCGGATAGGTAAGATTATTCTGATCCTGTGATTCTTGTATTCCATTGTATTTGCCTGGTACTTAACCCCGCTTTCTTTCAGCAGCATCGGTGTTCCAGAGGTTCAGTGGATCCGGGAAGTAACATCTCCCACCTGTGGCTCCAAAGGTCGCAAAGCGGGGTTCTTTTGATTCCCCTGTGCGTCACTTGGGGACGGAGGTCTCAACGGTCTACACGACATTCAAGTCAGAACAGACTGAGAAGCCGTATAGTCGTGTTGAACAATGCAGGGATCCACGGAAGAACCCATTGCTTCTTTAGTACAGGCAATTACAGTATTAAGGGCAGATATGGCCGCCGCAAACACCGTAATTCACCAAAGGCTAGATTCCATACAGAGTGTTCAGCATTCCCTCCCTGCAGACTCTGAATTCGGGGATGTTGCCACTCCAGCCACACCTCCTCCATTGGCTAGTACCCCAGCCCCAATCCCGGTGATCCTTCCAGCCCCTTCTCCTTTGGCTGCTCCTGAAAGTTATCAAGGCGACCCCAAGAAGTTCAGGACCTTCATCAATCAGTGCAAGTTACACTTCCTGTGCAGACCTCAGGCCTTCCCTAACTCCACTGCTAAAGCGGCCTTTACCCTATCACACTTGGCCGGAACGGCTGCCGCTTGGGCTAATCCTTTATTGGAGAACAATAGCCCGGTTCTCTATGATTTTGATCTGCTAGTTACCGAGATGTCCCGAGTCTTCGACACCCGACATAAGGCACAATCCAGGGATCTGGAGTTGTTAGAACTAACCCAGGGTAGAGGGACCTTGATTGACTACATCACCCGCTTTAACCAATTGGTTGCCGAGACATCATGGCCAGAAAGCAAACGGGCGGTCGTCTTCTATAGAGGGTTGAGTAATCCAATGAAAGATGCTTTAGCAGTGGTCCCTTCCGTGCCCACTCCGTATCAAAAGCTAGTGGATTTTGCCTTGCAGGTAGATGCACGTCGCTCAGAGCGCAGGGCTGAGTTGGGCTTTACCCATCCTACAGCGATCAGTACTTCCACCTCCAACACTGAAGAACCCATGCAAGTGGGTGGTTTACGTAGTCCCATCACGACATCCAAGAGAGAACGTAGGAGGGTGGATAATGCATGCTTTTATTGTGGCACCACAGGTCATTATGTTAAGGAATGCCCTCGACGTCCCAAGAAGTCCCAGGTTTTTCGGACTGCTCGACCCTAGAACCGGAGACCAGGTCGAGCTTCCAGTCCTCATCTCCGGGTGCCTTTCCTGCTTTCGCTCGTGTTCAGCCCATCTCTGTACAGGCCACTCTTTGTCCCTCTGCGGGTATCTCCCATGCAGTCACAATCATTATTGATTCTGGTGCCACGGGGAACTACGTAGACATTGCTTTAGCCCATTCTCTCAATCTGCCTTTAGTGTTGAAGACCCGACCCAAACCGGTTCAGGCTATAGACGGCACTGCCCTAGTCTCTGGTCCCGTTAGACATCAAACTGCCCCCCTCATATTGACCATCCAAGACATTCACACAGAGACATTAAGTTTTGACTTGATTACCGCACCCCAGTTCGGTATCACATTAGGAATACCCTGGTTGCGTGAGCACAATCCCCTCATTAATTGGCAAACAGGCACAGTCCTCTTTGAGTCAGATATCTGCCAGAACTATTGTCTCCCAACCCATCAGGAAACGGATACTCCGTCACGGGCTTTGGGAGCCCTTGCTCAGCTCACATTGAATGACGGTGGATCAGTGGTGGTGAATTCCCATACTGTTGGAGGGGTAGTTAGCGGAATTCTCCCCGAGTACAAAGCATTTGAATCAGTGTTCGATCGCGGTTCTTCCGAGGTGCTTCCTCCCCACAGACCATATGACTGCCCAATTGAACTTATCCCGGGTTCTACCATTCCTTCGGGCAGCATCTATTCTCTGTCCCCCTCGGAAGAACGGGCTCTGAAACAGTATGTCCAGAACGCCCTACGACTAGGCCTAATCCGTCCCTCTACTTCACCAGCCGCAAGTCCCATTTTTTTTGTCCCCAAGAAAGAGGGGGATTGACGTCCTTGTGTGGATTACCGAAGCCTTAATGCCATTACGAAAAAGGACAGGTATCCAATCCCTTTGATCACCCCCCTCCTGGACCGCTTATCCCATGCCTCCGTTTTTACCAAGCTGGACCTTCGGGGTGCATACAATTTAGTGCGCGTCCGCGAGCGCGATGAGTGGAAAACTGCCTTTTATACTCGTTATCGGTTGTACGAATACCTAGATCATCAGAACCTACAGGACTTGGCCTCCCTAAAGTGCATCAACAGCAGACAGGTCCGATGGCATCTCTTCTTTTCCGCCTTTGATTTCCACATCACTCATCGTCCTGGGCTCACTCATGGAAAAGCAGACGCCTTGTTCACGTTCTCCGGGTGGGGTCTCGTTGCCAACCTTCCCTGATACTATTCTAGGTAAAAGTCACGTGATTTGTCTCTGCACTCCCTCTCTCTCATTGTTGGATTCTGTGAGAGCATGGACGAGCAGTCACTCTGACCAACTGCGAGATTGGGATCCAGTGTATTGTGACGGTTTGCCTTTCGTGCATGATCGCTTGTTTCTCCCCACGCCTGACTCCCGTAACCTGGCCCTTGAATGGTCTCATGATGCCCCCTTTAATGCCCATCCTGGCCAGGAGCGCACCATGGATCTCCTAAAGCGCTGGTGCTGGTGGCCTTCTATGAAGCGCGACGTGGAATGCTATGTCAACTCTTGCTCTGTTTGCGCTCAGGCCAAACATCGAAGAGGTCGCCCAATCGGCCTGCTGCTTCCGCTACCGGTACCCCCAAGACCTTGGCTGTCATCCGCCACCACAGCCGCAATTGGCGGCTTCTTCCACGTTGGAGACTACAACCCGGACAAAAGGGTTTTTAGTCCTTCCTTTGTTTCTGGTCCGGGCCCATTGGCCGGACGCAGGGCTGCCTGGTGTTATCTTCTCCCTCAACCCAGAAGTCGCTGCGTTTCAACCCCTCGCTGATGTCGCTCCAGCGCTACTGGTTCCTTCGCTCTGCTTGGGTCCCTCTTGATCCCTCCGCTTGCCTCGGCTTTCGAAGCGGATCTTGGTGCCTGCTATTGTCGCTCTCCTAGCGATACTATTTTCCTGTCTTTTCTCCCTCCTCTGCCGCTTTTTCTGCGGTACCTTTTCTCCCTCTGCTTTCCTTGCTGTCGCTGCCTCTGCGGCGTGCGTTTTTCCTCCCTTCTCCTCCCTGGCCGCTCTCTCTCTCCGCAGTGGTAAGGTTCTCATTCATTCTTTTCCCGCTGCCTTCCTCCTTTTCTGGGAACTGTTTGCTTCCTTTCTCTGGGCCATGTTCCTCGGTCCACTCAGTACCTACTAGCCGCCTTTTCACAGCTGCCGGCTCCTACTCCAATAGGATTCTTCCACCTTCCTACAGAGTACTTCTCGACCCTTCAACTACTGGTCTCATCTTCGTTGGAATTTCTCTGTACTCCACCGCACCTGCATTTTGGACTGCGTCTCCTCCAGCCTTACCTGCGTGGATCTTCTAGACTGCAACGGTCACTCTGCATCCTCAAGGGTTTTTTCCCCATGTGGGTTTTTCCCTTTTTTCGGCTTGGTTCCGGAAAAGGAGTCCCGGAACTGCTGTCCATTCAGCGGTCACTGTGGCTTCTTTCCGTGACAGGCAAGTGCCCCTAAAAAAGGAAAGAGACTACCTGAGACGGCAGAACCTACAAGACACAGACAACTCAGGAAGTTCAGGTGAGGAGAGTGTGGAGGTACAGGGGAGAGACGTGGTTTGACAGCTCGAACAGTCACATTGGCACACGTTGACTATGGATTTCGTGACCGATCTCCCCAGGGTGCAGTGTTTCGATACCATCTGGGTGGTGGTGGATACATTCACCAAAATGGCTCGCTTTGTCCCCTGTAAGGGGATCCCTTTGGCCCCGGTCTTGGCTAAATTGTTTCTCGAATCTGTTTTCACGTTGTTTGGGCTCCCTTCTGTCATTATCTCCGACGGAGGGTAGCAGTCTCGTTTTTGGAGAGCTTTGACTAAGTTGCTTGGCATCGATACCAGGTATTCCTCGGCCTATCACCCCGAGACTGATGGGCAGACTGAAAGGACGAACCAATCTATGGAGCAGTATCTTCGGTGTTTTATCTTGCAGCAGTAGTCCTCCTGGTTGAGTGTTTTACGGCTTGCCGAGTTCGCATACAATAATGCGGTTCACTCTGCTACGGGTTTCTCTCCTTTCTACGCCCTCTACGACCAGCACCCCAAGGTCTTGCCTGTCCCCGACGCGTCTGTCTCTTTGAATCCTGCGGCCACGGCTTGTCTTAGGGATCTGTCTGCTGTTCATGCTCGTACTCTGGTCCACCTTACTGAAGCAAAGGCCTCCATGAAGTCCCGTGCTGATGGCAAGCGCTTGATTGCTCCTCCCCTTGCTGTGGGTTCCCGGGTGTGGATTGTCTTCCCGTCACCTTCGCCTGGTTGGTTGTCGGAAACTTCTGCCTCATTTTGTTGGGCCGTATGTGATCTCCCAGGTTGTGAATCCAGTGGCTTTTCGTCTGGTTCTCCCGAGCTCTTGGCAAATCCATCCTGTTTTTCATGTCTCCCTTCTCAAGCCTTGCCCTGATTCCTCCCGTCTCCGTGCCCCGGTAGCCCCGGTGTCCATGGCCTCCCCTGATGTCTTTGAGGTGTCAGCCATTTTGGGTCCCGTTGGTTTAGGGGTAGGCGCCAGTATTTGGTGGATTGGAAGGGTTATGGCCCTGAGGAGCGCTCTTGGGTTTCTGCCCTGGATGTTAACGCTCCTCGGTTGGTGGCCCAATTCCATCGGGATCACCCATCCTGCCCACTGGGTTGTGGGCCGTTGGGGGGAGGGGGCTATGTTAGACGTTCCTCTGCACACAAGAACACTGCTAACACTTCCACAACACCTTCCCCGGGTTCCCACACTACTCCCTCCAGGTTTCGAGACTCACGTGATGTGGTTACCCCAAAGGACCGAAAATTCCGCACCGGGTACAATGCACGTGCCCGGTTGCAGCCCTTCCTGCATTGGCAGTTGCCATGGAGAGCATACAGCAGAAGGGGCGGCTGAACGCTTCCGCATCGATCATTCATCCGCTCACGTGAGTCAGAGCGGCGTTTTCCACGTGACGATAGAGAGCGTCACATGACTCGGAAGCGCACAGTATATAACGCTTGAGGCACGAAGCGCTCACCGCTTCTCAGCTGTCTTTCGACCCTGTTTGGCGCTACGTTTTGAACTTACTCTGCTGTTTACTTTGACTTTGGATCACGCACCCGGACTCCCTTGGATCATCCCTTTGTACCTTTGCTTGGAACTGTTTACTCATTGCTGAACCTCGGCCCGACCTTACCTGCCTTTGAATCTTCCCTTGGAACTTTGTTGGACTTCTACGCCATTGCCTTTTGGGGACTCACATTACGTTTTCAGCTCTACTTTCAGGTGGGCTCTCCTGTGCTCCACGTGTTACTCCGGTCCCTGTTGTTCTGGGGATCGCCTCTCATTTGAGTCTCGAACCTCCCTCACTAGGCCTCCCGGGTTTTCCGATCACCGGATAGGTAAGATTATTCTGATCCTGTGATTCTTGTATTCCATTGTATTTGCCTGGTACTTAACCCCGCTTTCTTTCAGCAGCATCGGTGTTCCACAGGTTCCGTGGATCCGGGAAGTAACATCTCCCACCTGTGGCTCCAAAGGTCGCACAGCGGGGTTCTTTTGATTCCCCTGTGCGTCACTTGGGGACGGAGGTCTCAACGGTCTACACGACATTCAAGTCGGAACATTTAGAAACATTCTATATTTCTGGGGGCCCCCCCATGTACTTCTCAGGGGTTGGCACATATACTGGCGCTGTGGGCATTGCAGCAGGTTGTCCCGGTTGACCAAGCGGTAGAGCAGCAACCCCATCACTGAATTCATCATCTTGCGGGAGAGGGTGCTGACCTCTTTGTATAGCGTCAAGACACTGGTGATGGGTCGCATTAGCAGCTGTCATATCGGCACGTAATGTAGCAATAGCTTGTGTAAGTGCAGCAACGGGGTCCGGGTCTCCCTCCATTAGGCCAGGTGGGATAAAGGATGACCGTCAGGATCCCAGGTGAACAAATGCCCTTTACCCCAATGAAGCAGTCGGAGAGATACGCAATAACTCTATTGACCAAAAAATTGGGGTAAAAGTATGGCAGGAACAAGAAAGACTTGGGGTTACTGTATCTACTAAGTGTTTCCCCCTGGAATTCCACGTGCCTTTAAACGCTGGTTACTATTCTCAAAAGCTTTAGAGGTGGTGTCCCAGGGGCAGATTCCTGTGGTAAAAATGAGGTAGGAGGTATACATCCAGGGGACTAGTATCCAAGAAGCAAGAAAACAGATCCTAGAAAAGGAAAACCCAAATATCCAAAATCCAAAGTCATGAACCAAGAAAAATTCTATCCAGTTAATGTTCCAAAAATGCAAGCCATAGGCAATCCAAAACAGTTCCAAGAAGATGAAAGTCCTGTTAATCCATCTGGTGTGTCGTCGAAGCCAAAAGGAAGTATAGAGAAAGGTTGTCCAGGTGGCGGAGCCAAGGTCGAAGGAAACAAGAATAAAACAATGAAGCTTTAAACAGAGCAAGTTAAGCCAGTCGCTTGTATCCGAACAGCTAAAAATCGGTGAAACGCAGAAACAGATGAGTTTTGTAACTATAGCGTTTTGCGTTCTAGTCACAGGGGCACAGGAAGCACTATCACATGCATGGATGGACAGGCGCTCGCTGTGCCTGGAATTGTAGTTGTCGTCTTCGCAACCCACGTCTCCATGGCAATCTCCAAGAGCGGTCTGTCCTTCTGAGATATTGGCGTCTGGTCGGATTTGGTAAAACACAAGCAATCTTAACAAAGATTAAGGAGCCGGGCGACACCCCTGAAGCCCCAAGAACCGCAGAGCGCAACAGATCAGGGGCGGCAAGTGCTCTCTCCACCTGCACATGGGCCACACAGAATGGGTGGCATACCAGTGTGCTAGGAAATGCGCCTGTGCCATCCAATAATAATGTTCCAGATACGGCAGGGCCAGTCCCCCTCTCTCAAATGGTTGTATCAGTATAGCATATGCCAGCCTCGCCGGCTTCCTGTAAGTTGAGAATAAGCCCCTGCACCCATAAAAAAGAAACCTGGAGTGGAACAATGGGACATTATGGAACAAATATAAAAGTTTGGTAAGCACAATAATTGTTTTATTTTTCGGCCTCCACCTCCTCTAAATACCGCAGCAGGCTCTCTGAGTTTTGCGAATATCTGGAACCGTATAGGTGCCTATAAAAAGCACGGAATTCAGCTGCTATATCTTCCTTCCCACAAAGGGGACTCCCCTGGGAGTCCCTGACTCATTCCACCTGCAGCCACCTTCATTCCACCTACAGCCACCTGCAGCCAAGCCAACAAGACCCCAGGCTTATGCCCTTCCCCGCACTGACACACCTGATGGCCCCGGACAAGAAACCGAATCTCCCGTTCTGCGTTCGCCCTAAACCCATCTACCTCCCGCCAGAGCTCGGCCAAGACCTTGGGGTCCGCCGTGGATGCATATTCACTTTCCAGCTGATTTAGGCACACCTCGGCTGTCTCAAGATCCCCCCTGATCAGTCGGAGGATCCCGTTTTCTTTGGCCATACATACCCCACGGATAAAACACTTGAAGCACTCCCCGTGAGGAGACAGAGCCCTCAATGTGTTCAAAATAAGCTGCGATCTCGTCCTGCCGTTGCTGGCAAAACATTGCAGCTTGCAGCGCAGCAGATCTAAAGCACCATGAATAAGACCCCCTTGCATCCTCACCCAATAGGCAGTTAAGGACTACTGGTGATTGTTCCGATAAGGTCCGGGGAAAAATCTGGCAATCGCCCCACGCAAACCCCCCATCGCAGGACCACCAACAGATAGCCAATCCTGGAACTAGACCCGTGAACCCAGGAGTGAAAGGTGTAGTCGCGCGCGTCCCGGTGCTGCCTTCTCTAGGCATCAACCAGGTTATAAGTCCTGCAGATCTCTTGCACCTGTAAACTCGCCTTGGACACTAGCCCGGGGCCACCTCCATATCTATCCAGCAGGGTGTCCATCGGCATATTTAAATCCTCCTGACCCTGATTTCTGACCCCATTCTGGGGTCATGGCTGGTTAGGACGATGCGACCTGCCAATCTGATCCAGGAAGGAGCTTGTCAACTTGGGCAACAGGAAGAACTGTTTTTCCCCCTCGTATTGAATATGTAGCTTCACCGGGAACAACATGGAATATTGGATGTTGCCATCTCTGAGTGGACGCTTAACCCCTGTGAAGGACCTCCTCAATGCCTGCACTGTCGCTGAGTAGTCCGGGAAAACCTGAAATGTATCACTGTCATATTGGAGGTCCCCCTTCTGCCTGGCCAAATGTGGGATCGTGTCCCGGTCCGTTTAATTCAAGAATCAAGCTATGATGGGCCATGGAAGCATGCCCCGGGTGCCGACCGTGCTGCCGGGATACATTGTGCTCTCTCAATCACAAACAGGGGGAAAAGCTATGCAGTACCAAAAACTTCTGTGCAAAGGGCTTCGACAAACTCCTCCATCCTGGTCTGCCACTGATGCTCCCTGATGCCGACCAGCCTGATGTTATTCCTGCTGACTGGACCCTCCAAGTCCTCGTTCTTAGCGGACACTGTCTTAAGCTGCGCCTCCAGGACCGATACCCTACCCGTGAGTGACACCGATCCATCCTCCAGGCCGGACACCCTGTGCTCCACCTCATACAGCCAATCCCCATGCTTGTCCAGCCAATGTGAACACACGTAGGAGAGTCCCCCGAATGAACCATTCAGCAACTAATTTAATAGCCCAGTTTTAGCTCATACTAGGCCCCATTCCATATGCTGTTTTAATCACCACACAGAATGTAAAATATAATACACAGTGTTTGTCATTTTGCACAAAAAAGTAATAATTTATTACATAGGCCATTGGTCCTACATTTACACAAAAATATAAAAAAAAGCCACATGAATACATATATCAATATGGGAGATGTATATATACATCTGATGGCATTTTAATGATTTAATCATGAAACAAAAGGTGACACAAAGACAATTCCATAGTATGGAGGAAAGAGGGCACAAACCACTGTCTTCCCGGCCCTATCTGGCTAATAAGTCACAGAAGTCCTCCAAAACATAGTGTCACCTAATACATATTCTAAAATTGATTATGCATGACAAGAATTGTACTTGACTAAAAATACACATCCCAGGTCGACGTCCATAGTGGCGATGTTGAACCACATAGCATAACTCGTTGGTACAGAGTGATGCAAAGGACGTTTCAGCAGGACATCAGTTATACTGCCTTCGTCAGGACCCCAAAGGAGATGGAGCTCTCTAGATGTGATAAAGATTTAGCTTTACTATCAAATAAATAAAAAACATGTTGTAAAATCAGTGCCTATAAAAACGGCTGTTGAAGAAATGAAATTATCGAAACGTGAGGCTAAAAGAAAAAACCTCCACCAACGCAACACCAAACTACTGTGTACAGAGAAAAAAACACAAAACCAACACCTACCCAGTGTGGTGATATCTACATTGAGAGCACCCTCCACCTGAAAATGGTGAAGGGCAAGAGAAAATTAAAACAACCAATGAAATAAGATCCCCAACAAGGTTGTGTGTGGTGATCCTGTGCCCAAAGACCGGTGTGTCGAGTGCCAGCCAATGTTGCAGCATGTCCACCTTAGAGGAGAGCAAATCCAGCTTGGAGTCCAGGCCACCGATGCCCGCCTTGAGGTCCACCTTTGGCACTGGAGCAGCCCCTCCAGGAGCCGGCTCTGCAGGGTCTTATTCCTCAACCTGGGACAGGACGCAAGGGGTCCTCGAGGAAGCTCCCCCCTCAAATGTGAGCTTCCTCTGGAGCTCGTCTGTCTTCCCCATGGTGAAGTTCTGCAGGCCCATGCGTGCTGCCAAACGACAGGCCAAGAGAGGGAAAAATAAATAATACCTGATGGGCCACACCACTCGGGCACCACCCCTTCCAATAGTGCAGGACCATGCACCGCTCAAGGCCTCCTAGCACCTCACCGTCCAGCACTCCACTCCACCAGATCTTTCCCATCAAAGGCCCAGCACCAGCCAACCTACCCACTTCCTTCGCACCCGGTAGGTGGACACCACTCTGCTACACTGACCAGGGCCCTCGGGATCCAGTCACAGGATATAAGCAGCAGTCTTAGCACCCCAACAAGTCCTCCTGCCAAAGGTTTCCCCCCGTGGGGGTCACTGGAAGTCCTTGATGCACCACCTCTCCAGGGCTGTCACCACACTCACTGCTCCCCTCAGCGGGCCACTCCAGGACTCACCCGCTGCAGGTATGTTGTAAGCTGCACAGTGGGGTACTTTCTCCCACACTAGCAGGCTGCCCCCCCCCCTTCTCTGCTGCACCTTTAGCTCCCGCCTCAAATGGCCTGCTACACCAGCCAGGGGACGTCAGAATATATGGCAGGCTCCCAGTGCAGCCACCCATGCAGGCCAGGTCAGGATCCTCCACGCTCCTTCCTGTAGGCTGCAAACACTACCAACTTGCTCCAGACTGCCTCTGCTTCTGAGCTTCCACTGCTCCAACTGCTTGCACTGAGCCACGGAGATCGAGCACCCCCACTCCCTACTGGGTGCACCTCTACGGGCCTCTTACAACTCCAGTCTGTGTTTGGGACTTCGTCTCCCTCGGTCTCCGCCCCGCCGGCACCAACCAGATTGGGAGCCCACTCCCGGCGGGCAGACACCGCACTGCAACTACTGGTGCTGTGGCACCAAACAAAGCTGGCCCAGGATGCGGGCTCCCTTGGGGAAGGCCTCAGCACCACAGGCGCCTCTTCATCTGCACTTTCAAGATATTGAATAGCCGACACTGGGAGCTCACAGGGAGTCTGCTACTCCTGGACGGGCTCTCTAGTGCCTTCCCACTTCCCTGCCAAGTATGGCCCTTAGTAAAAGTCTCTCTGATTTCCCTTTTCCTGGACCCTTCTTCTTTATGTTCGGGTACTTGGAGCCCGTTTCTCCCCAGTACCACCACGAAGTCTCCCCAGTACCACCACAAGGAAGATGACTTGTGGTGTTCCCACACAGTGGTGGTTCCCAGAACCCTCTTCTTTGCGTGCGATGTGAGAAACCTGTGGGTATTCTCCCAGGTCGACCTCAAGAATCCCTTGTTCAGCTGGCCAGGGAAGGGCTGGCACTCTAAGATCCCAACCCTGCGGTGAACGAACGAGCGAGGGAGGATTACCTGGGTAAGGGAGCCCCGGTGTTGTACTCTGGGAAATGTCCCATGTGAGATGCAATATATTACCGGGGAAGAAGAAGAAGAGGAGGAGATCCCTGAGACCTTAATAGGGTACTCCAACTACAAAAACCCTCCTCCCAATGAATCTCCTTTATTCTGACGCCAATAACCCATCCGTCTTCCGTAAACCCTGTAAGAACCCAAACCCTGGTGCCGTGGGTAACTACATCTCCCAGAATCCCTGTTTTTCTGTTACGTGCCCGAATAACTCTGATCTTTCTTTTCCACATCCCTCTGATGATTCTTTTTCGATCACCCAGTCTAACATAACCAGACGCTACCATTCCCACAAAACCCCCTGTCAATCTCACGATAATAATCCGGTTATTCCCACCTGTTTCATAAACCCTATCAATCTTCCCTTTCTAAGGTCATCAACCCTCCTGATATGAGGGTTGTAATTCCCTATAACATCTCTTCCCCATCCTAACACATAGAATACTCTGACACTCCAACCCCTCCCCTTTCCAACACAAACACTGTTTTACCTCATGAAAGACAACAGACTGGTAATAAAACTGTTTACCTGACGTGTCCCGAAACAAGGGTCAGACAAAGTAAAGCAATTGACTTAAATCACACACACCGGACGACCCTTTATTTTCCCCACAGGGATAGAAGGTGGAGCAAGAGAGCACAATACGACCAAGGCAGGCTGCACGATGAGAACGCTATCCAGACCCGATAGTTCAAGAGAGGGGAAAAGGCGGCAAGGATCGAGAGGCTGACGTGGTGAGACGTGACCTTGCCCTTCTCAACAAAACCCTGCAAAACCTCTGCAGAGGGCATCATAAAACTGAGGACAATAGCCCAAGTATCCTGCAACAGAAGTCAACGGTACACTGAGCGTATCAATGCTGATAAGTCGGAGTGAGGGAGACTCCTGCTTTCGTGGTACCGGCCTTGACTCCAGTTAAGAGGAAAGCCAAGCGATTCATCGCAGTCGGTGAGATGAGAGGAGAGCCGATAAGAACTGGTCTGTGGTGAATGAAAGATGCAAAGTGGCAAAGTTAAAAGACATTCAAAGAACTGTAAAAGATATAAAGGGGAGACAAGCTGCAGAAGGGGACCGGCACCACATGGGTGCTGCTCTGAGAAACTCTGGTCGACCCTGTCGGAGTAAAACTGTAGATCTCAGAAGGCCATAGGAGAGCCGACAGAATAGGTCAAAGTGGTCATACAGGAGGTCGAGGAAAATACCTGTACAGTTGAAAGCCTTTGACCTAAGAACTGTGAGAAAGGGACATGCCCCGAAATAATGAGATTCTGGAGGGAGGTGGCCCACCTCATGGCGGGGATGGAGATACATTTGGATGTGAACTCCCTGTGGTTGTGCATGCTAGGAGGGTTCCCCAAACCACATAAACTGAAACACGTGAGTAAACTCAAAGACCTGACGTACATATTTGCTAGATGCAGGATAGCAATGAGTTGGAAAGCGAGTAGAAGACCGAAAGCAGAAGCCTGGTGGCTTGATCTCCAGAAATGGGTGAATGCCGAATCCGTGGTATGGAATGAAGCAGCAAACAAAGGTGGGGGGGGGAGAAGTGGACACGTTGATAGCCTGGAGCCAAATAGTGGCTACACTGTCTGGGTCTGACCAGGCAAGCCCGGAGGAAGACAGCCCTTCAGGGAGAGAAGAGGGAGGGATGCCAATAGAAGAGGCAGAGGACGGCTGAGGCGTGTGGTAGGCTCGCGAAGGGTGGTGGGATTGGGGGGGGAGGTACAACTGAAACTTTACATGAGAATTGAAATGCACACTTGTGGCTATACTCTGTGGTGATTAAGTTGGACATAATAAAAACTGTTTATGAACAAAAGTGTATCCTGTGAACGTTGAAAGTAAATGAGAATGTGAAGTTGGCAAGAGTGAACCCGTAAGGGGGCAAGTCTAAAGTTCCAAGAAACAGTGTGTTGACAAATGTGAACCTGGCTGAGGGATGTCCACTGGAACCTTTTAAAAAGACATTACGTGTAGCAAATGCTGGAAAAGCCATAGTGAACGCGGTGGAGGTAGGCTGAAAGGAAAGAGGGGTCTGCGCCCGGAAGAGGGGGGCCACAGGGTGAAGCCATCACCCGAGCGATATATAGACCAGAACTTTGTGTGTTGTTAGTTGTTTTGTGAACCTATCAGGCCCTCGGAAACACGAGACGACCACAGAAGGCCTTGATATCGATAAGGACTGTTTTGGGATCCAAGCCCAGAAGAGGGAGATCCAGGTGGTGGAAAACTATCACCCAATACCACGAGTAACAAGGGTCAGTGCCCGTGAGAGGGGGACCCAGGGGTTAAAAATCCTCATGCTAAGTGAAACCAAGAAGCAAACTTTCATTTTGTGGAAGGAACTTTTTTTTTGTTTTGTTACTTGAATATGTCAGGTCCTCGAAGGCAAGAGACTTTCAAGTGAATCGAGACTTGGCCATTGACGGCCCTGATAGCTGCAAGTAGAACTGTCATCTCGTGTTGGGGAAGCTCAAGAGTGTACTGTGCTCCAAGATCCCACCTTACCCTGTGCTCAAAACGTGGGGAAGGAAGACCCAAGCTACCGCATCCTGACATATTATTTGAGAACACTTCTTTCTTTTCTTGAAAATGATCCCACACCCATTTTGTATTAGTTGTAAGGTTTGGCAATAGGTTTCTTAGTATATGCCCTTTTTATTTTGACATGACGCCACTAGGACTGCCTTATTTTCATTTGATGGCCGATCTTAGATTTAGGTTTAGAGTAGGCATTTTTCCAACCTGGATACAGTTTAATAAACACCCTTGAACTGTGATCACTTTTGTCTGTCTTTACTGTTGCCCTCATGAGTTCCTTACAGCGGGTACTTGGAGCCCTTGCCTCGCAAGTACCGTCACAAGGAAGATGACTTGTGTTGTTCTCACACAGTGGTGAGCCCCACACCCCTCTTCTGTGAGTGCAGGTACTTGGAGACCTTTCCTCCCAAGTACCCCCACGAGGAAGATGACTCGTGTTGCTTTTGTTTGGTGGCTCCCAAACCCTTAATATTCTCTTGATTACAGGACAGACCTGGTTCACTTGCCTCGCAAATACTGTGACTATGAAGATGCAGATTGCACCTTCTTAGTTTCCCACCAGCCAGCCCAAGTGCTCCCTCTACCTCTAGAGAGCCTTGCAGTGGGCTCTGGTCCACCCGGGAACACTGCAGCTCCAAACCTCCTCTGGGCAGCGTGATCTACCCTTCACACGCTTCCCAGGCTTCAGGAACATCAGGAGCTTCTCCCTGCCAGCTCGCCATCTGGTCCTTCCACTCTGGAGTGGCCTTGGTACTTCCAGCTCTCCTCATGGCGCCCTGGTCTCCTTCCTTCCACCTTCCTGTACCGTGCTGACTCCTGCAGCTCCTCCATCGAGGACTAGACAACTGCTTCTTGAGTCTCTCTTCCTTTTCTACTCTCCATTGAGCAGCTGACAACAACTAGACTGCTCATTATGGTTCCTAGAAGTACGCTCCATGGCTCGGCACCTTTTTCTCGTCTCAGTACTTTTAATATGCATGTTCTCCTGAGAGTCAATGTAGTTCTTCTTTGTCTCAATAATTCTACCCTTGATCTCCCTTTGGTCGGTTGTACTTTCCATAGTCCCAGTGCTGTTGATACTATGGGTGTGAGACATATACATGGGAGTTAGGGTAAAGGAGGGTTATGTGATGGGAACTGGGTATTAAACCGTCTTCTCCTCTGATAGTTGACGGTAGTCCCATAGGGGGATCCCCACCCATGTGATTCTCCTGCTGAGTACCACCCCCAGGGGGACTATCGGGTAGCAGCCTCACCTCCCTGGCCACATGGGAAGGGGCTCACCCTAGCGGAGAAGGGACGACATCAGAAGATATACATATGTTATAGTGCGGCAGTCGCCGCACTATAGTTAATTATGAAATTCCATAGAAACCTAAAAATTGAATTGCTAATAACTTTTGACTTTCATGACATATTTGGGTGATATTCTGCAAACAAAAAGTGTGTCACGGGGCCCCTTACACTGGAAATGTTGGGAAAGAATCATTAGAGAATGAAAATGTTATTAAGAAAGCAAAAGAATGCTGTTTTTGGCCTCCTCCCATTCATTTTACCATAGAGAAAAAGTCAAAATGTCTGTGCAGCCCACAGCAAAAGCCACTCGACGGAATTGTACCAGATACTAACCAACGTGGGCGCAAAACGTTTACTCGATTTCTGGGGGGCTTTGGGGTTATTTCATCCACTAGTTAAAATATTTGACAGAGAAGGGGGTGTCCCTTCTCCAAAAATTATAGCTTTATATGTGTCCCACAATGCATCAGCCAGGCTTTTCCGAAATGAAAAAGTTGCCATTTTTTGTGTTCAATGTGTGAGATAACTGGTGTTATAAATTGAATAACCAGGGTTATGATGAAAACGGAAAGTGGAAAAAAGGACATTTGGAGGGGGGAAAAGTATTTAATGTCATCAGGCTAGAGATAGGGAGGGGGAAAGAGGACACCATGAGAAATTGGGTGGGGGGGAGGGTGCTGGGGACCGGCTTCAGAGTTTGAACGTTTTGCATAACCGGGGTTATACTGCGAAATAACCGGGGGTATTTGCAGATGTTTTATGGTTAACCAGGGTTATTTGTAGTACATTGCAAATATAACCGCTGTTATGGGGAAAAAAAAAAATTAAGTGTTAAAACAATTAGATTAATATTTTTTAAAAATTGGAATTTTACAGCTACAGTGAGGTAGGAGGTAATGAGTGTGGCCGAAGGATGTGGGTACTGGGTTACTTTAAGGCACCGAATGGTGTAAAATGGAAAGACGACACGGCCAAACACCGTGGCTAGTAGGCCCCAACGAAACGTATTGGAACAACATGTCAAGGGATGCAATATGAAAAGTGGGCACGGCCGAAAGCCATGGCTAGTGTGCCCAAAAGACTAGTGTGCTAAAGACCACGCTCACTGGCCAGGGCTGAAGCCCTCACCTAATGGGTCCAAAAGAAACCTATTGGGGGAACATGTACAATAGATGCAGCCGAAGGCCTTGGCCATTGACCCGGTATCATTTGAAAATATACAGTGGGCACGGCCAGAGGCCATGGCCACCTAGTCGGTCCCAAAAAATATATTGGGGGAACATGTACAGTGGCCACGGCTGAAGGCTGTATTGGCTGGCCAGGACTGATGGCCCTGGCTTGTGGCCCCCGAAAAGGCACACCTAGTGGGTCCAAAAGAAACATATTGTGGGAACATGTACAGGGGGCGCGGCTGAAAGCCATGGCTAGTGGGGCATAAAAAAATGATGCTATAACAAAACCCTTGTAATTCACTGAAAAAGCCTTAGTTACGGTGCACTTAAGTTGTGCAGATTTAACGCAACAAAACACTTGAAATGCAGCAGATGTGGGAAGTCATGACCAGCTTGACTCTGTGCATTCCTGTTGGAAAGCCCCAGAGCACAAAAATATTATGAGATAAGGGGTTGACAATGACATACAAAATTGCATTATGGGAAACATGGCATTATGGGGGATGAGACTTAGGACAGTGCTAATGAGAATGAGAACTAATGACATAGGACCATCTGCAAGAGCCAGTTGTGGGCCTGTAGGGTGGCAGGTTGTTTAGCCGGTACAAAGTTCATTTTTTTGTTGCTTTTACTTTAGGTACTGCAGTTCCCCTGAGAATTTGATAGGCAGCCATATTGTTCAGCTACATAAAGGAGAGCCAGATCCCCAACCACTGGCTTGTAATATTAAGAAACGGGGGAAGCTATGAAAGATCTCTGATGTCGTTGCATCACTTGTGAGCAAGCAAAGGAAAATACAAGCAATATGATGGGGCTTTTATTTTGAATTACAGCTGCGACATGCCCACCTGACGTATACAGATGCAAGCACTGCTCAAGAATCTTAAAAGCACCACAAAGAGACGCCTCAGAAAGTGACGATCTAAACACACAAAGCAGAGTTTTAGGATTTCTGGGCAGCCGAAAAGCTAAAATGTTTGGGAAATGACAGAGGGAGGGTCCATGAAATAAATTCTATGACCAATTAGAAGTTTAGTACATACATTTTAGTTGGAGTTAGGAGTTATGAGATCGTGAGACCGAAAGAAAAAGGGGGAAAGCAAAGTAGAGATAAAGTATACTGATGAAGCAGTTCTTCCCTCTTCAATATTAGCACAAGTTTATAATTAACAAGCAAAGCCATTCTAGGCACCACAGGCAGCTACAGAATTAGGTGGAAACACCCCTGCAATGACAACCATATCCTACATCTTGAGAGTGCATCACAAGCAACATGTTTAATTTTCATGTGTGATTTCAGTGTTTATAAACCAATCAGAGCAGTTACAGGGAGATGTAGAACATTAATAATCAGATATCTTTGTCCTACTCTGTGTACACAGGGTTCATTTCTTTTTGATTCCCCCCTTTCTGCCTCCCTGAGCTCTGGCATTTCAGCCTTTTCACTTGGTGTGGCGACAAGCCATAAGGCTTTGGGTGGGTTGGGATGCGGTTGTGGGTGCATGGGGCCTACTTGGTGATGTTATGTAAGCCAGTTCAGTCTTGCAACACAGTCTTGAATAACCAGGTCAGACTTTTCATTTTGCTCCATTACTGGAGTATTGGCTTAGATATACTTTCTTGTCTGAACCTAGAATCATCAAAATTTCAGGTTATTCGACCGTCTGAAGTAGGAGCACATAGCTTAAAGTGGGACGCATGGTTGGAGCGCCTTCAGTTTCAGGTAGCTTTAGAGAGACACGGGGTCATTGCTGGAGGCAATCTTATGAAATTTAGGGAATGATTAATAAACTTGAATGGGGTTAGAGTAGTTTAGTGTGCAGAAGGTAAGGGAGAAGTAATGGGGTGACTAGGGAACCAGTTGGAGAGTTGGATTGAGATTTGGTTTTATTTATGCAGCGCTGTCTGACTCATTTAGTGATTTTAGGTAGAGGAACAGCGCAACTGCCATCTGGAAAGGGTTTAGGGAGAGGGAATCCCTGACAAGGAGAGCAGCTTGGGTTAAGTATGCTTGTCTGATTTTAGTGGGAGGCAGCAGCAGGGACTCAGGGAAGTGGGTGAAACACCATTGCATGTCCAGCTCTTGTAATGAATGGACAAGACAAGTGTCACCTGGTGACACCTGGGTGGAGGAGCTGGAGGAATCAGAAATCCCTGAGGGCAGCTTGTGGGATAGTGAAACTCATGATTTTGGTGGGAGGGAGCAGCAGGGATTTAGAGAGCTGAGTGACTCACCAGTCAGTTTCTGTGTTTTGAAGTGAGTGGACAAGACCACTGCCACCATTTGACACCTGGGCAGGGGAGCAGGAGGAACTGGGAATCCCTGAGGGCAACTTCTGGGAGAGATATGCTCCCCTGATTTTGGTGGAAGGGAGCAGCAGGGATTTGGGATGCAGGTGACTCTCCTGAATCAGGGGTAGACATATGCCATCATGTGACACCTGGGAGGAGGAGCAGAAGGAGCCAGGAATTCCTAAGGACAGCATGTGGGAGAGTTGCACTCACCTGATCTTGGAGGGAGGTAGCATCAGAGATCCTGCTAGGAAGGTGCACACCAATCAGTGAGTAAACACATTTGGAACATGTCATCACTCAAATAAGGCAGAAGGAAATGTGCTGCTCATGATCTTTTCACTTTTGCACCATCATTTGCTTTGTGCACTGTGGATGCCAGAATTGGACATAGTCAAATTAAAGGTATTATCCAACTCCTGTTTCACAGTGCTGCGTACTCAGGGGAACATGCACCAGTACAAATACATGCACAGATATTGCACCACAACAATAAACATCCACTGTGCTCAACGGAGATGGTTGCACTTTCAGTTCTCCCCAATAACGCTGGGGCAGAAGTGGGTGATGTAGGGATCTTATCTACCAAAGATCAGGGAAGAACATGCATAATGTAGTTGAATAGCGGGAGGAGATTGAAAATACCAGTTATCTGTTTCTTCTGTCCAGATTCAATGACAAGTTGGACAATAATGATGATAAAATGAATGATGGTTATAACAAATATTATGATCTCTCAGCATGCAGATGGGAATGTGCATTGCTGCAGAAAAGATGTGATACTGAGGAGAATGATAATGACTCATTAGGGAGGCTTTAGTACTAATAGAAACTCACTCCTACTTACAATCAATCTCATCAAGAAAGAGCCTTACAGGGACGGATCAAATAACTCATCACATTTTTGCATAGCATCCAGAAAACCCTCAACTCCACCACCATCTTGCCCAGATGAGCATAGCCTGTGTGTTGCTAGCCCACAATGAAAATCAAGTGTGGCAGTATTTCATGCAGAATAAGTGGCATCTGAATCTGGCCACTTAAACATTCTTTTGAAAAATGGCGTGTCGAGGGAAGGCAGAGACTAACTTGAGTACCAACTCTGTGTTCCTCTATGCAGCAAAACCATGCTTGAACATGGAAAGCCGCACAGTCTACACAATTACCCATGACAACACTGCAGCTATGTCAGTAGGCTGGGCTGGATTAGCAGTTGGGATTGAGCAGGCGCAGCTGTGCTCAAACAAGTATTATTCAAGTGTCTCTTGTACTGTATTATAGGCTATTTGGTCCTTATCACAAGATTAAAAGCACCTTTGTCCCACGAGTAGGTTATCCTATTATAGAAATCTTTCAAAGGATGGTTACTGCTGCCTTAAGAAACTATCCTATGCACCACTGAAACGGATTAACTTTCACAGAAACAAACTTGACATTGTACAAAATATGTTCTCAGATGAAAATTATATGTTTAAACCAGCAGATAAAGGAAGAGGACTGGTGATCCCGAACACCAAAGATTATGAAGAAGAATGTGCCAACCAACTAGCAGGCAAACAAACATATGGTCTAATAGACTCGGATCTGTCACCGGAAATTCAGAAGAACCTAGAAAATCTACTGATTACAGCAGAAGAAAAAGGATGGATAACAGACAAAACATGTCACTTCCTCACAGCTACCCATCCAAGAACACCAATATTTTATATGTTACCAAAGATCCACAAATGATTGGTCAAACCTCCAGGAAGACCTTAGCCACAAATAGCATTCTTCAATCTCTAGGCACTTATCGGGAGCACTCTTTGCAACCCATAATACAAACGACTATAACATGGATTAAGGATACAACACACTTTCTCAATATATTAGACAAACTACAGATACCAAACAATATCATTCTTTTCACAGCAGATGTACCAACCTTATATCCCTCAGTTCACCATGATTTGGGACAAGAAGCAGTAGAGTGGCTATTCCTACGTGCAGAGAATATACAAACATACAAATAATTTCTAATGATACTGCTGGACTTCATTGCTCAAAATTCATACTTCAGTTTCAAAAACCAGAATTGCATTCAAGTATCTGGAACATCGATGGGGGCAACCATGGCCCCCAGCTATGCCAACTTATTCATGTACAAATTTGAAACAGACCACATCATTAACCACACCATCTGGCAGAAGCATTTACAATACTGGGGCCGATGCACTGATGATGTATTTGGCATATGGAAAGGCTCAGAAGAAGAATTCAATATTTTTGAAAACCACCTCAACACTATAGATGAACGGATTCAATTTACAACAACCAGAAGGTAAAACAAAGTAACCTTTTGGATTTTACCATCAGAAATATAGACTCCAAATTGACCGCAACCTTGTATCAGAAATCAAGTGATCGCAACAATCTACTACACAGACTAAGTTCCTATCCACCTAATACCATCAAAAGTCTACCATATAGTCAATTTATCCGAGTCAAGAAATTGTACAGGATGAAACTGAATGCAGCAGAATTACTTAATGAAATGGCAAAGAGATTTAAACAAAGAGAGTACCAAGATTAAGAAATTCGGAGTTCCCTACTCAAGACAGAAACCAGTAAAAAAACTATACTAGAGAAAGAAAAATCCACTACACAACCCCTCTAATATATGTAACCAAATACTCGACACAAACAGCAAGATCAAAACAATTGCAGAAAAATATTGGCACTTCCCATCTGAGGATAGAACTTTGGGAAACCTCTACACTACATCACCATTGTTTGCATACACGCAGTATAAACACGAAGGACATGTTGGTAAGAAGTGACACGAGGAAACTCTCTGAGAAACCAAGAAAGCGTGGAACATACCCATGTCTAAAATGCAGAAACTGCAGTTTGCACAAACTGCAATATGGTACAAAGGGAGACATAGGGGGTCATTATGAGTTGGGCGGTAAGGGATTACCGGCACCGGTAAGGAGACCGGTGCCGGTAATCCCTTACCGCCCAATTCCGAGGTCCCTTAGCGGGAACCGTAAGGTACGTGTGGTCTGGCCACACGTCCCTTACGGATCCCGCTAAGGGACCCAGGGCACTAATAACGGGCTTGCTAGTCATGAGCCCGTTATAAGCGCCCTCCCTATTCCCATTGAACCCTATTGGGGCTCAAATGAGAATGGTTTGTTCAATGGGGACTTGCCAGTCCCTGCAGGGTCGGAATGCACCGGTAAGTCCCCATTGAACAAGACCGGTGCCGGACCCGGTATTGGAGGCAGCCATGGCACAAATAGCGCCATGGCTACCACCAATCTCGAAATGAGGTCCATAATATTTAATCCAAATACAGGCAAAAAAATATACTTGTAAAAATATGCAACATACGACACCTTACAGTATCAAATGTCCGTGTGGAAAATATTACTTTGGACAAACCATCAGAAAAGCTAAAATCTGTTGGAATGAGCATCGCTCCAATATCCGCACAGGAAAACTTAAAGCTCCAGTTGCGCAACATTTCAAAGAGGCACAACATCAAATCTCGCAAATAAAATTCCAAATATTGTAGACCATAGAAAAAAAGGGAGACGCCAATATCGATATCAAACTCTTAAGCCAAAAAGAGACCTATTGGATAGAGAAATTGAATTCCCAACATCCACGAACAAAGAGTGCAATTATGCATGTTTTCTTTGAACTGGCTATGTCCACAAGGCATGAATGTCACATTGTATAACACAGCTCTAAAACAATTCAAAAACCGGCACACTGGTGACTAAGATTAAGAGAACAACAACTGGTGCTTTGATACTATTAGTTTACTGCAAACTTATATTCTTTCCAGAAAAAAGTTCCTGATCCTTTTCTATAATGACAAACTGCAAAAGTTCAACTTATGTGCTTCTTTGAAGCATATAAAATCCTACTTCATTTCATTTTGCTTTTCATGTAAAGTCTTTTCCGTGCTCCACAGGATCATCGCAAATAGAAACCAATTTAAAATGGCTGCCGGCACGCGATGGTGCCATTTTCCAAATAAATTAGGAGCAGGACACACAGGCAGTCGCATCTCAGCGAACCTGGTGTCATGCTCGTATTAAGAAAGAAGAAGGTAAGCTCATACTTTTTGTTAGTACTTTTGCTAAATACTGAGTACTCCTAATAGAAATCATGAATTTTCTTGGGAATCTGCCTAATTAGCGATACTTTCATATACACGGCACCAGAACAGGAACCCTTGTGTAATACAATCAACTGAGGTATGATAAAAACCTAATTCCTTACACAATGTATAGCATCTGTAAGATCAAGAAATCTTAGAAATGTATAACCATTTAATGAAAAAACCAATGTGTTACAGACACATCCAAGGGCTCCAGATTAGAGAAAATAATTGCATTGACAATGCCAAGCTAAGAAACATAAGCCTGTTAAATGAGTGCACAACTATGAATAAGTTTTCAATATCTCTTGAAATTGAACCCCTTAACTGCCAAGGGTTCCGCCCGCCCCCCAGTGCCAAGGCCTTTTTTTGTTGGTTTTGGTATGTCGTCATTCAATCCCTTGTAACTTTTTTGTCACATGTGATATCGCAGCCAAATCTGGCCCCTTTTTCCCACACATGTTGGTGGTCGTACCACCACTAAGGAATCATAGTTTGCTGTATGGGGGTGAGGGAAAATAACCAAAAATTGAGAACATGTGGGTTTTTTCAGAAAATGCCTCTAAAATGATGTATAAAGAAACCTGTGTTCTTTTCCTTGTAAGAGCTAGCAACAAATGGTTAGCTGTGCTGAATTCGCCATTTTCCAGGCGTTGAAGAACAGGTTGAGTGGAAACCAAAAACATTTTGATATCGTTACCAGCCATTTTGTGAGAGGTAGGTGATTTTGCCCTTTTTTTCCAATAGGACATGCGTGGGCGGAGTGGAAGAGGAGGGTAGGAAAGCTGAATGGGAAGACAGAAAGGCATACATTTCTGAAAAGTAGACAATATTCCAAGTTTAGGAAGGGGTGATTTTTGCAGGCCAGGCAACAACTATGTAGGGAAAAAATCCTTAGTTTGAGGAAAAATCGGGGAAAATGACAGAAAAAAGGTATGTGGTGAACATGGTTGGCCCGGTACGGCAATGGCTTCTGTGAATTTTGAGAAAAGCAATGCCCCGCTACATTCCCTCGACTCTTCGAGTTAGGAAATCACACATTTTTCATAATGTTTCTCAAAACAAGCAATACTACAAGCCAAAAACTGAGCCATGGAACACAGGGTTTTTTATGCTTACGGCCTTAGAGTGTGTAAGTAAAGAAAACTAATGTGGTGAGGAAGGGCATGCATACATTTTTTGAAAGAGCACAGGCAGACCTTTTGAAGGGTAGGTGACTTGTGCAGGTTATAGAAGTGTATTGTTCCTAAAGCGGCGACTAAATGTAGGTCACATTTGGGAAATGAAAGGGTTGTGTGACAAAGTGCAGAAGCAAATGTTCGAAAACATTATGAAAACCACACAAACACAACAAATGTCCTACCTTCCTACATTCCCACACGTGTCCCGATGTAAACGGCATCTCACATGTGTGGGTGCACCTACCTGGGTGCAAAGGGAAAAGGCTAAACCACTGGTAACCCCAAGTGTTTTGGCAGAGCAGATTTTGCAGGAATTTGCTCACTCGGCAACCTACAGATTTGGACCTAGGGTGTCAAAGCTAGCAAGGAAAACGGGGAACCCCATTCATTTCTGAAAAGAAGACACCCGTGGGAATCCACAGAGGTCTGACTTGTGCGAATCGCCCCAGAATGTATTACCCACAATCCCGGGCAAAGTGCGAAATTTGGTGAAAAAACCCCACAATTTTCAGACATTTCCCTCTGCCCACCCACCGAAACACGCCGCCAACAACACATGTCCTACCTTTCCACGTTCCCACAGGTGTCCTGATGAAAACGGTACATCACATGTGTGGGTGCACCTACCTGGGCGCAAAGGGAAAAGGCTAAACCACTGCAATCCCCCAAAGGGTTTGGGGAGCCAACCTACAGATTTGGGCCTGGGGTGTTGCAGCCACCAAGAAAAACGGGGAACCCCATGTATTTCAGAAAAGAAGATACCTGTGGGAATCCACAGAGGTCTGACTCTTGCACGAATCGCCCCAGAATGCATTACCCACAAGCTCTGGCAAAGTCCCTAATTTAGGAAAACCCCCACAATTTTCAAACATTTCCCACCTGGAAACTACTGAAACACGCCACCAACACCTCATGTCCTACCTACCCACATTCCCACAGGTATCCGGAGGAAAACAGTACCTCACATGTGTGGGTGCACCTACCTGATCGGAAAAGAAAAAGCACTGACCGTCCACAAGTCCAACGGCAGTCCCTGGAAGCCCCGGAGGGTACCCGTCCATTTCACGAGGGAAATTCTGTAATGCTGTCTAGCCAGAGCTCCAGGATGGTCGGGGTGATGTTCCTGGCCTTGGGCACCCATCTTCCATGTGGGTCGACTGTCCCCAAGCCCAGCAGCCGTTCCATACATTTCATAGACCTTTTCTTCATCTTTTTTGGAATAAAACATTTTACAAACTTCTGCAGTACTTTGAATCACAGTATTATTTTTTCAAAAGAAGAGAATACAACAGATCTAAATGATAGAAATAAAAAAGAATTAAGGGCGGAAATCCACGCAGGTCCTTCCAGCTGTTTTGGTTACCATACCCAGACAAACATTCAGCTAGTATGCTAGGCTGGGACATCAAGCTCTATCCACATCAACACATGGCAGTGATCCCACATTGCACCCGGAAAGCATTTCAGCATGGGCAAAACAATCACAAGTCACATGACAGACAATACCTGCTTAATCTAATCTAAACCCCTGCATTCTGCTGGCCACTGCTGTAATGTTACCAGCTGCCATATTTATCTTGCAAGGTGATACTGGAATTGTACAATGAGGTTAGGGCTACATTGGGCGGGAACTACAACAGTTACAACTCAACCTTGGAAACCATCGGGTGGAAACACTGGCTCTATGGGACTGTGGCGCGGCAGGGAACTTCGTCGACACCCTGTGGGCAGACAGGGTGGGTCTCCGTCGGATCCCCCGGGCAGAAGGTCAGAAGGTGGAAGGTGTGGACGGTTCGCCTTTGTCTTCAGGTCCCATCACCCATACCACTGAGGATCTCTCCTTGACGATCAATCAACATAAGGAAGTTTTGTGTTTTGATATTATCAGGGCTGCCCGTTTCCCCATCATCTTGGGCATTACATGGCTCCGTCGACATAATCCCCTGATTAACTGGACGGAGAATCAGATACGTTTCAGTTCCCCGTATTGCGCAACCAACTGTTTTTCAGTGGAAGGTCGAGCTGATCTTCAGCCAGTCAAAGTGTTTCCCAACAACCATGTGGGTGTCCATGCTTTACCCAATTTCTGCTCTGGGTTTGCAGAGGTTTTTCAGGAGTGCCTCCATGCCAGACTTCCACCTCATCGGCCAGAGGACTGCACCATCGATCTGGAGCCCAAGCCTTGGTTCCATTCGGACGGATGTTCGCCTTCACCCAAACCGAGAGACAAGTTCTTCGGAGATACTTGGATACCAACATGGAGAATGGTCTCATCCTACCTTCAAAGACTCCAGCAAGAGCCCCTTTGTTTTTCATCAAGAAAAGAGATTCCGCCGACCTTAGACCCCGCATTGACTACAGGGGCCTAAATACAGTGACAGTCCGTGACCGGTACCCTATGCCCCTTATCACAGACATTATTGAGGCGGTGCAAGGTGCTCGAGTCTTTACCAAACTGGATCTTCGCAACGCATACCATCTGTTGCGGATTGCCAAGGGTGACGAGTGGAAAACCGCATTTCGTACTCCTTTGGGCTTATTTGAGTATAAGGTTATGCCGTTCGGTTTGGTGAACGCCCCAGCGGTATTCCAGAGGTTCATGGACCGAATGTTCTCTGACATGCTTTCCATCTCTGTCATCATCTATTTAGATGATATCCTGTTTTTTTCCCCTAACATGAGAGAACACATTGAACAAGTACAACGAGTTTTGGAGCGTCTTAAGGAAAACAATTTACTGGTCAAGGAGGAGAAGTGCAGATTTGCTGTACCTTCGGTACATTATCTGGGATATGTTCTGTCAGAAGGAGGGATCGCCATGGATCCTGACAAGGTGCATGTTATTCTTGACTGGCCGGCCCCGACCTCCGTCCGGGAGGTCCAGAGGTTCTTGGGTATTTCGAGTTACTACAGGAGATTCATTCCAAACTTTTCGGAGGTGGTGTTTCCTATCACCCGTCTACTCAAGAAGACGGCCTATCCTTTCTCCTGGTCCACTGAGGCGGAAGGAAGTTTCTGTCACCTGAAAACCCTCTTCTGCTCTGCCCCGATTCTGCAGCATCCCAACCAAACTCTTCCATTTATTCTGGAGACGGACGCCACCGCTATAGCTGTCGGAGCTGTGTTGCTTCAGTCTATCAACATGGTGGAGCATCCGGTCGCCTATCTCTCTAAGACTCTTTCTCCCAACCAACTCAACCATTCGGTTCTGGAGAAGGAATTGTTGGCTATGAAGTTGGCTTGTGAGGAATGGAGGCACCTTCTCATGGGTGCCCGTCATCGGTTCCTCAATCGCACCGACCATAAGAACCTGAGGGCCTTAAAGGACATGGAATGCTCGAACTCCAGGCAGGCTAGATGGGCCTACCTATTTTCGCAGTACGACTTCCAGATCACGTACATCCCTGGGTCTCTCAATCGTCTAGCTGACGCTTTGTCTCGCAAGGATTCTCACTTGGAAACGGTAGCTGTCAAGTCTGAGCCATTGTTCCACAGAAATCGGATCCTAGCCACGGTGGGTTCTTTCCTTCAGGAAGTCAAGGCTGCTGTCGCACAAGAGGCTCCTCATATCTCTTTTTCCGCTGATTCCTCTTTCCAAATCAAGGACGGTTGGGTCTTCTACAAGAAGAAGTGGTATATCCCTGAAGGGTCGCTGCGCCGGAAAGTCCTAAAATGGTGTCACGACTCACGTCTAGGCGGACACAGAAGTGGAAATGGTACGTTGGAACTTATCTCGAGGTCGTTTCTTTGGCCCAACATCAGGAGAGACGTGTTCAACTACGTAAAGACCTGCCCGACTTGTGCCAGAGTCAAATATGCCTCGGGTAAGCCCCTAGGGCTTCTCAACCAAGTGGAGATGCCGACTCGCCCGTGGGGACTCATCTCCACGGACTTCATAGTGGAGCTTCCTGATTCTGAGTCATGCACATGTATCATGGTGACGGTGGACGCTTTATCCAAGTTAGCCCATTTCTCTCTGCTTCCGGGACTCCCTTCTGCCACCAAGATGGCAGAAACATTTGCCCGAGATATTTTCAAGCCTCATGGCCTCCCCGACAAGATAATATCCGATCGAGGAAGCCAGTACATTTCCAAATTCTGGACGGCTTTATGTACTCGATTGGGAGTGGAAAGGGCCCTTTCCTCTGGTTTTCACCCACAGTCAAACGGCCAAACGGAACGACTCAATGCAACCCTGGAGCAGTACTTGCGATGCTTTATTTCCCAGCATCAAGATAATTGGGTTTCTCTACTCCCTACTGCGGAATTTGTTTACGACAATTCCAGGCACACTGCCACAGGCCTTTCCCCTTTTGTTTGTACCTACGGCGTTCACCCGCGTTATTTAATGCCCGAGGTGCCCGGTTTTTCCAACTCTCCAACGGCTGAAGAGGTGCTAAGAAATATCAAGGAGGCCAGGGACAATGCATTGCTAACTTTGGTGAATAGTAGACAGCGGAATAAGATTGAAGCCGACAAACATCGCAGGGAAGCACCTTCATGGAAACCTGGGGACAAGGTGTGGTTGTCCACCAGATTCCTTCCCAGATGGACAAGACCTTCTAAACTGTCTCCACGTTTCTTGGCACCTTTCCCCATTCGCTCCAAGGTCAACCCTGTTGCCTTTCGTCTACAGCTCTCTCCATCTCTCAGACACATACACCCTGTTTTTCACGCCTCTCTTCTTAAACCCTACTATTCCGATCCACATCGCCGGCCTCTCAACCAGAATCTTCCTGTCACTACAACCGACCAGGAAGAATACAAAGTTTCTGCCATTCGTGATTCTAGATTTCTTCGTGGTCGGTTGAATACCTCCTATCATGGAAGGGTTACCCGGTATCGGAGGATTCCTGGGAGCCAGCTTCTCAAGTACATGCCCCTCAGCTGTTGGCCAGGTTCCATCGCTTGCACCCGGGTAAGCCTGGGTGGTTGCTCTCTAGGGGGGGCATAGTGTCACTCGCAGTCACGGCCATCGCCATGACTGGCGATTTCTTCCGCGTTGGAGTTTGAGGAGACGCAGAGGAAGGGTACTTCAGTCCCTTTTCTGTGTTCGCAGCCGCCGCTCCAAACGCGGGACGCAACGCTGCCGGGAGTATTTAAATCCCCGCCTCCCGGCAGGTCGTTGCATTGCAACCCCCTCTGTTGTTTACCTTTCGACTCTGGGTCCTTCGCTCTTCCTCTGCACCTCGCTTTGGAATTACTGAGGAGTTTTCTCTGTGATTACTGTCTCCGGTGTTCCTTTCCCCGGAACACCGCACTTTCGTTTTCCGTTTTCTCTCCGCCGCCTTCCCTGGGCTGCGCTAGCTGTGCCTTTTTCTCCGGCAGTCGGGCTCTCTCTCTCTCTCTCTCTCTCTCTCTCTCTCTCTCTCTCTCTCTCTCTCTCTCTCTCTTGCTCTCTCTCCCTCTCTCTCTCTCTCTCTCTCTCTATCTCACCCTTTTTCTTTCCCCTGCTCTTTTGGGTCCAGACAGCGTGGGGTTTTCTCCCGTGCTTCCCCACAGTGCTTTCTTGGAAGATTTACTACCTCCACCTCAGCCGTCAGCTGCTGCCTTCTCCGCCTGCTCTTCTGGCCTAGTGCTACCATTGGACTTGGACGTTTTGAGGGCCACTACCCTCAGTGTTGGAGATCCTCCGCTTCCTTCTTCATCTGTGAACAACTGGCCTTCTGAGACAAGTCTTGACACCTCTTATCAGGGTTTTTTTTCCCTTGCGGGTTTTTCCCTGGATTTCTGGCTTGATTCCGGAAAGGAGGTCACTGTGCCGCTGTTCCCACCCAGCGGCCACAGTGGCTTCTCTCCGTGACAAGCCCACGCACCAGAAGAAGGAGAGAGACTACCTGGCACGTCGAGGCCTGCAAGATACCATCGACTCGGAAAGCTCAGGTGAGGAGAGCGTGTGCACAGGGGGGACTCAGCCAAGGGTAGCGTTCAAGTCACAGCCAGTGAAAGAAGTAGTTGCTGTGGCTCAGACAATCGGAGCACATTACAACCGGGCTTACCAAGCACAAAATGCACTGTGCCAACTGCAGTTGTGTCACAAGCTGCCACTACACAACATGAATCCCACAAGGCCCACTATTTGGAACTCTACTTTGCACATGTTGGACTGTCTACATGAGCAGTGGAATGTTATCGCAGATTCCTGCAACATGTACAGCAGGGCTCTCAATTGGACATTTTAAAGGGGAAGTTCGCTCAAAAATGTTACTGTCTCGATCGTTCGGGCATGTATTTTTAAGCATACTGTCATCGGTTTTGTTTTATCCTATGCATCTTACCTTAGTTTTCCTCACTTTTACACATGTGAAAACAACGGGTTGGGAGCGGCCTTCTTGTGCTAATCTTATCTGTTGATGCTTCACCCTAGGTTCAAATGCACGTGCGGTAAGAATACAGATTGCCAGCTTCTCGTGTCAACGTTCGATGTGCGCAAGCTATTGACATGTCTCCATGGAAATGCTAGGACACTTCTTTCCTCAAATATAAACAGACCCTTTCTGAATCAATTGTATCACTGTATTTAGATTTGATCGCCTGTGATGCTCTGTTCAGCTAGCTTCCTAGTGCGAAGCCCAGCAAACAGGTACTTACACTAGCAGAAATGATTTAACTCTGTACTTGCATTTTATTTAAATATTTGTCGTATTGAGGGTGGCCACCAGGGTGCGCAGATGGCGTAATTCCTCTACGACAGTCTCCCCGCCTCGAGGTCTGAAAAACTGGTTGAGCCTCGCCCAGAGAGACCCAGAACGAAAAAGGTGAACCCCCCAAAGGTGGCCGAAGTAGTGAGGCACCCTGCGGTTCAACCCTGGACTTTCTGGGCCCAGGGAGACCCAAGAAAGCAGCGCAGACAGGAGATGGTGTGCAGTGACCTGAGGGGGCAGTCCTAGATTGCCAAGGATCGGGTAAGGGTGAGGAAAGCAGCAGACCCGCGGCAAAGAGAACCTTGCAGCAAGGAAGGCCGGCAAGGAAGACAGCGACCGTACATTGGGAGTGGAGACTGGCACTCCTGCAGCTACATTGTCCCCTGACCCCGCTGGCAGGACGAGAAGGAGCCGTGCAGGGAGAGAGCCACAGCTGGCCGGGGCCGCGGACACTGTTGAGGTCACAGCGTGCATCTGCTTTCACAACCAGCAAGCTGAGAGCCTCTGTCTGGGGGTGGCGGTGGCAGTCGGGGGCAGGACTACCCATCTGGCAAGGAGCACTGCCCGCGAGCGCCAATAAAATTGCAATAAAGAACCCTGGCAGCAAGCGGTAAAGGCTGCCACACCTAGGACCCCCACCCCATAAAAACAAGCGGGAACACCCGCCAATACAACAGTCTATACATAACAGCCCACAGGACCCAGGGGACGAGGGGGGGGAAGACCCTGAGATCCACGCACAATTTCCAGGACACTGTGCACTGTTTGAGAACACGCACAGTAGACCCTCAACGCCAGGGGAACTCAAGAGAGGAGAGTAAAGGGGCTACAGCCCAGAACAATAGGCATAGGAATTCAACAGGGCGCCCCCCCTCCACGCTGTGCCTGCGGGGTCCTTGCCTCCAACCATCTCTCTCACCGTAAGGGGAGCAATGCCTGGCCCTGCATCGAGGGCTGTGGGTGAAAGCAGGGGGCCCAACCCTCGTCACCGACCCAGAGATAAGCTCCGGCCTGATGGACTGTGCTGACACCGCCCCGCAACGCAACACAAATCACGGTGGAAACCGGGGGTGTGGGGCACAGGAGTAGCCGAAACAGACTGGTAGGGGCACAGCACCAAGGAAGAAGGAAATTGCAGCCCCTGGGGGGCAGAGGGTGCGGCAGGAGACTGCTCTGGCGAGCCACCGAGTACAAAAGTCCAGGAGGACTGGGTGCCCAGCCCCACCCACGACACTGAGGGGGAACGCATCCCCCCTCAAACTCCTACAACAGAAAGATACTAATACCTGGTGGGATGACCCTGAATGAGTTGGAGAGATACACTCCAGGAGTTCTGCTATCAGGAAGCCGCAGAAAGTTGAACCAACCAAACCCAGTCAGAATGGCAGATAGAACAGCGGATCTGGTGGAGGACTCCATCCCCCCAAAGCTAGACATTGCTGCAATACTACAGGAAATTAGGGACATGCGAGCTGACCTTGGTCATGGGATCGAAAAAATAGACCAGAGAGTAGATATAATGGAGGCCAGACTACAGGGTCTCGAGGCCAACCAGTCATCGGTCGACATTTTAGAAACACAAATTGACACTAGACTGGCCACCCTGGAAAAGAAGGATGAGGATAGGGCCCTGCAGATAGAACATTTTGAAAACAGGGAGCAGAGGCACAATCTAAGGTTCTTCGCTCTGCCAGAAGCAGAGGGGGAAACAGAGAGGCACATATGCAGAGCGGTTAAGGATGTGATATGCCTCCTGTTTGGAAATGAGACAACGGACCCCACTATCGACAGTGCGGAGGGCCGAGCTGGAGGCCCACACCTTGTCCTTGTCTGCTTCCACTACTATGCGGAAAAGGTGAAAATCTTGGAGGAAGCCAGGAAAGCCTCAACCATTACTTATAATAATGCGACAGTAAAGAATTTCCAAGACCTTTCTGCATTCACCCTGGCCAAAAGGCAGATGTGTGGCACCCTTAAGCAGTGCTTATGAGAGAAGGGAATTCGATATCGATGGCGTTACCCCTTCTTGCTTTCATTTGAATATATGGGCCAACGACTAAGACTGGTCACTGAAGAAGACATGAAAGGAGCCATTCAGGAGTACTTGGCGGCCACAGAGGACCAGAGACGGCCCACCGGAGAAGCAGCAGAAGAGAAGAGCGGGGGAGGAGGCTCAAGGGAAAGGAGGCGGATCCCGGGCTCGAGAAAATTCAAGAAGTTGAACACTCCCCCTCACAACGACGGCCTATGAGTGACTGATGGTCCGGGCAGTGTCCGGTTAGATCTAGCAGGTCAGGTTTAGGCTTGTCTGCCCCTAACAACAGCAAGTATGGGGGTAGTGAAACGCAGAAGTGACATGGTAATGGTGTGAGAACTCTGGCTTGAGGGAACAGGGGCTGAGTGGGAGAAGAGGAAGGGTCCCTGGGGGGTGCAGGGAAAGTATTGGCGGGGGGGTACTACCGCATAGGTTTCTATGAGGATGGGCCTGGGGGGAGCAGGCACACTGGTGGTCCAGTCAAGTACCAGACATGGTCAAACTTTTTGGCTGGGCACTGGGGAAATGGGGACAGGGTGGTTGAGAAGGGTTGGGTTTTGGGGGTATACTGTTAGGGGGGGCAGTTGGGGACAGGTCCTTCCAGGGGGGGGGTGGAAGGAGTTGGGCAAGGGGGGAAGAGAGGGAGTGCGGTTTGTGGTTTCAAGTACATGGAAAGCTCAGTTAGAGGGGCAGCGAGAAGGTGCAATTGGTCTCGATTAGCTCCTGGGATCGCAGAAAGAGGACAAGGTAAAAGGGAGGCTCCAATGCCCTCATGGCTGATACCCTGCCCATCCTGGAACTAGGCTCCCTAAATGCGAGGGGACTAAACTCACCTACAAAGAGATCCCTTCTGGGCAGAGAATTTCAGTGGGCCAAGCCAGACCTTCTCTTTCTCCAGGAAACTCACTGGGCGAAGGGGAAGGAACCGGTCATTCGGGGTGGAGGGACAGCGGAAGTGTATTCCTCCTCTCATAAGACTAAAAAGAGGGGGGTAGCGATAGTGATGGCCAATGACCTAGGCTTTAAGATGGAGGTGGTGTGTAGGGACCTTGATGGCTGATACCTGTTTATCAAAGGGAAATTACAGGCCACCCCCCTCACACTGGAAGTGATTTATGGTCTGAATGAGGGACAAGTGCCTTTCTGGGAAGGGGTCATTGACACACAAACTATTTGTGGAGGGCTCTCTCATAGTGGCAGGTGACTTCCACATGTCACTAGAACTCGGTAGAGATAGGAAAAGAATGTCAACACAAAGAACTACAGTGCCTGAAGACTCCACATCTCGGAACTTCCGCAGAATCAACTGTGACCTGGGCATGGTGGATACGCTCCCTGCCTCTTAGGTGGGGGACCCGCCCTTCACATATTTCTCAAAAAACCACGACACATTCTCTAGAATCAACCACATTCTGGTAGAGGGCACCCTACTTGCACACGCACAAAATCTGTAGGTGGATCCAGTCCCATGGGCAGACCATGACTTGCTGCGGATTACCTTGATTGGGGGACGGAGATGCCGGTGGAGAGGGAGGTGGAAATGCAACAACGCTCTCTTAAGAGACATGATGACAGCCCAATCGGTTCTAGAGAGCATTGTGGAGTACTTTGAGTTAAATGATAACATGGATGTCAGTCCGCATATCCTGTGGGATGCATTTAAAGCTACCATTTGTGGGGTCTTGATAAAAAATAGTGACACAAAAAAAGAGGGAGAGGGACATGGAAGAAAATGCCCTACGGGAGAAAATAGCACACGTCCAACTAGGACGGGTCCCCGGTGGATCTATTACCCCGAACAGGCTATTGCCCTAGACCAATATAAAACCCAGCTAAGGGACTTATTATTGAGCAAGACAGAACAGAGTCGCCTGTTCCTTAAACAAAAGTACTATGAATAAGGGGATAGGGTGGACCGAATTCTGGCATGGAAGCTGAGGGAAGTCCAGAAAAACAAGATGGTTACAGCCATGAAAAGTGAGGAGGGCGCACTATACTATGACACTCTGAGCATTAAGGGAACCTTTAAATGCTACTATGAACAGCTATATAAAACTGAATTTAACAGAGAGGATGCTCTTATTGAAGACTTCTTAGCCAAAATACCTATACCGGGACTAGCACGAGAGGCGACAGACAGATTAGAAGCCCTGGTAACGGAGGAAGAGGTTGTCCAAGCAATAAAGGCAATGAAGGGAGGTACGATGCCGGGTGAAGACGGTTTCACAGTGAAGATTTATAAGTTGTACAGGTCCACCCTGGCCCCACACCTGGCTAGGGTTCTTAATGCAGTCCTTGAAAGAGACAACTTGCCCGAGACAATGATGGGAGCCATTATAGTGGTAATCGCAAAGGAAGGTAAAGACCTGACAGAGTGTTCGTCTTATCGGCCGATCTCCTCATTAAACACTGATGTCAAGATCCTGGCGAAGGTGCTCGGTAGAAGGTGGGAGGGGAAAATGCATACCCTGGTCCATGGCGACCAGGTAGGCTTCATTAGAGGACGTCAGGGCTCGGATAATATCCAGAAGACGACTAACCTAATGCACTATGCTCGAGAGACCAACCTTAATGCTAGTCTGCTTTCCCTAGACTCAGAAAAAGCCTTCGATAGAGTGGAATGGAGGTATATGGCTGTTCTCCTACAAAAAATGGGATTTGGGGAACATATGAGAAAGTGGGTGGAAGCATTATATAGGGCACCCGCGGCGGGAGTACAAGTGAACAGGAAGATTTTGGCTACCTTCCACCTTACCAAAGGTGCGAAACAGGGGTGCCCTCTCTCCCCTCTCATATATGCCCTAACAATGGAACACTTAGCGATAGCAGTGAGGAGCCGCCTGAGAATACAGAGTATTCAGAGGGAAGAGGTTGAGTTCAAACTCTGCCTGTTTGCGGATGACATCCTGGGATACCTTTTCCGACACCCCGTCGACACTTCCAGTTCTGCTCTCCCTAATTGATGCCTTTGGGGAATTCTAAGGTTTAAAAATCAAAATCCAAACTGTTGCCTCTCCGAGAAGCTGATCCAGACCTCGACCCAGTGAACATCTTCTTAGGGGTCAATGTTGAGAGGGTAGAAATCCGATACTTGGGGGTACGATTGACCAAGGATCTGGTGGCACTGGCAACAGTGACCTTTGGCCCATAATTGTCAACCATTAAAATGGATTTAAATCGTTGGGACAATATGATTTTATTGTGGTATGGCCGTATGACAGCAGTAAAAATGAATGTCTTGCCAAGACTCCTGTATCTGTTCACGGCTCTCCCCACAAAGATATCGGAGTCAACTTTTAAAGACCTTCACATAGCAGTGAAAAGATTCATATGACAGGGCAAAATCACAAGGACCAAGCAATCTACTCTCACCCTTCACAGGGAGGAGGGGGGGCTTTGGCCTCCCGGACCTCCAGCTATATTATAGAGCTTCCCAATTTAGAGTACTTCTGGAACACATGCAGAACAATATGGGAACATATTGGTCTTACCTAGAAGACATGGAAACTCACCCACTCAAAGTGCAGTATCTGTTATGGGCCCCCCATAAAGATACACCGAGTATATTGGTCGACCACCCCACCCTAGGGGTGCTGTGGTCCCTGTGGAAAGTGGGAAAAAACACACAGAGACTCTATCGACATGGCCCTCCCTGATGTCCTCTCTCTGGGGCCCGTCATAAGACTGGGAGACAGGGGATTCCGTAACTCCTAGGGTTGGTCGGACAAAGGGCTGGAAAGAGTGGGACAGCTTTTCCTAGAGGGAGAATTCCTCCCATATGAGGCAGTGGTCCTGGGAACTGGGAATATCTCAATATTTGAATATCTTTGGTTAAAAGGGATCCTGACCGACCAGAAATGGGGATGGAAACTGAAGTTCGAGAAAACTAACCCAGTTCGAGAAAATACTAGACTTGGACAATACACGGAAAGGGATGGTCTTCAAACTGTACAAGGTAATGAACATCGGTGTCAAACACAATAGGCAGGGATTTAAACAACACTAGAATAATCTGGGCGTGGCTACAAGACCATGTAGGCTGACGTGTTCGTGAGGAGCTCCTGACGATCCTGTATTTAGATCCGGATTAAAAATGCAGCTGCACTAGCTGCAAGACAACGGAAACATAAGCATTCGCTTATGAGCATGTAAGGAACATTTGTGGATAACCTGGAGCCAATGCAACCTGAGTAACGCCAGATAAGGGCGTGTGAAGACCCCAGAGGGTGAAGATTCTGAGGACCAAAATGGCGGCCACCTGAAACAAAGGAAGAGGAAAGAGTAAACCTGCTGCGGTGCCCACGGTGCGGAAGACCGAGGGGGCAAGCAGAACAAAGCGAGCACACACACCGGGGAGTGCCACTGATGTGATGGATATGCCCCAGCGGACTTCGTGTGAAGCATACTAGCCACGGCAGACCTCGCAGCCCGGAACTCAAGAATCCCCACTGGAGCCGTGTCGGGCAGAGGCGAGTGGTGGTCCCCAACTTGAGAAGAACCGCCGAGTGCCGGGAGCGCAGCAAAGCTCCTCGGCCCGCAGACTGGGAAGTTCGGCGGCGACCCGGAGGCTGCAGGCAAGCGCCCGGGTCGCACTACAAACTCTAAAGGGGCACCTTTGGAGTGGGCCGTTGCTGGGCCTGTGATCGGGACCGGGGGGAGCAGCTGCGCGGTGCAGAGGCGATGGCACCATCCGGCGCGAGCAGGCGGGCAGTGCGACCCGATTAATAAGGGCGGCTGCAATCAGCTGGAAAGCATTGCAGGGCCGCAAGTAGAGTGCAGGTAGATGGGCTGCAACACGTGGACTCAGATAGGGCAGTGAGGTGAGGAGCGGCTTATTCAGAACGGCTGGGGCTGATGCCTATTGACTAGCCTGGGGGCACAGGGCCCAAGTGGACACTCCCCCCACCCTACAGTGAGAGGGGGAGCGCAACTGTCTGAAGGTGCGCCCCAGGCTGGATATTGGATAGCCCAGCGCGAAGAAGGAAGCAGTGAAAACAATAAGCTTGGCCTGCCTCTGGAAATAGAGTGCTGCACACAGCGACAGAAGGCGAGAGCATAAGCATCCAAAGGGATATAACACCCATAATAACCAAGCAAGGCGTGGTCTGGGAAGGGGACGCCTTGGTGCCCAGGTCTGAGCACGGACAAGAGGCACTCCGGGGCCAGAGGAACTGTGTGCATGCCACTGGGTGTGTCATGATGCCCGCTCCCGGGGAGCCGGTTCAAGCCCTGCGTCCCTGAAAGCGCACATCCAGTCCCCAAGGAAGGACCCAGCAACCCCATATAGGGGCCCTTTGGGCAGTGTCCTGGCGCCTATACCTGGAAGCCAAGCAAGTTTGGTTCTCACCAATCCGAAAATCCAGTGAAGTAACTGGATACCAACGCGCCCCTGCATCAGAAGCAGGATGGAGAGCTCGTCCTTCCAGACCCTAAGGTGAGACGCTACGAGGAATCGCAGAAGGCTTTCGAGGAGGGTGAGAGGGGAAAGTGGGAGGCTGATTGCATTACCCCGCAGACAGTTAATCCCCTATTTTCGCCTACAGAAGGATTCTTCTGCGAGCCAGACAAGCCAGATTTGGGGGCCCGGTCCAGTCCGTCTTCCGAACCCTGCGCATCACCTTAGAAGAGGTCACAGCAGCGTGAACTAGGCCAGCGCCTCCGTGGGAGTCAGGTGAGCGTTACAGGGTGGCACTTGAATGCTCGGCCCACCTAGACCCACCAGGCGCGTTCGCCTGGCACCCCAGCGGAAACCAACAGTTTAACGGACCACCACAACCAGGCCCCGGTAAGGTGTGAATACGGGTGGTGGCACCTAGAGGACGGATGTAGTGGCAGCGCATAAGCAAACAGTGCCACTGACACCAGGAGGAATGCCTGGCACTGGTGACTGAGGGGAACAGGGCGTGGACCTGAGGAACTATCCTGTGCCGGCGCAGACACGTAAGAGGACACAATCCACCCCGAGAGCACAACAGCTAGTAGGCATATACCCCTAAAACAGCTGGATTGAGTCCCAAACAGCAAGAATAGCCCGACAACACACAGACCTTCAGGCAAGAGATTGCGCACGGGCCCGCACCAAGCTAGCGCAGCACGATGTCTAACAAGACAGTAAGACCGAAGAGCAAACAAACCACGCTGGAAGCTTACACTAAGACATCCCCAAGGGCAGAGGCGGCCAGGAGCAAAGACATAGTTACCACTGTGATGGAGGAGACTCCGGGAACGATCCAGGAGGTACTGGCTGCAATTGCTGACCTCAAAGTTGCTTGGGAGACAAAACTGGGCCTGGCTATGCATGAACTGAAAGTGGCACTGGAACTCAAGGTCGGAGCGGTACAGGAAGATGTGAACCTGCTACGGCAAGACGTAAGAAAACTTGCGGAGCGTACTGAGGGCCTAGAAAAGGAGATGGCCCCGAACACGGCGCAATGTGCCGCCCACAAATCGGAACTTCACGCCTTAGTGCAACGAGTGGGTAACTTAGAAAATAGAGCTGAAGAAGAGGAAGGTCGCGCCAGACGCAATAACATCCGGATTGTCGGATTGCCGGAAGGAATGGAAGGGCCGGATCCCACGGAATATGTAGAAACTATGTTACTACAGGCAATAACCGGTGGGGTGTTGTCCCAGGGGTTTGCTGTTGAAAGAGCACACAGGGCCTTGATGCCGAAGCCGCCCCCGCGACCCTCCCAGGCCACTGATTGCAAAGATCCTGAACTATCGGGATCGGGGAAAAAATCCTTGAATTCTTCCGGAAGTGGGAACGATCGAAAGGGGGCCAGCGAAAATTACTGCATACCCAGACTACACCTTGCAGGTGCAACGCAGCAGAATGAACTTCGAAGCGGTGAAAAGAAGATTGCGAGAAACAGGCCACAGATATATGCTACTTTATCCAGCCAAACTGAAGGTGTTCCACAAGAATAAAACCTTGTTTTTTTGAATAGCCAGAGAGCGCCATGGAATGGCTAGACATGCAGAGCCGCCCCCAAGAATCGGGTATCCAGACAGGAGCCGAGGAAGATAAGTAAAGTACGGCTGTGGCACCCTTGGGGTCAGAGCTTGAGATCCTGGGACTAGAATATAGTGTTGTATAAGGCTCACTGGGTCTGAGATGCCGGTAAAGTACATGCTTGCAAGATCCGTTTGAACTGAATAATCCTATTTATACAAATGGGAGCTCCTAGGAGACGTCTCTTGAACCCCCATAGTATCAAGCTTAGTTAGGACACTGGTTGTGTGGTGACGCCCCGCGGGGTCCTAGTCCTTGGCGCTCCGAGGCGCTACCAGACGCGGGTGGGCCTGAGATCCAGGGATGGAGCTGGGCATTTGTTCGGGTTGGGTGGGGAGGGGGAGGCAGGGTGGGGGGTGGTGATGGGTGGTGTGCAGTGGGGTAGAGTTTCAGGAAGTGGGAGGGGGGAGTTGTGGAGGGGGGGGAGGCCTGAGAGTCGGACAACAGGTCATCAGGGTAGATATCGGAAGGGAAGGTGGAGGGGGAGTTCTTTGAGTAGATGGCGTCGGGTAATCTCAGAGTAGCGACCTGGAATGTGCGGGGCCTCAATAGTTATCTAAAATGCAACAAAGTGATGATGTATTTAAAGAGGAAGCACATTGACATAGCCTTGCTACAGGAGACCCACCTCACCAAGGAGAAGTTGGAGGTGGTCAGAAGAAAATGGAAGGGTAATGTCAGAGGTGCCACATACTCGGCATACGCAAGGGGGGTGATCGCTTGGGTGGCGCTGCACGTGACGTTCCAATTGCTCAGCTCTACAATAGACCCAGAGGGTAGAATGGTGGTGGTGGTGGTGGGACTCCTGGAAAATAGGGAGGTGAATATTATAAATCTGTATGCCCCTAACTACGATACAGCGGCATACTTTAGGTCCCTATATAGTAAAATCAGCCCCCTGGTGGGTGGCGCGGTGGTGTGGGGAGGGGATTTCAATTGTACCCTGAACCCCAGGATAGACAGGTCAGATGATAAATCAGGTAAGCCGACGCCAGCGGCTAAAGCATTGAGGACACTGTTGATAGCCCTCGGTCTGGAGGATGTGTGGAGAAGGCTACACCCAATGGATAGGCAGTATTCACACTATGCAGCGCCACATGACCTGCACACAAGGTTGGATTACATGTTTGTAGCGGCGCAGATAGCGGAAGAAATGGTGGGGGCCGAATACAAGGCCAGAGTATTATCTGACCATTCGCCTTTGATTGTAGAGTGGCAACATCAACCCCCCAGAGCGCGTATCCCGACATGGAGGCTCAGAACTGAGGCTCTACAGGACGTGGAATTTCGAGAGGGTCTGAGGGAGACGATCAAGGAATACTTTGAAATCAATATGGGAGGTGTACGCTCTGTGGGAACAATATGGGAGGCGTTCAAGGTGGTGGTGCGTGGGGTAGCAATATCAAAATCTAAGGGGCTCCAAGGGGGTATTGAACGGGAACTGCTAGAAACAGAAAAAGAGCTGGAGGGCCTTATTCAAAGCGAGGGGACTGCCCGAGAAAACAGCGTCAAGATAAAAGACTTACAGTTAGCCTGTAGCGATCTCTGGGACATATTATGTAAATTAAATGATAAGAAATACACGGAGAGGTTACATGCAGGGGGGGATAAGCCGGGCAGACTATTGGCCTGGCTGTACAAAAATGAGACCCCCCGTTCGGTGATCAGAGAGGTCAGGGATGCGGAAGGTCGAATTTATAACACCCAGGAGGGGGTAAACGGGGAGTTCCTCAAGTACTATAGACGATTATATGAGGATACAGGAGAGGATATGAGCCAAGAAATACTGGAAATAATAGAGGATATGGGGCTGCCCACCTTGGATGACCTAGAACGCGCAGACTTAGATGCCCCCATTACCACCGACGTATTGGAGGCGGTGATCCAACACCTCCCCACATGCAAAGCGCCCAGGTCGGATGGGTTACCCAGTGAATTTTATAAAACATACAAGCAGGAGCTACTCCAGCCGCTGCTGGCCATGTTTACCGAAGCCTATGAGCAGGGGGAACTGCCGGCGTCCCTCCGCGAGGCAGTGATCGTCCCGCTCCTGAAACCAGGTAAGCCGGACGTGGAATGCGGGTCCTATAGGCCCTTGTCCATGCTGAACCAGGAGAGCAAAATACTTACGGCAGTGCTAGCCAATAGGCTAAAGCGGGTAATCGGCAAGTTGATACACCCAGACCAAACGGGTTATGTCCCCGGCAGAAATATCACAGATAACCACAAAGGCTGCACCATATCATTGATCAAACTAAGGATAACTCGGGCGAGATGGCTATCGTGTCGCTGAACGCGGTGAAAGCCTTTGATTCAGTGCAGTGGCCGTGGTTGAAAGCGACCCTGAAAGGATACGGAATGGTACCAGGGTACACTAGATGGGTCCAGTTGCTATACAGCTCCCCGATCGCGAGAGTTAAAACTGGACCCACAATTTCAGATAAATGGCATCTCAGCAGGGGGACCAGACGGGGTTGCCCCTGGTCACCCATGTTATACATCCTGGCATTAGAGCCGCTAGCAATATGCCTGCGACAACAACATGGGGATGTGGGGATTTATACGACAGCGGGCACACACCTGATATTACTGTATGCAGATGATATGCTTCTCTACTTGCGCTACCCGGAAGAAAACCTGCAGTATGTGCTGGAGGTGATGGACCATTATGCCACCCTCTCGGGCATATCGTGAACCCCGGGAAGTCTAGCTTGTTCCCCCTAGGAAGGTATAGGAGCACCCCATTGGCGAGGCTACCCGTCCTGCAGATACCCTGGCAGACCGTGACATTCAGGTATCTGGGTGTGAATATTTACCATAAGATCGAGACAGAGCACACACATAATACAGAGAAAGCGATTGAAGGTATTAGGAATAGCATGGCTTTCTGGTCTAGGCTACCCCTGGCCATGATGGGGAGAGCAGCTCTGCTCAAAAGGGTTGTTCTGCCCAGATCTTGCACTTTTTTGTGAATGTCCCATACTTGATCCCCAGACGCTTTTTTGGAGTGAGACTCCATGGCATGTGCAGGGGCTTCATATGGGGCAACTCCAGGAATAGGGTGGCCCTGTGGAAGCTACAGAACACTTGTGATAAGGGGGGCATAAACCTGCCAAACTTTGAGCTGTATTACTTGGCGGGTCAGCTGATGTACGTGGCCAGGTGGTTGTCTGCGGAGGACTTGGCGGAGGCCAGGCTTTTTCAGGGTTATTCAGCCCCATACTTTCTAAGAGAGACAGTGTGGATGCATAAAACTAAGATGGTGGGGAGGGGGAGACTATTGGAGTTGGGCTAGGAAGTTTGGCATAGAGCATGGAAAACGGTGGGCGACCCAGACCTGCCCTCTCAGCAGGTCCCGCTGGTGTACCTATGTGGGGATGACTCCCAGTTATTCAAAGCGGTTTGCAGATACTGGGAACCGGTAGGTCTAGCCACCCTCGGAGATATATGGCAGGAAGGGGAGGTATTGGAATTCCAGAGGTTGCAGGAGGAGACAGGGGTGCATAGTGGCCAATACATTACATACATCAGGCTCTTGAAACGGTTAAGGGGAAGGTGGCCTGAGACTGCGCTGGCGGAAGAACCTGACGCCACCCTGGAAATTATGTATGATGTCTCGGAGGGTGGACATGAAATATCTAGGATATATGAGCTCTTAAGAGCAAAGGCAGAGAGGGAGCTACTCCAGCTGAGGCATGACTGGGAGGAGGAGATTGGAGAACCTATGACAGATGGACAATGGGAAAGGACTCAGAGGTACCATAAAAAGGTGTCTCGGAATGCGAGACTCCAGCAGATCCAACTGTATGTCACCCACAGAGCCTATCTGACCCCTGGAAGAATTTCCAGGTTTGGAGGCTCAGCCATACAGAAATGCCCCAGGTGTGGAGAGGAGGAGGCAGGGTTGCCGCACATGTTCTGGGCTTGCCCAGAGGTGCATAGATTCTTGGAAGAAATAAAGACGAAAATGGCCGGAGGGGGTTTGGCGCTGGATGTGGGGTCCGCTGGGGCATGCATGCTTGGGAATTTCCCCAGGCCACGTAATTTAAAGCATATTAGTAAAATGAAGGACCAGGCATATGTCCTGGCGAAGCGCAGGATTGCTATGTGTTGGAAGGCGGCCCATAGGCCTAGAGTGGAACCATGGTGGGCGGACCTCCTGAGATGGGCAGAAGCAGAAACTGTAGTTTGGTTTGAAGCTGCCACAACGGGGGGAGAAGAGGAGGTGGGCCCCATGATGGCCTGGAGGCAGCTGGTGACCTCAATGGCTACCCCTCACCAGGTTAGTCATGAAACAGAAGACTCAGATGAGTCAACAAGCACTGAGATTCCCGAAAATACTCATGTAGATGACACTGATGAAACGGCTCGAGTTTGTGGGGAGCGAAGGGGGAGGACGGAAAATGTATAATGTGTTGGCTTGACATCGATCGTGAACGTCCTAAAAGTTGTAATGTTTGGTGTTTTGCTTAAAGTAATAAAAATTATTTTAAAAAAAAAACTAGAATAAGCTAGCGGGGAAGGAACTCGTAGAATAGATATGGAGCAAGATATACAAGATGGCGTTTCACAGGAACCTCTTCACAGGTGACATGGAACACAACTTTAAGATACTCCAGGGTTGGCATCGAGACCCTCCTTAAAATATCGAAGAGGACATATATGGTGGCACTGGCCACGTCTACAAGCTTATATGGAGACTCTTTGAGGGTGCATTTTTGGGGATCATCGGAGAATCGCTCCCGCTAGATCCTATACAAATGTTACTAGGGCTGCCACCAAAAGACAGGGGGGTTGTATAGATATCCCAGGATGTGGGAGACCGTGCTGCGGACGGGGAGGGTGGCTTTGGCCCAGATGTGGAAGAGCGCAACCTTCCAGAATAGGGACAGTTGGATGAATAAACAGAAAAATATGTTTCTGATGGAGAAGCTGACCGCAGTGGTAAATGATGAGCTGGGGTGTTAGGCAGAAACCTGTGCAGTTCCCTTAGGGACCACTGCAAAAGATTTAAGACTACAGGTGTTGGCAGTAAACCCACTTGGTAGCAGTCTGTAGCACCCAGATTTTCCTGGTAGCTGTGGCTGAGCAGTCAGACTTCCCTCAAGAAGCGTTGGGCAGTTTGCAAAGTATACACAATAGGCACTCAGATGCAATAATACAAGCAAACACTGACCAGAGCTTTGGTATCAAAGTATATAATTATTTATTTAAAAACACACAGTTGAAACATTCCAGCACACTTATTGTAAAATATTCTAAACACAGTTACTATTGTAATATATACACTCCTTTTTCCTTATCAGATAAGTCACAGTAAAACACCACTTATTTGCACTCCGATAAGTTTGTGAGAAAGGGAGGGAAAAAGACAGAATATGAAAAGGTACACCACTCTAAGATTCAGGAACACTGTTAGCAAGGCAGAGAGCAAAAAGTCACTGGTGAGCCGAAGTCCAAAGGCTGGGCCCACTCTTAGAGAGAGCAGAGCACAAATGCGCCCGAGATCACACAGTTACACTATGCTTAGAAAGTCTTGCAGAGGGTTCAAAAAGGGTTTAGAGAGGCTTTAAGAAAGTTTAGCCAGGGTGTCCCAGACTAACCCAGGTTCGAAAGCCGGGGGCTAAATCTACCCCGTACAGTCTGTAGCAAGGGAAGCCAGGGGGGACACGGTACCTTAAGTGGGAAGGATCCTCCAGCGGTGGTAGGTGTTCCTGGTAGTGGGTGCAAGTTGCGTCGTCATCCAGGGGAAGAGAAGATCTCGACTTGGAGGAAAGATGAAGGTCTTTGCACTACCAGTGAAGAAACCAGCCGCGGAGTCTTCCGGTTAAAGGTGGTACCTTTGTTTCGCGGTCGTGGTAAAACGTGGTATCCCGGTTGCCGGGGTGCTTGGCACGGGCAAGGCGGCCACGAGGTACGTCGCGAAAGCGAAAAGACGGTGAAACTGCTTATCCCCACCAGTCAAAGGAAGAAGACTCTCCGGCGGGAGATCTCCTCTGTCGTTGGGAAAAGTGGTGAGGCAGTCCAGCAGGGCTCCACCGTTGGTGGTGTCGTGGCAGGTCGGCTCAGCTCCTCCCTCGTCGGATTCTTAGGTCCTGTGGCGACTTCTGAAGTTCCAGTCCCCAAAGCCCTGCTTTTATGCAGCAAACCCCCATTCACTCAGCCTAGCTGTCACTCAAACATGCTAAGTGGTGAGCCGGCCGGCTCACCATTTGGGCCAATCAGGATGGAGTGCGACTTGAGTTGCCTAGGCAGCTCAGTCCAGGGTGCCTAAATTCCCCTACACCCTTCCTAAGTACCCCAGACAGAGTGGCACCACTTTGGAGGGCTTCTGTGGAGAAGCCCGCCAAAAAGTGGAACAAAGGGCTCGACTTGGGTTGGAGTTACAGAAGAGAACACAAACGCCATTTTAGAATCAAGTTTTGGCAAAAAATACCAACCGGAGAATTAATATTAATTAAATAAACAGGCGGTATGTTCGAGGCTACCGTAAATAATAAAATAAAGATAGTAGCCTAAAACAATGGGAAATCCCATAGGAAAATATTTGCGTTGAATACAAAAAGTAGTATCCACTGCCACCAGCCAAAACTCGATCAGGGGGGACGGAGACGTGCCCCCTCGACTAACAGACCCTGGGGCAATCGAATTGCCCCAGCCAGTACATCCACAATATGATGGTTTGTACTGGTTCTGTTCACAATTTAAGACTAGTAAAGTCAATGGTGACTTTACATGCCCTGGGAGACAGTAGTCAGTCCCAGGGTATGGAGTCTATACTGGGGGGTCACTATGACGCCCCTGTGTCACTGCACTGAGGGTGCTGTGTAAAACACATCACAAAAACACATGAAGCCCTATGGAGTAAAAGACCCCATAGCCCATTAAACACATCTAGATTCAAAGAAACACACTCAAATCATGTCCAAGAGTGAGGGTAAAAGAGTCTCACTCTTGGCAGGAGAAAAAAATAAACCCCAAAAATCCAGAAAATCTGCTGGGGGACTCACTAGGTTAGGAAATTCAGCCTAAACAGAGAATTCCCCCTAACATGGGGGCTTTCAGGTCAGCCTGGGACGGTGTCAAACAAAAATGGGGCTGGGCTGTTGATTGAGGTAAAGGGGACCCCGGCCCTTCGTGGTGCGGGGCAGTGAGGGAACACAATCATGTCATGTGAAAGGAAGGGGAGATCCCGGGTAAATGCGGAGTCGGAAACGACCAGCCAAATTTTGATCGGGGTGCCCTAGACTGGGCCAACAGGATAATAAGAACAAGGTGCAAGGGGATGAAATGCCTCCATGCCAAGCCTGATCAAGAGGAGGGGGAATAATGCCCCTGAGAGGGGAGGTGACTCGCTGTTGTAAGCCACTGAGCACATTGCTATGACTGCATGAGAAACCACCAATGTTTGTTTGACAGGGCAGGGAGGGTAGAGGAGGGGGGACTATGTTTATCATGAGGTCTGCTGATGCTTCACTCTGTCCAGTAATGCATGGTCCTTGTTTTGTTTGTCACAATACGAATAAAAATCAAAGTAAAAAAATATGTATTTGTCGTGTTATGGCAACAATACAGCCCTACCAGTACACGCTAGAGTATTCCGAAGAGGAACTAATGGAAAGAAAAAGAAGCGGAAATGATGGGGAATCAGACGATAGTTGGGAAGATGAATCACTGGAGCATGAGCCTGAGCCTAGTTGCATGGAAGACATTTCCTCTTGGTGTACCTGCAGTCGTTGTGAGGTCATACCAACCAAGGTGGACAACTGCTGGTGCCAAGAAAACTCTGGATGCTCGGCCTACATAGCCGAAGAAGACACACCACCACTATTCGTTACCGAGCTGCATGACTTCAGTACAGACTGCCTCACAAGGTCTGTGTTGAGGATTATGATGGTGTTTATGCACGAACTTTGCGCAACAGTTTGCCCTAGGAATCCAAGTAATGAGTAAGTATACTCTAGATGTGATGTAATTTTGACCACTGAGATGACTAGCATTTCATGTTGTTCTCCTATATTGTCGTAACTTCGATCAATCACTGACGAATGAATTTAGTATTTAAATACAATACATTTCACTGATGAATGAATTTAGTATTAAAATTGAATACATTTCTCTCACTTATTGCAAATCAGAGTGTTCATCGCTTACGTGTCTTCACTTTCAACTAAAAAACTATATTTCTCTATGGCCCAAACTGTTCTGGCTTGAATGGGTGTTCACTTTTGTAATGTGCCGATACTTCAAAGCCCAAGTAAATTTTTCCAGAAAGTTACTTTTCGAAGGGATTGTGTCCTCTGACGTATTCCTTATCTATGATATTTGTATCTCCAGCTTGCTGGCCTCGAAAAAATTTTTCCCAGTAGAGGCGGATGTGCGTCGACGTCCGTTGAGTAGGTGTTCCTCGACAGCCACCGTATCGACGCCGACGTCATCATGCCTATAAATGGCCACGCACAGCGTCCGTTGTTCAGTTCCGTTTTTCCGCGCTTTGTGTGCCTCAGAATACTGTTGCTCAGTTCGTCAGTCGAAATATATTCATATTTCCTCGAGAAAACCGACTCGTACTCGATGGCTTCCTCCTCCGACCCGACGACTCCTCGGTCCGGTTTCAAAAAATGCCGAGACTGTGGGAAGAAAATGTCATTGACGGATCCTCACAGGATCTGTTTGTGGTGTCTGGGAATCGAACACCAGTGTTCGGAGTGTGAGGAATGCCTATCCATGACGGCGAAATCCTTGAAGGAGCGTAAGGGGAAGCTCGAGAGAGGTAAGTCAGTTTTAACTTCCTTGAAAGTTTCCGCGGTAGAGTCGAGACATTTGTCTCCTCACTGTCCAAAGCATTCTCGGTCTAGGTCTCGAAGTGGCTCCCACCACTCGTCGAGGTCTAGACACTCGAAAAAGAGATGTAGAAGATCTCCTTTGTCGTCGTCTTCTAGTTCCCCTGAAAGAGTATATTGCCCCACAAAACACAGCTCTCGGGCTGAGTGGGAGGAATTCAGAAAAAAGATGCTAAGCGTCTTCGAGAAAGCGGCCTCGACCCCCTCGAAGTCAGCTGAGGATGATACCCCGGGTGAAAAGCCCAAAAAATCTAAACACCGCGAGTCGCAGCACCTGGCGAAAGAGTTGACCCGAAAGCGCCATGAGCCATCGGGAAGTAAAGCATCTTCGACGCCATCGTCGAAAGCCCCTTCGAAGCATAGATCGGCGCCACTGACGCCGTTATCGAAGGGTTCTTCGACGCATCCGTCGATCGAGTCGACGCCGACATCGACGCCGATAAAAGAAAAACCCACAGCTACTCCACAGCCAACGGTTACACCGAGAGCCTCCGACACGACGTCGAGAATGTCGTCGACATCCTTGAGCAGGATTCCGATCCTCTCGAGTTCTTCGAGGCCTCTTCCAGTTTTCTCGATGCCTTTGTCGGTGCCTTTGAGGATTTTTACATCGGCGTCGACGACATCGACCTTTTCAAGGCCACTGATGATGGCTCCCTCTGCTTTAGCGATGGGATTTATACCATTTCACAGGCCAGAGCATCCCCCCTTTAACTTCAATTTATGAAGAAAGGGAAGATTCTGATCAAGAAAGGCCTTTTGGGCTGCAGAGGACCACATCACCTGAACCAGAGACTTTTGCCTCTGAGGAAAGAAGGTTGAAAGACCTCAGGATGCGTTACAGGAAGCAAGTGGCCTAGACACTTCCCCAGAAGTGGAATTTGTCAAACCAGACCCAGGGGAACATGCTGAAACCCCTTATAGAACCCTAATGTCAAGAATTATGGAGTTCATGGGTTGGTCTGCGCCTTCACCTGTTTTTCAACAGGATGACCTCACAGATATTCTGGATAAAGGTCCACAGGAGGATCCTGTGGTTCCCTTTCATTCTGCTTTACAAATAAAGATTTTAACTAACTGGGAAACTCCTGAAGTTGTCCCTGCGGTTAACAAGAAGTTGTCAGGGTATCTGCTGCTGACCCTGAATACCTATCTAAGCACCCTACTCCAGAGAGTCTGGTGGTCCAGGCGGCAACTTCATCAGGCAGTACATCTGCATACCCCACTGCTCCACAGGATAGGGATGATAAAAAATATGATGCCATGGCTAAGAAAGTCTTCTCGGCCTGTAACATGGCTTTAAAATCTGTTAATGCGACTTGTACGCTTGCTAGGTTCAGCCACACTCTTTGGGAGTGTGCTTCATCAGCGGCTGACTGCCTCCAGGAAGGAGAAGAAAGGGACGCATTTTTAAATATCATCAGAGATGGTAAAGATGCAATGTGCGAGTCCCTTCAAACTGGCATTGATTCTGCTGACAGTATCAGCAGGGCCATGGCGGCAAGTACCACAATCCACAGGCATGCGTGGTTGAGAAAGTCCAGCTTTGCTTCTGACTTACAGGACAGACTTTTGAATATGCCCTTTGACGGCTCTTCCCTGTTTGGTAAGAAGGCGGATGACAGTTTGGAAAAACTGCAAACATCTAAAGCAGCAGCCAAGTCACTAGGAGCTGCAATCCGCCAAACTAATTTTCGTCCCTCAGGATCCTCTTGGAGAGGAAGGTCCTTTCGCTATTATTCCTGATATGGAAGAGGCAGAGGACGGCCGGCTCAAAGAGGCCAAGGAAAATGTACCCGTGGTGGATGGGGTAAAGGAAAGAAAGCCGCAGGAGCCGCTTAACCTTCGGCAACTGCATCAGCCGCTCCCAAACCACTCTGAGGTCTCCCATCACAAGACACCTGTAGGGGGCAGGTTAACGCACCATCTGACGGAATGGCAGGCTATTACGTCAGATGCTTGGGCATTGGAGACAGTTGCCCAAGGTTACTGCCTGCCTTTTCTACGCATCCCTCAGAGCCATCCACCGGGGAACAGCTCTCTGAAAGTGCCGGATCCGCTCCTCTTGCAGGAAATTGTAGACCTGCTAGAGAAAGGTGCCATAGAACCGGTACCTGTAGCAGACAGGAACAAGGGCTGGTACTCCCCCCTACTTTCTCATACCAAAGAAAAACAGAGGACTGAGATCCATCCTGGACTACGAGAATTGAACAAGTTCCTTAGGAAGGACAAGTTCAAGATGGTAACTCTCTCTCAGATCCTTCAGGCCCTTCAGCTTCAGGACTGGTTGGTATCTCTGGACCTTCAGGATGCTTATTTCCATGTGCCAATCCATCCCAAGCACAGGAAGTACCTGAGGTTCGCAATTGGCAACTCTCATTATCAATTTCGAGTTCTGCCATTTGGGCTGACCTCCGCCCCGAGGGTCTTCACCAAGCTAATGTCGGTTGTGGCTGCAAGTCTAAGGAGGGAAGGGATTCACGTCTACCCCTACCTGGACGATTGGTTGATCAGAGCAGTTTCTTCGGAACAAGCTCAGATACAACTAGATTATGTCTGCCACTTCCTTCACAAGCTGGGCTTCTCCCTCAATTTAAAGAAGTCACATATGATACCATCACAGAGACTCCAGTTCATTGGAGCAGTCCTGGACACGTCCCTGGGAAAAGCCTCGCCACCAGAGGTGAGGGCTCTAGATATTCTGCGGATGGTCACCAGGTTTCAAAATGCCCAACGTCTCCCAGCCTACGACCTTTTGAGGTTGCTAGGCCTCATGGCATCCTGCATATCCCTTGTGCCAGAGGCTCGCCTGAGAATGAGATCCCTTCAGTGGGCACTGAGGACTCAGTGGTCACAATTCTCAGGAAGGATGACAGATCTCCTCTGGATTCCGGACAAGGTAGCCCACGACCTTCAATGGTGGGCCTCTCCAGAGAACATCTTGAAAGGAGAACTGTTTTGGCAACCATGGACGGAGATAACAGTAGTCACAGCCGCCTCACTCACGGGGTGGGGAGCCCATGCCAACGACTTGACCATCAGAGGTCGTTAGTCTCCATCTGAGTCCAGACTACACATCAACCTGTTGGAGCTGAGAGCCATCTGACTGGCACTGAAGGCTTTTCTGCCGTCTGTACGGGGGAGAAACGTCCTGATAATGACGGACAATACAGTGGCCATGTACTACCTCAACAAAAGAGGAGGCGTAGGGTCACTGCCACTGTGCAGAGAGGCGATGCAGCTCTGGTTTTGGGCAATTCAGGAAGGAATCTCTCTATCAGCAATTCACCTAGCCGGAGAGAAGAACTTGATAGCGGACGCTCCCACGAGTGGGAGGTAGCTCAGGAAGTCCTTCAAGAGATCTTCGCCCTTTGGGGAACCCCTCAAGTGGATCTGTTCGCCACCAGTATCAACAGGAAGTGCGACAGATTTTGCTCAAGGGATATTCCCCCGAGAGGAGCTCTAGGAGACGCATTCGTAGTGGACTGGGAGTTCCCACTTCTGTACACGTTTCCTCCGGTCCCTGTCATTCCTCAAATGATCAGGAGGTTGAGAAGGTTTCGGAAGACCATGATCCTAATTGCCCAGGATTGGGCCAGGAGAACGTGGTACCCAGACCTTCTGGACATGTCCATCCATCCTCCAATTCGTCTACCGTACAGAGAGGATCTTCTCTCGCAGAAAGGTGGTCAGGTTCTCCATCCAGCCATCAAGACCCTCAACCTTCAGGCTTGGTATCTGAAAGGTTGAGGTACAAGGATTGGGACCTTCCAGATGACGTCATGGAGGTGTTGCTTTCGGCCAGAAGGCCAGCAACTAAAACTCTATACCGCTGCCATTGGAATACATTTTGCAGCTGGTGCAGAGAAAAGAATATCGAACCCTTTTCATGTGGTACACCTGCAGTGTTATCCTTCTTACTTTATTTGGCAAATTCAGGCCTTCAAGTTGGCACTGTTAAGGGCTATCTTGCAGCGCTATCGATCTTTAAGCGCTCTGCAGAGGAGCCATCGTATTTCAAAATTCCATTGGTAATACAATACCTGAAAGGTCTAACTAATGTTTACCCTCCAAGACCATTCCAAGTTCCCTTATGGGACTTAAATCTAGTTTTAAACTTCCTAAAGGGTGCTCCTTTTGAACCACTCCACTCTTGTTCATTGAAGTTTCTCACCCTCAAAACTGTTTTATTGGTAGCATTAACATCTGCTAGAAGGGTTAGCAAGATACAAGCCCTATCTTGTAAACCTCCTCATACAATTTTTCACAAGGACAAAGTCGTTCTACAGGTGAAGCCTAACTTCCTCCCAAAGGTAGTTTCTGAATTTCACATTACTCAGAAGATTACTTTACCTTCAATCTATCCTCCTCCCCATCCGGGGAAAGAGGAAGAAAGACTACACAGGCTGGACCCTAAGCGAGCCTTGAGTTTTTATATCACTAGACTTGCTAAAATTAGACAAGCAGACCAACTCTTTGTAGGTTACGCAGGACATAAGTTGGGATTACCAATAACCAAACAAACCATCTCCAGATGGATTATTGTAGCCATTCTGGAATGCTACAAACTGGCAGGGATAGAGCCCCCTCAAAATCTAAGGGCTCATTCGACCAGGGGTATCACAGCCTCCTCAGCTCTTCAAAGAGGGGTACCAATTAGAGACATATGTGCGGCTGCCACATGGTCGTCCGCACATACCTTTACCAAATTTTATAGCTTGGATTCCTCCTCTAGTCAAGGGACTAGATTTGGCAAAGCTGTGTTACACTCTGTTCATTCTTAAAGAGTAATATGGCATCTCTTACTCCCGCCTCCAATCACATACCACTGCTATGGGAGTCTATCATAAATAAGGAATACGTTGGAGGACACAATCCCTTCGAAGAACAAGTTACTCCTTACCTGGTAACGTTCTTTCGATGGGATGTTCCTCCGACGTATTCCTTATCGCCCCTCCATCCCCGCAGTAACATTTCCCTTGTGGTTGCAGCTTACGCTCCTTCAAGGGTAGTAACCATTCATGCAATAACTACCTTACTCTACAAAACGGAACTGAGCAACGAACGCTGCTGCGCGTGGCCATTTATACGCATGATGACGTCGATACGGTGGCTGTCGAGGAACACCTACTCGACGGACGTCGACGCACAGCACCCTCTACTGGGAAAAAAATTTGCCGAGGCCAGCAAGCTGGAGATACAAATATAGATAAGGAATACGTCAGAGGAACATCCCATCGAAAGAACGTTACCAGGTAAGGAGTAACTTGTTCTTCTAAGGGCAACACTAGCATAGAACGTAGGTTGGATTTTCAAGTAAGGTGGTACACATATCTGGTTTATTCAATTAAAATATTTGTTTCTTTCACAGGTGGCACAGGCTGGTGGCCTACCTTTCGTTTACATGGTGGCTTTATGGGAGTCTTGGATTCCGCCTTCTGTGTCGTTCGAGCCATTCAAGCCACATTCCCATGTGACAGCAGACAGTACAGGGGATTTTCACACACTTTGCTGCAACCACAAATATACAATTGGTAATTTGTTTGTGCCATCAATATTACCAAACTAAATTAAATACAAATGAGCATATACAAATAGTTGTTTGAATTTTTCAGTCACTCAAGAACACGCTCAAACGTCTGAGGGTCATGAAAGAATGGTTGGTGCCCTTTTGCGCTCAACTCGTCCCCATCCATCCCCTCTCCAGTAGTGGGTGGTTGAACGCTCAAGGTGCCAAACACATTGTACAACTCAAAGGGATCCTCCAGACTCCCCTCTTCAAGATCCCGTCCCAGCAATCAACATAGGTTTGTGTCCCTTCAGCAGTGTTCGGGGCCTTTTGCGCTCGCCTCATGCACATCCATCACCCCTCCAATATCAATGGCAGTTCACACCTATGACCGTGCGCTCCCAAGGAGGCTGGGTGGGTGGGAAAACTCAAGTTGCCAAACACTATGTGCACTTGAAAGGGATCTTCGGCACGGTGACCATTGTTCACATGGCTTCCCCACACAGTGTCTCCAGACTCCCCTCTTCAAGAACCCGCCCCATCAATCAACATCCCCCCCAGTATCTATGGCAGTTCACACCTATGGCCATGCACTCGAAAAAGCAACTGGGTGGTTGTGGACGCTGAAGGCACCACAAGCTGTTGAATAGCCAGCCTCTGTGTGCCATTGAAAATATACATTGCGCATCAAACAAAATTATGCTGACTCTTTGTTTTTGTGTTGGCAATAAAAGTATGTGGCTTTTATTAAACATAACAATAATAAACCATACAAGATAACTGTGTTTATGTCACAAATCAACAGGTGTGCAGCGTTATCATAGTGCTGTACTTTTTGGGCACTTGGACCGTGAAACCGGAACCGGCCCACCTAAGCTCTCAGACTGCCCCCTTTGTGGGCTCTCAGGTCTGTGTGTTGGGGACCTACATCTTGTCTGGTGAGCACTCTTGCGCTTGCTGGCAGCTTCCTTCCAGACCCATGCTGCCACACCTCGGGTTCACTCAAAAGACCCTTGCTCTCCTAAAGCTCTATTTGCACCCCCTTGTTGCTAGTATGTTTAAAATCCCTATATGGCATAATTCCATCCCATTTACTGATAGGTCTGTTCCATTTTTGTGGAAACGCTCTGGGTCAGAATAGACTGCTCCCACCAAGATGTGATTGTGTTTTTAAATGTTAGTTAGCTTCTTGACTTTTCGGTCCACTTTCCTGTCCTACCCACAAAGGAATGCCCTACAATACATGTTGATTTGAAAGGTGTCTCTAATCTGTTAAAAAGTATTGCTCATGTTAGCTCTGGTCTTCTGCATCTTGTGAAACAATGTGATTTCCAACCTCCTATCTTGTTGACAACTTGTGTCCCCATGCCACCACGCCATGCTCATGTGGCTGCGACATCCTCAAAGAATGCGTCCCATATTCTGTGGTATACATTGTCCACATGGCCAGGCCAGACCCAGTGTCTCCTGACTCCCCGCTTCAAGACCCCATCCCGGCAATCAACATATATTTTTGTCTGCTGAGCAGTGTTCCGGGACATTTGCGCTCACCTCATCCCCATCCATCCTCCTTCCTAGTATCAATGGCAGTTGGCATCTTGAACAGGGTCGTATTGAGCCAAAGGTTTGTCTTGTGCCCCAATGAAAACGTGCACACAGTTCGAAGTCGCTATTCATACCTTTTCAGACACGGTTTGAATATTACACAAAGGTGAGTATTTTGATGAAAAGGTGTTACAAATTGTGCATTTAAAAATATATATATATTCAGTAACCATGTTCACTACTACCAGCCGCATATTGAAGTAACTCATCAAACTGGCCTACATGGCCCCAAAAAGTTGGCCACTTTCATAATAAAAAATGACCCACACAAGCATTTTGCTTTTGTGGATCAACCCTGGCCCCATTGCCCTATAGGCAGTACGAGCAGCCCTATGCCTGTGCGCTCGCAAGAGGGCTGGGGCGGTGTGTATGGCAGATGTGAAACAATGGCATTGAGGCTGAGTGAGTGTCAACAAACACGTTACACATTCACATACACCCACTTTTCTAATCCTTTATAAACACCATGACATTTACCAGGAGAACATCTCTGCAATCTACAGGTATATCCTCATCGAGCTACCTGTTGCCCGGATACCTGTTCCACGGCTACTTGTTCCCCTTTTTCGCTGAATCGGCTCATTTTTTCGTCCAAGTAAGGGTAGGTCACCTATTTGCTTCATCGATCACTTCTCTGAAAGTTTCTATCGATTTCCACCTAATGTATCCAGTATTCTAATGTTCATTTATCTCAACGACTTCAACCATTATCGAATGTTTGATGTATTTTGATCTCGGTAAATAGCACATTGCATAGAATTGAATGTTTTGTGGTCCATGTTTGAAAGCAATTCTGAAAGAAAGTTATCGCAGTGTTAATTCGACTAGGTTACACAGGCTTTCTTTCTTACTTTAAAACAAACTTTACAGACAAAGCTGTGTAATTGCTTTATTCACATACATACAGTATTATTTGTAATAATTATATTTTTGTATACAGATCTTAGACTTTTCAAGAATGCCTTCATCTATCGTTATCGGTTGCCCTTCTGTGAGCCATGAAAAAACTCAGGGCACAGTGCTGTATATATTCCCGAAGGATATTGATTTAATAAAAAGATGGATTACAAATTGCGTTTTTCCAGTGGATGAGATTGAAAGTAGAGCCCAGGCTGTCTTGGGAGATGTGAGGGCAAATCGAATCCGCCTCTGCAGCCTGCACTCTACCGACGATATGTACAAACAATCAAAGTACAGAAAAAAAGTGCTGAGCCAGATTTCGTCGTAAATTGCTTCCGAATGCAATTCCGACTCAATTTCGGCACACGTTTGCTCAGGTGAGTAGTAGACGATGAATTTGTTGTTTGTTGGTATGTAGGACAGTGGTCTGTATTCAGATGTATTCTATATGATCTCTCGATTTATTTACAATAGTGTATTGAAAAGGTAACTTCATGAATGGTTTAGAGTTTTCAGTGTTTATTTCCATCAATGTTGTATTACTCAAGTTTCCATAGTTACCAGAATCACCCGAATTTTAAAATGTTTCACTTTAGTATACTTAATCCCCGCTTTCGGGACACTCTAATAAATCAGTGAAATGTGACTGATGACTTCCATAGTGCTCTTTAAAAGTCGCCTAATGTTTTCGAAATATGTTGGTTGACATGTCCTTCTTTACATAGAGCACACTGATGGAAGCCCAGACCCTCACCAGTGATGAAACCACTGACACGTCTAGTATCCCAATGGTGAGCCCTACCGACTTGCACAAAATAATATTTTCGAGCGTTGGATGTGGCCACATTTCTAATAATAATTTACCTTTTCCATTGTACTCTTTTCTGACAATGTACTGAAAATGAAGGTGCAAAATTCTGCATCAATTACTTTTCTGTAGTCAACATCAACCTCACTCGCCTATCAAGTAATTATATTGTACTAGTTCTTTATATGCGAATGAACAATACATGCATGTGTTATGCTTGGAATTTACACATATTGAAAATGATAATGTATAGTATTGTTTATTTACACAAAGTGGCATGTATGGGTGCCTCCTTGTATGTACCATCGTCTGCATCTCATTTTTTCAGCTTCATTTCGCTTTTTCATCCATATTAAAACAAGTACTTTGTTATTGGGGGATGCTGGAACTTCCATTACAATCACTTCCTCCTTTACAACAGGTCAAGAATAAAAGGTATGCATACTTAGTTTTCTTGCTAGAATCAAAGTAAATCCTACAAAGGATATAGTTGGAGACTAAAACACATATAAACTTGCACTGTTTCAAACTTTTCTGATTTTGGTTCTAACATTACACTTCCTCCCTAATGCAGAATAGATTTGAAAGGAAACATTACAAAGCAAACTAATTTTGAATGCAACATTATAATCACTATGTTTTGCAGGGTGATCTCAGATCAAGTCCATGTGTCATCTCGGAAGGTTATCAGGTGAAATCTGAAATGTATATTATGACAAAATCACATACACAGTTTTCAAGGGTATGTTCATGCGAATGTTCTATTTGTGTTGCAACAACAAACCTTATAGTATAAGGTTCGCAATCATTTTAAGCTACTTTGTGAGGAAGTGCTCTGTGCGATGAAAGATTTTACAGCTCAGTTCGATTGACATTTAACTTTATTTAATGATTCTTCTGTCCAATGAATGTACTCAAGATGTCGAATTAAATGAGGCACGTGGACCAGAGGTATACATAACCTAATATGAAATACAATTGAGCATCACATTGGATTAGGAATACATTTTTATGATGTTGTAATGTTTTGAAGTCTGTCAAGTTGGTTCTGTTTGTAGAATTGTACATATGTTTGTTTGAGCCGGAAAGAAATTTGCTTGATTTAAAGCATATAAAAACACTCTTTTTTCAGTTTGATGTTGCGGTCAGTAAAGCAAAGGCCACGGTTTTGAAGTGAATTAAGAAAACAAGGGTAAAGAGCAAACCACTTTCTTTTGGAGAAGTTTTTAAGCGGATGTTTTAGTCATATTATGTTTTTAGTTGGAAAATCGTATATTATGTATATGTGCTATACATTCAGCATGTTTTTCTATAAATCTGTAAGAGGCCCAGAAGAGGAGTATAAAGACTCAGACAACAACTGAAACCAAAGATGTTGCTTGCCAAACGGATTTCACAATGGAGCAACTACTATTTGAGGCATAGCATGGTCCAGTCAATATTCAGATTCGTGATGCATATGCCCAGTGGCCGGAAAATGAATGCAATCTCATCTGCGAACCGTACAAAGTTACCATGGACCATTGCTACTTTATGCAAAATCGCCCAGATCAAACTGACGATAATGAAGATGCATTGCAATTGCTCGCAGACCTTTTGACACAATCTACCTCCTCGAATAACTTTCTACCTAACAAACATTCAATGTTGCTTGTTTCTCTAATTCATGCAGAAATATCACAGCCTGAACTAACAAAGGCTGAAGCTTCAATGCAATTGATGGAGGAATTTGCTCAAGATCTCGACTTCAATATGTCTAGTTTGGGGGAATTGTCCACCACTGTGGAGTTGCAAAACACAGTACTGCAGGAAGATTGGCTATTAAAAAATACATTGTATTCGACAGCTGACTGCTGGAGATCGAACACATTATTAAATGTGATCATAAATTAAGAGAGAACATATGTGAGGAGCCATTGGTGGATCTGTCTCACATATTACAAGGCACCAACCTGAAAATCCAGGCCAGCTGTGTCCACCTCCATAATACATGTTAATGGTCTGCTCAACCGATGCTCGGCAAAGTGCCTGCTGGAAATGTACTTTGTTCCACAGCTTTACTGTTCAGTGGGTCGACTTTCAGTAAGATTTCCAGTTTCTGTCAATTTGTGGAACTTGAGTTCCTTGCTAAAACCCAGTAGTACAAATATCAGTGGGAATTCTTATTCCCCGTTATTAGTGATGCCTGAAAACTCGAACAGTTGTCAATGGACAGCACATTCTCTGGCAAACGTGTCAGGTTAGCTGGCGATGGACAGTGTGACAGTCCAGGATTTTCTGCAGAGTACTGCACTTGCCACTTTCAAGACATGGAAAGTAAAAAATTGAGTTTGGTCATTGTGCAGGTGTCTGAATGTACATAGTCTGTGGCCACGGAGAAACATGGTTTCATTAAATCCATCGAACATCTGGAATCCACGGGAATGTAAATAGACCTGATAACCACGGACAGGCACGTTTCAATAGCCGAGGCCATGCGAGAGCAGTTTCCAAACATTCAGCATCAATTTGATGTATGGCACATTGCCAAATCAATCAATCAAAATATTACAGCTGCTGGTAAAAAAAAAAAGGGAATGGAAAAACCTTTAAAGTGGTCTCAGTCTAGCAGAAACCATCTTTGGTGGAGCTCCAAAACTTGTGATGGATCTTTAGAAATTCTACTGAAAAATGGCATTCATTGATGCACAATTGTTCCAACGTACTCATGGACAGAAAATCAACATTTCCACGAATGTGCACATGGACCTTTATCGAAGGAGCAGGAACGCAAGAAGTGGTTGGTGCCATGTTCCCCTCCACCAAAGCACTTGAGAAGATAATGTATGATAAAAAGCTTTCAAGAGACCTGAAGGGACTCGCCGAATTCTGTCATACTGGAGATTTGGAGGTGTTCCATAATATGTGCCTAAAGTACAGGCCCAAAAGGTTGCATTTTACTATAGACGGTATGGAGGCCAGAACAAGACTAGCTGTACTTGCGCACAACGAGAACGTTGGGCGGGAACAAGCGAAAACAGCAGGAATATTAGGGATGCTTCGTTACCTCATGGCCTTTATAAAACGAAGCAAACAATGGGTGGCCAAGCCAATATATCAGGAAATGGCTTTAGAATTTGTGAAAGATCCGACATTGACTGTGTTGGCCATGCATACTTATAGAAAGGATCCTGATTTTGTTCCCAAGACAAATACAATGCCACAAAACATTGCAAACAAGCCTTGTCCTCTAAAATCGTAACTTGTTGAAAGGTTGACTTCCTGATTTAAATGATTTGTAGCTGTCTTCAAAATCTGCTCACAATAACATTTTTGATATTATCCCCAATGACTGGATATTGTACAGAAACAATCTGATGGTATTACACTGGCAATTTCAATGCTAGATAATGTATTACAAAGTATTAATTGACACCGATATAATCGGGTTTATGATGCATTAATGTATGTCTTTTACCTTTCCTTCGTTTATATTGCTTAGCCTCTGTCTAGAAGACACCTTTCTGGGGTTGCTATTGGTTCTATTGTCCAGAAGAGAATTTCCCTAGCACTTCAGTGCTGGACTGCCCATTTGGGTGGGAGAAGGACTGATATGCAAATGGATAGTTCCCATCTGTGAAAGATACACTGAGGCTTTGTGTCTGTCAAACCCTCTGCTAGACCCGACCCCCATGCACACATGCAATCCATGGCACTTGTGCTGATGGCCTTTGTTAGATAAGATTTTCACAGTAATGATAAATCTTCCTGACCTGTGTCAACCCCAGAAGCTTTAGCTTTACTGGTGGGTGATTTTTTTTCTTATACCTCTGTGAGTGGGAACCTTTTTGCACACTCACAGAATACTTTGCTCTTTGTATGGCTGTGATTTTCCATAGTATCTTTAAAAATATATCCTCTTTGACAACTTTTTGGCAATAAGTGCCTGTTGTTGTGAGGGTGCCCTAGGGGCTTCACTTTTAACTCTCTCGCGATAACCTTGAGAGAGCTACAGTTCCCAAGGTTAGAAAGGATCTTTGGATCCCTTTTACATTTTATGAAGTGAGACCAGCACCCCCCACCTTATGTGGAGTGCTGGGGAGTTACTGAGTATCCCCTTTCTCATTTTAAATAAATGTAATATTTATGTTACAAGGACAAACTTAACATGCAAATGTGCGATTTGTCCAAAAGAATTGACACAGTACGTCATGTCTGGTTGAATGATATTTATACTTTGCACCATAAAAAACAGAGTGCGTAACTCACGGTTTGTTTATCTGTGGTAGTTACTCAGAAGCCCAGACCAGTTGTAGATGTACACATGCCATTGCTTATTGTGTAAGTAATGTTTTTAAATACTATAATTGTATCATGATTACAAGCAGCTCCTGTCAGATCTTTTCCTAAAGTTCTCCAGCTCTCCCACATACTAATGCTACCCTCACAAGCGAGGAGTCTCCCTGGGCTGCCAGTGCCCCCCCTCACCCTCATGACTGGATTATCCCATCCAGTGACACAATCCCCTATAGGCGGGAATGATGGCCAATCTCCATGTGCTGTGTCTTTCTGCCCGACCCCACGATGCAGTCCAGCTCCCCCTAACAAGATAGCTTGCAATAAATGCAATATATTCCTGCAGTGCTCATTATGAAGTCTGGGGGCTTCTTATTTATTTATTTGTACATTTAATAGATGTATGTAGCGTATTGTACTCCATCTGCTTGTTGGTGTGGCACAGGCAAAACGTGGTCTGACAGATTGGGCAGGCTGGATGTATGCGGGATGTTTGGCACACCGTGTTACATCCAGGCCTTGGAAAGTACCAGGACCCTCTCCCTCCTCACCAACACTGCTGGGGAGTGGTAATTGCAGTCTGGGTGCTAGCAGGCACTATTAGGGAATGGGGCTAATTTGCCTCGTACATTTTCCACTATCAAACATGATTCCTCAGGGCCAGGAAGCCCAAGGGTGAAGCCCTTGATTTATCCCTTCAGCCGCTGTCTCCACCTCCCTCCACCATGCAGAAGTCCTCTGTCTCCTCTACCTTGCCTAGCAGTTCAGTCAGGGCTGCTCCCATTGGTGGCAGTACCTGACTGATTTTCATATGGCTGGACCCCTTTTGCAATGGCGCAAATGGGCTAAACAACAGTGGTGTGGAAGGTTGGCCAGAGCAATGCCAGTGGATCAGATTCATTTGAAATCTTCCACCCATCACTTTTTTGGTTTTAGTTTGTGTAGAGAACCAACAGCATGAGGGGACCAGTATCATCAGTAATTATTTTGAGCAAGGTGTATTTTTTTATTGATTAATGCTAGTTAGGTACTTCCTGATGGCCGAAGTTCAGATTGCCGTTCCCGCAGAAGGGCATGTGTTCAACAAAATTCTGAATTTGAATAGTTGCTGCTTTGTCTGACAAGGGCACATTAGGGACTTGGTGATAACTAGAACAGTCTCTTGGATCTAAACTGACTTTCCAAATCAATGGGTGTTTCGGGAAGCGATTCACTACATCAGGAGCATAAAGTTACATCTGTTAAATATCATACATAATAAGGTATTAACATTTCATTGTGAGAGCCAAAGTTGGAGGCTCCAGCTTTCCTGCCATAGCTACCAAACACTGGAACTTGCTCCCTGCCTCTTTGAGAGCTCAGCACTCATACTGGACGTTTCGCAAATCGCTAAAAACATTGCTTTTCACCTAACGTCCTGCTCACCAACACAGCCTCAACACTTGGACAGTGGGCGCGCGGGCCTCACACTTTGATTGCCTCATTTCCTAAATCTACTACTATGTTCTTTGTCTTATATGCAACCTTGCTTGTAACTGTGCCTTGATGCCACCGGGTTTAGCATGCTTTATAAATGTAAAAATAAATAAATATTTAAATAAAGAGATATCACCAAATCATCCATTTTAAACAGGTCAACTATTAAGTCAAATTGTAAGTGAATCTTAATTGTACATATTACAAAGTTGAATGGGGATAGGCAAAGGTCAAAGAACAGAGGTCAGCGGGCACCGTCTTAGATACAAATGTTGACAGTGTTCATTTGTTGAATTGCTATCTGAAGTTAATCTAGTGTGGGGTGCACACCTTCTCAAAAAGTGCCACAGCACAGGGCACTTACTTATACACAACAACAAGACCAATGCTGAAAAGCGACTCTGAGGATTGCACTCCCTTTGTCTAGCCTAAGGAGCTAAAATACATTTATAGAATATTAATATAATTATCTGTTTATTTTATTTATTGAGCATTTGTAAGACGCCTATACAACAGAATAGTGTTTCGAGGCGCCACAAGGCAAAGTGGGGAGGAATCCAGTGGAGTAAATAACAGTGGTAAAAACAGTAAAATATACAATGCATTGTTGCATTCAGATGTGCAATGAAGAGAAGTGCAGGTGATAGGGAGGGGTGGGTTCCAGGGGGAGTCGGGAGCAGGGTGAAGATAAGTGCTTGTGGGAGCCCAGGAGGGAAGGGCCAAGGGGTACCAAAGGAGGAGGCCTCCGGCTAAATGCTAGGGCAGAAGAATCCCATGGGAGGGATGTACAGCCGCCAGGCTGGGGGCCCGCAAGGGCAGTGCTGAGGGTGCCTTTGTCGACTGGGTAGAGGACCTGGTAACCAGTGAGATTCTGAAAGGAACAGGCCGCCAGTCTCAGCGGCAGTGGGGGATTAGCAGGGAAGTGAAAGAGGCAGAGAAAAGAACAAAAAGAGTCACTGCATCAAACCTGCTTCATTGATGGTTTGAGAACCAAAGTATGTTGTCTATTTAACCAGTAATCCAGGCCTTTGCCAATGTGCCAATGCATTTCGAAGTGCAAGGTCCTTCATCAGGGCAAGTGGATGCCTTTTTAATACAGCAGTATTTTTTTAACAAATTAACAAAACCATCAGTCGAACAACAGTGATCCACAATAATTGGTATCGTTGTGATCAAAGCATTAAATAGAGTGGCAAAACTTGAGTTGTTAATACGAGTAACATAGAGGTCATCAGTATTTAACAGTATCCATCAGTTTGGAGGTACATACAAATGAAATTTGATGCCAAAAGCCACAAGTATGATGCACATTATTCATAGTTGTAATAAAATCACGTTGGTATATTGCCCGAGTGTTTACAATAAGTAATGTCATAAGTTGGTGCAAATCATAAACAACATACATTTTCATAGAAATGATAGTCGATGCTTAGCTTCGCTGGGCGGGAATAATGTTCGCCTCCATGTAATTAATAGAATCACGACTCCCTGTGCTACAGCAGCGCTAATCTTCATTCTGTGTTAAGACTGGAGGCGAGCATTGTGCTTGTTCAAAGCTAATCACTACTGCTGCTGACATAGTCGCTATCGGCTTAAAGTAAAAGGTCTTAAACGTGACGTTGTTGGACCAATCCTCTGCTTTCAAGATGTCTTGTCTTGAAGGCTAGGTCCGGCTCCTAAAGCTTTGGAATCACCATAGTGCCTCTAAGGGAATGAGCCCCGAATCTTGACACATCTATTCCGGGTAGGGACATGACTTCTCGCACCCATCGGGCTATCGTTGCTGCCGCCACCGCCTTCAACAGCTTCCTGTGCATAAGAAGCGGCTGAGACACTAATGCCCGTCTCACCTCCTCTGTCTTTACTTCATATTCTTTGATACATTGTGCCATGCAAAACTTCGGATGTTTGACAAAATAGGGATACGAGATAACTGATGAGTGGCACTTGGTCCTTTTTTATCGATGGAGATAGTCATTCCATTCAGCCCGACTGATTTCCTGTCTGCCTCGAGGGCCTTCACATCACACACTCTCCTATGTGACACTAGACAAAACAGCATTGCTAACTTCCCTGAAAACTGTTGGTCTGATAAATCCCTGTTACGCGGCCAGCCATGAAACAGCCCACAGGCGCGCATATTTCTGAATGGGGGTGCACTTATTTTGACACCTCGCATTAGTCTCATTACTGCAGGGTGCTCCCCCATGGGGGCTCCGTCTAACAGTTTGTGCCCTGCTGAGATTGCTGACCTGTAAACTCCTTTGGTCTGAAATGCTTTTCAGCACTTGCACTGAAAGGGCTGAAACGAGATGAAGGTTTCGCTGGCTGCACCATAGGCACCATTCCCTCCATGCTTCCTCGTAACGCTTGAGCATAGAGGGGGCCGAGGATTTTTTGATAAATTCAGCAGCTGTTCACAAAATGCCCGACAAGCTGCATCTGCTCCCGATGCATTACACGCTAGCAGAGGTAGTTGGCCGGTCCTCTTCAGAGGATGATACTTTCTCGATGGGTCGGCCAGGAGATCCTTCCTGGGAGGAATCACTGGTGGGAAATCCAAAGAATGTTCCATTCGAACTGGAAACCAAGCTTGCGACTTTCAGTTTGGGGCTTTTATGTCGACTTCCGCCCCCTCTCCCCTGATCTTTGCTAACACTCTTGCTAACATCATGAAGGGGGTGAAAGCATAGTGTACTGCTCCCGACCACACTTGAAGAAAAGCGTCCGCCCCTCGCGTCTCCGGTTCCAGTCTCCAGCTGAAAAATCTTGGTAACTGTCTGTTCAACCTGGATGCAGACACGTCGGTGTCCAGGGGTCGCCAGAGGGCTGCAATTCGCGGGAACACCTCTGTGTAGCATCCAGTCGCTGGAATTGTGCCAGTAGCGAGAGTTCCAATCCGCCATCACGTTCTGCATGCCGGGAGGTTCTCCGCTGTCAGAGATCTTCCGATCAAGACAGTAATGCCAGAAGTCCTTGGTGAGCTCCAGGTTTGGATTGGCCCCTCGGGCGTTCGGCCAATGCCTGCTAAAAGTTAGCAAAAATGTTGCCTGATTTTCCATGTCAACCTGTGGGCGTTTTTTGTTATACTGAATGCTGACTCCACATTGACTAAAATAATGTAAGTACAATGTGGCTAGCTTGCATTCATCTGATACTCTAAATGCAGAAAAATTATTCATAAAGGCACTTTATCCAGCTCATTGGTATGTACGCGAAGCAAACGCTTTGACGTCATTCCATTTTTTTTAGGCGTGCGTGTGGTGAGGGGGCAAGTGCCAGGGGAGCAAATGAGTGCGACTGGGAAGATGCGCTGCATGCTGCCTGGCAGGGCGCCACTGTGCATTTCACTTCACGGACTGAAATGTACAATTGGTAAGGCTGCTCTTCCTGCCATTTCCTTGGCCACTGGCCTTGATAGTCCTGGGCTGTTGTTCTTCATGAATCTGTCTGTGACAAGCAGGCTGTTGGGAACTGATTTGCCCGGCAAACAGCACAAGGAATTCAACTATGACCCCACTGATGGCTCACTGTTTTTCCATTAAATGGTGGGTGAGTGCTTTCTTATCAGTCCATTGCCTGTATTGCTGAAATTCTTCCTATTTATAATATTGCTGGAAACACTTGTCTAAGAGCAGAATTAGCTCGAAGGCTCCACTTATTATGCCGGACCCAGGCATCCATAAATCACTTGCAGGGGTGTGTTTGTGCAAGTGAAAGGTGAGCCAGCGCACCTGTACTTTCAGCTAAGATGTGCGTGCCTGTATACACATGTGTAACGTGTTAATCGAATGTAAAGATTTCTGATTACTCAAAAAGAAAAGTGCCCAGCATTCCAAGCAGGCAACAAGCGTCCTGTTATATATTTGTGAAATGCATTGCTATGTGAAGTGACATGAATCTTTACATGGCTGGAAGTGCGGCACTACATGTGACATTGCATGGTGCTTGACACGTGTATAATCGGGAAGAACAATATAACATTGAAACACTACACATCCAATAAGGTTAATTCCCAAAATCATCCACTCCAAATAAAAACCTAAATGTGCTATAATAAGCAATAGATAAACCACTGCTGGAAAAGCCCTAGCCCTAGCCCTAGCATGGAGATGGGTCTTTGACCATTGACAAGGGCTGGAGTGATCAAAACAGCCTAGGGCTGACCAATGAAGTACATGGATAGCAAGCCGTTGTTCTGACTTCCTTTTTGGCTTGCTTTTGTGAATGGAGAGACGGGTCATGTAGCTCCATGCAGCTGGTTTTATGGGGGTATCTCCGTAGGCCAGGTGTGCTGATTGCTGCAGCTAAATGTGGATACCTCAATACTTTTCTGGGCGGGAATTCACCCCCTCGGGAATCTAGGTGCCACTACATTTAAGTGCAAAAAACAGTACACACTGTTCTTTAGTTGTGCAAGCATATTTTCTTTGCACCACACTGTATCGGCAAGGTGGGTGAGCCCTCTTGTATGTTCACAGTAATCACTTTTACTTGCTTGAGTGAGTTTTTGCACACACCAACTAGCCTTGAGGAAGCTGAGTGCGTTTCTTTCTACAGTGATTGACCAAATCTAGGTGCTGTAGTATGTTTTCCTTTCTAACTCACACTGATCACCTCTAACATCTTGTGAGATTCATAGTGTAAGTACCTTGAATCACCGCCAGGTGTTCGCATGGATTTTCCTGCAAAGTACACTGCACATCAAATCACCTCTCAGAGATTGAGAGATTATTTGTGCATGACGCACACACACCAAATCATGTTCAGAAGATTACATTTTCTTGTACAGTTCCCACAAATTGCTTCTAGGTAGTTGTTGGTTTTCTTGTTTAGAGGGTAGCTGACACTGGATCCTCTCTAGGAGCTTGATTGATTGTTCATGTACCATCCACAGTGCTCAATGTTTTTGCTTCTTGTACTTTTCTTTTCTTGTATAGTGCCCACTGGGTCACTCTTGGGTGCTTGAGTGAGTTTCTTGTCCAAGGCGCTCTTCAAAGTGAATTTTCTCTCGGTGCTTGAGCAATTCCTGGTCTAGCGCACAGTCCACCAAATATAACCACAACATTTCTGGAAAGTTGGGTGTGTGTTGGATCTTTCATGCAGGTGCCAAGGTGAGTGAATTGGCCTTATAGACAGTGGGCTACCCGGAGCAAATATGAATTTTGCTGAGGACTCACCTGCCCTTTTTCCAGTGTCATAGTTCCTAATGAAGGGAGTAAAATTGATTCTTTGAGCAAAGGAAAATTTTGCAGTGTCATGCACTAATCCCGTTTTCTCCCTGTACGCTGTGTGTGATCTTGTTACTCCTTCATAAATGATTTATGCACTGCCAGCGGAAGAATGTTCTAGCTTCTACCTCACAGTTTCATACTCTTTGACAAATCCCAGGTTTTCATGTGGTTGTCAATCATAGGATCTAACCAAGAACTGAGTCTTTGTGAAATGTAAGCACTGTTCACATACTCCCTCACAAACTGCACTGTGCTACTTGTACTCTTCCACTTAAAATGGAAAAACAAAGCTTCAATCATACTCATGTTGATTAACTTGTTTTAATAAGTATTTACATATATATATGTTCACAGTTTTACCTTGCAGGCAAAAGATTTGAGCTGCACTCTCCACAGCAGTTAGCAAACCAAACAAATTTGGAAGAATGAAGCCAGGTCTACACCTCTGTAATCCAAAATGTCTTCCTTTTATTCTTTTAACCAGGGAAAAATTGTAGTGTCACAAAAACATGGAAATCCATTTAAAATGCAAGAGACCAAAGTACATAGGTCCTCCCAAAGTGTAGCAATTATATTGCTGAGACGTTCATGCGTTCCGCGGCCAACTCGCCACTTGCTCACAACAGTTTGTCTCATTGTCAGAAACCCATTTAAAACACAGACAGAAGAGAGAGTTTGGTGTGAAAATAGAGAAAGGACTGGTTTGCCCTATTTGCTTCAAAGACCAAATTACATGTCGGTCATCTTAACCTAGTGTGCTTTTGCATTCTGAGTACAGTCGGTTTATTCCCAAACGTATTCAAAATGTGTCATACATTTCCTTTACATAAATCGGATATCTGCCTTCAATGCAAATTATAGCGCCCACATATTGGCGTGCCATGTGGAAATGTGTAGCTTGTTATACATTTGAATACAAATTTTGCCTGGCAATCTCTTGGCGATTGATTAAGGGTATGGCATACTTTGTGTAAATATCAGCACGCCATACTGAGAAAAGGTGGGGGGGGAGGAAAAAATGATTGTTCCTAGCCACTTTTCCTCACAGTTAGCTATCTCTGGGGGACCATCAATGTTTTCTAGCATCCCAGAAAAGTGTATAACTCTCCATCGATAGTATGTCCGTTAGGTTGTTTACTTTCAAAGTCAAGGATGCAACTTGTTTCTTTTTGTCTTAACAGCTTCTCCTTATCTCCTCCCCATTTCTATTTTGTGTATGCCAAAGAATCTAAAACTGTCTGTTATTGTGACATTCAGAAAAATGTTTTGCCATTGGGTAATTTGCATCATTGTGAAGAATGGCCACCACGTGCTGTTGTATGCAAATTTTCAGTTTACACTTCGTGCTGCCAATATACTATTTCTGGCACGCTCACATGAGGGCGTATACCATGTAATCAGTTTCACATGTGGTCCATTGTGAAATCACAACTGTGTGTTCTGTCACCGGGTGTGTAAATGTTCCACAATTAGTTTTATACTTGCAAATGTTACACTGTGTACATTTGTGGAACCCCATCTTTTTCGTAATCAACCAGTTTGTTTGTGTCTTTTCTTCTTCTTTGGCCATGAAACTCTGGACCGGGATGTCTTTAAAAGATCTATTTCTCCTAGAACTTATTTTGGGGTGGCTTTTGAGACTGTTCGCTAGGTCTGGATCTGCTAATAAAATGTTCCAATGTTTTTGCAGAATGTGTCTGATCGTTTTCGCTTGTCTGTCAAACGTGAGGATGAAACGTGTGCTGTTACTTTCTCCCTCCAATTTCTCTTTCTTATGACAGCTAGCCAGTAGGGTCTGTCTCTCTAGTTCTCTTGCTTCCAGAAAAGCCCTTTCAATGACTCTTTGGATACATCTGTCGCTGAAAACCTGCGGCCGTAATCTTGCTCTCTCGATCATATGATTCTAAGGTGATATTTTGGGTGTCCACTGAGTGCATGTAGTGGTGTATTGGAGCCTATCTTTTTCCTGTGCAGTTTGCAGGTAATTTTTCCATTTACTTTTCTGATATTCACATCAAGGAAGGTAATTGGTGTCCGGCTGTGAGTTTCTGTGAATCTTAAGTTTTTAGAATTGTGGTTCAACTTTTTTAACATACTCCAGCCAGCTCTTTGCAGTCCCCTTCCGGATAATGAATTGATCATCGATATATCTGAGCCACAAAACAACATTCTGTGTTAGTTCCTGATTTGTATCCGCCCATGCCTCTAGTTCTTCCCATGCTCCCATCATGAGGTTGGCATGCGAGGGCGCAAAGGTTGTGCCCACCGCGGCCCCCTGGACCTCTTTAAAATACCCCTCATTAAACAGGAAATCGTTGTTGGTTAAGCATAGATCGATCATTTCCATCACCATTTTGGTGTGTTCCAGATAATTCAATGATTTGGTGTTAAGATAATGTAAGCACGCTTTTTTTGCCATCCTCATGTCTGATGGATGTGTGTAGAGAAACAGATAGTTTTTCTACAGGGATAACCCCCACGTTCTGGTGATATTCCCTCCTACTAAGTGAGGATAAATAATGTGTATTTAAACAAAAGGAAGGAACATATAACAGACTGCATCAACACAGTATATATCCTCAGATAGCAATTTCTTGTAGCAACCATGAAACAAATATAGGCTGCATTATGTGTTCTCAATAATCATGAAAAAGCAGTATTACCAAAAAATATCATTTTTGATATATTAATCACTCTTTAGCACAAGAAATACACTCATTTGTTTTAAAAAACATATACACATAACATAGTCATATACATCTTAAAATCATGCCACCTCACAGTGTACAGAATTAAATGCCAAAAATTTCATTAGCACAACACAACAATGGCAACTCAATTGTTCACATTTCCCATTGTGTGAACCAGCCCAACTTATATAAGTTTCAGTCCTCTGTGTTTCAAAGTAACCGGACATTCATCAGGGGCAGAAGTAATCCTGTGCTCCAGGTCGATTCTTCCTACATATACACCAGGTTGCTATCTCTAAGGATACAAAGACAAACACCTATCACTAACACAGCATAATCAGTGTAATCAATCACCATAGCCAAACCCTAATCACCAATAGGGTATCTAGTACACACAACATCATGTACTGGATCTGCAGTCAGAAGAAATATATGTCTTTGACCGTATAAGCCAAGTCAGTACTGGCTCTTCACTATTACAGCAGTAAGTGAAATTTGTAAGTGAGTACCTAGAGGAAATCTACCAATGGCAGTATTTTTATTTTTATTCACCTCCTAATCCCGAACACAAGGAATTTAGGGAATATCCAACCACATTAGAGCCTGGCACAACAACAGAAACCGGCTCACCCTCGGGTGTTAAAAACTGTTCTTTAGTTGGATACAGTCACAACTCAGTGGCATAGTCACCCATCATCTTTCTTTCCAATTTTCTAAAACAAACTATCAGTGCCTAAAATACAAAAAAAAATTGTATTTTAGGCACTGATAGTTCGTTTTATGCCACTGAGTTGTGACTGTATCCAACTAAAGAACAGTTTTCCTTGTGTTCGGGATTAGGAGGTGAATAAAAATAAAAATGTTGACTAAAAAGTGTCAAGGATCATTGGAATAAATATCATGAGCTACGTAGTGCATTAAGCAATGCATTGATATAAATAGCGTTCTATTATGAAGTTCTTTCCAGTATACTAAGCTACTCATGTATAAACATAAGCATTGTGTGCAGCATACATGATGGAGGTGCAATATTCATAATCTTACCATGTTGAATAGTGAAATGATAAATGCTTTCTTATTAGAGTTTTGCGTACTGTGCAACATGTAATAAGTAGCTAATAAAACCCACTTACTACATAATTTCAATATTACATACAAAACAACACATACAAATATGAGTATATACAGGGAAAGTGAAGTAAGCAAAAAAGCAGTAGTAGTACCAGAATGAGTTCATACCCTAACTTATTATCTTTATGCAGAGAAATGATTGCTCTGTTTCAAAGCTGTTACTTCCCCTATGTATATATATCACATGATGCAACTGGACCCTAAGGAGAGTAATGTGAGTAGAATGTATACAAATATGAGCATATACAGGGAAAGTACAGTAATAAAAAAACAGAACTATCAGAAAGTGCTGATAACCCTTCTGATTATCTTCATGCACAGACAGGATTGCTGTCTTTCAAGCCTGTGTCTTCCTCTATATATATGTTTCATATGATGTGAGTGGACCCTAAGGGAATTACTGTAAGAACATAGCACCACCATTCTCTCCCGACCCTGCCATACTAGCGGAATTATTCAGAGACACATTGACTAACGCCATCAACACAGTCGCCCCGCTAGAAAACAAAAAAAGAAAAGAAATCCTTCCACTCCAACTCGTGGTTCAAAGAAGAGCTCCTTAACCTGCGCAACTCCAAACGGCAGGCGCTAAAAACTTGGCAGGCTAACCCCTGTGACACCACTAAAGATATCTTCCGAACCATCACAAAAAAATACAAAGAATCTATATTCAAAGCCAAATCAGAATCCTACAACAATAGAATCTCCTCGGCCAACTCACACTCCAAAGAGCTATTTACCAGCTTTAAAGAATTAACAATACCTCACACCTGCACGGTCAAAATCGTTAAAGATGCAGCCTGGTGCTCCAGCATACAAGCTGCCATGTTAAAAAAAATAGACCTCCTCCAGAACAAAATCTCTGACCATTACAAAGCATTACCTAAACAGAAGCACCAGAAACAAACCCACCACAAGCCCTCAGGCATCATCCATCCCAATTTCTCCTTCTCTGAAATATCGGAGACAGAGGTCTTCGACATCCTAAAACATCGCAAACCATTGCTATGCAAGGGCGATGTATGCCCCCCAAAAATCATCAAAGAATGCGCGGAGCAGCTCGCTCCACTAATCACCGCCTTCATAAACGCCTCATTCAAAACAGGTATAGTCCCCAACTGCCTCAAAGAGGCGTGGGTACGTCCACTCCTAAAAAAACCTACATTAGACCCCTCCCAACCAAATAATTACAGACCAATTAGAACCGTCCCATTTCTTCTTAAAATATTAGATAAGGCTCCCCACAGGCAAATCCAACTGTACCTCGAAACCAACTCTATCCTTGGTAAAAGACAATCAGGGTTCCGCAAAGGACACGGAACAGAAACCGCATTACTAGATCTGAAAAACCAAATCACTTCCATCCTTGACATGGGTAAGCCTGCCTTACTCCTGCTCCTAGACCTCTCAGCAGCGTTTGATCTCGTTGACCATAACACCCTCACCAACCACCTCACGCATGCTGCGCACTTCTCCAATCACGCAGCAACATGGATCACGTCCTACCTACAAGGCAGAGCCATAAAAGTGTTCTCCAATATAGAAAATGCTGAACCCACTATTATACACTGTGGTGTTCCCCAGGGATCCTGCACTGCCCCTACGCTTTATTGTCATGATGCCTACCCCCGGGGATCCAGATCAAGTCCAGCAACCCCGGAAACAGGCATCAAGTTATTCCAAGCAAGCCCAACAACCCCTGCTAGGGGCCATTTGGGTGCAGTCCTGGCGTCTATGGCGCTAGGCTCATATGGAGAGTCAGTCCTGGCGCCATAGACGCCAGGCTCATAGATTAAAATTTACCTGATGCAGACCATGCTGCAAACCTACCTGATGCAGACCATGCTGCAAACTTACCTGATGCAGAACATGCTGCAAGAGCTCCAAGCCAAAAGAGGCTTGGAAGGGACTACTTTACCTAGGGACTATTTTTTACTCTGGTGGGGTCGAGGAGGAATACTTACTTGGGACTACTTTGGAGGCTATTTAAACCACACCCGAAGAGCAGCACACGCTTCGTGTTATTCTGCAACCAGCAGCGTAACGCTCACTGTGTCTGCAAGTCTGCATCCAGTCTTCTGCCACGCCCGCCTCGAGTCTGGAGCTCCCAGAAAGAGGGAGAAAGAAGGAAAAAAGGTTAGAACAAGAGCAATACCTTTAATCCTTACCTGAATTCCCGATCCACCGCGCCTTTGAGCTGGAAGAAAGAAGTTATTTTATGCACGTCACCTCGCCTGCTGCAGCGCCGCGCTGAACTCACCGGCCTTCGCAGCATCTTCGCTATCCACCGCATCCTTCTGCATGTTCCCGCCGCACTCCGGCACCTAAGTGGAACACAAGAACAGCAAGGTGAGCCAAGGGAATAAACAGAGGCAATATTAGTTACCCCCCATAGACTTACCTGATTTTACCACCGGGGTACTATTCCTCTTCACGGGTCGGCGCAGCCTCCACCGCATCTTCGCTGCACCCCGGCCCCTAAGGGGAACAAAAGGACAGCAAGGTGAAACAAAGGGACAAACAAGGGGAATCCTTCTCACCACAATAGACTTACCTAATTTTACTGCCGGAGGCATTATTCCCAGAGACTTCATAATTTCTCTCAGCACCTGAATAAGGGAGAAAGCAGCAGGTTACATACTGACATTATTTTATCGAACTGTGTTGGATAATACAAATCCTTACCTGAATGTTACCGGTTGCTACAAGGAACTCTTCGCTAGGGTCAAGCTGCAACCTGCAAGGAATCGGACGAGAGTGAAAGTCAGACATTTGAACTCTTATGAACTATATACTTACGGCGTCTCGCCGGAAATCTCGGAGTCATTATTATTCTGGAACTCACCAATTCCTTCGAACCAGTGAAGCAACTGTTTATCTATGCACCCCTGCGCTCAATGCAGGATGGAGAGCTCATCTTTCCAAACCATCAGAAGAATACTCCTACAGGCCAAGCAAATGATGCTAGGTGGGCCAGTCCAGTCTGTCATCTCGGCACTACGTGTCATATTGGTGGAGACCGCAGCTGTCCAGTTCAGATCGTCGTCCCTGTGGGAGCCAGGTGAGCGTAACATTTGTAATCTATTTACAAAGCCACTCTTTGATAAACTGGATGCACTTGGGATCACATATGCAAACTATGCTGATGATACCCAGGTGCTCTGGGAGCTATATCAAAGACGCTTCTACCCTCCAACAAATTTACTCCACAATCCAAGCCTGGATGGCCACCAATGGATTATGCCTCAACGGGGATAAAACTGAAATCCTCATTCTCGGTCAAAAATCCACGCTAGCCAAACTAGGTCCAACCTATCAAAACTTCTGCATTGACAACTGCATCATCCCAGTCCTTTCGTCAGTTAAAACGCTCGGAGTCCACATTGATGCTACGCTATAGATGGATAAACAAGTTGGCGCCATTGTATCGGCCTCCGCTCTGAGTGCCAAACTAATCAATGCCACAAAGCCGTTTCTAACAAAAGACAATTGCCTCTCCATTGCGAGAGCCACAATAGGAGCTAAATTGGATTACTGCAATTCCCTCCTAGCGGGGACATAAAAAAAAACTTAGCCAGACTCCAAACCACTCAAAGCAACTCTCTCAGAGCAGCTCTAAGTATTCCTAAAAGAGAGCACATCTCATCTCAAGCAAGAAAAAACGCTCACTGGCTACCAGTTAAAGTCAGAATCACCTTCAAGATTCTCTCCACCGCACACAAATGCATCAACCTAACGGCACCCTCTTACTTATCGGACTCTCTAGTCAGAACACAATCCACTAGACCCACTAGACTCGAGTACACCAACCAACTCACAGTGCCACGAATCACCAGGGCCAAGGCAGAAGGTCTAGGATTCCCATATCTGGCACCTAAACTCTGGAACACGCTACCCACAGCCCTTAGAGCGGAAACCTCTCTTCAGGCCTTCCGAAAAAATCTAAAAACGACACTCTTCAACTAGCTGCTAGCTGACTGTATATACCTGCGCACTACTATGCTCTCTGCACCTATGCGCTACAAGCCACAATGCCATCTCATGCTGTATGTATTTACGTGACTACTGTAACTAAGATATGAACATCTACCAGCGCCACAATGTCCACGGGCTACTGTGCACTTAACAAATGTGAATAAATAAATAAATAATAAATACTTGAAGGATAAGTCTACAAATGTAGTACTTTTTGAATTTTTAGTTCCTGACTGTTACTGGCCTACATATGTCAGTAAAGGAAAAAAGGGGGAGCCAGACATGTGATGTAATTTGTGATGTCATCTTTGATGTCCTGGGTGTTAGTCTTAGCAGTGCACGATGGTGGCGCGAGTTATGGTTGCTTAGCTTAACATAACTTGCGTATTTCAGGGGTTTTTTGGTTTTACTTTGAATCATAACGTCCCTTTAACATAGTTTTTTTCACTGATTTTATATATTTATAAACTTTCTGTATTAGGTACAGTAAAAATAATATATAGTTCTTTTTACACACAAATATCTACTTTGGAATGGCTGGAAGAAAATTTTCCTCGTGATGAAATAAGCGAAAACATTGATACTAATGGACAGGGCCGGTCTTTGCATCAGGCCATGCAGGCGGCTGCCTGATGTGCCAGCCTCCAGGGGACGCCACCACCAGCAGGTGTGAATGGGAGTGTGAACGAGGTGTGAATGGGAAGCAAAATTGACACACAGGATTTGACACTGTTAGGCAGAAACCTGTGCAGTTCCCTTGGGGAACACTGCAAAAGATTTAAGACTACAGGTACAGCAGTAAACCCACTTGGTAGCAGTCTGCACCACCCAGATTTACCTGGTAGCTGTGGCTGAGCAGTCAGACTTCCCTCAAGAAGAGTTAGGTAGTATGCAAAGTATACACAATATGTACTCAGACACACCAGCACAAGCAAACACTGACCAGAGCTTGGTTTCAAAAGTATAAAGTTATTTATTTTTAAGAACACATAAGTTGAAAACACTCTAGCAAAGTATAGTAAAAACACTTAAAACACAGTTATAATAAAAGCAGTTTCAACCCTCACTCCTATCTAGACAACTCTAAGTTAACACCACATAATTAAAACAGAGGTGAGTGCTTAACGTTAGATGACACTCTAGTAGGTTCAAGAAAGGGATAAAAGAAAGAAACAGAAACGGGTTAAACACGCCACTCTAAGGTCCAGAACACTTGCAATAGGCTCAAAGAAACACAAAGTCACAGGTGAGCAAAAGTCACTAGGCAGGGCCCACTCTTAGAGTAGCCGGAGCGAAAATGTGCCCAAGATCACACTGTTATTAGGGATTCAAAGTCTTGCAAAGAGTTAGAAAGAGTTTAGAGTGGTTTAGAAAGTTTAGCCAGGGTGTCCCAGGCACTCCCAGGGTCGAAAGCCGGGGGCTAAATCTACCCCGTACAGTCGGTAGCAAGGGAAGCCAGGCGGAACACGGTACCTTAAGCGGAAAGGATCCTCCAGCGGTGGCAGTTGTTCCAGGCAGTGGCAGCAAGGCTCGACGTCGGTCAGGGGAGAAGAAGTTCTCGCTGAAGAGCAGAAGAAGAAGGTCGTTGCACTGCCCGGGAAGAAACCAGCCGCGGAGTCCTCCGGTTAAAGGGTTGTACCGACTTTCGTGGTTGGGGTAAAAGTGGTGGGGTTCCGGTTGCCGGGGTGCTTGGCACTGGCAAGGCGGCCACGAGATACCTCGAGAAGCGAAAAGAAGGCGAAAACTGGTTGTCCCCACCAGTCAAGGGAAGGAGCCACTCCGTTAAGAGTTCTCCTCGGTCGTCGGGAAAAGTGGTGAGACGGTTCAGCAGGGCTCCACCGGGTGGTGTCGTCGAAGCAGGTCGGCTCAGCTCTTCCCTCGTCGGATTCTTGGTCCTGTGGCGACTTCTGAAGTTCCAGTCCCCAAAGCCCTGCTTTTATGCAGCAAACCCCCATTCACCCAGCCTAGCTGTCACTCAAACATGCTAAGTGGTGAGCCGGCCGGCTCACCACTTGGGCCAATCAGGACGGAGTGCGACTTGAGTTACCAAGGTAACTCAGTCCAGGGTGCCTAAATCCCCCTCCACCCCTCCTAAGTACCCCAGACAGAGTGGCACCACTTTGGAGGGCTTCTGTGGAGAAGCCCGCCAAAAGTGGAACAAAGGGCTCCACTTTGGGTCAGAGTTACAGAGGCGAACACCAACGCCATTTTAGAATCAAGTTTTGGCAAAAAGTCCCAACCGGAGTTATAAAAATAAATATATAAACCGGCGGTATGTTTAAGGCTACCGTAAATAAATAATTAAATGTGTTAGCCTAAAACAATGGGAAATCCCATAGGAAAATATTCGCGGTTGAATATAAAACGTAGTTTCCACTGCCACCAGCCAAAACTCGATCAGGGGGGACGGAGACGTGCCCCCTCGACTAACAGACCCTGGGGCAATCGAATTGCCCCAGCCAGTACGTCCACAATATGATGGTTTGTACTGGTTCTGTTCAGGATTCAAGACTAGCAAAGTCTTTGGTGACTTTACATGCCCTGGGAGACAGTAGTCAGTCCCAGGGTATGGAGTCTATGTTGGGGAGTCCCTAGGACACCCCTGGGTCACGGCACAGAGGGTGCTGTGTAACCCACATCACAAAAATACATGAGGCCCTATGGGGTAAAAGACCCCATAGCCCATTCAACACAAGGTTTAACCAAGAAAACACACTTCAACATGTCCAAGAGTGAGGGTAAAAGAGTCTCACTCTTGGCAGGAGAAAAAAAGAAACCCCAGAAATCCAGCAAAGCTGCTGGGGGACTCACTAGGTAGGGAAATTCAGCCTAAACAGAGAATTCTCCCTAACACTCGCCCCCCCCAGACTAAGGGACAGGAGGATTTAATCCACTCCTGGATGAACCTCATACCTCTAGTCGATGATATACATCCTAGAGAGTCCATCAGCATTTTGATGGTGACACCCTGACCTGTGCTCAATGGTGAAATCAAACCCTTGCAGGCAGATTGACCATCTCAATAGTTTTGGATTTTCCCCTTTCATTTGCATTAACCATCTCAAGGGTTGGTGGTCAGTCTGAATAACAAAAGTAGAACCATACAAGTATGGCCTAAACTTCTTCAGTGCCCACACAATAGCAAAGCATTCTCTTTCGATAGTTGCCCACCTTGTCTCAGGATCCTTCAGTTTCCTACTGATGAAGCAAATGGGGTGCTCCCTACCCTTCTCATCCAGTTGGCTTAGAACTGCACCTATACCTACATTGGAAGCATCAGTTTGTACAATGAAAGGTTGGTGGTAGTCAGGAGCTCTCAATACTGGAGCTTGGCAAAGAGCTCTCTTCAGTTTTTCAAAGGCCTGATTGCACTCCTCATTCCATTTTACCTTTTTAGGGAATTTGGGAGAGGAGATTACATTCAGTGGAGAAGCTATGGTCCCATAGTTCTCAATGAAATTCCTGTAATATCCAGTGAGGCCTAGAAAAGCTCTCACTTGGGTTTGAGTAGTTGGTGTTGTCCAATTTTGCACAGCTTCAATCTTGCTGGGCAAAGGCCTTATTTCTCCACCTCCTACCTCATGTCCAAGGTAGACCACTTTACTTTGACCAATCTGGCACTTACTGGCTTTGATTGTCAAATGGGCCTGTTCCAGAGCCTGCAACACATGTCCTAGGTGGTTCACATGTTCTTCCCAGGAGTGGCTGAAGACTGCAATGTCATCCAAGTATGCCATGCAGAAATCTTCCATCCCAGCCAGAACTTGGTTCACCATCCTTTGGAATGTGGCAGGTGCATTTTTTAGTCCAAAAGGCATGACCTTAAACTGGTACAAGCCAACTGGGGTTGAAAATGCAGTTTTCTCCTTGGCATGGTCTGTCAGGGCTATTTGCCAATAGCCTGACGTCAGGTCAAATGTGCTGAGGTACTTGGCTGCACCAAGTTTATCCACCAACTCATCTGTCCTGGGCAAAGGGTGGGCATCAGTCTTGGTGACTGCATTTAGAGCTCTATAGTCCACACAGAATCTCAAGTCTTTGGATCCTGCCTTTGGTACTAACACAACTGGGCTAGACCATGGACTAGTAGAGGGCTCTATTACCCCGAGATCAAGCATCTTCTTGACCTCTCCTTTGATGTGGGCTCTGATATGTTCTGACATTCTGTATCCTCTGCTTTTGACTGGCAGACAGTCACCAGTGAGTATCTCATGCTGGCCCCAAGGGGTCAAGCCTGGTGACAGTGAGAACAGGGAGGCAAACTGATTTAACATAGATTTGCACTCCTCTTGTTGCTCAGGTGTCAGGTCTGAAGAGAGATTGACTCCTTCAACTTTTTCATCTAAAGGCACACCTCTGAGGAGATCAGGGAGAGATTCACTCTCTTCCTCCTCTGCAGCTGAAGCTAGAAGCAAGGCTCCTACATCATGTCTGGAGATGTATGCTTTTAGTCGGTTGGTGTGGAAGACTCTAGGAGCTTCCCTGGGTCTGCCCAGATCCACCAGATAGTTGACCTCTCCAAGTTTTCCCACAACCTTGAAGGGTCCCATCCATTTGTCTTGCAAGGCCCTCTGCCTTGTTGGGAGCATAACTAGAATTAGCTGGTCTTGAGTAAACTCAACCATGTTAGCCTTCTGGTCGTGCCAATGTTTGACCAGGGCTTGACCAGCTTTCAAGTTGTCACTTGCTTCTGCCATCATGTGTGACATTCTCCTCCGGAGACCTATCACATAGTCAGTCACTCTGACTGGCTTGAGGGGAGGAGCACCTTCCAATCCCTCCTTAATCAGGGCCAATGGACCTCTGACGGGATGGCCATAGAGAAGCTCAAAGGGAGAATAACCTACTCCCTCCTGAGGGACTTCTCTATAAGCAAAGAGAAGGCATGGCAGTAGAAGGTCCCACTTTTTCTTAAGGGGTTCTTCTAAAGCACCTATCATGCTCTTCATGGTTCTGTTAAACCTTTCAACCAACCCGTTTGTCTGAGGGTGGTATGCGGTTGAGAACTTGTAGGTAACTCCACAGGTTTTCCACATGGCTTTCATGTAGTGGGACATAAAGTTTGACCCCCTGTCAGAGATTACCTCCTTAGGAAACCCAACCCTGGTAAAAATACCAAGGAGGGCCTTAGCCACAGCCGGAGCTGTAACAGTCCTCATAGGAATTGCCTCAGGGTACCTAGTAGCATGGTCTACGACAACAAGTATAAACCTGTTGCCTGAGGAGGTTGGAGGATCAAGGGGACCAACAATGTCAATCCCTACCCTCTCAAATGGGACTCCCACAACTGGGAGAGGCACTAAAGGTGCCACATTCTTGGAACCAACCTTACCAGAAGTCTGGCAGGTATGGCAGCTCTTACAATATCTATCTACTTCAGCCCCCATCTTTGGCCAATAAAAGTAGAGTGAGAGCCTTTCCTTGGTCTTCTTGAAACTCAAGTGACCAGCCAAAGGTATCTCATGGGCTAGTTGTAAGAACTGTTGTCTGTTCTCTTGTGGGACTACAAGGCGTTTGTAGTCTCCAGGTTCAGACTCAGTGGGTTCACTGTAGAAGAGGCCATCTTCCCAGTGCAACCTATACTTCCCAGGCTCTTGCCCATCAGCTTGAGAAGCTGCCTGGTGGCGGAGACCTTCCAGAGTTGGACATTCTCTTTGCCCCTTACGAAAAGCTGCCCTGCTAGGCCCACCTTCTGCCAGTAAAGACTGCAGCTCAGGATGGTCCTCAGGGTCCAAATCTCCAATAAGGTTGGGGCCTCCTTCTAGCTCTTCCTCAGAGTCTAGCTCAACCACACAGGGTTGTACCTCCCTCTCAGCCTCAGCTGGAGGTGGAGTTACAGGTGTAACTTTGGACAACCTAGGGGAAGTCCTTGTTGGAAGCACTGGAGTGCTTGCTGCTGGCTTTTTCCTAGGAGTCTTGGGTTGCCCCTTTGCTCCTGATCTGGTAGTTACTGCAGTAAGTTGCTCCAGTGGGAGAGGAGTGATTTCTGTCATCATCTCCTGAGATAACCCTCTCAGGGTTTTCTCTCTTGCAGGTTTTGTGAGTTCCTGGAACCTTTTGCTAGGAGGTCTGGGGGTATGAGATACAACTCCAAGAGCTTTGAGGTCATTACCCAACAGAACCCTACCTGGCACTTCACATTGTACACTGACAGGTATTTTTACAGCCATATCATTACATTGGATGAGAACTGGTAACTGGGGACACATCTGCACAGGCCCACCAGCTAACTTGGTGAGGCATTTGGGTGCCTTAGCAACATCCTCTGCCTTGAAAAATGATTCATCCACCACAGTTATGCTGGCTCCAGTGTCCCTAATGGCAGGGGTCTCCTGACCATTCACCTGGACACTGTCCTTATAATACTCTTTAGTATTATCTGGGATAGAGTTATAGACATCTAAATTCTGTTGCTCCCACAACCCCAGAGAGACTAAAGAAACACTAGCTGAGACTCCAGTGGGTTCATCAGCTAGTAATAGAAAGTTTCCACTTGCCATATGTACTTCCTCTTCTGGAGCGAAGGCTAAGGAGGCAAGCTGGACCCCTGAAGGTTTACCCTTACATCTGGGATCTCCTTTCACATGGTCAGTAGCCTTACAAACAAAGCATGAGCCAAAGGCTCGCTGGAATGGAGGCTTGTTCTGACCTCCTTCTGGTCTGGGACCAGGAGGTACACTAACCTGATTTGGTTTCCCTTGTGGCTTACCCTTATAGTTTTGTTTGGGGCCCTCTTTGGAATTTGTAGTATTAGAATTCTCTTTGGAGTCCTTTTTAGACTGTTTCTCCCCATCCTTCTTCTGAGTTACCCCAGAATCCTTGTGAGTGGCCCTGTTGGCAACCCACAAGTCAGCAGCCTTAGCTAGTTTCCGGGAATCCAATTCCCTGGAATCAGCCAAGTGTTGTCTGAGCTCAGGAGAGCAGGCATCATAAATAGTCTCCAACATAAACAAATTCTTCATACCTTCATAAGTGTTCACCTTGTAACCCTTAATCCATCCCTCTAAGTTTTTCAAACATTCACTCACCCAGGTAGCCCAAGGGGTACCATCATGCTTTTTGAGGTTCCTAAACCTCTTAAGATACTGGGAAGGGGTCTTCCCAAACCTAGCTATCAAAGCTAGTTTCACACATTCATAGTCCTTCCTATCCTCCTCCCCCATCTCCATTACCACATCAGTTGCAACAGGGGGAAGCCTAGAGAACAACCAGGTGAGTAAGTCATTTCCTGTGATGTTCTGGAGCCCATGATTATATTCAAACAGAGACAACCAATCCAACACATCCAACTTAGGCTCATACATACCAATCAATTCTTTAGGCATCCGGGGTCTTTTAGGACTGGAACTTCTAGAGGAGCCAGAGAGAGAAACATTCTCAACAGATAATTTCTTCATTTCTAAGTCATACTTGAGCTCCATTTCCCTTAGCCTTAGTTCTTTGTCAGTTTGAGCATTAAGTTTCTTATACTCCAATTCTAGCTTCATTTTCTCCAGTTCAAAGTACTGAGGACTAAATGTGGGACCTGGTAAAGGTCCAGTAGGTACAGCAGGTAGAGCAGGCAGAGGCCTAGGGGGGACAGTTACAACAGCCTCACCCTCCTCTTCTGACTCTTCCTCAGAATCATCAACATTTTGCTCCATGTTAACTTCAATACTGTCATCTACAGTTGCTGGAGTGGTAGGTTCCTCTGAACCATCACCCAGACTTTGGTTAGCCAACAATCTTTCAATCAGCTCCATTTTCTTGCCCTTAGTCAGGAGATCCTTATGTTTACAGAGCACTCTTAAACAATCAGCAGTTTTGGCTGCAAGGGACTCTTGACTATAGCTTTCTATAACTGACATGTTAGAGGATTACTTTTACAGTGCTAAGCTTTGTGGTTAGTTGCACTAAGGTATCTAAAGCACAATAAAATGTATACTCAATACAAATCCCACCGCTGTACACCAGTGTTAGGCAGAAACCTGTGCAGTTCCCTTGGGGAACACTGCAAAAGATTTAAGACTACAGGTATAGCAGTAAACCCACTTGGTAGCAGTCTGCACCACCCAGATTTACCTGGTAGCTGTGGCTGAGCAGTCAGACTTCCCTCAAGAAGAGTTAGGTAGTATGCAAAGTATACACAATATGTACTCAGACACACCAGCACAAGCAAACACTGACCAGAGCTTGGTTTCAAAAGTATAAAGTTATTTATTTTTAAGAACACATAAGTTGAAAACACTCTAGCAAAGTATAGTAAAAACACTTAAAACACAGTTATAATAAAAGCAGTTTCAACCCTCACTCCTATCTAGACAACTCTAAGTTAACACCACATAATTAAAACAGAGGTGAGTGCTTAACGTTAGATGACACTCTAGTAGGTTCAAGAAAGGGATAAAAGAAAGAAACAGAAACGGGTTAAACACGCCACTCTAAGGTCCAGAACACTTGCAATAGGCTCAAAGAAACACAAAGTCACAGGTGAGCAAAAGTCACTAGGCAGGGCCCACTCTTAGAGTAGCCGGAGCGAAAATGTGCCCAAGATCACACTGTTATTAGGGATTCAAAGTCTTGCAAAGAGTTAGAAAGAGTTTAGAGTGGTTTAGAAAGTTTAGCCAGGGTGTCCCAGGCACTCCCAGGGTCGAAAGCCGGGGGCTAAATCTACCCCGTACAGTCGGTAGCAAGGGAAGCCAGGCGGAACACGGTACCTTAAGCGGAAAGGATCCTCCAGCGGTGGCAGTTGTTCCAGGCAGTGGCAGCAAGGCTCGACGTCGGTCAGGGGAGAAGAAGTTCTCGCTGAAGAGCAGAAGAAGAAGGTCGTTGCACTGCCCGGGAAGAAACCAGCCGCGGAGTCCTCCGGTTAAAGGGTTGTACCGACTTTCGTGGTTGGGGTAAAAGTGGTGGGGTTCCGGTTGCCGGGGTGCTTGGCACTGGCAAGGCGGCCACGAGATACCTCGAGAAGCGAAAAGAAGGCGAAAACTGGTTGTCCCCACCAGTCAAGGGAAGGAGCCACTCCGTTAAGAGTTCTCCTCGGTCGTCGGGAAAAGTGGTGAGACGGTTCAGCAGGGCTCCACCGGGTGGTGTCGTCGAAGCAGGTCGGCTCAGCTCTTCCCTCGTCGGATTCTTGGTCCTGTGGCGACTTCTGAAGTTCCAGTCCCCAAAGCCCTGCTTTTATGCAGCAAACCCCCATTCACCCAGCCTAGCTGTCACTCAAACATGCTAAGTGGTGAGCCGGCCGGCTCACCACTTGGGCCAATCAGGACGGAGTGCGACTTGAGTTACCAAGGTAACTCAGTCCAGGGTGCCTAAATCCCCCTCCACCCCTCCTAAGTACCCCAGACAGAGTGGCACCACTTTGGAGGGCTTCTGTGGAGAAGCCCGCCAAAAGTGGAACAAAGGGCTCCACTTTGGGTCAGAGTTACAGAGGCGAACACCAACGCCATTTTAGAATCAAGTTTTGGCAAAAAGTCCCAACCGGAGTTATAAAAATAAATATATAAACCGGCGGTATGTTTAAGGCTACCGTAAATAAATAATTAAATGTGTTAGCCTAAAACAATGGGAAATCCCATAGGAAAATATTCGCGGTTGAATATAAAACGTAGTTTCCACTGCCACCAGCCAAAACTCGATCAGGGGGGACGGAGACGTGCCCCCTCGACTAACAGACCCTGGGGCAATCGAATTGCCCCAGCCAGTACGTCCACAATATGATGGTTTGTACTGGTTCTGTTCAGGATTCAAGACTAGCAAAGTCTTTGGTGACTTTACATGCCCTGGGAGACAGTAGTCAGTCCCAGGGTATGGAGTCTATGTTGGGGAGTCCCTAGGACACCCCTGGGTCACGGCACAGAGGGTGCTGTGTAACCCACATCACAAAAATACATGAGGCCCTATGGGGTAAAAGACCCCATAGCCCATTCAACACAAGGTTTAACCAAGAAAACACACTTCAACATGTCCAAGAGTGAGGGTAAAAGAGTCTCACTCTTGGCAGGAGAAAAAAAGAAACCCCAGAAATCCAGCAAAGCTGCTGGGGGACTCACTAGGTAGGGAAATTCAGCCTAAACAGAGAATTCTCCCTAACAGACACGCAGGATTAAAAGAAGTGATTTTAATCCTGCAAGTTAATTTTGACATTTCAAAAATACATGGCCTGATGCAAAGACCGGCATATTATATATATATATATATGATGGACACCTGTGGCATAGAAGTAAAACGCTGTGGGGAGACTCGGGATGTAGCACCAGACCACATGTGTGTCTGTAAGCAGGACTGGATCCCAGTCAGGTTGAAACTGCCTAGTCACTCATCTCGTAGCACTTAACGTAGATCTCTATGCCTTCTAGAATATGTACTATCATGCATGTATAACCTGTATTGAAAACCCTTAGAACCTGAATTTAAACTGATAGGACTTAAGAAAATAACCATTTGATGAACGTCTCACTACTGTGGGCACCATGAGTTGCTCTCAGAAATAAAGGACAGTCTTCTTAAAAATATAGGGCGCACACATGCTTTAGTTTACCTAAAAACCCACACCTGGTAACACATCTGCTACTGAAGCATTTAAAAGCACATGACTGGGCATAGAAGAGTGTGAAGAGCAGTTGCAAAACCTGCCGGGAGCATGAGTTTTTGATGGACACTTGCATAGCGGTGGTTCCATATCATGCCCGATAACACAAGCCTGTTCTTGCTTTTGACTTTGCATGCTGGAATTTGTAGGCCCATACTTAGCAAGGGAAACATGAAACTACAAATCCAATCATGCAACGAGAAATTCCACAAATGGCTCTTAGTGGCTCACATGGCAGCTATGGACTTGGACATCAAGTAGTGGCAGGGAGTTTGGAAATGCAAACAAGGCTCAAAAGTGGACTGCCTGGACATCAGTATAGGAAGACGACCATTAAATGTAGCGTGAAGCATATCGGATGAAACCAATGTTTGGCAGACTAGTTACTGATACAGTGATTGGAACCATGTGTGTTTTTATGCATTGAAACGAACTTCCTTTAGAGCACAGAAATCCTCCTTCGTGTTTGAAAATTCCAGGATAGTCCGTTTTATATAACCTCTTAGCAGAAGTCTGCTAAGTAGGCTCACAGTGTGCACCCCCTCAACCGACAACTCGGTGGCATTCCTTTTGTAAATACCTGCGCATTGTAAAGGTATGTGGACATTGGACCCATCAAACACCTGCGATGACGCTTGTATCACAGTATTGTCAAGCAATATAATTTACCCATACCTTTTACCTCTCTCCATCTTACTAACCTTACATTTAGTTGGTGCAAGATCCACATTTGTATAGTGAACTGTACAAATGAAGTCATACGAACATGCCTCTTTTTATATTTATGTTGCTGAATAATGCATTGTATAGTGGGAATATTTTGCAGGGAACTTCATGCAGGTGTAATTAGTTTATTAATTCTAAACATAGCCCACCCTGAATCACGCCCCCAAAATACTATAGAAAGAGGGTCTGTGCTCATCTGCACCCAAGTTATGTTGATTTCATTTTTTGTTGCGGGGAGGGGCGCCAATGATGCTTCCTCCCTGGGGTACAATCAGGTGTAAAAACGGCCCTCCTAATGGAAGACATCACACTTCTCTATATAAACAAATTATTACCCATTACTTTGTGTACTTTCCAAATTTCTTTTTTTAAACACACCATACAGACATTAAAAATAATACAGAAACACACCTTAGAAAATCATCTGCAACGAATGAAGCAAAAAATTGATCTATTAAAATAATAGTGCACTCACAAAAATTATTTTCCCAAGTGTTCGGGCATGTACTTCTAAGCATACATTGATCGATCGTACAAACATTTCCTATGCACCTTACCGTAACTTTCCTCTTTTTTACACATGCAAAATCAGGCAGCAGGGCGCGGCCGTCTTGTAATAATCTAATCCGTTCCCACCTCGCCCAAGGTGGACTGCCCTGGCGGCACAAATTCATATGCCCCGCCCCTGAGGCTAACATCACCAAACCTAGTGATATGCTCCACCTACCCCAGAACATTACTATACAGCGTAGTAAAACGCCCCCAATAATCAACTACGTGATAACGTTACTTGACGCAGAACCCGGAATATCAACACACATCAACCCACAACACAGCGCGTCCCAATTTTGAATATGAAACCATACGTTTAAAGGAAATAGCAAAACTGTACAATTTGTAAAGTACTTTTATTTCACAATAAACGCTCCGAGAACATCCGGAGACTTACATATGCAAGCAAATAGGTAATTTTTTTTCTTCGTTCTCGATCCACAAATATTTATCATGAGTCACGCAGTGTTCCTTTTCGATATAAGAATGCATTGGACGCACTGTGAATCGCAAGACTTTGCCATGAACTTCGCACTATGCCACCATAAACAATATCAAGTTGCCCCTTATCGCTGGTATAGCGTACGGGCATATGGGCCCGTGTAGATCATCCCAAAAAAGCATCACTGTGATCCACCCACTCACATTAATCTGTAGCTGACGGTTAAAAAAAACATCAGTTGGTATCTGAAATACATGACAATAGCAGAAAGTCAAGATGTAGCTGTTTAAAAAAAGATAACAGAAATGTGTCTCAGTAACCGATCTTATTACAGTTTATCATTTTAACCATTAATTTGGGCCCCTGTTACAACTATTGATAAACACGAACATCAAACAATGATAACTCAAACAAAACAATATGCAAAGTACTCCAGTTTGCTGTACAAGTTACTGCTACGGTGTATGGTCAGCTCGAAATGGGATGCTAAGGCTGACGCTGCAATCAGAGAGCTAAATAAAACCTAGAAGAACACATACACAGAATTTTAATTAAATATTAGCATTCAATTACGCGTTTGTGAACCTGGGGGAACCCACTTTTGAACTACATCCATCTCGATGCTGCACTGCCCATGTGCCCACAACAAAACAAACTACACACACAAACTGTAATTGTGTGTCATTGCAATGTACCACACACACAAAAAAATACAATGTACCCCACCAATAATCTCACTGAATGATAATTTGAATAGTTTGTGTATAAAATCGTCCAATGTAAAACTTACATAATATTCGGCATTTCCATTCCATCGGTGTAAAACACACACTCCTTTCACTTTAACGAATTTTCATGAAATTTAATGACATGTTCCTTTGTCCAATTTTTAAATGGTGAACATTATCATATTGGAAAGTCTTACATCCCTCCCTTCATGCATTCATTTTGCAATCCTCCCTTTGTTTCAAGGTAAAAAAAAAATGGAACCTTATACTGTGTACCATGCGTGGGTTTGCTCACCTAGGAAACAAAAATTCAACGGCACTGAACTTCACTCAGAATGGGAGCCGATAGTGCTTCACACCACAGTGGCATTACAAATATTTTTGAAAAACAGCGGGTAGCGGAGTGTGGCGAGTGTTTCCTGTGTTCCCTGGCGTTCCTCCGGCGTCTCCCTGCGGTCCCGGCGTTTTGACTCTGTGTGGACGCGCAGAACTGTAATCCAGCGTCCTCAAACTTTCAACCTGCACCAAAGAAAACAGACGCGCCACCCGGTAAGCCAAAGACATTGCCAACCTGCTTTATTTCCAAATCCGACATGGCGCAGCAACCCCTAGAGGTAGGGGCCTGCACGGGGGGGGGCGTTAATCAAATCCTCACCGAACCACACAGAACCTTGCGTAGCAAGGCAAAGGGCTTACCCCAAGGAGACCTGACCTTGACAAAGCTTTCTCCCCTGGTGGTGGCTGGCAGCATTAAAAAAGGCGTAATGAACGGCGGTGATACCGGCCAGAGGAGTGTGGGCGCAACTCACCTGGCGGACGGACAAAAGCTACCCCTCCAGAGACCGGCCTCCGCCCTACAAGCAACATCACCGCCGAGGACGAACTTAATCAAAAATAAAACAACGGACCAGAGCTCCGCTTTGGCGAGAGGTTTCCCAATGAGAGACACCGAAGGGTGTGTCCCATCGGACCTTGCTCTGCCCCCATGCCCTGATATTGGGGGACCTGCCGTACGGATCCAGGCAGTTGCGGAGTCCGAGAGTCCCCCGCCGGCAACGTGCCTTTACCCTCGAATTATAACAGATGGGGGCCCTTTTACAAGAACGGACGAAGAGCAGCCTCTAGACCACACGACGCCTGCCTGTTCTCAAATCAACATAACACCGCATAAAAGGGCAGCCTCAGACGCCCTACCTGCAGGAAAACCAAATCTGAGTTGGGACACAATCAGTACCTTTGCCCGAGTCATGAAGCGACCAGCCACAGACAACGCAAAAACCAATGCGAACAGCTCGATTCGTCTAGTCGAATCTCTTACAAACCTAACTAACGACAGCGGTGATGGCCCGGACCTGAATTCTTCAGGTCAGATAGAGCCATCAGAGTCATTAAAGTCCCATAAACAAGGTAGCATCAAAAGGAAGTATATAAAACCCCTAAAAAGAAAAAAGATTCAGACACAGAGGTCAGAAAACCCCAAAAACTCGGAAGTAAGTCCCACAGCACAGAAACAAAAAAAGAGAATCGGAAAAAACTCTACCAAATTCAACACGGGACAACAAAATAATGGGGCTGAGACACAAGAAAAGATCCCACCAGATGCTAAGCCAAACGCATTCCACACGTACTTTAGGAAGCAACAATCAAAACGAAAAATGGAAACAGACGATGAAATTACAGATGCAGAGATTCTAGAGGTGATCGAAGGACCCTTGCCAGCCTTTAAATCCAGACGAACCTCAACAGGGCAGGAACACCATATACAAAGTGTAAACAAGGAATCAACCAAACCAGACCTCGAGACACTCAGTCTGTCAATTAGTGATTCCGACAATACCCAATGCAACGTCAATATAACGACCAAAGATGTTAGTTCCCTAAAAACGGTCCAAACTGATGGACAGAATCCTACCATTTCCATCGACCTTACCGGCGATCAGCACAACCCCTATACTTCTCAAAGGGGGGGTGCAACTGGATCTGAAGCCTCTCCGTCCCAAACAATACAGGAGCCGCCACCCATTCGATCCACATGTGACATGATGAGCAGAAACTGGAAACTTCATGAAACGTCACAAGTGTGATCGACAAAAGTCAACCAAAAGAGTCTCACCAAATCGAAGGAAAGGAAACGGAAAGAACAAGTTCCAATAAGTCAAAAACAACTCATCCACCCAATACGAGCGACCAATTATGGGCAAAAAACTACACCCAATTGCAGCAAAATAGAGGTCAATTCATTAAGCATGTTAGAGAACCTACCTCGTTGGAGCTCAAGTCACCGCCCCAAGAGCAAGATCGCGAAGAGGAGGAATCCAGATTAATCGAACCATTAAGTGGCAATCCTTCCTATACACCTGCCGAGCTAAACTCTAGCCGGGTTGTCCAGAACACCCCGGTAAAACACAGAAGACATAGTGAAATTTTGATGGATACTCAAAGACCCTCTCCAACAAAAAAACAAGATCTGACAACGATCATGTCAGCTTTAACCATAGCCCTTGCACCATTTTGCAAATTATACGAATCACTAAATGACGTGTCTAAGGACAACACGGCCATTCTATGCAGATTGCAATCCAAGATGGATTTCCTGGAAGGTTTTATTACTGCGTTTGAAGAAAGGCAAAACAAGAGATGGGAAGAACAGAAAAGGATCCACCTAAACCTAGTAAAGAATCAACCAGCAAGACAAGGGCCGGAAACGTTGACAAAAATACTAAAAGAAACTGCCTCACAAACAATGCCAATACCTGACGCAGGTAAGCCTGAACTAACTCGCAGCAATTGCCCCTATATCAATTCAAACGAAGCACGAGAAATTAAAACATTGAACAAACAGACAAGGGCAACCACAAAGAAAAAGGCGGGCCTGCAGCCCTCCAACGTGATTCCAAATGGCAACCGACCTACCGTCAAAACAGACCCAGCCTACGTAAACACACGGTTGACGACAGAAGCCGAGAGAACAAAACCACCTAGTAGCCTCGCAAACGTAAACCACGATGCCATCGAGAATCAGGACTTACATGCACAATCCCCAAAATCTCCTAGAACCATAGATGAATTTGTTGGAACGAGCCCTCTAATGGATCTCTCGATATACGAAGATCCGGAAGGCAATGATGCCGAAAACATGAGTCCTGAGCCTCAAAAAAGTGACCTGGTGCGTCCCCCGACAGCAATCCCTGATGGGAAAACTGACGCAAAAAGCAGAGGGGACCAAAGGGAGGGGGCCACCGCCCTGAAGCGCTCTAAGTTATCTTGGTCCGAGACACCAAAGCTCCAAAACAAACCTTCTAAGGGAGATACCGACGCTTCCCCTCGACCACCACCAAAAGACGAACCCAGGTCAAACCCAACTCCCCGCAATCTGGAGAGCTCAGGAAATGGCAAAAATTCCAGAAGTCAGAGTGTTCAAAATAGAACAGACCTCAAGTCAATCGAAATTCATGATTCTGAACAGGAAAACGGTTCTTCACACCCTGCGCAAGATCAGATGCCTTGATCATCTGAAATCGGATGATTTTCCATTAATCGAACCATATCATCGTGACCAAAAAGCAAAGAGTTACATACATATCTTCATTTCCTCATTAAAAGTGATGCCAGAAGCGGCATACTCGGAACTAAAGAAAGCTGGTTTTACCTTAACAGAAATAAAGACGGCACGGTACGAAAAGACAAACGAAGGCAGATTTAGTGAACAAGTCAAGATACGCCCCCAAGGAGTTAGCCGGACCAATCGTTACAACAGGAAATTAGTAAAAGACAACGACGGTAAACAGAGTCGTTGGACCAGTGGCGAGAGAAGCTATGCCCCACACGCACGTCCCAGAAGCGAGTCGCGCTCCGGTCGGAAAACGGTACGCCACGATGCAGATATGCAACGCTACTTGGAAACAAAACGACCCACTAATGAACGCCGGGAAGACAGAAACATCACGAAAACAACCTACGAGAAAATGTTCGGCGAAGACAACCGTCAAAAAGGCCTATGGTCGTGGCTAAAAAGTTCGCTCAAAAGGCATAATGAGACATAGCAATTAGAAAGCAGCCATCGGCCGATCTTACCCGCACCCAACGATACCAATTCAAAGAACTTGCCCAATTTGATCTCGATGGCTTCATGGAATACCAGAGGGCATTCACACCTGGCAAACCCGGTAAATCTAAACCTGGGGGCATACGATATAGTATGCCTCCAAGAGCACTGGCTGGTGGAGAAACCACTGCTTGACGGTTTCGAAATAGCGTTCTCCCCTGCGTCAAAAGGCATCCTGGGCCGTCCGTCCTCTGGCCTATTAATTGCAGTAAAAGCTAGATCGGGAATCTCCTTAAAGAAAACACTGAAGACGTCGCGAGATATCTTAGCCATACAAACTGAATGGGAAGAAGCGAGTGATCAGTCAAACTCAACTGCAAGAGAAAACTTGGTACTTATTACGGTCTACTGGAACCCGGCGCAAAGTTCCACTGAAGACTTCTGCACTCAAGTTGCTAATACAATTGACGACATCATATCAGATGCTCCAGATTCCCACATAATATTATGTGGCGATCTAAACGCAAACTGCAATGACAAGCGTGAACATCTGGTCTCATCGCCCAAAACCCCAGCCGAAAAAAGAGGACGCTCATGGCTGTCACTGATGAAATCGCGTAATTTTCACGACGTTTCGAGGCTCAACTCCTGGAAGATCGGCACCCCCACCTGGGAAAGGGGTAAATCCAGGGCTAACATCGATTATTTCTTTGTGTCACATAATCTGGTGGATCGCATTGTAGACTATTCAGTGGTCCAGACTAAAGAGAGCGACCACAACCTACTGGAAATCAAATGGAAGACACAAAGTTCGAAAAACGATCATTATTCTTATCAAATTGCATCCAACAATCAACAAACACGTGTCCATCTGACAAAGATAAATCTGGAAAGAATAACTAACGAATACACAACGCGCTTTGGGAGCAAAGAAACCTCGAATCAAAATCCAGATTACTTGCCATTCCTTCTACAACACCAGAAGCTAAAATCAGGAATCAGCCTACAAAAGAAAACAAATCTTCACACATTTGACGTAAAGGTCGCAGAAAAGAAAAGACTACTGAGAAAGCTGAAGAGGCAAGCAAAAAACGAAAACTCGCCAAACAACTGGAACAGATGGAGGTTGGAAACTAACAGATACAAAGCATGGCTTAGATCCCACCGACACGAAATGTTCCAAAGAGATGCGGAAGAAATGCAACAGGTCCTAAGCTCAAAAAAGTCTGGAGACTTTTGGGCTTTCATCAGGAAATCTGATAATAAAATACCCGTGCACATGGCCAATACAGTGTCTGAAATCCGGTGGGTCAACCATTTCGGAAACCTGTTCGAAACCTCGGCCCATATCGTGCCAGCCCAAAACAGAAGAACTTCGCAGACCTGGATTAACCTATCTTCCAAAGAGGATATAAAGGAGATCATTCTCAAACTGAAAAAATCAAGAGCACCAGGACCTGACGGCCTTTCCAATATCGATCTTAAACAAAATCCTGAGCAATGGTCAATCTTGATCAGTGCTATTTTCACTCAATGCGCCAGGACTCGGACCATCCCGCCCTCATGGACCAACGCGGTGGTCGTCCCGATTTTCAAACGAGGGAACAGAGAAGATCCAGAAAACTATCGACCAATTGCCCAATTGCTCTTCTGGACATAATTGGAAAGATATTCGCCTCCTTGCTCCTGAGCCACTTCAGGAATTGGGCAAATCAATCACCGGCGTATGACCCCTTCCAACTGGGTTTCTTAAAAGGGGGGAGCACGTCTGCCAATATTCTTCTTCTCAACATCTTAAAAGCTAGGGTCAAACAGGGCGCACCAACTCTCTTTTTGGCCTTTGTTGATTTGTCCCAGGCCTTTGACAGAGTCGACAGGCAAAAGCTCTGGGACAAACTGGAAAAATGGCATTGCCCTCCCGAAATACTAGACCCAGTGATGGCTCTTCACACCAACACCAAACTAAGAATCCGACTAAATAATCAAGGTCTTCTGTCAAGAGAGATATCCGTAGAGAGAGGGGTCAAACAAGGCTGCCCGATGGCCCCCCAATTATTCATCACATTTTTAGGAGACATGAAAGATACAGAAGCGGGCATTAAGATGGCACCACCGAAGCTGGGTAACGAGCACATATCACGCCTCATGTATGTCGACGATCTAATTCTATTAGATCAAACTCAGATCGGACTTCAACGCCAACTATCCAACTTGGCTCTATACATGGGAGAGAACAACATGAAAATCAACAAAGAGAACTCAAAAATCGTGATAATTGGAAAAGGTGGAAAAAAGATCAATCCACATTTCACATGGATTATGGACTCAATTCCTATCGAGGTGGTTACCAGCATTAAGTACCTAGGGGTACACATCGACCGTTCAGCTAGGGAGGCCACGATGCAACAAGCCCTGTGGGACAAAGCGCGCAACCTCGCAGCCCAAATGAAAACAGTTAACAACAGATTTGGTAAATTTTCACTTAAACCAGCGATCGAATTTTACAAAGGAAAAGTGGTGCCCACACTCACATACGGTATGGGAGCAACTTTGACCATACCAAACAGCATCTGGCGCAGATTAGGAAGTTTAATTTGGAAATCAGTTCTAGGTCTACCAAATTCCACCTCGATGGATCTCATCAGACGAGACTTGGGCCTACAGTCGTTAGAAACAACGGTGTTGCTACACGCTTTCACTCTCTTCAGAAACACCTTAATACCAGACAGTCCATCAGTCTACAAAATCGTAGCTGATGAAATCGCAAAGCAGCGTACAACGAACTTAACCGCATGGTCAGAAAACTTAAAAGGAAAGCTATCAGACATAGCATGCTCAGTCGAAGATCTTAAGCATAATCCGGAAAGAGTAAAAAGAAAGTTAAAGGAACTTGACTGGATCCTGACTCTATCGAAAGCTCAAACAAACAAACTGACCATGAATCTCCCACCCATCTTTAACAGACTCAACGTACCTATACCATACTGTTCTAAGTTTCCAAGCCAACAGCTAAGAAAATTCTTCATGCGAGCTCGTTTCAACCTCCTGCTGACGAGAGAAATTTTAGCAATCAGATCCAGTTCAACTGACACTATCTGTCGCCTCTGCCACAATCCCACTACGACAGAATCAATCAAACATCTTTTACTTAGATGTCCTATGGGGAGAAAAATTCGAGCCACCTATCTGTCGACACTGGTCTGCGAACACACATCTTTTGGAGAGGAAGAAGAACTTACGTGGTGGAACAGGTTAATGTCTGGAGAAAAAACCAGATGGACAATTGCGACTGTCAAAATCCTGGAGTCTGCCTTTGAAATGATCAGTTCCAGTTCACAAACCACAAGCGAGAGTAAAATCTCCGAAGCCACCACTCCATCACAACAATGTTGATCAGGGAGATCAAGCTTCCTTTGGTATCTTCTCCGCGTCCGGACTTCTACGTCCGCTTGAGCCTAACCAACTTCATCTAAACATTATATTGACCTGGAAGAGGTAATTCCGTTCTCACCAGGAATCTGACATAACTACATGAAAGCTCGCGGCGCATCTCATTAAGGGTTGCTGTCGCTCTCAACTGTTTGTAAAAATTCATTTCATTGAATTGTAAACAAATAAATAAATTTAAAAAAAAAACATATAAATTGTTTCCTACCATTCACAAATGCAGACGACATTTGTACAGATGTATTTTGTTCCTCTGGAGAACTTTGCACTCACCCAGCGACTCCCACAGTCAAGCCACACCACCTGTCACCTCATCGCATCTCCTCTTCACACGGCAACTCACGTAAACATTTTTTAAAGGAGCAAACCTCGAGCCCAGACAAAAAGTGGTTGTATGAGAATGTCCGAACAAACCCTGCTACAACCCCCTCCGGCCACGCCGAAGACCCTGACCCCAATGACTGCTTTTATATATTAATGGCCTATAATTTGCACACGTGTGTTTGTACTATCCCACTTTCTGTCACTATTGAAATAAACGGTGTGGGCATTTTACCACCTTACAAATACAGACATATAGTAAATGCACAATAGTAATACTTTCACGTTAGAATGCAAATGGTACCAAAAACAACTGCAAGCTAACTGGATTTACAAATAGTAAACGATCACTTGGTAAAAAAAACCTTCACACCATTAGGTATATTTTACCACGCAGCGCCGCAACCAATACACATCACTACACTGCATATATAGAAAAGAATTGTGGATGGGTCAAATATAATGATACCAACATTACTGTAAAACAAAGAATGGGAAAGGTCAAATATAATGATACCAACATTACTGTAAAACAGAGAATGAGAAGTTCTGGCACCTACCTCAATAAACCACACCCTATATCTTCTTCTTTCCACATGCTGAGCACAACAAACACAACTATTGTCCCATATTGCCCTAGGTACTAAATCAGAAAAAATAACATTCACATTTGCAATTATTTTAATTATTGCCTGAACCAAATATTCAAAATCTGCCAACAAAGTAGGGGTACTGACATACCCCAAATACAAAGCACCACAGTGCAAAACAACTACATGTGCAATGTTTACCCTGCCCATATCTCCACAAACTTGACCAATTCCCTGCATATTAAAACCAGGCATAGTGCTCCACACCACCTCCACTCCTTTAACATCAAAATGTTTTGCCACATTCCTACATTTGGCAATTCACTCCAAACCATGCACAAACATATCTCCAACCATCAACACCCTGATTTTCTCCGCCTGTACCATCTTCACTACACACAGCCTCTTTCAACACCAACCACAACCTCAACATCTGATTGGCTCATCCCTACAGTCCCCTTTACATGCTGCATTTGCTGAGAAACCCCAGGTGTAGCACATTCTGCCCGCGGACACCCTGTCATGATGCCTACCCCCGGGCATATTGTCTGTGTGTGTGTGCTTGAATGAACATGCATGTACTCATCCTGGCTGCGTGTAATTTTATAACACACTTGGCAGACTTTTTCATAATTATACTGTTATTTCTCCCATCTTTTAATATGAATAAAAAGAAATTCGATAGCTGTGTGAGTAAACAAAAATTTGGAGAGGAGACAGGTGTGCAATTGATACTTCATCATACCAGAAGGGATAAATAAAGTAAGGTCATTTTACAGTTTATACAGGGTAAGTGGAAGTTATTCTATTTATATGTATTCTTAGAAGAGCTGTACATGTACTGTGTAGAAAATGTTCATGCCTGCAGTCTGTGTTCATGCATGTGGATGTGCATGAATCTGCAAGTAGAAATATTGGCCAGTTTTATAGTAGTTGTTGCTGTAGGTCTGTTGTAGTGACAGCAGAATTTTACTGAGAGTGACCAATAGTACATCTAAAGTGCTGATGTGTGATGATAGTTAGATGTAGATTTCCTGGATGTGATTGGTGGATGATTGTGTGACTGTTTAACAGTAGCCAATGAGTAAATGGTGCAGAGAGTGAAGTGGAAAGGGTAGAAGGGCTGCCGGAGTGTTACGCGCTCCTCGATCAGCTCTGGGAGCAGGCATCCAGATACTTATTAAAACCCCAACAGCCCCGGCTGGGGGCTGTTTGGGTTCAGTCCTGGCGCCATAGGCGCCAGGCTCATAGACTTTACTTACCTGATGCAGACCATGCTGCAAGTGAGTCCAAGCCATGGATTTCCGAGTATGTATACAATAACTCTGTACATTCAGGAACCGGACAAAGCCCCTTTTATACCATATATGGACATCACCCTCAAACCTCAGAACTAGATTCGCCTCAGCACTTAGAAATGCTTGCAGTTAGTCATTTGCACTCTACTATTACACAAGTCTTTAAGGAGGCAACAAAACATTTGAAACAAGCAAAAGAGAAATATAAGAAAAATGCTGATCAACGTAGAAGTGAAACTCCCCAATACCAGATTGGGGATCAAGTTTGGCTGGCTACAAAATACATACCTCTGAAGGGAAATCAGACTTTTAACCCTAGATATTTGGGACCTTACACCATTAAGGCCATTATCAATCCGGTGGCCGTCAAATTGGAACTACCCTCTAATATGCAAATTCATCCTGTCTTTCATGTTTCACTTTTAAAACCAGTTCAACCAGGAACAAGATTAACCAAACCACCCAACCCCATCTTGATAGATGGAGATCCTGAATTCGAGGTAAAAAATATCCTGGACTCCAAGATGGTTAAATCAAAACTTTTTTATTAAATCGATTGGAAGGGCTACGGACCACAAGAAAGGTCATGGGAGCCTAGTGACCACATTCATGCACCTTGGTTGGTGAAGAGATTCCATCGGGACTTCCCAGACAAACCAGGGCCAAGGGGAAGAACAACTTTAGGAGGGGCTTTGGGGGTGGGGGGAGTGCTGTCATGATGCCTACCCCCTGGGCATCAGGACCAAGCCCATCAGCTCTGGGAGCAGGCATCCAGATACTTATTAAAACCCCAACAGCCCCGGCTGGGGGCTGTTAGGGTTCAGTCCTGGCGCCTTAGGCGCCAGGCTCATCATAGAAATCAGTCCTGGCGCCACAGGCGCCAGGCTCATAGACTTTACTTACCTTATGCAAACCATGCTGCAAGTGAGTCCAAGCCAACGTGAGGCTTGGATGGGACTATTACAGGGACTATTTTTTACTCGGGCGTGGTTCTGGGGAACTTCTTACCTGGAACTACTTTAGATGCTATTTAAACCACGCCCGAACAGCAGCACATGCTTTGCGTTATTCTGCATCCAGCAGCGTAACGCTCACCGTGCCTGCAGACTGCATCCAGTTTTCTGCCACGCCCGCCTCGAATCTGGAGTTCCTAAAACAAAGAGGAAAGAAAAGGACAAGGTTAGAAAACAAACTATTTCGAATTCCTCACCTGATTCCGGATCCATCTCGCCTCCGGCCCTGGAAAGAACATCATTTCTGTATGCGTCGCATCTCCAGCTGCTGCAGCGCCGCCCCATACTCACCAGTCCTCGCCGCATCTTTCGATTCGGCGCTGCCTCCATCATTTCTTCGCCGAACTCCGGCACCTGGGGGACAAAAGAAAACAACAAGGTGAGCCGAGAAAACCAACAAATATAACTCTTATCACCATAGACTTACCTGATTTACCACCGGAGGCATTATTCTATAACTCTCCACATCTTTATGTGCCACACCTGAAAAGAGAGAGAAAACAACACGTTGAACACGTGCAACATTCACCGGACAGCGTCGGGTAATACAGACTTTTACCTGAGCGCCACCAGCTGCCACGAGAGCATCTTCTCACGATCTCAGCTGCAAGACAACGAAGGAAGGGGGGACGAGAGTGAAAAATCGGACATATTGAACTCTATGAACTTGATACTTACCGGGCCCTGCCAGGAACCTCAGAGTCAATACTCTCCGGAACTCTCCCACGCCTTCAAACCAGTGAAGTAACTGGCATCAACGCGCCCCTGAAATCCATGCAGGATGGAGAGCTCATCTTTCAAGAATATAAGGTGAGATTGCTGAGAGGGCACTTCGGAGTTGATTAGTTGGGAGGACTGTGGGGGGTGCCATCACTTGAATCCACGGGTGGCTAAATCCATCTCTCCACTTGCAGGAGAATACTTCTACGGGCCAAGCAGACAAGATTAGGAGGGCCAGTCCAGTCAGTCATCTCTGCACTACGCATCACATTGGTAGAGAGCGCAGCCATCCGGATCCGACCGACGCCCCTGTGGGAGCCAGGTGAGCGTAACACACCCACGATGTTCGAGGAGCGCGTAACACTCCGGCAGCCCTTCTTCCCTTTCCACTTCACTCTCTGCACCATTTACTCATTGGCTACTGTTAAACAGTCACACAATCATCCACCAATCACATCCAGGAAATCTACATCTAACTCTATCATCACACATCAGCACTTTAGATGTACTATTGGTCACTCTCAGTAAAATTCTACTGTCACTACAACAGACCTACAGCAACAACTACTATAAAACTGGCCAATATTTCTACTTGCAGATTCATGCACATCCACATGCATGAACACAGACTGCAGGCATGAACATTTTCTACAAAGTACATGTACAGCTCTTCTAAAAATACATATAAATAGAATAACTTCCACTTACCCTGTATAAACTGTAAAATGACCTTACTTTATCTATCCCTTCTGGTATGATGAAGTATCAATTGCACACCTGTCTCCTCTCCAAATTTTTGTTTACTCACACAGCTATCGAATTTCTTTTTTTTCATATTAAAAGATGGGAGAAATAACAGTATAATTATGAAAAAGACTGCCAAGTGTGTTATAAAATTACACGCAGCCAGGATGAGTACATGCATGTTCATTCAAGCACACACACACAGACAATATAATTACAAAGGCTCCCAGCTTCAACAACACCACTGCCTCTATATGAAATCCTACTCCTTTATTTCCCACACCTTCACAAATGCATACATTGCATGCTTCTCTGTACAATCTCTGCCATTAACCCTGTAAAAATAGCAAAAAATGCATATGATTATTTCTTACACCTCTTACCATCCATTAACATAACATTAAAAAAACAAGTGTGCTCTATACATTTACTATTATACTCATTTGTAAAACATATTCAACTAACAGATTCTAAATAAAATATACAAGATGCACATAGACAAAAGTGCATATGCATACTATGCTCCGTTGTAAGAAAACACTACTACTACAAAAACAAAAAAACAATGTCTACTGTCTACATTACCAAAAGTGCTATAAACACACATATTCACTAACTTCTTTCTTTTACAATTGCAGTGAAGACCACTCTCCTGAAAAGCAGCAGCGTCTAAAGTACGAACAACGACTTCGAAGAAACCTACTCTTTCCATACAAAAAAGGAAGTACAATACTTACATAATTTTCTAAATGTTACTCAAACACACTAGCATTTTACTGTTGTAGAACAAAGTGTATTAACACTTTCCCATTAGATGTATTATTACCGCTTCCCCTTACGAGTTGCATACTTTATATTGTCATCTCAAGCCCAGTATACTAACACACAAATACAAAAATAACCTTCCCAACTTAATATAGCTGCCCATTGCACAATCACACACCTCCACAATCATCCTCACCATCATACTCAGACACTCATGCATAAAGCATGTATACACTGCACAACAACTTAACCCACACTTTTTTCTCCAACAAACCCCAAAGAATGCCTACCAAAAAGCAACTCCGTAGAAAGCAACGCAGAATTAGAGCAAATCAAAATAAGTGTCCAAAATAATCATCCATCTCTACCAGATTGTGTACAAAAAGTTCAAACAAAACAGCTAATGCAGTCATTACGTGAAACAAAACAAGCTTCAGAAACGTTCCCTCCTCTATCAAAATGTAAAAAGAAACAAAGTGATTAACAAGACTTCACTTACCACTTCTACTAACGCTGCACCTATAAATCTTGATATAGTAGCAACTAACCATACCAAAAAAAAAGATTTTACAACAAATTTTCCGCCACAAACTCCTTCAGAATCTTATAAAATCAGGACAGAAATCATGGACAACCCTTAAAACCTACCAGGGGGTGTGGCTTGGCAGCCATGGAGTAGGCTGCACTCAACCTAGGCTCCTGCATCCGTCACCGATCCGTAAGAGGTGCATGCCTTTAAACTTTGCGAAACTGCATGTAACGTGGCCAGAAGCGGTATGGAATCAAGCGGACCCCACGGGAGGAAGCTGCGGATTGATTGGGCAAATATAGCAGGAGATACGGATTGCCGAAGTTTCTTGCCACAAAATTACGACCGTTCCCAAAATGACAGCTGTCTGCAACAAAGGACCCCTTCTGTGCCCAAGCGTCGCTGAAGGTATGAAGCAACACAGCCGGCACATCGATACCCCCGTTTGAAGCGCTGACGTACATAACAGCTGCGTGGAGTGCTCGGTGTGCACGCCGAGCACCAGTGGAGAGCAAGCGGAGGATACGAGATATTTGTGAAGGTGGCCCCTAGCGAGAGGCTATACGCCTGGAAGTGCACCGCTGTCGGCAAGAAAGGGACACATGGATGATGGCCCTTTGAAGCGCGCACAGCAAGTAGCACATGCCTGTGCAAGCTGAGGTGCTGGGTAAGGCGGGCTGCAGACAAAGGACACTGGGGACAGGCAGTGCCACACGCTGCCCCTCTGGCGGAAGACGGTGGCCCCCCCGAGACATGCAGAAACACTGGTCCCCGAACGTAATGACAAACAACCCAGAAACTGCTGAAGCGTATACAGTATCCACGGCAGGATTCGAAATGGATACATTGTAACGTTATCTGCTCTGTTCATAATGCGTTCGCCCAGAACGAACGGCACGCATGGATAAAGACAGGCCAATTCCTTAAGAAATGAATTCAAGGGAGAACGGCTCTCTCATACCACGAGCTTGCAAGGAGAGGGAGCCAGCACTGTAAGCATCTGCACAAGGGACCCAAGAAAGGGGAACCCAGTTAAGAGGCCCAGTGGCATAACAATGTGGGAGTACCATGCTGGTGCAAAAGGAGAAGATGCCAGCTGAAATCTCCATTTGAGTGCATGGAGAACGAATGATGCTGCTTGCAAGAGGAACAGATAGGCACACGACCCACAGGATTGCACATAGGATCAGACTATCGTAAGGGTGACCCCGATGAGGATGCCTCTGGTGACAGCCAAGTTTGACACACAATGAGGATGGAGACCACGCAACAAGTCAGGCCCTGCCCGCTGTGCATTTAGCGACCTCACCTGCAACATTGACAGAGGTCCCATTCCACTTGGCCGAACGGCACCCAAGCCATGGCAGGACATATGCACACGTCTCAATAAATGGCAAGGCTACTGCGCAGGAAGAAGGGGGGCAGAGCAGAAATGTAATAAAGGGCCTGCGGACACTGTGATAAGGCCCCAGCACACCATCATGTGGAGTGGACACTCCTGAAGATCTGTGGAAAGCTGATGGGCTGGCGGAGCCGAAACGTTGCAACGGCTGCCACTTGAGGAGCAACACCATATTGCGTTAGTAAGGCACAGAACCAATAGGAAAAACACAAGTCCACGTACCAGCAAGCCCAAAAACAACAACAAACCACGACGAACTGCGCAAAACGGCATGCAGCGGATAGACAAAGGACAAGGAGCAGGGGTAATGGCTCACAAAGGAAGCAAAAGTAAAGGCAAGCAACCACCTATGGACATCTTTGCCAAACCACAAACAGACTCCAAACACGACCACACAAGCAATGACTGCTGCAACAGAGGGAGCGACCCCGCCGACAAATGAACACCAGATCTTAGCGGCCATAACGGAACTGAAATCCTCCTGCGGGTCTGCGTTGGCTGACATGAAAGCGTCCCTGGAAACGAAGATTGACGCAGTAGGGTTGGAAGCTATCCTACTCAGGCAAGATGTGAGAGCGTTGGCAGAGCGAACCAGTAGGTTGGAGAGCACAGTAAAAGTTAACACAGAGACCAGCAATGCTAACGCCAAGGAAGTCCACATACTAAAGCAGCATGTAGCTAAACTGGAGAACCGGGCCGAGGAGGCAGAAGGGAGAGCGTGACGCAACAACGTTCGGTTGGGAGGCTTGCCAGAAGGTGAAGAGAGATCTGACCCCACAGACTATGTGGAAAATATACTCATTCAGGAGATTGGAGCCAGCAAGCTCTCACAAGGATTCGCAGTAGAACGGGCGCACAGGACCTTGATGAGAAGACCACAACCAGGAGCCCCACCCAGAGCAATCATAGCCAAAATATTGAATTACAGAGACAGGGAAAAGATCCTGGAGTTTTTCCCGGAACGGGGGTTCAATAACGCGTACATCGGCAAAGGTCACTGCATACCCAGACTATACAATGATGGTACAAAGACAACGGTATAGTTATGTGGCGGTGAAAAGAAGGTTGCGCACATCCAGCCTCAAATACATGCTGTTGTACCCCGCAAAACTGAAGGTCCTGCACAAAGGCAAAGCATACTTCTTTGACACTCAGGAGGAGATGTCGAACTGGCTGGAAGCTCAAGGAATCCCGGATGCTGGAGATGCGCAAGGAAGCGGTGAACAAGATAAGTGACCTGAGCTAGAACCCAAACTGTGGGAGATGAGGGGGGGCACGAATGGAATGGTCGCATACAGACGATGAGTGCATTGGCGCGTAGACATTCAGATGCCTAACACGCTACATAATTGGACACGTTGGACTGGAATATAGTATGGGGTAGTAGAGAAATAAACACAGATGTGCTGAAAGTGAAATCAATATAAGAGACAGGGGACGCAGAGACCCTAACCCCAATAAGTAGACTAGCTGAAGAGCAAACAGGAAGTAGCTATAAGCCAAATATGTGCTATGACCAGTAGATAACACAGGAGAAACAGGAAGAGGACAATCTACCCGCCAATAGTTGTATTAGTAGAGACTCCAGTAGGGCGATATCTCCCTGCTGTGCCCAGAGTATCGGTGGTAGCTGAGAAACAGGCAAGATGCGGGGGTGCCTGAGATCCAGGGATGGAGCTGGGCAGCAGTTGGGAGGGGGGAGGGAAGGAGTGAGGAAGGGGGCTAAGTTGGGGCAGGGAAGGGAGTGGGGAGGGCAGGGAGGAAGGGAAGTTGGGGAGTTAGAAGTGTTTAAGAGTGGGGTAATGTTAGTTGGGGTCAAGCCTATATTTATATAACAAGCCTACATGATAGGGGGGAAAAACTTACATATGGACTGTACTTCCGGAGGGAGGAGTGGGATCCCAACATTTCATGGGGGACCTTAAAGTAATTACTTGGAATGTTAGAGGGCTCAATAGCTATCTAAAGAGGAATAAGGTTATGATGTATCTGCATAGACAGAAGATAGACATAGCCTTACTACAGGAGACCCACCTCACACGAGACAAGCTGGAGGTGATCCAGAAGAAGTGGAGGGGGACCGTTGTGGGCGCAAAATATTCTGCATACGCTAGAGGGTTGATCACATGGGTAGCACTGCATGTCCCATTCCAGCTACTGTAATCCACAGTCGAACCAGACGGGAGGATTGTGATAATAAGAGGGCTGGTGGAAAACAGGAAAATAAGCATTATAAACACATACGCCCCGAATCAGGATACAGCGGCATACTTCAGGACCCTATACAACAAACTTGGCAGCATGTGCTTAGGGGGGGCGGTGATCTGGGGAGGAGACTTTAACTGCGCACTAAACCCGAAAATAGATAGATCAGATGGTAAAATAGATATGCCCACCCCAGCCGCTAGGGCTTTGCAGTCATTGCTAACGGATTTTGGATTTGAGGATGCATGGAAAGTGCACCATCTGCAGGACAGACAATATTCGCTTTACTCGGCCCCACAAAATTGACACACTAGGTTGGACTATGTTTGCCACACAGGAGCTGATGGCAGAAATAGTGCAAACAGAATGTAAAGCAAGGGTCCTGTCAGACCACTCTCCACTGGTACTGGTATGGCAATGCCGACCCCCGAGAGCAAGGATACCAACGTGTCGCTTCAGGGCAGAGGCGTTGAAAGGCACAATCTTTAAGGAGGATTTGAGAGAGGAAATCATGAGCTATTTTGAAATCAATACTGGCAGTGTAGAGACAGCGGGTACGCTCTGGGAAGCCTTTAAAGTGGTAGTGAGGGGGATAGCCATAGCTAAGTCCAAGGGACTACAAGGAGGCATATTATCCGAATTACAAGATGTAGAACGAGAACTGGAAACAGCGCAAAAACGGGGAGGTAATACCAAGGAAGATAACAAAGTGATACTCAGGCTGCAACAGAAATGTGCTTGGCACTGGGAGAGGTTATGTAATCTCAACTATAAAAAATACATAGAGACAGCATGCAGGAGGAGATAAACCTGGGAGAGCCCTGGCATGGTTGTATAAAAGCGAGACCCCTAGACCCACAATCAGAACAATAACAAAGGAAGATGGGTGCATAGTGGACACCCAAGAAGGCGTTAATCAGGAATTTGTAGACTATTACCGACTCCTGTACGGAGATGAAGAGGGAAGCGATTGCAGAGAAATAAGAGAAACACTGGAAGACATTGGGTTGCCACAAATTAGCGCATAGGAGCGAGAGGAGGTAGATGCTCCGATTACTCCAGAGGAACTAGAAGAGGTGGTGACGCAACTACCGACCAGCAAGAGTCCGGGGGCCGATGGACTCTCTAGCGAATTTTATAAAATGTATAGAAATGAGGTGCTCCCCCCGCTTTTGGCAATGTTAAATGAGGCATACGAAGTGGGAAGACTACCAGAGTCCCTAAGAGAGGCGATTATCATACCGCTTCCTAAACCTAATAAACCTGGCAATGACTGCGGCTCATATAGGCCGCTGTCAATGCTGAATTAGGATAGCAAGATGTTAACAGCGGTCCTGGCAAACAGAATAAAGAGGATCATTAATAAACGAATACACCCCGACCAGACCGGTTACGTCCTGAATAGGAATATATCCAACAACCTCAGACGACTCCACCGAGTTATCGAACATGTGGATGGGGACGCGGGCGATATGGCAATTGTATCGCTAGATGCAATTAAGGCCTTCGATTCAGTCAAATGGCCTTGGCTGATTGCGGCCCTGACCAATTATGGAATAGGAACTGGGTATCTCAAATGGGTCAAATTATTATACAGCGCGCCACTGGCCAGAGTTAAAACGGGAGCAGTAATATCAGAGAGGTGGCAACTCAGCAGAGGCACTAGGCAGGGATGCCTGTGGTCCCCTATGATGTATATCATAGCCCTGGAACCCCTGGCGATATACCTGAGGCAGCGGTATGATATTATAGGCATCACCATAAAAGGGGAACCGCACCTAATCTCCTTGTATGCAGACAATATGCTGTTGTACCTACGTTACCCTGAAGAAAACATCCAATATGTTCTGGAGGTGATGGAGCGATTTGCAGGGCTGTCTGGCATAGCAGTGAACCCTAAAAAATATTGTATATTTCCACTGGGCAGATATAAAGGGATCCCGTTAGATCAATTACCTGTTTTACAGATACCATGGGAAGTGCACACGTTTCGATACCTTGCGATAGACATCTATCATACGGTGGAGGCAGAGCACCAACATAACACTGAGAAAGCGATCAAAAGTATTGAAAATAGTATGAAGTTCTGGGTCAAGCTCCCCTTGGCAATGATGGGACGAGGGGCAATGCTGAAAATGGTGGTCCTGCCAAGACTACTGCTTTATTTTGGGAACATCCCATACCTGATAGCAAGGCGATTCTTTGCTAGGTTACATGGCATATGCAGGGGATTTCTCTGGCATGGGATGAGGAACAGAGTTGCCCTTTGGGAGCTACAAAACTCACATGAGAAAGGGGGTATAAAATTGCCAAATTATGAGATTTACTATATCGCAAGCGAGCTACAATATGTAGCAAAATGGCTCTCAGAAGAATCAACCTCAAAGACCAGGCTGTTTCGACTGGACTGTGCCCCATTCTTCTTAAAAGAAATGATGTGGTTGCCCATATCGGATATGGAAGGGCACCCAAAGATGATGACATTAGGGTGGAAGATGTGGCGTAGGGCCTGTCAGCTAATGGAGAACCCATCCCCGTCTTCCCCGCAAGTGCCACTAGTAGCATTGTCCGGAAAAGAAGAGCAATTTAAGATGATAATCAGGAAGCACTGGGAGCCGGTAGGGATAGAAACAATTGGAGACATATGGCAAAAGGGGAGGATACAAGACTTTGCGAGGTTGGAGCAGGAAACAGGGTTACATATGGGACAATATATTACATACCATAGGGTGGTGTGGCGAATCAAAGAGACATGGTCCGAGGTAGTGTTAGAGGATCAACCGGATGCCACCATAGATACAATATATGACATAGCAGAAGGAGGACATGAGATATCCAGAATGTATGAGCTGATGTCTAAAGTGGGGAAGGAAGTGGTACAACTGAGACAAGATTGGGAATAAGAAGTGGGTGCCCCAATGAGTGATGGGATGCGGGAGCGGGCCCAAGGGTACCATAAGAAAGTGTCAAGGAATGCGAGGTTACAGCAGATACAACTATATATAACCCACAGGGCCTATATGACACCCCAGCGGATAACCAAATTTAAAAATACAGGATGACAAGCATGCCCCCAAATGTGACGAGGAAAACGCCGGAATGGTGCACATGTTTTGGACATGTCCTGAAATTGAGAGATTCTGGGGAGAAGTAGCACATAGGCTGGAAGAAAAAAGGTTTAAGATGGTGGTGGAAACAGCGTGGGGATGCCTGATAAGGGGGTTTCCCAGACCATGTAAACTCAAGCATGTAAGTAAACTAAGAGACCTGGCATACATTCTTGCAAAGTGTAGAATCGCTATGGGATGGAAGGCATGGCACAGACCAAGAATAGAAGTATGGTGGAAAGACCTACAGAAATGGGCAGAGGCTGAAACAATAGTATGGCAGGATGCTAGTAATTCTGGAGGGGAGGAGAAGGCGGAAACCTTGATAGCCTCGTTATTTGGGCCCATGCAAGACCAGTCAAGTGATCGGGAATCGGTTGAGACCACAGGAGAGGAATCCCTACTGCAAGAAGAAGAATTAGAATATGAAGGAGAGTAGGCTCGAACGGGGGGCGAGGGAATTGGAGAAGCGGTGAGCATGGATGGTATGATGCAAATTCAAAATGTTATTATACGCACAACAAGTTTGGTTTGTGTTTGTTGAAATAAATTAATAAAAACTGTTTAAAAAAAAAACTTAAAGCCTACCATAGAAAAGTAATCCTAAAAGCTCTCATAAACAGTGCAACCCTTCTGAAAAGGAAGTTATTTATTTTATTTTAAACAGAATGAAACCACTAACAAAACTAACTACTAAATTAAAAAAACACTTCTCAATAAACTGAATATCAACAAAAATAACTGCTTAAACATCTGTGGAGGTGAATGGAGTCACACCACGCCACAGAACCATATTTTCATGAAGAAGCATATAAACAAAAGCAAACAAACCCAATTGCCATGCATAGCAGTGGACGAGGGTATGAAAAACCTAACACCATTATGAAACAAGAAACTCTATTCAAAAAAATATCACCAAAAAACTCAGTATCACCTCTCCATTCTAATAAACCAAAACGTCCAGTCTACAAATGGTCGTGCACATCAATGTGTAACATTGCCAAAAAATCTTTCAATCTTTACGCCACTTCCTCAATCAGTATGTAAAAAGCAAAGACAAAATCAAAATGAAACTACTACAGAATATGGATACCTGTCCAGTGCGCAAATACACAGGACTAGAAGCACATTCATTAGCCTGCATTTCAGGACCTATTTGCAAAACCACCTTCCATCATATCAAAATGATATTAACACATCATGCAACTATAAAAATCTGCTCTATAAACTCTACTATTCTAAAAGTCCTGCTTTAGCACTAGTCAATTTAAATAACAATCTTCTACATGGTACAGTCAAGCAACTACTCAAAGAAATAGAGCATATCAAGAGAAAATATTTTGGAAGTGAGAGACACTTACAAAATGCATTAGCTTTACCACAAACTACCAACTACTGTACAAATAGCAACCTTCCATTAAAAACATATAAAAAAGAAATACTAAAGTTTAAAAGTACCTCCGCTGAAGTACCAAATCATGTGTGTGTGTTGCATAACACACCTATAATACCAAACATTTTGACTGTGGTATGTGGGCTGCTTATATGGGATATTAATTACAATCAATCCTCTACTAACAACCCAAAACCAATATCATACTAAAGTGAAATAGCCAGTAGTGCATTGATTATATCCGCGGACAACCGCTATGACTGCGGACATGGCGAACACATCAGGGGCACCTGCCACCTAAACAATACAGTATTTGACCCATCTCTTACTGCCCAATCCTCCCCAAGCACTTCTACACACCAGCACACTCCCCAAAAATTGCATTTTGCCTCTTCGCCATTATGCTCTGGTGGATCCAAGATGGCGGGCGCATCAAAAGAATGTGATGCACCTCACGCCTCACCCCAGCCAATCAGAGAAGACATTGCCTGTCCGCGGACATGACGTGAGCCGACTAGCCAATCGGTGTCCTGTCCGCGGAGCGAACAGGGAACTGTGTCCGCGGAGCGGACATAGATATCACTAATTATTTTGCCTTATGTTTTGGCTGTTTATAAAAAAAACTATTGGATGAATTTACACCAAATTAACAAAAGCACGCTTTCTGGACTAAGCCACCGCTCCTGCCGCAAACACTGTGGCTGTGTTATATATTGCACGGCCCGCGCTAGCAGGCGTGTAGTTATGGTTAAGTTGCTCAATCCATAGGAACACCACTTTTTAGGAGGCTTATCACTGCAAAAATAGTATATGGCCCGCTCTGAATTGTTTTGGGAAGTTTGGTTTCGTCCAGGGGAGCAAAAGTTATAGGGGGGGTTCCCAAAACAATTTTTTTCCATAGACTGAATGGACAAAAACTTTGCGCACGCTTACAGCCCAAACCGCTGGACGGATTTTCATTAAAATTGCGGCAGGAGTGGCGGCTTGGTCCCGAAAGCGTGCTTTTGTAAATTTGCTGTACTTTTTTAAAAAGAAGGTAAAATGTACATCTCAAAAAATGAGTGATATCTGCCTCCGCTCCGCGGCCCCATTTCCCTGTTCGCTCTGCGTTCAAAAGTCTGATTGGCCTGGAGTGTGGCGTGATGTCGGCGGACATTGGACACGCCCAGTGGTTGGCTGGAGGGAAGCGTGATCTCTGTCATATTTTTGGGTAACGCCGCCATGTTGTATCCAAGGATAGTGCTGCAGCGAAAGGGCCTGGAAAACATGTTTTAGGGCATCTGGTGGTGGGAAGCAGGGATGGAAAGGGTGGGGGAGTGAGAAGTGGTGTATCTGATATATTTCATTAGGTGGAAGAAGACGGTGGTGTTCCAGCAGTATTCGTGCATACTGCGCCAAATTCAGGGGTACCGCCTCAAACGACTAGCTTGTGTGGTGACTGCAGGCAGCCTTCGTTGCGGCACTATAGGTGCTGAGGCGACCTCTGACTGTGGTGAGTGCTGGCAGGCTCAATTGCAGATGGGGACAGGATTGCACATGACATGAGCATTTGTGCGTAGGATGTACTATGCTGTGGTGTGTGTGGTAATCCCCTAGCGCCTGGATGCATGGCTGCAGGCCTTGCACCAAAAAGTATGTCCACTGGTTGCAAGTAATATGCTGTGTTGTTTGTGGTAAGCCCCTAGCATCTTGGATGCATGGCTGGAAGCCTTGCACAGAAAAGTATGTCCACTGGTTGCAAGTAGGTTTCACATTGTTGCCTTGTATGTGTGTGGTTTGTCAGCATTGTACACATTGTTGGTTCCATGGGTGTGGTGATTGTTAGCACATCCTACAGGTTTCGGTGCATGGCTGGAGATGATGAAGTCAACAGTCCTGCAGTGTGTCCACTGGGTGTAGTGTTGGAATACTGTGTGGATAGAAGTGCATAGGGTTCCACTGGATGTTTTATGTGCTTGGGTTGTGGCCATTGCGCAGATTACGGAGTGCTGTAATGTACTATGATGTATTAGTTCTGTGTAGTTAACAGAGTGCTGGGAGCAGAGGCAATGTTCTGAAGATTTTGTGGTTTGGTTGGCAGTAACAAAATACTATGTGAATGGAAGTGGGTAGGGGTGCCGGAGGCTGTGTTATGTTTGTGGATTCTACTAACTGTCTACATGTTTGCATGCATGGCTGTATTATGGTGCAATGGTTGGGTAGGAGTGCCGGTGGCTGTGTTAAGTTTGTGGGTTGTGGTACCTGGCCACATGTTCGCATGCATGGCTGCATTACGTTGCGGTGGGTGTGGCCAAGGACTAGGCTCTTGGATGCATAGCCAAAGGCTGTAGGCCGTAGGCCATGCGCCCAAGAGGGTAGGCCTTGGCCACTGCAGCCATGCATGCCAACACTGTGATACTGGTATATGGATGACACAAATATGTTTTTGGAGTCATTTCTTTTTTCCCTTCACTCCTTAGGATAAGTTGTTACAACCATACGTTTCTGCATCATACACAGTTTTAACTCTGCATCGCTCCGAGGGTGGTGACCTTTAAAGAATGGTTGTGGAGGGCATTTTAGACTTGGTATAGCACCAGAAGTGAGCTGACATGCGTACATTACCATATGGTGTAGGTCATTGCACTTGTTGCACATTAGGGAGCGACATGCAACCATTTGCTTTTCATATGGTTTGCCCTTGATCAGACCCTTTCTTTAGGAAGTGCAGTAAGATATTGCGCATGAAAGGAATGCCTCAGCATCACACATTTAAAATATGGACAATGTACACAACCACCTACATACAGTTGAAGGTGTACTTCAAATACGTACTTATGAGATGTGTTCTTTATAGAAACCGTTTGGAAACAAACATATCCCATTACAACAAAAGGAGCCATTCACAATTCACCCTTGCACTACATAATTGGTTCTATAAATCTCTTCAGCTACATGTGTATGCTGTTATTTTTTCCCTCGCATCCAGTATCGATCCTCCACAAAACGATGAGCGTCTACACACCACTTATGGTACTATTGTAATGTTTGTTCCACAGTCCTTTTGTTGCCATGTAGAAGGTGTCACACAGGCAGTAAGGTATCAAGTATCTGCGAACGAAGAAGAATACATTTCAGTAGCCATTATCAGTGGCAGCGCAAAGGACAAGGGCTCTGAGAGAAGGATGTCACACAGGGCCCTAAATGGCTAGGTTCATGCACCTTAAGGTGAGCTACTGTGTGTTAATGAGTACCGTCAGATGTTCACCCACAGGATTGCTGTCTGTTTTGTAGGTGCCACTCTCCTTCCATGGCTACACAGATGCCCTTCGTCTTCCCAATGTTGCCAACAGAGCCTTCTTTTAGGCGTTTTCTTTTCACAAGAGATGTCACTGGCAGCGTGTGTCATCAGACCCACAGCACATTCTCTTTGTGTGTGCACAAACAAAACATATAAAGCCACAAAATTCTCCTACAAGACCGCTCCGACTGCAGGACAATGCAGGAGGTGTTTTTCCAAGCCATTTAACAGTAATATATTAGCTGTTGACGTCTGTGTCCCAGCCGAGTGCTATATGCGCCTCTGCTCGTTATTATTTTTAATACAATGAAGGCGTGTAAAACTGTTAAGTGTTTGAAAGGTCATTGTAAGGTCAATACCGTGAATCTTTTAGCACACGCTTAAACATATGGTGTACTGTTTCAGTGCAGGAGTTCTGTTCATTTTCACTGTTGTACTCCATAAATAGGTTTGAATGGCCTGGAGAACCATGAGCACAAAACGAACACCAACCATAGTACCCATGTAGGCTGAATGCTGCAGAGATGGTACTGTAATGCAGTGTGCATGACTACTCTTAAAAAAAAAAAACACTACATTGCTAACGGACAAAGTGTACCGCATGGTACATTAATAGTTATGCACACAGAGCTGTATCCTGCTAAATTTTAATCCCTATACACATATTATGTACAGTTGTACTTACATAATTTCTGCAAATCCCATGGTTACACTGTCTCCAGGAAATCGCACTGTACGGCGTACTAAACACTTGCAGACTACCTTTATGGAAAATCTGTGCTGCGACGACACAAAGTTATCTTTTATTTTCTTTTTAACTTTCATAGAACGTCTACATTTGGAGCAATTCATGCATATCGCTTTTCCCCTGTGTATAGAGAGGTTTGTTAGGTTTCGATTTCCAGCCACCATGCAGCTACAAAAACAAAATCAGGTGCCAAGGTTTTACCATTTCATAAGGCATTTCCAATGCTAAGTACTGCAGTTACGTAGAACTTACTTTTAGGTACATGGCGACATGCTGTTACCTTATACATGATGCCATGAGTGTACAGCTGACACAATATATACATGTACATTTACGGGCCCTATCTACTATTTATATGTGCAGTGTTTTACGAATCAACAGTGTGTGTTGGCAGACTGTGTGTGCAATGGCTGCGCATACGTGGGTGGCAGGGCCATTTTACGCACTTTAGTGCCTTTGGGGAAGGAGATTTTTGGGACTCTCCATGAAGGGAAACAAATTCCTTTACAACTTCTTCAAAGATTGTACGTGTTTTCTAATGTATGCAGTATAGTGACCTGACCTTGTTGTTTCGCCTTTGTGGTAGATTATGGCTATTGGTGTCAAGGTTTTGTTGCCAAGTGATACCTGTCCATGTGTGAAGGTAGTAACCTTGCAGATATTTTTGTTTCCATCTGAATTGTACGTTGAAAGCATTCATATTTTGTATTGCCTATGGGATTGTATATGTAAGGTGGAACGATTATCAGAATTGCAAGGCCTACACAATATGCTATGGTTTGTATTTTGTACCACTTGCTGAAATGGAATGGAATCACAGTTAGGTATATATACATAGAGAAAGCGTTCGTTAGGGACTGCTTCCTGAATCATATGATTGCAGAGAGTGCATGTGTGTTTCCACATGTAGGACATCTGAAATACTTCATGTATTGGTATGTTTTTGCTTTACAATACTTGTAGTAAGTACATTACAACTTCCTGTGCATATCCTTGTGTGTTTAACGTGAATTTACCATTTAAGCACAGTAGTCCAATTCATGCCTTATTCCTGAGACACTGAAACTGCTTCCAGGATTGTGTGCAGCATTTCTGAGCAGGACTATTATTTTTAAACACAACTAGTCTGAGCCGTTTAAATAAATATTTTCAACAATTGCTGCCATTTGCAATACACCATTGGTTGATACATTTGCATAGTAATTTACACCACTTGTATTGGAAAATGTGTATGGACCAGGCAGTTTTGTGTCTGAGTACTTTTTGCTTAGTACACTTTGTAAACGAGATTTCTTACACTACAATGGTGTGTTGCTAACATTTTAATATGGTGGAAGGTGGTTTTGCAAGCAGGTCCAGAAATGCAGGCTAACGAATGTCTTCATACTCCTGTGCATTTGCGCACTGGACAGGAGTTCATAGTTTGTAGTAATTTACTTTTTCCTTTATAGTTGCCTTTCACATAGTGCTTGGGGAACTGCTGCAACAACTTGATAGAGTTGTGGCGACCGTTACAAATTGATGTGCAAGGCCATTTGTAGATGGGCCATATTGGTTTGGTACCATGGACAGTGGCATCTAAGTTTGATGGGGATATTTCTGAAAGCAGTGTTTGTAATTTGTTTATTATTTGTATCGCGCGCCTAACCCTGAGGTAACTGGGCGCTGGAAAACTTAGCATGTTACAGGCAAAAAAACAAGGTAAATACATATTTATATGAAGGATAGCTACAGTAATGGCGGAAGGGTCGACCTAGGTTATAATTTACATATTGGTCAAACCTTCAAGGTAAGTACAGATATATACAGTCATGGCGATAGGTCGACTAGGTTACATATTAGTCTGACCATATAAGACAGGTACGTATACCGACATAGCGACAAGGTCGCCTAGGTTACATATTAGTCTGACCCTATAAAGTGTGAACGGGTGAGATGGAGCAGAGGGAAACTTAGGCCAAGCAAGGGTTGTGATGTAAAACCTAGGTCATTTGGGCTCAGTAGATGGTAGGCTTGTCAGTAAGACGAAGTTTGACGTTTGTTTTGAAGGCATTGAACGATGGTTCTAGCCTGATGGAAGGGGGTAGCCAGTTGCAGAGATTGGCCGCTTGTTCGGGGAAGCTGGCTCCTCCTGCAGTTTTGAGGTTGAATTTGGGGACTGAGAGGCGGTGAGTGTGGGATGATCTGGTAAGGCGGGTGGCGTGAAGTAGGGAGAACTTGTCTGAGAGGTTTATAGGAGCGGTGTGTTAAATACATTTGTGGGTGATTGCCAGGGTGCGGAGTGCGATTCTGTCGCGCACTGGGAGCCAGTTAGTGTTTCTTCTTCCATTATGCTATTGTCTACCTTTTCATATCCTCGTACAGTGCTATGTGTGGCAATTTGGTTTCTTTGCTCTTGCTTGTATTATTCCTCATTGAAGTATGCCTCTCTGCTGGTGGTGTGACTCCACTCACCTGTACTGATGTTGCCAAAAGTAACTATGCTGATATTACATTTGTTTCGAAGTAGTGGTTGTAGTTTGCAGATTAATTTTGTTAGTGGTTTCATTCTCATTAAATTTAATAGAAAGAATTTTAGTTTCAAGATCATTGCACTGTCTACAAGGATTACTTTTCAGCTGTAAGGTTTAAGGGTTGAGTGTGATTTCTCCCCTCTACTTATGAGGTTCAGAAGGACTCTGTGGTGGAAAAATGTTTGTAACATAACTTTTTTGGAATGCTTCCTTGTGGTGATATTAGCATTTGTACATACTCTATTACCAGTACTGACAGTTGCACTCTTTTCAATACCTTTCACTACTTCCTTTCATTTCTACATTTTGACAGAGGCATTATATTCTTACTGGTAGGTGCTTTCGTTTTCCTCAGTGACTGTTATCGCTGTTCTTTCACCTTTCTGTACAACATTTGCTAGGGGTGAATGGCTACTTTCTCTTCCTTTAGTTAGAGCTGTTCTTTTCTGCATTGTTTTCTTCAGAGTTCCTTTTTGCTAGGCATTCTGTAGCAGCTGTTGGAGAAAAAAGGAAAGTGTAGGTCTTCAAATTTTGTGATGTATTTGTGTGCAGCTGTGAATGAATGGATGAATATGAGGGTAGGAATACAGATGGAGGTGTGCGATTGTGTAATGGTGGGTTAGTGTAGGGTGGGGAACGCTATAATGCTATTTGTGAGTTCATATAATGGCGGCGAGATGATAACAGCTGAGGTGCAATGAGTAAGCATGAGGCAAATACCAGTGGGTTGATGCAAATGTGTACCTTAATATACAAGAACACTGCACTGTCTTAGTAAGAGGTGCACCTCCACATTAACATTGCACTTACTTCGTTGGCTGTCGAGAGTAGGCTTCCTCTGGGTTGCATTTTCAAGTTGAAACGCCACTGGCTTTCAGGACAGAGGTGGTAACTGCACCTGTCAAAGCAGACAGTAAGACAATATTTTCATTAATGGCATACTGAATGCATTTGGAGAATACATTACATAAAAGTGTAAAGGGATGTGTTGCCAGGAATGTGTGTTTGTACTTGGATGCCTTTGTATATGAATGGGGATTTACGAGCATCAGAATTGTTGGTAAGGGGGTACGTGGGTCATTTGTGGGAAAAAGGTTGGGAAAGGTGTAAAGCTTGGAAAGGAAAATGTTTGTGTGTGAAATTCCATTAACTTTTCTGCAAATATATGCTTTCTAGATGAGTAGAGCAATCATTTCACTTTTTTTGATTTATGTATCGACATTTACGATTGGTACTGTTGTGAATGCACACATACATTGTTTTGCTTTTCTAAGTAATGTTACATTCTGTGAAGTGTGCAAGGTAAGTGGCATGCGCCATGTTCTTATGCATGCAATGTATGTACTTGGTTTAGGTTTTTAGGATACTTTCAGTGCTCCTTTTCTGCAACATTTTTACGAATTATATAGGAGATGCGTTAGTGCAGAAAAAAGTCGTGCAATTGACAGAAGGAAAGAAGAGAGTAACTGTTTGCATATTAAAATGGCTAACATGTGTAAATGAAAACTTTTATTTATGTATTTGACATTTGTAACGTGCACTTAGCCCAGAGGCATCAAGGCGCACATGCTTAAGTATATGCTTACATGGTGTTGCTGGTATCGCCTACCAGTTTCAAGAAACAAATTTGCTTGCTTAGGTCTTGTTACATATTTACACAGTGTTATTAGTACAGCATAAATTGATATGGTTCAAATTATTAGCAGATAATTACATACACACGACAGATGCAGGCATTTAGAATTCTAGTGTCTAAGATTTGGATAAGTACTAGTCTAGTTTGCTTGTCTCTATTATGAACCAAGGCTGAATGGTCTGGTTTTGAGACTTTTTCAGAATGACCACAAGAACGGGTCATTTCTTATGTTTGGTGGTAAGAAGTTCCAGAGGTTAGCTGCACCTACTGCAAAGTTAGATCCACCTGCTTTTACTCTCTTGAATCTTGGGACAGTGATGCAGTTGGTATAAGAAGATCAAGTGGGTCTGTTAGATTGGGTTCTATTGATTTGGTTGTTGAGATAGGCTGGTGCCTTATTGGCTAGGCATTTATGGGACAAGGTGAGGATTTTGAATTCGATTATGTCGTGGACCGGGAGCCAGTGTAAGAGTTGTCTGGTAGAGGAGATGTGATCATTCTTAGGTATATTCAAAGCTGCTCTAATGGCATTATTATGAACTACTTGAAGTTTGTTTATATTTCTCATACTGGTACCTGCAAGAAGTGAGTTTCAGTAATCTATTCGAGATAAGATCAATGCTCTTGCTAGTGTGATACTATTGTCCGTCGAGAGGAAGGGTCTACTAGATCTGATATGTTTCAATGTGTAGGCTGCCGACGAGACGATGGAGTTGACCTGTCTGGTGAGGGAGAGTGATAGGTCTATGTAGACTCCCAGTGTTTTTATCTCTTTGGCGACTTGGATGTTGTTACCGTCGATATTGAAGGATTGGTATTTTTTGGGAAAGTTATCAAGTTTGGTTTTGTTTCCTATTAGGATGAGCTCCGTTTTATTGTCGTTAAGGCACAATTAATATTGGGCCATCCAGGCCTGGGTGGCAAGGTAGATTTCATTGATGTTGTAGGTGTCAGTGTCATGACATCCTGTTATAGGGATGAGTATTTGCGTATCATCCGCGTAAATAGTATATGTGATACCCATGTTATCTAGTTTGTCAAATAGGAGCTTTGTGAAGGCATTGTATAGTGTGGGTGATACACATGAACCTTGTGGAACACCACATGTCACTGGTGTTGGGGAGGCTGCTCCTGTGGTTGAGAATACCCTCTTTGTACGGTTGGAGAGAAAGGATTTAATCCATTTGTTGCCTTCTGGTGAAAAGTGGACTGCAGTTTCAAGACGGTGGCATAAAATGTTATGGTTGACCAAGTCAAAAGCTGCAAAGAGGTCCAGTAGGAGAAGAATGCAAAGGTCTCCTCTGTCTTTGAATTGGTCCATTTGTATTTTAAAATCTAGTAATGCTGTTTCTGTTCCATGACCTGGTCTGAACCCTGATTGTCTTAGTCCTAGTAGTTTGTTGGGTTCTAGGAATTGTTGGATCTGCAGGTAAGCTGCACAGTCAAGGATTTTTAGTAGAAAAGGTAATGTTGTGGTAGGTTGAAAATTGGTTGGGATGTTAGGGTCAAGGGTTGGTTTTTTCAGTAGGGGTAGTACCCAGGCTTCTTTTAGGTTGTCCGGTATAGAGCTAGTTGTGAAAGAGCAGTTGATTACATCAGTGATGAACGGTGCTAGTTCTTGTACGCATTCTTTTATCAATGTGGCAGGGCAAGTGTCACCTTTGCATCTAGAAGGTTTTAGGCCTTTGATGATGTTGCTTGTTTCTGTTATGGTCACTGGTCTAAATGATTTGTTGGGCATAAGTGATTCTAACGTCTTGGGTGTAGAATGGTGGTCTGTGTCAAGATTGAGTTTAGATTTTTGGATTTCTATTTTACTTTCCAAGAGGGTAATTTTGTCTGCTAAGGCTTTTTGCACATTGGTGCACCATGGCTGGTCATTGATGGAGTGATCAGGGGTCGGGGCAGGCCACTCGAACTCGCGGAGAATGGCGAACAGTTCTCTCGGTCGTGATTGCGCATTTTTAATTCTAGTGTTGTAAAGATTACTTTTGGCTTTAATGATGGCTTCCTTATAATTGTTGGCTAAAGATTGGAAGATTACTTTTTTTGTTGGTGATTTCCTCCAGTTGTTTTCAGCTGATCTTTTGGCTGCAGGCAGCGTTTGAAGTTCTGGTGAGAACCATGTGTTAGTATGGGCTTTGGGTTTCATTTTTTGGGATTTCAAGGGTGCCACTAAGTCTATAGCTGTTAACAAAGTTTTGTTATATAGTTTAACTAGTCGGGAAGGGTCATCTTCTGAGTAAGTACAGTTTACCAGAGGTGCTAGGAGGGGAAGCATGTTGTTGCGGTTAACATTTTCTGAGCTTCTCGAGGGTAGTGTGGGTGGTATCACGGGGTACTTTCTTACCTTTGGTGGCTATGGTGGTGGAGAAGATTATGGTGTTATGGTCCATGGTGATGGGGTGTTAGTCAGGATATTCATAACACAGTTGATATCGACGGGCCAATCTAAGGTGCAACCTTTTTCGTGTGCAGGTGAGCTAATATGATGGGAGAAACCTTGGTCTTTCATAGATTCGACAAGGAATCTGGCTTGGGTGTCAGCAGATCGTTTAGGCCAAGGTAATTTGCCTAGGATGATAACTTTAGGTTGCAGTTTCATGGTGTAAGCTAAGAGTGATGTGATGTCATCTTCGAAGGTGGATAGGGTACCTGGAGGTCTGTACATAATATGTAAGGTACATATGTAAGGTACATGTAAAGGTATGGGTGAGTTCAATTTTTAAGGTAATCACTTCGGCTGAGGTGATAGTTCTCCTATTCTGATGTTGAAGGTGTCTTTAGATATAAGAGCTACTCCGCCTCCTTTCGAGGTGGTTCTATCCTTCCTGTATATAGTGTATCCCTCCGGGATGGCTAATGAAAGGGTGGGACCTGAAGCAGGATGGAGCCAGGTTTCAGTAATAGCCAGCAGGTCTAATTCATGTATTTTGATGAGATCTGCTATATCTAGAGCATGGGCTGTGATAGATCTTGCATTAATAAGGGCTCCTTTCAAGTTTATGGATGAGTCCATGTCGTTAGGTATTGAAGTGTATGTGTGATGGGCCATGGAGTTTTGCGATTTGTTTGTGGTTGAGTTATGTGGTTGTTGTGGTGTTAGTACTAGGTCAGTGAGTTTTTAGAGCAATGGTATACTACTGATTTGTGTAAGCAGCATCTGATCTGGGGGCTCCGAGGTCTGGCGTTGTTACACTCACCTGGTCTCTGCGGAGGTGTTGGGCCACGGTTGCAGCCCTCCGTGAACTTGAATCACCCCCTTCAGGCCGCTCCCTCAGGAGAAAAGCTGTGAGCGGTGGTACATGCTCATCTGTGAATTATGGAAGATAACCTCTCCGTCCTGCTACTTCTGGTAGGGGCGCGTCGATTGGGATCTAGTTCCTTCACTGTTCCCTGATAAGGATTAGTCCAGTCCAGCTGCGACTATGCTTCTCGTTATGATTGGTTAGTCTTTCTTAAGCTCTTGTGATGCTGTTCGTTATGTTTAATGTCTTTATATGTTGCTCCTATTTATGCCCGCAATAATGTCTCTCTTCTGTTTTCTTCCCTTAGATGGAAATGCGGCCTCAATGCAGCTGTGAGACGCGAGACGCGGCCAGATGGAAGATGGATGCTACTGCAATGTTCGACAGCAGGTAAGTGATGGTTTAAGGAAAGTGCGAAATATGGCGAAGCGCAACCTTGAACTGACTGTTTTTTCGATGTCTAACCTTGTCTTCTGTTTTTCCTTGCAGGCACTGCTGTCGACGATGGAGCGTGTCATGCTGCGGTGCCAAGATGAAGATTTCGGTGTTCCGGAAAGTGTAAAGATGAATACTTGGTTCGCCGAACAGATGTACAGGTAAGTACAGCTTCCCCCAGTTGGTAAGTATGCTGGCAGGAAGCAGGATCTCCAGGAAGCAGGATCTTCAAAGATAAGTCTGACCTCAGGCGACAGTGAGTGCTATGCTGCTTGCAAGTGCAGAATAACGTGAAGCGTCTGTCTTGAAGATCGGGACAGCTTATATAGCTGAGATCGTGGGCACACCCATTAGGGCCGGCTTACCAGCCACACCCTGCCACTCCTAGAGAGTGAGCATGTGCGAAGGCAATCCATTAGCAGCCACACCCAAAAATACACTTGGGGCTGCTTAATGGATGGAATGTTCAAGGTTAATGCATCCTGCTTAATGGATGGAATGTTCAAGGTTAATGCATCTGACATGTTATGTCCATAATAAAAGCTTTTTGGTGTTAAATGGATGTTGTTTACTTTTGTTCATGAGCCTGGTGCCAAAGGCGCCAGGACAGTGTCCACTCAGGTCGCCTGTGCATGCGACCCCTGCATGCCTGTGCCCCTGACTTCATGACCATGACAACACTCCCCCTCAATGCCCCTCTCAAGGGTGGTTCTCCTCCCGGTCCTGGTTTGGTGGGATTATTGCGATGGAACTGTCTGATTAAACGCGGAGCATGGACGTGTTCACTGGGTTCCCAAGTTCGGTCTTGAGGTCCGTAACCTTTCCAATCAATTAGGTAATACAATTTTGATCGAACCACCTTGGAGTCCAGGATGGATTTGACTTCATATTCTGGTTCTCCATCTATTACTTCGTGCTCTGGCGGAGAACTAAGACGTGTATTGGACTTCATTGGTTTCAGGAGAGAGACATGAAATACGGAGTGAATTTTCATGTGAGATGGTAACTTCAATTTCATGGCGACAGGATTGATTATGGACTTTATAGTATAGGGGCCCAGGTATCTTGGGCGGGAAGCTCTTGGACCCTTCAGGGGAATATATTTGGATGCTAACCACACCTTTTCTCCAATCTGGTAGGCGGGAGCTTCCTACCTATGTCAATCAGCAAACAGTTTTTGTCTTTCCTTAGACTTGGTCAGATGCTCTGTCACCTCCTTAAGAACCTGAGTGATGGTTTTATGCAAGTTTTTTATGGCTGGCATTTGCAGCGTCTCGGGTGGATCAAATACTGATGTCCTCGGATGTCTTCCGTGCACAGTGATGAATGGAATTTGCCCTGTGCTTCTGTGAACTGAGTTGTTGTATGCATACTCAGCTATCCAGAGTATATTTTTCCAAGAATCCTCGGACTGTTGCAATATACACCTGAGATATTGCTCTAAAGTTTGGTTGGTTCGTTCAGTTTGCCCATCATTTTTAGGGTGATGGCTTGTGGACAATCGGAGATCGATTATTGGCAATCGTGCAACACTTTCTTCAAAAGGTCAAAACAAATTTTATTCCGCGATCAGATACTAATATTGATGGAAATCCATGCAATCAAACAATTTTCTGTAGCAACACAGAAGCGAGAGTTGACGCAGTTGGGAGTCCCTTCATAGGGATGAAATGGGCCATTTTGGAGAATAAATCCACGACGACTAATATGGTGTTGTATCCATTGCAGGGTGGAAGATCCATGATGAAGTCCATCAACAGGGTATGCCAAGGTGCTGGCGGTACTGTTAGGGGATGTAGTAAGCCAGCGGGGTTCTGTTTCTGAGACTTGTGTTGTGCACAGACACCACAGGTTTCAATAAATTGGGCGATGTCTTTTCACCAGGTTGGCCACCAGTAGTTTTGTTTGACCGTAGCCTGAGTTTTGGCTATTCCTGGGTGTCCTTCCACTAATGAATCGTGGTAATTTGTGATGATTTGCTTTTGCAGTTCTTGGTCTTGGACATATAATCGTCCTTGGAAATCCAGTAGATTATCTTCGATGGTGTACTGGTCACCTTTTAAAAGCCATTCCTGTTGTGTTGATTGATCAATCAGGGATTGCAAACTGGTTCTTTGGTCATCCACACACATGGTGGCAGCTAGTTTGGTTTGAATCTTTTCATCAGGAATTATGGCCACAGGGTTTGATGCTGTAAAAGCCTCTTTTTCTTCACTCATGCGCGATAGAGCATCTGCTTTCCCATTGCATACTCCAGGTCTATAAGTAATAGTAAAATTGTATTCTGCGAGAAAGTGAGCCCAACGAAGTTGATGCGAGGATTGTGCTTTGGCGGTTTTCAAGTATTGCAAGTTACGGAAGGTAATGTCTCCAGGCCTTGAATGCTGCTTTAATCGCCAGTAATTCCTTATCTGTGATTGCATAGTTCAACTCGGGGGCTGAAAATCTGCGGGACCAGAATGTGGCGGGGTGTAGTTGTCCTGTTTCAGCGTCTCGTTGTGACAATACTACTCCCATGGCTATTTTTGAAGCATCTGTCTCAACTATATAAGGTAGGTCTGCTTGTGGGTGTCGAAGGAATGCTGCTGTAGTGAATGCTAGTTTCAACTTCTGGAAGGCTTCTTCAGCTTCTGTCGACAAATGTAACTTTTGATTTTTCTTTAACAAGGAGGTCATTGGATGTACAATTTGTGAAAACCCAGGTATAAACCGATGATAAAATTTGGCAAATCCGAGCACACTATTCACTCCTTTTGTGGATGTTGGTAAGGGCCATTGGAGGATTGCATCCCCCTTTCGTGTATCCATATGTACTCCTTGTGGTGTGAGCATCAAACCGAGAAACTCAACCTCTCTAAGACTGCCCGGACATGGCCTACATGTTCTTCCATGGAATTTGAGTAGATAAGAATGATGGCAATGTAAACAAGAGCGCAAACGTCCAGTAGTTTGCTGAGTACATAATTCATAAAGAATTGGAACGCTGCGGGGGTATTGCATAGGCCGAAGGGCATGACCTGATATTCAAAGAGGCCGTACTTCGTGCGGAAGGCTGTTTTCCACTCGTCTCCCTGTTTTACTCTTACAAGATGGTATGCACCTCTTAAATCCAGCTTTGTGTAGATTTGAGCACGTTTCACTTGTCCAGGAGCTCTGGTATAAGTGGTAAAGGATATCAATTTTTTTACTGTGATCTGATTGATGGCTCTATAGTCGATGCAGGGTCTTAAGTCCCCCTCCTTTTTAGGCATGAAGAATAAGGGTGAGGAGGCAGGTGACTTGGACGGGCGAATGAAACTGTTCGACAGGTACTGATCCAGGTTAGTTCTAAGATGCTGATTTTCCTATACTGTCACAGCGTAAGTTCGGCTGCAAGGGATCTGGGCTCTGGGTACAAGATCTATTTGACAATCGTAGGGTCTGTGCGGGGGCAGAACGTTGGCCTGCTCTTTTTTGAAGACATCCTGGTAATCTTGGTATTCAAGCGGTTAGGAGCTGATGAGGCCCAACACGATACCTTTCTTCGGTTTCAGATTGGTGTCATCTTTTTTGTAACATGTGTCAGTACAATCATGAGGGAATGTCAGAACCCGTTTTCGCCAGTCGATCCTAGGATTGTGGGTCTCCAGCCAGAGCATTCCCAATATCACCTGGAACTGAGGAGCACCAATGAGTTCGAAAGTAATGTCCTCTTGATGCTGTCATGGGTACCAGGCAGGTAGTTGGGGCAAGCTGGGTGGAGGCTTGGCAGGCCTGGCATAGGCACAGAAAAAGCCCACAGCAGATACCTCCACTTAATTCCTTCCTAGTGTTTGTAGTAACTTCCTGGTTACCACTTCCTGTTGCCAAACAGGAAGTGCATGATAATTCATGAGCTCTCTAGTGTTTGGGTGTGGCTGGCATATAAGACACACCCAAGATTCTTCCAGTGCTTTGTGTTGCTTACTGTGAGCTGCATCAGCAACACTTGCCGTGCCCTGGATCAGCCAGCTTCAGCTTACCTGCTCTTGATCCTCCTGCTTCAGCTTACCCTTCTCCGGATCATCCTGCTTCAGTTTACCTGCTCCGGAACTTCCTACTTCTGTTTACCTGCTCCGGATCATTCTGCTTCTGCTTACAGGTACTCCGTGCTTTCTCCACGCCGCAGCTATCTCTGGTCAAGAGGGGACTTCAACACTGGCACCTGTAAGAACAAAGAAGAACAGCGTTAGCACACGCACATCAATAACGCTGCGCATACTCACTGAATCTTCCCGCGACGCTGGAACCCAGGTCAGTTTTACGAGCGCACAAACCCCTGCAAAAGAAAGAAGAGACATTAGTCATTGCGCTCGCCCCAATAACGCGTAGACTATTGCACTGCGCTCCCTCTCATAACGCAGTACCTACTTACCTAACCCTCCGTGCAAACTTACCATACCACCAAACGTCCGGTAGCGCTGAACCCGACTCGAGGCGCTAATATCACATAATCCACTCCTGCAAGGGAAAAGGGAGAGACATTACCAGGTGCGCTCGAATTTACGAGGCTGCGCTTACCTACCAGCAGCTGACTTCTACACGCAGCGCTATTCACCCACAAAATACCTTGGCAAACAAGAGAATACGGACAATTCAGGACACTAAATATTCTCCGCACAACGTTCACTTGTGGAAAAGACTTTCTAGCCAGTGAAGAAACTGGCGCCTTGAACACTCGGCCTCGCTTTGAAGGCATATAACAGCGTGTGGCATCTGAACTTAGCCAACAGACATTGGCATCATTCAAATGAGCGAATCGCTCCCCTGCGAATGCAGGATGGAGTGCACACCTTACTAAATAGCAAGGTAAGCCCTTAGGGGACATCACAACACACAGTAAAGAGAAGGGAAGGGCCCAGGGGAATCGGGTGAATTCAGGTCTGAGTGTATATCTTGTATTTGACAAGAACCCCTCCGGGTGAAAACAGGGGAAGTGAGAACTCAGGGTCAAGGGAGGCTCATCCATCGCTCCTGCAGAGACACAGGTGAGTGTGACAGAACACAAAGCCATCCTCAATACCTCTGCCAGAGCGATGGAAACCTCCGAGGTAGACCAGCTTTCCCTATTGTTAGGTGAACTACGGGCCGAGGTGCATGCAGCCCACTCGGAGACAAATGACTTAAGGCGCAAACTGGTAGTCAACAGGGATAAAACGGACGACTTGGCAAGACAGCTCTTACAGACCCAAGCTGGTCTAGCACCCCTACCACACCCGTTCAGGTATTGCTTCCAGGCAACATCCCTTTAGCACCCCCGGAATGCTTCTCTGGGGATCCCAAGAAATTTGGAGCGCTCATGAATCAATGCCGCCTACACTTCATATGCAAGCCAGACACTTTTCTGAATGACCAAGCTAAAGTAGCTTTCGTCCTCTCCTATTTAGGAGGGCACGCGGCGGACTGGTCTGTCCCGTTAGTGCTTAGGGACGACCCTTTACTGAGAAATTACCCAGGTTCCCAGCGTGAACTGTAAAAAACTATTTTCCCAGTAGACTGGAGGTCAGGCTCTGGATGATGAGCTACTCTCTCTGTGACAGGGTGTTCAGGATCTTATTTCATATGTCGCCACATTCAATCGCCTAATAGCCGAATCAGCTTGGCCAGAGGAGAAATGAATAATGTTATTTTATCGAGGACTAAGAGGAGAATTAAAAGATGTCTTGGCGTAAGTAGTTAATCCTCCTGAAGATTGTAGTGAATACATCGATTTAACTATGCAACTAGACCACCGGTTACAGGATCGCAAGACCGACCGAACCAGATCAGAACATAGACCAGTGTATGTCCGACCAAAGGAAGGGTCCCATTGAGAGGCCTCAGAAACACACTCAGAGCCCATGTCATTGGGTGTTCTCAGGGGACCACTCACCAAAGCAGAGAGAGAATGGAGGCATCAGGAAAAACGTTGCTTATATTGCAGACAATCTGGTCACTTCCTCCGGAACTGCACGGTTAAACCTCCACAGAAGACAATGGAGGAACTAGTTAACACAGGGGAAGACACCGAAGTGGAAAACTCCAACGCCCGGCAGATGTAGAGTTTGGTTTGTCGAGCCAGGAACAGAGCACTCAGATCTCACATTTCAGTATTCCTGTGGTTTTGGTAGACCCTTCACAGCCCACCCGAATGCATGCCCTAAAAGCTTTCATAGACAGTAGGGCTATAGGGAACTACCTAGACATAAACACTGCAAAGACCTTGGGATTGGCATTCCACCGTAAGGACATCGTTGAAAGCATGACAGCTGTGGATGGCACACAACTCCTTTCGGGACCAGTAACACAGTGTACTTCCACCATCACCTTAATCTGCCGAGATGGCCATAGGGAAAGTATTAGATTCAACCTTATCGCTGCATCCCAATTCCAGCTGATTCTTGGGATACCGTGGCTAGAGACGCACAACCCAAAGATAGATTGGTGAGCTTGAACCTTTCTCTTTTCCACGGAATATGCCTCTTGCTATGACAACAAAGGAATCCAAGGAAGCCCATTGTTAGCTTCATAGGAAAAGATAGCAGGATTAGGCTTGGTGAGCACCTTACCAGTGGAATACCAGGAGTTCCAGGATGTGTTCGCGAAGGAGCAAGCTAATAGGCTACAACCACATCGAGTTTACGACTGCCAGATCGATCTGCAACCAGGAGCACAAGTACTGTGCAGCCGCATTTATGCATTAACTGAGAAAGAATATGCTCATCTACGGACATACTTGGACCAATACCTGGCCAATGGATTCATTAGACCATCTAAGTCACCAGCCGGCTCCCTACTCTTCTTCGTACCAAAGAAAGGGGGGGACTTAAGAACGTGTATTGATTACCGGGCCCTAAATTAAGTCACCATAAAAAAAGTACCTGCTACCTCTGATACCAGTACTCATAGACCAGGTGAGACAAGCAAAGATTTTCACAAAGCTTGACTTACGCTGCGCATATCAACTGGTACGCATGAAGAATGGGGACAAGTGGAAAACCGCGTTCCGTACCCGCTATCCCTTGTACGAATACCAAGTCATGCCCTTTGGGCTTTGCAATGCCCTGGCCGCGTTCCAGCATTTTATGAATGATGTTTTACGGGAACTCCTCGATGTCTGCACCGTCATTTACATTGATGACATTCTGATCTACTCTGCCACTCCCCAAGAACACATAACCCACTTGGGAGCAGTACTCCGCAAACTGCGTGAAAACCAACTGTACGTGAAACTAGAAAAATGTTCCTTCCACGTCACCGAGGTGGAGTTTCTGGGATATGTACTGACACCGCAAGGGATCAAGATGGACAATAGAAAAGTGGAGGCAATCCTCCCTTGGTCCTCACCCACGTTTGTAAAGGGAGTAGAGAATTTCCGCGGGTTTGCAAACTTTTATCGGCGCTTCATACCAGGATTCTCACATATTGTACATCCAATCACGTCCTTGCTGCGCAAACCCCTGAAAGTTCGAATGGACACCGACGGTGGAAGAAGCCTTCCGAGCCCTCATGTAAAAATTTACCTCAGCCCCAATACTGCAACACCCACAGCCCGATTTACCGTACCTCGTGGAAACGGACGCTTCAAGCATTGCTATGGGGGCCGTATTGTCTCAACAAAATCTCGAAACCGGATGCCTTCATCCCATTGCCTTTTGGTCAAGGAAATTCTCCCCAGCAGAATTAAACTGTGCAATTTCTGAGAAAGAACTCAATCAAAAGCGCACTGTGTGAGTGGTGACATTACTTACTAAGAGCAAAACACACCATCACAATAATAACAGATCATCGGAACTTGCAATATTTGCGCTCAGCAAAAGCTCTAGACTGCTCCGTTGGGCCCTATCCCTAATGGAATACAACTTTGTGATCACCTACCGCCCCGGAGTTAAGAACCGGAAGGCGGATGCGTAATCCCGCATTGTTACAGGAGAGGAAGTCCACAATGCCCCTAACCCGGTGGAGATCGTACCCAGCCATAAAATTCTCGGCTTCTGCATCGGCCCATCCCTGTTAATCACATTGCAGGAAGCAATACAAGAAAATTTGTCCGAAGAAGACTTACTGGCTTGGGACACGAAGGGAGATCCGTTCACCATTCAAGACAAACTACCATACTACCAAAAACGCCTCTACGTTCCAACTAAGGATCTGCAACAAGCAATTATATAAGACTACCACAACTTGCTGTTAGAAGCCCATCCGGGTATAGCCAAAACCATGAAGAAAGTAAGCAAATCTTATTGGTGGCCAACTTGGCGAGAGGATATTGCCTCCTACATAGGCACCTGTGAGGTGTGTGCACAATACAAAACATCCAGGCAAAAACCAGCTGACCGCCTTCAGCCAATCACCATTCCGCCAGCGCTCTGGCACACAGTATCAATGTACTTTGTCACTGACTTACCTCCTAGCTCAGGATATAATAGCATCCTCGTTGTAGTGGACCTCTTCTCCAAAATGGCCCATTTCATAGCTCCAAAATGTATTCCCTCAGCTCAGACTCTGTCACAGGTTTTTCTAGATCGAATCATCAAGTTACACGGATTCCCTACCGTAATCGTTTCTGACAGAGGCAGCCAATTTGTATCTCGTTTTTGGAAAAAATGTTGTGCCCTGGCAAGAGTCGAAGTCCGTCTGTCTTCAAGTCACCATCCTCAAACGGACGGCCAAACCGAGCGCACGAACCAGACCATGGAACCGTATTTGTGCTGTCTATTACACCAAACAAGTCAAAGTTGGACAGAAATACTATAGATGGCAGAGTATGCCTACAAAAACTCAACACATTAATCAACCCAAGCAACACCTTTCTTTACTATATATGGTCGAAACCCCAGAACGTCGGTCTACGATCCGCCAGAAAACATTGAGATGCCCGCAGTAAAGAACCTGCATGCCAGCATCATGAAAGCAGCCAGAGAAGCCAGCAAGAACTTACAGCAAGCCAAAGAAACACAAAAAAGAAACGCAGATCGCCATTGACAAAAAGCCCCAGATTACCAAGTGGGAGACTCGGTCTGGCTGGCAACTAGACCCATTGCTTTAAAGGGTCCCAAAAAATGTCAACCTAGATCCATCGGCCTGTATACAATTGAAACAGTAATTAATCCAGCAGCCATGTGACTGGCGTTACCTCAACATATGCGTATACATCCCGTATTTCATGTGTCACTATTAAAACCAGCACACCCAGGGACCCAAACTTCCACACCTCCCGCACCCATAGAAGTGGGTGAAGAAGCACCAGAATATGAGGTAAAGAACATATTCGATTCCAAACTAGTACGAAAGACCCTGTATTACTAGATTGACTGGAAGGGGTATGGACCCCAGGAAAGATCATGGGAACCCAGCACACACATGCATGCCCCCGTTTCGGTGCGAACATTCCATTGGGACCATACTGAGAAACCAAAGCCCCCACACACACACACACACCTTTGGGAGGGGTCTTGAGGGGGAAGACTGTCATGGGTACCAGGCAGGTAGTTGGGGCAAGCTGGGTGAAGGCTTGGCATACAAAAAGCCCATAGCTTAATTCCTTCCTAGTGTTTGTAGTAACTTTCTGGTTAACACTTCCTGTTGCCAAACAGGAAGTGCATAACAATTCATGAGCTCTCTAGTGTTTGGGTGTGGCTGGCTATATGAGCCACACCCAAGATTCGTCCAGTGCTTCGTGTTGCTTACTGTGAGCGGCTTCAGCCACACACTTGCCATGCTCTGGATCATCCTGCTTCAGTTTACCTGCTCCAGCAACATCTTCTGTTTACCTGCTCCGGATCCTCCCGCTTCTGCTTACCTGCTCCGGATCATTCTGCTTCTACTTAAAGGTACTCCGTGCTTTCTCCACGCCGCAGCATTCTCCGGTCAAGAGGGGACTTCAACACCGGCACCTGTAAGAACAAAGAAGAGCAGCATAAGCACACGCACATCAATAACGCTGCGCATACTCACAAAATCTTCCCGCGATGCTGGAACCCAGGTCAGTGTATGAGCGCACAATCCCCTGCAAAAGAAAGAAGAGACATTAGTTATTGCGCTCGCCCATATAACGCGGAGACTATTGCACTGTGCTCCCTCTCATAGCGCAGTACCTACTTACCAAAGCCTCTGTGCAAACTTACCAGACCACCAAGTCTCCGGTAGCGATGAACCCAGACTCGAGGCGCTCAAATCACATAATCCACTCCTGCAAGGGAAAAGGGAGAGACATTACCAGGCGCGCTTGAATTTACGACGCTGCGCTTACCTACCAGCAGCTGACTTCTACACGCAGCGCTACTCACCCACAAAATACCTTGGCAAACAAGACAATACGGACAATTCAGGACACTAAACATTCTCTGCGCAACGTTCACCTGTGGAAAAGACTTTCCCGCCAGTGAAGAAACTGGCGCCTTGAACACTCGGCCTCGCTGTGAAAGGCCTCGCTGTGAAGGCATATAACAGCGTGTGGCATCTGAACTTAGGTAACAGACATTGCAGCATTCAAATGAGCGAATCGCGCCCCTGCGAATGCAGGATGGAGTTCACACCTTACTAAATATCAAGGTAAGCCCTTAGGGGACATCACAGCACACTGTAAAGTGAAGGGAAGGGTCCAGGGGAATCGGGTGAATTCAGGTCTGACTGTATATCTTGTATTTGACAGGAATCCCTCTGGGTGAAGACAGGGGAAGTGAGAACTCTGGGTCAAGGGAGGCTCATCCATCGCTCCTGCAGAGACACAGGTGAGTGTGACAGATGCCCGTCCTGACACTGAAGCTTGACTTTCTCTGTGTATTATTTTACCAGGCCGGATGATAGCTGAGAACCATCCACAGCAGTGACGTTTTGCGATTTCTGCTTCTGTCAGAGAGGAAGGCCTATTCGGAGAGCCAAATCTTGGTCAATGTAGTTACCCACAGCTCCACAATCAATATATGCCTCCAAGGCATGTATTTTTGATGGTTGCTTGTGATTCACCAAAAGCACCGAGAGGACTAGATGTGTGGTCTGTACAGATTCCTTTTTCATGCTCGACAAGCGGACCCCTACACTTGCCGGACATTGGTGTTTCACAAGTTCTGTTCTTCTTCTTCATCAGTTTTGTCTGTTGACCCAACTGTTTTCTTGGGTGGTTTTACTGGGCAGTCACGGAGGAAGTGACCTGCTTGTCCACAATATAAGCAGAGCTGTTGTTGTCTTCTTTTTTCCCTTTCTGCTTTGGTAAGGGGACTTCGTAATCCACCAATTTGCATTGGCTCAGACTGTTCATGCGGTTTAGTCTGATTCTCACTTGGTCGTACGTAAACTGACCGTCCCTCTCATCTAGCTCGATCCATTATCTGATTCTGCAACCTATGATCAAGTTGCACCGTCAGGTCTATGTAGTCTGCACACCTCTCAGGGGGATTCACCACTTGCGCCAACACATCCTTAAATTCTCCACTTAACCCTCGGTAAGAGAGCGTAGTCCTCTTCTCTTCTGGCCAGTTGGTCTTGGCTATGAGACGATTGAAGGTTGCAATGTAGGTTAATAGATCTTGACTCCCTTGTCTGAGTGACAACAACTCATTGTCCAGAGCTTGTCCTTGAGTATGACAGGCAAACAATTTATCCATCTCATGTTGGACATTCCCAAAGTTCCGGAGTAAAGGGTCATCTTGATATACCAAAGGTATAGACTTGTCCGCCGCACTACCTCCTAAATACGAGAGTACAAACGCCACTTTGGCTTGGTCATTAGGAAAGGCTCCTGGTCTGTACAAGAAATGAAGGCGACATTGGTTAATAAATACAGCAAACTTGTTTGGCTCGCCAATGAAGCTTTCGGGAGGGGCTAGAGGCACTGCTTCTGGAAGAACCATCTAAACCAGTGTTGATTGTTGTGCTGTGGAAGAATGAGAAGAATGGGTCACTCCAGGCAGTGGAACATGTCCTGCTTGTTCTTGTAGCATTTGTCTTTCCAATTCGTCAGGTCTTTCTAAAGTTACAATAAGATCCCTCCGTAATGCATTGGTTTCCTGTCTTGAAGCATGTACTTCAGATCGTAATTCCACTAGTAAGTGGGCTAACTGATCTGTTTTTGAAGTTTCCATAACACCCAGGCAGAGAGTATTAGAGGGTTCACGTTCTGTTACGCTTACCTGCGGAGGCGTTGGGACACGGTTGCAGCCCTCCCTGAACTTGAATCACCACCTTCAGGCCTCTCCCTCAATAGAAAAGCTGTGAGCGGTGGTACGTGGTGATACTGCTCCTGCGTGGAGATAAGAGTGTGTGAGTGCGCCAATCTGTGATTGGTGTACCTCTCAAACCCTTCACCCCAAAGTATGGTTTCTGTGAGCATATGCTGGCCCATAAAGCTCACCTGTGAATTATGGAAGATAAGCTCTCCGTCCTGCTACTTCTGGCAGGGGTGTGTCGAATGGGATCCCTGATGAGGATTAGTCCAGTGCACCTGCGACTTTGCTTCTCCTTATGATTGTTAAGTCTTTCCTGAGATCTTGTGATGCTGTTCGTTCTGTTTAATGTTTTTATATGTTGCTCCTATTTATGCCCGCAATAATGTCTCCCTGCTGTTTTCTTCCCTTAGTTGGAAATGTGGCCTCAATGCAGCTGTGAGACGCGAGACACGGCGTGATGGAAGATGGATGCTAATACAATGTTCGACAGCAGGTAAGTGATGGTTTAAGGAAAGCGCAAAGTATGGCGAAGCTGTCATCCTCTGCCGTGATTGGCGGATACTTCCGCGTTGGCGATTGCGGGGCAGAGTATGGCAGTAATTGCTCTCATGCTTCCTTCGTTCCTCAGGGTAACGCTCTAGTTGTTCCATGAGCGGCGTTGGCTGGGAGGTACTTATTCCTTTTCCTCCCAGCGAGCTCTGCATTGCAGCCCCTTGGAATCGCTTTCCGCTTTTGGTCTGACGCTAGTGCTCTTGTTTTCGTTACTTCACTTTTGAAGTACCTGTTTCTTTTTTTTTTCTTTCTGCTTCTACCCCTACGCGGAGCTTTTCTCTTCTGTTGAGCTGTTTCTGCCTTTCTTCCGGGGCCGCTCCACCGTTCCCCGGAACTCAACGCCCGCCCTACCTCTCCTTCTTCCCCTTCCTATTTCCTTTCTCTCTTCCTCCCTCCTTTCGCCATCGGCGAACCAGTGCATTTCCTCTCTCCCTCTTACCTGTAGTTGGCACTCAGTGTAGTTCGCTCGGGTCCGGGACTATAACCACACCTTCCAGCTCCGGTGCCTACTTCGTTCCCGGGAACTCTGACGTCGGCGTCTGCTCGACTACGCTGGAACCATCATCCTGGAGGAGGAGGAGCCCATTCTTCACCGCATAAGGGTTTTTTCTGCCTTCTGGCTTTTTCCCTCATTTTCAGCCTGATCACGGGAATGGAGCCACAGGTCTGCTGTTTCACAAGCATTCACTGTGGCTTCCTTTCGTGGCAGGCAGATTCCACTAATGAAGAAGAAAGACTATTTGACCAGATGGCGCCTACAATCTGAGGACCTTGAATCCAGCAGTTCAGGTGAGGAGAGTGTGGAAGTGAGGGAGGTGAAGGCAACCACAGGATACAAATTAGGACAGATTGCAACACCCAAGGAAGACAGGATGTCTGCTGAGACGCAGGTTCAAGAACTTTGGAAGGCCATACAAACAATGTCTCAGGAACTGCAGGGAGTGAAAGCAGAAAACGCTGTCCTTAAACAGATGGTGTCAGTATGTGACCCTCTGCTGACAGTTACCTCCTGTGGCGCTTTCTTCCGGAAGGTTTGATGGGTCCCCAAAGAAGGTGAAAGAATTTCTGGAGGCTTTTATTGTATACTTTACCTTCCAGCCCCGTACCTTCGCAACGGATCAAGCATGGGTTGGATTTCTAATATCCAATATGACAGGGAATGCGCTGGCTTGGGCAATCCCATTAGTGACGGGCACTAATCCGATCCTTCAGGATTTGGCCGGCTTCCAGACCCTGCTCAAACAGACTTTCGAAAGACCGGAGCTGACATTCACTGCTTGTGAAGATTTACTAGACGTTAGACAAGGTTCTTTAGACGTCCTATCCTATATTTCGACCTTCAAGACTTTGGCGGCAGGAGCTGGGTAGCCAGAACCAGCCCAATATGCCATCTTTCGGAGGGGCTTAAAGGAAGAGATAAAAGATGAACTTGCCACGTCCCCCCACCCACCGACTTTCTCAGACTTGCTCTCATCTACTCTCCAAATAGAGTATCGACTTCAAGAAAGAAGGTCGGAACGCTGGAAACAACGATCCAACACTTCTCCATCTGACTGTTTCCTGCATCCAACACCTCACTCTCTCCTTCCAATTCTCCAGACGAACCTATGCAGATTGGAGCTACAAGGGCACCCCTTTCAGCTGCAGAAAGACGATGTAGAAAGGATAAAGGATTATGTGCCTATTGCGGTTCGGATCAACACCTCCTCAAGAACTGTTCAGAAGTACCCAGCAAGAGACCGGGAAACGGTTACCCTCGCCGCCAGTAGGGACAGGTCTACGGGGGTCACCAAGAACTTTTCATCGTCCCTATGTTTCTCTCTCGGTTTCCGCTCCTGACTCCAAGGAGGATTCCAGGCTTATGGTTATCCCGGTGGGTCTCAACTTGGAGGACAAACTGGTTGAGTCCTTAGCCCTGTTGGACTGCAGGGTGGTGGTAATTTCGTGGATACTCTGTGGGCCGACAGAGTGGGTCTTCGCAGAATAGCTCGCATAGAAGGGCCTAAGGTTGAAGGCAAAGATGTATCTCCCTTATCTTCCGGACTGATAACGCATACCACTGAGGATCTGTCCATTCCCATTAATCAACACTCTAAAGTTCTGAGGTTCGATATCATTCGAGCCGCTCAATTTCCTGTCATTTTGGGAATCAATTGGCTCCGGAAACACAATCCTCGGATTGACTGGACTGACAACCAGTTGGGTTTTTGTTCCTCGTTTTGCAAAACAAATGGTCTTCCCCTGGCCAGCCGGTGTGACCTTCCGACTGCTACATTCTTAACAGACAAACACATTGGTGTCCACGTCCTGACACTTTATTGTTCCTCATTTGAAGACGTCTTTCAAGAGAATAAACACGCCATAATGCCTCCTCATCGGCCAGAGGACTGCACCATCGATCTGGAGCCCAATGCTCTAGCCCCATTTGGTAGGATGTTCTCCCTCACACAGACTGAGAAGCAGATTGTGCAAAGTTATCTTGACACCAATTTAGAGAACGGCCTGATTCAATCCTCCAAATCTCCCGCAGGAGCTTCCTTGTTCTTTATCAAGAAAGAGGCACAATGGAACTTAGGCCCTGTATTGACTACAGAGGCCTAAATAAGGTTACAGTACGTGATAGGTACCCAATGCCGTTGATAACCAACATCATCGAGGCGGTTCAGGGGATAACATTTTCACCAAACTCGACCTTAGGAATGCATACCACTTGCTTCGAATAGCCAAAGTGGATGAGTGGAAGACTGCCTTTCGCACCCCATTCGGGTTGTTCGACTATAAGGTGATGCCGTTCGGGTTGGTGTATGCTCCAGCTGCATTCCAACGGTTTATGGACCGGATGTTTTCTGATATACTTTCAGTAATAGTAATCATCTACCTAGACGACATTCTAATCTTCTCTTCCAGCATAAAGGAACATATTCTTTTCGTCACTCAAGTATTCGACCGTCTACAAAAGAATCAATTGTTGGTCAAGTCAGAGAAGTGTCTTTGCGGTCCCCTATGTGCAGTATTTAGGGTACGTCCTGTCAGAGGACTGAATTGCCATGGATCAAAACAAGGTTCTGGCCATTTTGAATTGGGCCACCCCTACTTCGGTCCGGGAGGTGCAAAGATTCCTCGGGCTGTCTAACTTTTACAGAAGGTTCATACCTAATTTCTTGGAAGTGGTTCATCCCATTACCCGGCTTCTCAAAAAGAACGCTCAACCATTCCTGTGGTCCGCAGAAGCTGAGAAAGGTTTTGGCCATCTTAAAGAACTCTTCTGTTCTGCCCCGATATTGCGACACCGCGATCAGACTCAAACATTCATCTTGGAGACTGATGCATCGGCCATAGCTATCGGTGCAGTCCTATTACAGGTGGTGAATGATATTGAATACCCGATGGCCTATCTGTCAAAAACCTTCTCTCCCAGTCAACTCAATTACTCTGTTCTTGAAAAAGAATTACTCGCTATGAAATTAGCCTATGAAGAGTGGCATCACCTTTTGATGGGATCTCGACACCGATTTACCATCAGAACCGATCATAAGAATGTAAAGGTCCTACAAAACATCTAATGCTCTATTTCAAGACAAGCCCGGTGGGCCTACCTTTTTTCTCAGTAAGATTTTCAAATAACCTACATCCCTGGATCGTTTAATAGGTTGGCTGACGCATTGTCCCGCAAGGACTCAATGAAGGAGAGTGCCACTACAATTCTAGAGCCGATGTTTCACAAAATCAGGTTATGGTTTTGGTGAGCTCTTTTCTTCAAGAGGTTAAGGCAGATATCATTCCGGAACTACCACAATTGCCACTGCATCACAAGTGTCTCTATCAGGAGAAAGACGGATTGATATTCTTTAAGAATCAGTTGTACATTCCCTCGGGGTCTCTACGCCAGAAGATTATAGGTTGGTGCCACAATTCACTCACCGCGGGATATAGGGGCCAGAAATATATCATTGAACTCATCTCGAGATCTTTTCTTTGGCCCAATTTAAAGAGAGAGGTATTGGAGTACCTCAGGGCTTGTCCGATCTGTGCCAAGGCAAAGTATCCATCCGGCAAACCCCTTGGTCTTTTGACACAAGCAGAGTTACCTTCTCGGCCTTGGGGGCTCATTTCCACAGACTTTGTGGTGAATCTTCCCATGTCAGACTTTTGTACTTGTATTATGGTCACGGTTGATACGTTCTCCAAGATGGCGCACTTCTCTCCCCTTCTGGGACTACCTACCGCAGCAGGGATGGCGGAGGTATTTGCACGAGACATCTTCAGATTACATGGTCTTCCAGATAAGATTATCTCAGATGGAGGTAGTAAATACATGTCCAAGTTTTGGAAAGCCTATGTGCCCGGGTGGGTATCGAGAGGGCACTCTCCTCCGGATTTCATCCACAATCTAATGAACGGACTGAATGTCTCAACGCCACTTTGGAACAATATTTGCGGTGTTATAGCAACCAACACCAACACCACTCCCTCTCCTTGCTTCCTACAGCAGAGTTCACCTACAATAATACTAAAAATCTGTTATTGGACAATCCCCATTCTATTGTACTTATGGGGTTCACCCAAGATCCTTCCTACCGATCTTTTCCAGCTCTACCAACTCGCCAGCAGCAGAGGAGGTACTGCAGAACATTACGGAAGCTCATGCTAATGCCTTACACAGTCTGGAAGCTAGTAGAAGACACAATAAGATGCAAGCTGACAAACATCGCAAGGATTGTCCAGATTGGAAGAGAGGAGGCAAGGTGTGGTTGTCTACTAAGTTCTTATCCCCATGGATACATCCTTCCAAACTATCTCCTCGCTTCTTGGGACCTTTTCCCATTCTTTCCAGAATCAATCCTGTCTCATTTAGACTAAAGCTCCCTCCTTACCTTAGTGGCATACACCCGGTCTTTCATTCCTCTCTTCTCAAACCACACTATGCTGACCCATACCATAGGCCAGTTCCCTGCCAGGCTACGATTCACAGAAGGGAAAGTGAGGAGTATGAAGTCTCTGCCATACGTGACTCTAGGTTCTACCGGGGGTGTCTGGAATACTTGATCTTGGAAGGGTTACCCTGAGTTAGAGGACTCGTGGGAACCGGCTTTGCAGGTGCATGCCCACCGACTTCTGGCTCAGTTTCATTGTTTGCACCCTAGTAAGCCAGGGGTATTTCGCATTGGAGGGGGGCATACTGTCATCCTCCGCCGTGATTGGCGATACTTCTGCGTTGGCGATTGCGGCGCAGAGTATGGCAGTAGTTGCTCTCGCGCTTCTTTCTTTCCTCAGGGTAACGGTCTAGTTGTTCCATGCGCGGCATTCGCTGGGAGGTACTTATTCCTCTTCCTCCCAGCGAGCTCCGCGTTGCAACCCCTTGGAATCGCTTTCCGCTTTTGGGTCTGACGCTAGTACTCTTGTTTCTGTCACTTCACTTTAGAAGTACCTGTTTCTTTTTTTGTCTTTCCGCTTCGCCCCCTCCGCGGAGCTTTTCTCTTCTGTTGAGCTGTTTCCGCCTTTCGTCTGGGGCCGCTCCACCATTCCCCGGAACTCGGCGCCCACTCTACCTCTCCTTCTTCCCCTTCCTCTTTCCTTTCTCTCTTCCTCCCTCCTTTTGCCCTCAGCGAACCAGTGCATTTCCTCTCTCCCTCTTACCTGTAGTTGGGACTCGGTGTAGTTCGCTCGGGTCCAGGACTACAACCACACCTTCCAGCTCCGGGGCTTTCTTTCTTTTCTGAAGACTCTTACGTCGGCGTCTGCTCGACTACGCTGGAACCATCATCCTAGAGGAGGAGCAGCGCATTCTTCACCGCATAAGGGTTTTTTCTGCCTTTTGGCTTTTTCCCTTATTTCAGCCTGATCACGGGAGCGGAGCCACAGGTCTGCTGTTTCACAAGCATTCACTGTGGCTTCCTTCCGTGGCAGGCAGATTCCATTAAAGAAGAAGAAAGACTATTTGACCAGACAGTGTCTACAATCTGAGGACCTCGGATCCAGCAGTTCAGGTGAGGAGAATGTGGAAGTGAGGGAGGTGAAGGCAACCACAGGATCCAAATTAGGACAGATGCGCATCCTTAAACTGACTGCTTTTTCGATGTCTAACCTTGTCTTCTGTTTTTCCTTGCAGGCGCTGCTGTCGACAATGGAGCGTGTCGTGCTGCCGTGCCAAGATGAAGATTTCGGCGTTCCGGAAATTGTAAAGATGAATACCTGGTTCGCCGAAGAGAAGTACAGGTAAGAACAACTTCCCCCAGTTGGTAAGTATGCTGGCAAGAAGCAGGATGTCCAGGAAGCAGGATCTTCAAAGGTAAGTCTGACCTCAGGCGACAGTGAGCGTTACTCTACTTGCAAGTGCAGAATAACGCAAAGCATCTGTCTTGAGGATCAGGGAAGCTTATATAGCTGAGATCGTGGGCACAGCCATCAGGGCCGGCTTACCAGCCACACCCTGCCACTTAATGAATGGAATGTTCGAGGTTAATGCATCCTGCTTAATGGATGGAGTGTTCAAGGTTAATGCATCTGACGTGCTATGTCCATAATAAAAGCTTTTTGGTGTTAAATGGATGTTCTTGTTTACTTTTGTTCATGAGCCTGGTGCCAAAGGCGCCAGAAAAATGTCCACCCAGGTCTCCTGTGCATGCGACCCCTGCATGCCTGTGCCCCTGACTTCGTGACCATGACAGGCGTGTAGAGGATGTTTGCCAGGTGAGTGGTACGCTAGGCAATGTATTATTTTTTTTTAAAAAAAATATTTTTATTGGTTTCATAACAAGAAATAAACAAAGAGTACAGAAAAACATCAATGACGATTGGTTAAGCATATCAAGAAAACAACCCAAAGCCCCACCCCACCCTCTCCCCCTCTCCCCCTCTCCCCCCAAGACCATGGTTAGTTCACTGTTCCTCTCTAGTTCGTGCCCGTATCCGGGCAACTCTCTCCACTCCGCTCCGTGTTATCCGCCTCAGGGTGGAGCAAGGGCACCGTCGGGGCCACCCAGCGGTGTAGTTCCTCGCTGGAATCCAGTCTTTGCACATGAATAGCCATTTCCCATGCCGCGGTTTCAGCTATGATCCACTTCGTGAGGTCACCCCACCATAGGGGCATATGTGGACCTCTGGGGCTTTTACACCCCATGGCAATACGTCTTTTGGCTGTAATGTATATAGGGTCAGTTAGCTTGGATAGGGGTTTGTTCTTCCTGTTTTGCCTGTATTTGCCAAGGATGCAGGCCGTAGGCTCGTCCACCGCAACAACGATGTCTGCGCCAGCCACTCTGTCCTTGGCTTGTGACCAGAACTCCCTGATTACTGGGCAGCCCCAGAACATGTGAGTCATTCCCGCTCTGGGTTCACTGCATTTGGGGCATGACTAGGTTCCAGCTCCCGTGAATCTCGATATGGCTTCGGGTGTGAGGTACGCTCTATTGGTGATATACAGTTGAATGAGCTGTAAGCGGGCATTCTGGAGACCTTCTTATGATAGTGGGTTATGTCACCCCAATCTTTGTCTTGGAAGACGAGGCCCAGTTCAGTTTCCCACCTACTCCTACATTTGAGGTCTCCCCTGGTCGTACCCCATAACAGGGCTTCGTAGATTTGTGAGGTTTCATGGCCCCCCTCAGCGGAGTTTAATATCATTTTGATGCATTCGTTCTCCTCAGTCAGGTCAGCTGCGGCCGGCCATCTTCTGCACAAGGCCTGTACAACCACCCTGTGCAACAGGAACTGTCCTGCAGGGAGGCCCGTGGTCTCACAGAGTTCCAAAAAAATGTGTATTTCCTGTTCTTGAATCAAGTCCCCCAGCGTGGCCACCCCGAGGGGCTCCCATTGTGTAGGTGTTTCGACATGCCCCCAAGAGTGATTGACTATGAGTGCTGCGATAGGGATCTGTGGGGAGAACGGGTCGTCCGACCCGACCAGTTTGCAGGCCCTTTTCCAAAGCCGGATCCCGAGCTTGGCGAGGTAAGGGCAGTGACTCGTAGCACTCTCCCCGGCCCACAGTATGTCTCTGAGTAACAACCGGCGGAGGGCCGGCTGAAGGAGGCAAGTGTCTGTCGTGCTTTCGTCCGCCATCCACTGCGTGACATGTCTCAGCTGGCTGGCGAGGAAGTACAGCTCAAAGTTGGGGATCTTAAGTCCGCCCCTCTCGTACGGTCTTTGGAGGGTCTCTAATGCCACCCTGTGCCTGCCTCCCTGCCAAAGGAAGCCCCTACAGAGTTTGTTGAGATCTTTGAAAAAAGAGGGGGGGATGTTGAAGGGGACGTTAGTGAAGTTATGCAATAGGCGGGGAAGGGGACCATTTTGAGGAGTCCCGCCCTCCCGGCCATCGAAAGCGGGAGCCAGCCCCAGAACTCCATAGATTTCATGAGAGAGTCTTTGGCCCTTACGGTATTAAGGATATGTTTGGTGGCTGGGTTGCGGTGTATAGTTATCCCCAAGTATTTGAAGGAAGTAGCCTGCCATTCGAGATCCAGAGGGGGGAGGGACCTGTATTCATCGGTGAAGAGTTCTGCAATGGGATAAAGGCAAGAGTTGCTCCTATTGATCTGGATACCAGTGAGCTTGTAGAAACAGTCCAGGGTTTCCAAGATGTAGGGAAGGATGTGCTCAGGGTCCCGTAGGTACAATAGGGTGTCGTCAGCGTACATAGAGATGAGGTGGGTCACCCCGTCTATCTTAATGCCACCCTCTCCATATTCCTGTCTCAGGTAGGCCGCCACTGGTTGAGCGGCAAGGATGTATAACATGGGGGACAGAGGGCACCCCTGGCGGGTGCCTCTGTGTAGGGACCATTTAGCGGAATAGGTTTTGTTGGTACGTACCCTCGCAGTGGGGCTGGCGTAAACCAGCCGGGTCCACTTAAGGAACACAGGGACTATCCCCATTCTGGCCATGGTGGCATAAGCCAGTCCCACCTCACCGAATCAAAGGCTTTGGTGGCGTCAAGTGATGCCACTGCAAGTTTCTGCGGCCTTCCCTCAGTGCTATAGATAACATGATGCAGCCTGCGCAGGTTCTCAGTGATGGAGCGCCCTGGGACGTATCCCGTTTGGTCCTGATGAATCAACAGGGGGATAACTCTGCGCAGTCTGTTCGCCAACAGGGCGGTGAGGATCTTAAAGTCAACATTAAGCATAGAGAGGGACCTGTAAGAACCACAATCTGCCCCGTCCCTCCGCGTTTTAAGCAAGGGTATAATCACGGCCTTGTTCATGGAGTCCGGGAGGATGCCACGCTCAAAGGCCTCATTAAAGACCTGGGCCAATATTGGGGCAAGAGTTTCCACATAGGTCTTGTAGAATTCCCCCGGGAGCCCATCCGAACCCGGGGTTTTCCCAGCTGGTAGCGATCTGATTACCACCCTGACCTCATCGGGGGTGACGGGCTCATCAAGGGTCTCAGCCAATTGCAGGTCTAGTTTAGGTAGGTCGATGGCGTCAAGGGCGTCCTCGATCCTGGTATCGGAGGTGGGCAGGGCTTTGGAGTACAGGTTGCGATAGAAGTCAGTAAAGACCGAATTGATTTCTTGTTGGGTATGTACGGCCGTGCCGTCGGGGGTGAGTATGTGGCAGATGGGTGGCCTGGGGTCTCCCTTTTATAGAGCCAAGCTAAGAGTTTCCCGGGCTTGTCTCCCAGGGCATGGATTCTTTCTGTGTGTTTGGCATAACTCAGTTTACCAATGGATTCCCAATGAGTTAGGCAGGTTTGTCTGAGTTCGGCCATTTTTTGTAAGTGGCCAGGGCATGGGTCAGCCCTACCTTCGACCGTACTCGGGTCCCTTTCTGCGCGCTCAAGCGAGGATGTAAGAGATCTCTGGGCTCCCCCAACTGCTGCAATCATCTCGCCCCTCATGACCACCTTATATGCTTCCCAAGTTGTGCTCAAGTGTCTAACGCTATGCAGATTATTTTGCCAATATTCTTCAGTGCTATCTTTTATGTGTTCCTTGAATGCAGAGTCAAGTAGGGCCTCAGACCTCAGCTTCCATGTGGGTATGGAGGGTGTGGGTGGAAACACCTCCCAGGTTACCAGAAGGGGAGAGTGATCCGACAGCACCCTAGGCAGGTAACGCGCATCAACAAATATGGACTGCTGCGTTAGGCTGAAAAAGATGTAATACAGCCTGGTGTGTATAGCATGGAGTGGGGAGTAGAAGGAGTACTCCCGTTGCTCAGGGTGCTGGACCCTCCATAGGTCACTGAGTTGCAACTGTTGGATTAGTTTGGAAAGTATTTTGGCTGGGGGCGGGGGGATCGGTCGTGTTTGTTATCAGATCTGTCAAGTAGAGGATCAAGGGTGCAGTTGTGGTCACCCCCCCATATCATGATTCTGTCCGCATATGGGCTGAGTCGCGCATGAAGGGAATGGAAGAAGGCAGTTGCGTCATGGTTGGGTGCGTAAGTACTGACCAAGCAAACCTCTTTGCCCTCTATGGAGCCGCACACCACCACCATCCTACCCTCGTTGTCTGTTTTTAGTGCTAGGGAGTTTGAAAGGAACAGTGGGGGCAATCCAAATCAGGACCCTCCTGGCGTAGGAGGAGTAAGTCGAACCTATTAGGGTACTCTGCCAAGTTTTTGCCAGGGCTTCCAGTTTCTTGGGTATTAAGTGAGTTTCCTGCAGCATGGCGATTCCGACCTTGCATCTTTTCAGGTAAGTATGGACCCGTCGTTGTTTAACAAAGGCTGTTCAGGCCCCTGACGTTCCAGGTAACGACCCTTGTTGTGTCAGCCATAGGCGTGGTGTGGTTAATTCTGTGTAGCGGGTGGAGTTCGGGATCTAGGAGGTGCTGCGTTGCATGTGAATTGTTCCCGTGGTCTCGATATGTCCCAGTGCATGTCCCCAACTTGTGCAAAAACATGTACAAAAACTCCCATATTCCCATCCTCCCTACTTAACTGTGAAAAAAACTTCAAACATAAAACTGGCCCAGCGAGGTTACCCTCGTTATGACTGTCCCGTTTCTGCTCCGTTGGACCGTGCATGGGTCTCCAGGTGCCCTACGGGCGGATATATGTACCCAAAAAAGGGGGAAAACAATCAGGGCGTGGAGTGAACAAGGACTCCTGGTCTCCTCGGGGAGGATCCATTCAGCTGTGTAACGGTTCAAGCAAATATAGTTTCCCCCTGAATGACAGGAGGATCGTTATCTCGGTCTCCGTTTCCTTTCCTCAATATCAGGGATCTGTAATCCGTCCATCCAGTCCCTGGCCTGGGCCGGGGTGTCGAATAAGTGTGCCTTGTTGTTATGCAGTACTTTAATTCTGGAAGGATACAGGAGCATATAACGCAGCCCGGCGGTTTTCAATCTGGCCTTGGTGTGTATGAACTGCGCTCTGTTCATTTGATCCTGAAAGGTGTAATCAGGGTATATGACGATTTTAGAAGAGTCCTGTTGGATTTGGCCGCCAGCTCGGGAAAAGGCCAGAATGACCTCACGGTCTCTGTAGTTGAGAACCTTTGCTATCACCGGCCTGGGTGGGTCCCCCGGCAGTGGTTTCTTGGCCAGGGATCTGTGGGCTCTCTCGATGGTGAAGCCCTGGGAGAGTTTGCCAGCTCCCACCTCTTGTAGCAGGAGGGTCTTTATGAAGTTAGTGGGGTCGGAGCCTTCGGAACCCTCTGGCAAACCAAGAAGGCGTATATTGTTCAGGCGAGCCCTTCCTTCTGCCTCCTCGGCTCTGTCCTCCAAGTTTTTGACCATTTGCTGAAGCTCGTCGACGTCTCGAAGAAGGTGAGTTTTGGATTCAGTGTTTTCCTGGACTTGTGTTTCAAGCGCCTCAGTCCTGCCGGCCAGGAAGCGGACATCTTGACACAGGAGGCCCAGGTCTGTGGCAACGGCATCTATTTTGTTTTCCATTGTTGCCTGGAAAAGCTTGATGGCTTCGAGTATCTGGGTGTTGCTAGGCTCTGAAGCCGCGGCCGCCGTGGGGTTAGATTGAGCGTCCGGGGCCGCTTTGTTTGTGCCCTCAGGATTCGGGGATTCACAGGCTGCAAAGGTGTCCATCGTGGTCTGGCGCTGCTGCTTGGGCCTGCTGTTCCTGCCGGACATGTCGTCAACACAGGGCCTTCCCGCACCGAAAATGCCGGGGGCGCAATTGAGAGGCCGCTAGGTCTCGTTCCTGTCGCAGGGCCGACAGGGAGATGTTAAGAAGCAGCGGGGTAGCAGGCCGATTTCGGGAAACAAAGGTATCTCGCATCAGGCAGGCGCGGTCGGCCCCCTCCGCCGTCGGCTGTGAAGTGATGGGGGCCCTAGGAGTGGTCCTCGCGGTCCGCCGGAGCGTCAATCTGCAGGCAGGGGTCAGGTGTTTTCACCCACACCTCCCCCCGGTGAAGGATCAGCAGGCGGGGGGGGGAAGCAAGACAGCGGGGGTCACAACGCCCCGAGGAGGCCAGCCCAAGTTCTTGCGTTGCCACCAGCGGCAAAGTCAGGCGCAGGGGGTAGAATAGGCCCCCTCACCCTGCCTCCGATGTAGGTGTCCGGGGTGGTCCTCCGCCGCTCCCGCTTACCTCTGCGGTACCGGTCGGCCACTGCTCACGCCGGGGGCCCTCTCGACTGTTCAGGGCACACCCAAGCCCAGTTGCGCGCCGCAGGCAGGGCGCGGTCCGGTCAGGACATCCGGATCGATCCTCTCGATCGATGAGTGTAGCTGTTCGGTCCCCTCCTGCGGGTCCAGCGCAAGTCGGCAGCTCAGGATCCTCTCCTCCCGCCGGTGGGCAGCTTCGCCTTATCGATGGTAGTGCGCTCCGGCCTTTCAAGGGATCAGGGCGTGGGAGCTGCCATTTTTATTTCTGCTCAGTGACCTTCTTCTCTCGCCGGATAGGGGTGTTAGCCGTCTCTGTTTCGCTTGGGAGACGGTGCAAAAGTTGCAGAGGAGGTTCTGCCGCGGATGGTGCAACTTGTAGGGTTCCGGAGCTTTTTAAAGTCACTTAAAGACAGCTTATCATGGCACATCAGCGCGTAGCTCTCAGGGGACACGCCCGCTCTACATGGCGGTTAGCCACGCCCCCAGGCAATGTATTCTTACGTGTGTGATGAAGAGGTATTCGGGAAGAGAGTCTATGTTTTCTTGTATGGTTATAGGTTGAGTAAGCTGAGTTTTAGGCAATGTAGGTGGGTGTGGAATATCTCCGGTAGGTGCGAGGTTGATAGTTTGAGGTGGGGTATGTATGGGGCGAGTAGGGAAAGGGTTTATAGTGTGAAGGAAAGGAGTAGGGCATTAAGAGGGGGTAATGACCTACGCAGAGTAGTTGGGCAAGGCCTTTTTTAATGTAAATGAAGGAGCCATGTGTACATGGGGTGTCCCAAAGGCTATAGGAGGCCATAATTAATATTAATAGGATCCTGGTTGTGAGCGTAGTTGGCAAGCAATCTGTCTTAACAATGGGCAAAAAGGTACAATATTCCGGTACGTTTGGGTAAGGAAGGGTAATATTAGGCGCATTTAACTATGCAGCAGGTAGAAGGTGCAGTGTTGTAGGTACATTTGACTGAGCAGTAACTGGCACGTTTGACTAAGCAACACTAGGCAAATACAATATTCAAGCACGTTTGGCTAGGCAGTGTGTAATATTGGGCACATTCTACTAGGCAGCAGGTAGAAGGTGCAGTTTTGTAGATACATTTGACTGAGCAGCAACAGGCACGTTTGAATAAACAGCAGCAGACAAACAATACAGTATTCAGGCACGTTTGGCTAGGTAATAGGTAATATTGGGCACATTCGACTAGGCTGCAGGTAGGACGTGCAGTGTTCGACACATTAGCCTAAACAGTTACAACGGAAGTTGGTAGTGTTTGGTGATCTCACAGTCTAAGTAGGTGCCATTGGTAGCAATGGCAATGCGTTAGTCTAACAGTTGGGTCAATGGTAAATAAGGCGTGCAGAGATCAGACAGTAAGTTCCGTTGGGTGTCAGTGATCGTGCAGTAGAACCAGTGATGCAGAGGTACTGTAAGTACAATAGCGGTGCAAATCATTTGTGTCTCGAGCGATTTCATGGGTACCTTTCAGGGTTAGACTGCTTTGTTACGGATAGCACTGCAGCAACTTTGCATGTGTGGACCTGCAGCATTCACATTGTCCTGGCAGGTGGAATGGCGTAGGCAATGAGGGCTAGTAAACATTGTTATCTAGTGAATACTTACAGCTTCTGTGCCGGTCATGGAAGGCGTTTGGTGCCCTTTGTCCAGCCTGACTCGCTGTGGATGCCGGCTTGCGCCTGCCGGTATATGGCATGAACGGATAGGCTGAGGGGTAGCCAATCCGTTGCGTGCACCGAGGGCAGATGCAGGAGAGGTGTGAAATGTTAGGAGTCGGTGATCTTGGCGTGGTCTGACTCATGGATCTCAATGCAGATGAAAAGCAAATGTCGGGTGGGTCCGGCGGCAATCATATTTCTTCTCAAGTAAAGCCGCTGATAGCAGTGCAGCGATGAGCCAACGGCTCAGAGTGAATTAAGCGCCAAGTCTCAGTTGACCGATGAGAGGCGTCCAAGCTTTCTAGCTTACCTTACACTATATAAATATTCTGCCTCTCTCCTTTGGACACTGCTCCAGCAGCGCACCACGGCACGACACCCCCTGCGGTGTCGGGTCACTTAATTCATGCTCAACACAGGAGCCTTTGTTACTCCGCCTTCGTTGCGGATGTTCAAAGCAAATACCATTGCAAGTGGCATTTGATGGTAGGTGATGGGAGAAATGACAGTATGCTTTTGAAGTACGTTATGGCGGTTCAGTGGCAGGAACCCTGCTCAGAGGCACTTATAATAGAGTTGCAAAAATACTGTATACAAAATATTGATACCTGTTCTTTGTGGTGATGGGTGCCGCTCTGGATGAATCTGGATGCAGAAATCTTGGATAGTTTCACAGAACTTTCTACTGGAGGTGCTTTCGAATTTGACTTGTACTCTGAGTGTACATATGGAGTGCTGTACAGAAATTAGTGTTCTATACAGAGGTAGTGGATGTGATTGGTGGATGCGTGTGTGACTAACGCAACCCAATGAGGGAGTGTTGGAAAAAGAGTAGTGGAAAGGGAAGAAGGACAACCCCTTCTTTACTGGGGCGCTGCCTTTGTGGTAGTTGGGGAAGCGCAGGTGCCACATCCTGCTCTTCTCAGCATGCTGGTCATGGAAATGGGACTGTGGGGATTATCCAATCAGGTGTTGAGGGTGTGCTTCACAGGAAGGGGCAGTAATACCTCTTTTCATTACTCTGTGTAGTGTGGCTGGCAGAGATGGAGAGACGCACAGTGTTGATCGTGGGTGATGCCTTTGTGCAGGATCTGCACAGGTATGCCCTGGAAAGAGGCATTGCTGGCAATTTCGATTTGGAAGCAGTGGAGACTTTGTGGTACAGTGTCCATCTGTGCAGTTTCAGCGCTATGGTTGCACTTTGCAGACATGTGGCCACTGTCACTACAGTTCATGTTGTCGTGGTGCATTATTGAGCCCTGCATTTGGGTTACATCACTTGTGTACATTTGTTCCGTCAACGTTTGTGTATTTTCTGGTGCAGAAAACTGGAACACTGAAACCACCGGATTTGGTGTAGTTAAAAATGCGTTCGTTTTGCTGGAAATCCTCTCTTCAGCTCTCAGTAGAATGCTATCAACGCCCTTGCTGATGTCTGTTGTAGGATCAAAGTCTACTGGTGAATACACATTAAAATCCTGTAATTGCCTCTTGCACTCATTGTTATAGTCTGTAGTATTCAGTACAAGTGCCCCTCACTTGCCAGCTGCACAAATGGTGATGCTGGAATATATGTACATAGATTTGATTTGTGATAATTCTCCTCTGCTAAGATTGGAATACTTGGGTTTCCCAAACTTGAGTTGTTTGAGATCAACCATTACCATGTTCTCGAAAATCTCAATGGCGGGGGAAAGTGGTCAAGGGTAAAAATGTGCTTTTAGGCTTAAATTCAGTGTAGATTTCCTCCTTCTGACCGTCTTCTACGTCAGATAAATCTTCTGAACCTGGTCAGATAGCACAGTGAGGTTACCGCTCTGCCCTCAATCTGTGCGCAACCTGCTGTGGCAGGTTCTAATTCCAGCAATGCCAACTCAGCCTTTCATCCTGCTGAGGTCGATAAATTGAGTACCACTCTGTGAGATAAAGATTTCTTCTGTTATTTCAGCGCTCTGGGACCTATGTGTGTGTAGCACTATATAAGAAATACATTATTATTTGGGTGCAACTCGGCAAAAAAACTTTTAAATTTCAATTGCTGTGTGAATTTAAATAAATCCACTTTGATGTTTAATAAATTGGTACTGTATGTAGGGACGCATTTAAGTCCCTTTTTGCTTGGTCTTTCTCTCTACTCCTTTCTCCCTCTAGAAAATGTCCTCATCTTCGCTACTTTCACTGTCTCCAACCTACCGCTATCGCCCCTACTTCTACCCGCTGACACCAGGCTAGCTGGTTCTCCATGCACGTTCACCCCATTTTCCAGTTCCTTCTCCTTAACTACAAAGCTGTCAATAGTCTTACCCCTCAGTATTTGTCTGACTGTATCTCTATCAACTCACCATCTCGATCCCTCCTCTCCTCTGCTCTCAGCCTCACTGTGTTATTCCCCCTTGTGTCTCTTCTCTCTTCTCCTCTTTCTCCCTACTCACTCCGCTCCATTGGAAATGTCTGCTCATCACAATCAAAGCCACCCTGACTGTATATCTCTTCAAAGCTCGGCTTAAACTTCACTTACTTGCCAAAGATGGATCTCCCCATGCACAAACACTTAATATCAAGTTCTTGTTAAACATATTGGAAGTTGCAAAGTTTACAAAGCATTTCAGTGGCCTTGCCTCTGCTGGTTGGCTAGTGTGTGGACATAGTGATGAGACTACTATGAATTTTTTGTTATTTTGTGATTGTTTTAAAGAATTGAGAGCAATATATTTAATACCATTGTTTAAAATTGCCCGCTTTTGTTGTGTGGATGATGCTGTCAATTTGCAAAGCTCCTAATGATCGTGATATTGTTTATTATGTCGCCAAATGTATCCATTGTGCTTGGCTCAAAAGAAATATGCGAATATAAATGAAAACTAGGCAATATAATAGTATTAACCACTGTATCATCTTCACAGGCACTTGAAGGGGGTCTAACAACGGTAAACTAGAGGGCACTATTCAAGAAAATAGAATTTGCATTAAATAACCCATTATGATATGATATGGCATTTATAACGCGCCTATACACAAGTGTTTCAAGGCCTGACGAGGCAAGGGAGGGGAACAAAGGGAGGACAGACAACGATCCTACTAGGCCAGGTGTCATTCAGATTGCACAAGTGCATGGGCAGGGGGTGGGGACAGTGCAGTACATGGGAATAGATAACAAAAGTAAGTAACGGTCATCATGTAGCAAGTGCATGGGTAAGTGCAGGTGTCGGGTGTTAAGGGCAGGTGGGGGACTGCAGGGATACAGAAACAGTCCCCAAGTGCGGGGGTTGCCAGATGGGCAATGCAGGTGTGTGTTGCTGGCGGGGGAGGGACCAGGGTCCGGGATCTGACGGTGTCCAGGTAGCAGGTGCAGTTCCGGTAATACCCGGGAGGTCAGCAGAGCAGAGGAGGAGAAAAAGCAGAGGCAAAGAGAAAGGTTTTGAGGTGTTTCCGGAACCGGAGATGGTTATCCTCAAGTTTAAGAGAGGCGGGGAGGCTAATTCAGAGGGAGGCCCCAGCCGAAAATAGAGATCTACCACCAACTCGTTGCTTAGAGAAGCGACTGACTCTGAGGGAGTTGGAGGCAGATGAGTGTAGAGCTCGAGAAGGAAGATATTTAGGGAGACAGAGTTGAAGGTATTGAGGCCCCAGGCCTCAGAAGGCCTTGTGGACAATTCAGAGAGTTTTGAACTTAATCCTTGCAGCCACTGGGAGCCAGTTCAGAGATTTCAGTCCTGGAGAGATATGATCCCTGGGCTTGAGGCCAAGGACAAATCTCGCAGTCCTGTTCTGGATAAGTTGCATTGGGCGGAGAGTAGAAGCAGGCAGATTAAGAAAGAGGCTGCTGCAATAGTCCAGCCTAGAGAGAACCAGAGCTCTGGAGACAGTGAGCTTCTGGGGGATGGAGAGGAAAGGAAGAATACCTCTGAGGTGTGCAGCTGGTAATGTGACTTCTTAGAGATGTCGGAGATGTGAGGGGAGAAGGACAGTGTGGAGTCAAAGATGACCCCAAGGTTTTTTGCCTTGCAGGGGGGAGCAGGAAGAGGGCCAAGATAGGCTGGCCAGAGAGCTACAGGAAAGGAGGGAGCGGGAGTTCCGATGAGGACAATCTCAGTCTTACTGGCATTTAGGCAGAGGTCACTGGCGGCACACCACTCCTGGATATCAGACAGACAGTCATAGATGAGGGAAGGAGAGGAGGAGGCCGAGGGTAGCCTGAAAATGAGCTGGGTGTCATCCGCATAGCACTGAAAAGTTGGGGCAGAGAGCAGCGATGCTGTGGGCAAGGATTGCCAGGTATTGGTTGAACAGCTAAGGAGAGAGGTTAGACCACTGGGGGACACCACAAGTAGAGAAAAAGATATCTGAGAGGAAGGACCCAAGTTAGACCTGGGAGCGTCGGTCAGAGAGGAAAGAAGTCCGCCACGCCAGAGCCTGACCAGTGATACCCAGGTTATCACGGAGATGGTTGAGCAGGATGGCATTGTTGACGGTGTCAAAGGCAGAAGAGAGATCGAGCAGGATGAGGACGCAGGGGGTGTTAGCATCAAGGTTGGAGAGCAGGTCTTCACAGATGTTCAGGAGAGCAGTTTCCGTGCTTCTGGCAGCTCTGAAGCCAGACTGATGGTCATGAAGGCAGCCCACAGATTCAGAGTGGAGATTAAGCTGGGAGAGGGCCAGTTTTTCCAGGAGCTTGCCCAGGAAGGGAGTGATGGAGATTGGGCGATAGTTAGCCAGGCACGAGGGGTCGGCGGAGGGTTTCTTAAGAAGGGGTTGCACAAGGAAGTGCTTCAGGGGGGATGTGAAGACTCCAGTGGCGAAGGAGTGATTGCAGAAATCAGCCAGTGAGTTGATGTGTGGACCTTGATAGTTTTGGAGGAACAGGGGTGAACCTGTTTCGATTAGACTTTCATAGATCGGACTTGTCTAGAAACCTTGTCTGCAGAAAACATGGGAAACAGCAGAGAAGGAGGGAGGAGAGGTGGCTGCAGAAGGGCTAGAGGAAGAGCAGGGAGTAGAGGGAGGGGGGAAAGGAGGAGAGTGAGGACAGGATGTCCTGAGTTTTAGAGATGAAGTGGGGTTATTGTTGAGGGCTATTGTTGTTATAACGTATGCAACAATGACTTGTACCCCTCTTTTTTATATTGGATTTTATTTAATATATCGTGTTTTTAAATTTTAATTATCAATTGTAGAAATCTTGTTTTTATGTTTTTAAAGCTGAATACTTAACATTGAATCGAGCTCATATGACTGACTGACAATCCTTCATACTCCCTACTTGACTCCACCACTCCCTCCAGAGCGGTGTAATGACATTTTCTATATTTGGATAGTAGTTTGATGCACTTGCCCCACAAGGTTAATATTGCCTTTTGTATGTTACTGGTTTCTTAATTTCGTTTGGTTTAGTTTGTTTGGTTTTGTCTCTATCCATGTACCACTTTGCTCACACCTTCATAACATTTCTGACCACGTGTTCCCATTTTTGTGCTGTTGTACAGGCACCTTTTTGGGAAATGTGTCTGCCATCTGTAAATGTTATTGTACGTAATTTATGTTCAAAGTTGACATCTCCCATCTTCAAATAAGTACACATACAGTATTTCTAACCATGCCTGAGTTTACTATTATGATATGGCATTTGTAACGCGCCTATACACAAGTGTTTCAAGGCGCGACGAGGCAAGGAAGGGGGAACAGAGGGAGGATAGAGACAACAATCTTACTGGTCCAAGTGACAATGAGATCGTGCAAGTGCAGGGGTATTACAAGTCCTGCTTGACGCCCATTATTTGTAATCAAGTCGAACATACATATTGTTCTGTGAGAGACAAAAATGTAGTTCTTATGGGCAAATGCACCTGAAAAAATGTCCCTACAATGTAGAGGGATTAACACCTTTCGGCTGCTTTGGAATGTCCATGCTTGCTCAGTTACCCCTTATGCTTTCTCCAGAAGGGTAAATCATACCTAGTCATCCATGGTTTGTGGGAAATCTCTTGTTTGATGGAGGATTTTGCAGGGCTTCTGGTTCTGGCTAGTGGATGCCCCCCATGCCTCTTTCTCACAAGCCACCCTTAATGTTCCCAACGCCTTAGAGGACTTTGTAACAGTTCATACCAGGTCCCAGACACCAGAGACCATGAGATTACTGCAGCAATTCCTAAATAGGTCCTGAGGGACTGTCTCAATAGAAGCAACTGACCGCCACTGCCAACACGAACAAGAAAAAATCAACCAGTGGCTGTGTGAGACGTTCGGGCGAGACATGGGAAAAAAAAAATCTTAAAACACGTTTCTATTGGAAAAATAGACTTTTTTTTGTTTCAACACTAAAGTCTTTTATTATATATCACGCTGCTTCCACCAGGAGAGGAGACCCCTATTAGGGAAAGAGACTTGCTAAAGACTATTTTGTTTGCGTTTACTGTAGGCAAGTGTCATTCTGAACAACCTAAGTTAGTGCTTAAACCCTGCTGGCTTGATCTTATCGGACTCTGAGTATATAAGTCACGTACTGAGTTGAGTGGAAACCTTTGAACGGTATTAAGTTGTGTACGAGTTGATTTCACTTTCCCCTTTCAAACCCCATTGTTTTTAGACGTTAACACCATGTAGCGCAACTAACAATTGTCACTGTGTTGATTATGCCATCACTGCTTAATGTTAGACAGTAAAATGGTGCTCTAGACACAAAGGTTCCAGAAGCTACGTATGGTGGCCCCACACAGGAGAGGCCCATGTTAATGAGCAGCGTTGCTTAAGTGAAAGCTGGCTGAGAGAGAGGTCTAGAGGTTGGAATAATTGCTGCTGCCTGAGAGAGATATCGGATGGTTACTGATGTGGTCCAGGTAAGGGGACTATGCACAAACAGTGACAGAAGGTGGGTTCTGACTTGATAAGGACCCTTCAGACCCTCTCTTGCATGCAAATACAGGACCAAACACTATGCTTTCTCATTGACGCATTGAGAGCATAGGTTTAGCCATTTTTGAAGGATACAAGGGGGAGAGAGAGCTGGGGACGGAAAAACAAGAGGGAGGGAGAGAGCACCATGAGTGGCTGGGAGAGAGGGAGAGAGATAGAAAATCATTTGGCGTGGAGAGATGGGAAGGGGAGTGAGCGGGACCAGTGAGTGGTGAGCGGGTAAGAGAGATGCATGAGAGAGATAGATGAATTCGATTGAGGGAGAGAGCTGCATGTGAGGAGAGAGATATGCATGTGAGGGAGAGAAAGAGCTACAAGCCAGAGGGCTGTGAGAGTAAACCGAGAAAGTCTAGTGGGAGGGCTGGGAGGGGGCCCTAAGAGTGGGCTCAGAGACTAGATGCTATAGTGTGTCGCAAGCAAGGAAGCGAGCCACGAGTGAGTGATAAAGAAAAGAGCAATAGAGCAGAGAGATGGGCCGGCTCTGGGCAATATGGAGCGTGCCATGTGCGAGAGAGTGAGTGCACCATAGGAGAGAACGAGAGAGAGTGTGCCATGAAAGAGAGTGTGTCATGAGCAAAAAAGACGGGCACTCTGGGTGTGTCTGTGTCTAGGACTTGTTTGTTTTATTATTTATAATGCGCGCCAGATCCGAGGGTATCGGGACGCAAAAAGCTTCAAGAAAATGTTCAACTTCATTACAGTGCTGTACAAATATATACAAGTATATACAATATCAATACAAATACAAAGTAAACAATATGGGGTCAGAGGTGTATACAGCAGGGTGAGGATAGCAGGTACAGAGAAGTCAAGAGGGTGATAGATAACATAGATATATTATATACAGGGATGGCTGGGCATAGCAGCAGGCCAAAGAGTAGGTTTGCAGAGAGTGCGGGAATAGTCTGTTGCATGGAGTCTACAGTATATACAGAGTGGGGTAAGGGCAGCTTAACGCTCATTTTCTTTGATCCAGTTAGTGGTTTTAAGTCTGAAGTGCAAGTATGTTTGGTCGGCCCTTAGGGCAGGGGGTAAGGAGTTTCACAGCTGAGCAGCTTTGACTACTGGGAAGCTGCATCCTCCAGTTTTGGAACGTTTAAATCTGGGTATTGTTAGAAGGTGGGAGTTGGCTAATCTTGTTGGGCAATTGGAAGATTGTCTCTTGAATCTGTCTATAAGATAGCGTGGGGCAGCATTATTTAGGCATTTATGTGTGAGTGAGGCTGTTTTTAACAGGATTTTATCACTGGTGGTAAACCGCCTTCTTATCTCTGAGATGTGAGTTTTTTTTTTGCTGTACCCAATGCCGCTCTGAGGGCATTATTGCAAGATCTGGATTTTAGTGATGAAGTGTTTATTGGCCCCCAGATATAAGGCATTGCAATAGTCCAGTTTTGATAGAATTAATGCTCTGGCCAATGTGATGCAGCTGTGCGTGTAGAGGAAAGGATTGGCAGCTCTAATTAGCTTACAGGTGTAAGCTGTGGCTGAGGCCATGGCGTTGACCTGTTTGGTGAAGGAGAGGGTGGCATCTAGGTAAAGGCCTAATGATATGAACCACTGAAATCTAATTGGCTCCTAGAAAGAGCAGATGACTGATGTCTGTACGTAAAAATAGAGCCATTGCTTGGTGGCCGAAGGTAACCTGGAACGAGAAAGAAAGAGGATAAGGAATGGGGAGTAGAGTGGAGAATGAAGTGGATGTCTTTGTGTGTTACTAAGGCCAGTTTGGTTATATTGCCTACTGCAATCAGAATGTAGTTGGATGTGCTTCACCCCTTATATCATAATCATTGATAGTGTGTCTTGGCTTCCTGCAGAGATCTTTTAAAACCTCACAGGTAGCACCTAGAAATGCAGCAAAAAGGGTTCACTGGGTTTGTGTGACAAGGGTGTCTATGCCATTCTGAATGTAGAATGTCTCTAATCGCAGATTCTTTTTTTCTTTTTTTTTCTGCTAGATTAAAAAAAATGCCCCAGTCAATGCCTGAATATGCTTTGACAAGAAACTATTTAGAGTTGATGGTAGAACTGCCATGGAGTAAAAGCACAACTGGTGAGTCCTAAATATTGACATTAACCTCTTTAGCTATTGTACAGCAATGCGATTGGGAACTACCTCCAATCTACTGTAGGGGGTTTAAATAGTTATTCCCAAAGCATATATGCCTCGACCTTATTCAGATGATTAAAATGTAAAAGTGAGTTTGTTCACAGAAAGCTAAATTCTGAATGTTGTACATGAAAATGTCCCTTCTCCTCAAAATGCAAAATGGATCCCATTCAATCTGCCTTGCCTGCTAGCCATTAGAGCGGATTACCGCCCTGACAGCATTGTCTGTGTATGAGACCTGCAGTTGACAAGAGAGAGACTATGTATGCATAGGAAACCTGCTATGCTTCTACCGCTGATTTACCTGTTTGGTTTGTTCGGGAAGCTTCTCCTCCTGCTGTGTTTGCTGTACTTACGCTGGAAAGCATGCATCGCTGTCAGTTGCACATTTTCTCGACTGTGCATGCAATGACCATACCGGTTCCCCTGCACCGCTCTTTGAGTGCGAAGGAAGCTTGCATTTCTATTGACTGTGTTTTGCCATTCTAGTGTTTATTGAAACTGCCATTGCTGAACGTGTGCTATGCATATTCTGCTGATGCTCATGCTGTAACCTGTGTGTGTGTGTTGTAAATTTTGATTACTTTCTTGAAATTGTTCTTTTGTTTAAATAAAACTTCATAGTTCAAGAGAAATATGCAATTGGGTTAAATAAATTGCTGACTCTTAAATTGGTGTATGATAGCCACACAGAATGAATTGAAATGCTTGCAAATACATGAAACAAAATCTGAACTGGAATAAATATAAGGTCAAAAGACTGAAGCTGGGTCCCAGTCAAGAATTCATGTGCCTTTTTTGTGCTGTCTGGGTCATGTCTTTGCCTTGCTGGGCATTGAGTCCAGGACTTGATATGAGTGCAAATCCTTATGAATTCTAGGCGTTTGAGGTAAGGGAGTGTCACTCCATTTAAGTACCCCCAATATGCATCTGCCTGCTTGGCTTTGATTGATGCCCATGGGCAGTGTCATCCTGTTTATCATTGTTGGGTGACACTGCATGGATGTACACTGAGGGTGTCCCTGTAGAACCCTTCCCTTCACAAATCTAGGCTAGGGACCTGCAGTTGGAATTGTTTCTCAGGGTCTGTAAGCTATCGATGTGCCTGCTTGTGGTGTCTAGAAGGCACATTGGTCCACGCTGGCCATTTTGACTGAGATGTCTATATGGAATCTACACCCTGATCCGAATAAATGCAGTTCAGTGATTGGGTTCATCAACCTAGCATCCCATAGATTAGGAAGAGCCTGCTTGACTTCCATCTGGCAGTATGGAAAAAGATGCCTTAAAAATGTCATAGTAAAAAAGATGCCAGATTTAAGACTACCTGATGATTAAGCTCTGGCTGGTATCTTGGGGTACTGGACTTTCCATAGTACGGTGTTGGAATAGGAAGCATACTTCTACCTGGTGCCCACGTGTATCTCATACTTTGAGCCTGTGCTCATGTAAGAGGTTGTATGCTCAAGCCCCTTAGAGCTCAGACACTACAGTTTTTCGCGCAATGTCTCAGGCATGTGTGGCGGTCAGACGGAGGATACAGACTCTGATAAGCCATTTCAGTGTTGTTTTTATTAAAGAAAAGGAAAAATACATATGTCTCTCTACACTATATTCTATGATATAATTTATAACACGCCTGTGCACAAGTATTTCTAGGCGCAACAAGACAAGGAAGGGAGGACAGAAGGAGGAGGACAAAACAGCGATCTTACTAGGTCTTGTGTCATTCAGATCTCGCAAGTGCAGGAGGGGGAGGGGGAGAAGTGCCACGGGGAAAGGAGGAATAGGAGTGTGCAAAGTAACTAGTAAGTGCAGCCGGGTGCTGTCTCATAAGTGCAGAGAGTCAGGGGACTGTAGGGTTGCAGATACAGTCCCTTAACTGGTTGGGAGGCCTGGAGGTAGTGCAAGGGCAACCGGTCATGCAGGAGCCTAGTACCGTAAGATCAGTGGGTGGCCAGATGGGTGGCCAGGTAACCAGTATGCGCAGCAGACAGGGACATTAGCAAGGGAAAGAGAAAGCAGAAGCGAAAAGAAAGTCTTGAGTTGCTTTCGGAACCTTAGGTGGTCCTGCTCAAGTTTGAGAGAGGCAGGGAGGCTGTTCCAGAGGGAGGCCCCAGCCAAGGAAAGAGATCTACCCCCCACTCTCTCTGCCTGGAGAAAAGTCTGACCCCCATAGAGTTGGAGGTGGATGAGCAGAGGGCTCGAGAAGGAAGATGCTTAGGTAGAGAAAGTTGGATGTAGTGTGTTCCCCGGGCCCCACAAAACCATGTGCACGCTGCCGAGGATCATGAACTTTATCCTTTCAGCAACAGGGAGCCAATGGAGAGATGTCAGGGCTGGAGAGATACGATCCATGGGCGTGAGGCCAAGGAAAAGTCTTACAGTCCTGTTCTGGATAAATTGTAGAGGGTGAAGAGTAGAGGCATTCAGATTTAGAAAGAGGCTGTTGCAGTAGTCCAGCCTAGAGAGTTCCAGGGCTCTGGAAACAGTGAGCTTCTGGGGCACGTGAGAAAAGGAAGAATACCTCTGAGGGGGTACAACTGATAGTGTGACTTCTTAGAGATGTCAGAGATGTGAGGAGAGAAGGAGAGGGCGGAGTCGAAGATGACCCGAAAGTTCTTAGCCTCACTGAAGGAGCAGGTAGAGGTCCCAGGGTGGGCGTCCAGAGTGAGCAGGAGTCCCAATGAGGAGGATCTCAGTCTTACTGGCATTAAGGCAGAGATCGTTGGAGGCACACCATTCCTGAATAGTGGGCAGACAGTCTGGTATGAGAGAAGGAGAGAAGGAGCCATAGAGGCTGAGGGGAACCTGAATGAGAGCTGGGTGTCATCTGCATAACTTTGAAAGTTAGAGCAGAAGATAGAGATGCGGTGTGCCAGAGGTGCCAGGTAGTGGATAAATAGCAAGGGTGAAAGGTTAGTCCCCTGGGGAACACCCCAAGTAGAGAGAGATGGAAGAGAGGAAAGACCCAAGTTGGACCTGGGAGAGTCGATCAGTGAGAGAGGAGTTCAACCAGGCCAGGACCTGACCAGAGATACCCATGTTGTCTCGGAGATGATTGAGAATGATGGCGTAGTTGACCGAGTCGAAAGCAGAGGATAGGTCAAGGAGAATGAGGACAGAAGGAAGGTTAGAGTCAAGATTGGAGAGTAAGTCTTCACTGGTCTTCGGGAGAGCAGTTTCCGTGCTTCTGGCTGTCCTGAAGCCAGACTGGTGCTCATGGAGACAACCAACTGATTCAGTATGTAGATTAAGCTGGGAGACGGCCAGCTTTTCCAGGAGTTTGCACAGGAAAGGAGTGACGGAGATAGGGCGGTAGTTTGCCGGAGAGGATGGATCGGCAGAAGGCTTCTTATGAAGGAGGTGCACAAGGGCGTACTTAAGCAGGGAGGGAAAGGTTCCAGTAGTAATAGTGATTGCAGAAATCGACCAAGGCTAGAGAAAGGGTGTCTGTGGTCCTTGATGGTTCTGGTGAGAAGGGGAGCACCTGCTGTGACAAGACTTTCATAGATCAGACTTGTCTAGAAATATTGTCGGATGTGAACAGGGGGAAGGAGGAGAAAGGAATGAAAAGAGGAAACGGCTGCAAAGGGGCCTGGAAAGGTAGAGGGAGAGGCAGAGGAGGTAGAGGAAGAGAGAGTAGACAGGATGTCCTGGGTTTTAGTAGTGACATGAGATGCCAAGGCCGTGCAGAGGGGCTGGGAGGGAACAAGAGATGTAGAGACTGCATCCCTTACCTCCAGTTTGGTCTTTTGCTTTTCTTACCTTGCTTCTATTTACTCTCAGCTGGCTCTGCCTTTACCCTATTTGCAGATTTAACACCAACAAGTCTCTGAGCTAGTCTTCCTAAACCTACATAAATATCAACCAGATTATCACCCATAAAACATTGCTTGCACTGTCCTTACGCCACATGAATATTCAGTGATACTGTCCATGTCGTGTGAAGCCAGCACTACCTGGGGCTTGCTGTAACATCATCGGGCCTGGTTAGGGCAGCAAACAAGACAACAAAACGATCAGGTACACAGCACAAGAGTGAATTGCGTCTTGACATGAGACTGGCGCCAGTGCTCCCCTCCCTTGGCCCTGTGGGAATATCTGAAGTGAAGTCTCAATAGTGACCTCTCTCCTCTAATACCTGCCAGGACCTCTTCATCTGCTTTATGCTGAGTAAGCTTCCAGGGGTTAGCTTGGACCATTATCTTGCGATTGCTTCTGTGCAAAGCCCATAATTTAAGTTCATGCATTTGTGTACTTCAGTTCAGAGCTATCAAAGTACTTAAGAAGATTTAACAGCTGAACCCAGATACAACTAAAGGAATGTAAGCTGTTGCCTTAAACATATCTTTAGTTGACCATTTTAAATGTTTCGGAATCCATTCCTTACTGTTGATCTGCAGTCCTTGAACTAGGAGACAGTCATAGCATATTATGTGGTACCTGGAATTCATGATTGCGTTTCCCACCATTTTACTCCCAGTCCAGTCACGCCCACTGTCAGGACTCTCTCCTTCGAAACAACTCAGCAATCACTTGTCTAATATGTACCTGAGGTCCTACATGGAGCTGCTGAAATGCTGTGCCCTCCTGGTGGACCCCAATGCTCACTGTTGGGGACGCTTACTGCCTTAACCAGAGATTTGGGATTTTCCATTTAGTCAAACCATTCTCACTTTAGCCGAACAGAGTTTAGCCAAACCATTCTCTAAATTCTCTAAATGAAGCTGCTATTCAGAGTTGATTTAACCTATATTAAGTATTTAAAGTCTGCTACTGTCTGACCCTCAATTCACACTGATGACATGTTCTGCATCTGTCTTCCCACAATTTCTCTTCTGGGAGCTGGAAGGGATGAGGAGTAAGACTCTGACAAAGTAACAGTTTTTGTGTTGGATGAAGACTTTTATTATCAAAACAAAAAGAGGGGTTTGGGTAAATCCTACCATAATCCATAATCCACCCAAGATCTTCACCATCCCCTGGTCCCCTTATTATTGCAGCACCCTTTGCAGTAGCAGACTGGAAAGGGTGTTGCAGTACTGTTGGGCAGGTGGGAAGGATACAGGGACTACGGCATATTGCACTAAGAGGCGGGTGATTCGGACCCCGGGACTACTCTACATTACCAGACTCCTCAACCACAAAAATAAGGGGAACGGGGGATGGTGAAGATCTTGGGTGGATTATCTACAAGCACCCCCATCCAGTACAGTCCCTTTGAGGGAGAAGACCCTGGTGGCCCTTTATCAATAGAAGACATATGTGCATGTAATTTATTGCAGTGACCTGGTGGATTTATTTCCAGCATCTATACTGCCCCTGACACGATTCTGGTTAGAGAAAATACTTCATAGAAGACATCACTCTCTCAGTTATATTGGGAACCCTGATGGGTGGTTCTCAGATCCTGAAGGTCGGATAAACAGCGGACCCAGTGGCGTCCAAGATCGACCGAAAAATATGTAGATCTAAGAGAATGGAATTATAACTATTCTATGAAAATTGAATGTGTATGAAGACACAAAAAGAACAATATTAATAGTGACAGGATTGTCTTATGTTCATTTGTGATGACTGAGGTCTCACACTTTTTTGAAAGAGAGAAGAGATTATATCTTGTGGATGAATGAAGGTATGAATGAGGAGAGTGTGATGTTATTGAATTTATGATAATGAATTGTATATTTTGAACCAAGAACTCAAATATTTTATATAAATAAAATATGTTTTGAGGGATTGGGTCCTCCGACGTATTCCATATCTATGACAGTAATCACCATAGCTGTGCTCCTTCGGAAAATCCTTCAGTGTCTGTGTCCTGCGTCGATGACATCGATACGCCGTCCTCGAGGACCTCCTCCGACGGCCGACGTCACCAGATTATAAGTGGGACGCACGACGTTTTTTTCCGCGAACGTGTTCGCTTCGGGAATCTCAGCGCACCTCGACTCTTTGGAGTTTCTGTTGTTTCTTGGTTCTTCGAACCTGTTTGTTTTGGGACGTTTCTTCTTCGTGAAGGATGTCTACCTCGTCTTCCACCCCGCGTCCGGGCTTTAAGAAGTGCGGGGACTGTGGGTCCAAGATGTCGGTGACGGACTCGCACGACGCCTGCCTCTGGTGCCTCGGGGAGGTCCATGAGACGGATGACTGCGTCAACTGCCAGTTGCTCACATCCAAAGCCTTGCGGGAGCGCAAGAAGAAATTGTCGGTAGGTAAGGTGTCCAAGCCACGGAAGTCGAGGTCTGCGGGGCTTTCGACAGACGATTCGAGGGGCAACACTCCACCTCTTCGTCGGAAGTCCAGTGGGTCTCGGTCCCGGAGTTGGTCCCGCCACTCCTCTGCCTCTTCGAGGCACTCCCAGAAGCGCTGTCATCGGTCACCTTCCCCGTCCTCATCCGAGGACTCCGACCGTCGGCAGCTCGCTTATCCCACCATGCATGCAACGCCAGAGGAGAAGGGGCTTCCTTCGGGAAGAAAATGTTAGCGATTCTCGAATCGCAGGGCACCGGTCCGTCCGCGCCTCCGAGTGCGATCGGTCGTGATCGGTCGAGAGACACCGCTCGCACGCCTTCGGGCTCGGGTGGTCGGCACGATTCACGTGAGAGGTCCCGCTTGGACAAGGGGAATCGTTCTTGTTATGCCCGGTCCAGGTTCCGGTCCTCGAGGCGCTCGAGACCGTGTAAACCTGTGGTGTCTTCGAGGAAGAAGTTGACGCGGTGGTGCCGAGGTCGTCGACGGACTCTTTCGAGGCCCCGCCTCCGAAGAAGTCGTCGGCGCCATCGGCGCCCAGGTTGTCGAGGGACAGGCTTGGGGCTCCAGCCTCGAGGCCTGTGTCGACGCCATTGAGGCTGTCGGCGCCGAGTTCGGCGGTGACGCCGATTCACTCGATGCCTTCGACGCCTTTCAAGGCTGCGTCGACGGGGGTACCCCGGGGCTCAGTGGAACCCCCTAGAAAGGCTCTGGCCAAGGTCAAGCATGGCACTGGTTCACATTCTGTGCCTTCTTACCGCCATCTTGAGTTTATTTCAGAGGTGGATGAGGGCTCTGATGATGGCATGGTTCCTAATACGGTGCCAGACGAGATTCTCTCAGGCCGTAGCGAATTTGAGGACCTGAGGCAGTCCCTGAACGATGCTAGTGGGCTGGACACCTCTCCGGAGGTGGAGTTTTGTAGGCCTGAGCCTGGCACTCGTGCCGACTCCTCGTACCGGCGCCTTATGTCTAGGGTCACCGAGTACTTGGGATGGTTTGCTCCCCCAGGGGAATTTCTTCAGGATGACCTTATGGATATCCTCGACCTTGGTCCACCAACTGACCCGGTAGTGCCGTTTCATATGGCTCTACAGAGGAGGGTGGCAGCAGCTTGGACTGCTCCGGAGAGTCTCCCGGCAGTGGGCAAGTCTTTGCCGCGAAAATACCGCCCAGCCAGTAGCGACCCGTGCTACTTGTCCAAGCACCCCACTCCGGAGAGTTTGGTGGTGCAGGCGGCTACGGCCCCGGCAAAGCAGGCGTCATATCCTACCATCCCTCCTGATAGGGACGACAAGTGTTTTGACGGCTGGGCGAAGAAAGTGTTTTCTTCAGGGGGTATGGCGCTTCAGGCGGCCAACTCCGTATGTGCCTTGTCACGTTTTACGCACACTCTGTGGAACTGTGTTTCCTTAGCGGCTGAGCATATTCTCGAAGTGGACGAACAGGATGGTTTCCTTGCCGTGGTTCAGGATGGCAAGGATGCCATGTGTGAGGCCGTTCAGTCGGGTTTGGACATGGCAGATTGAGTCAGCCGGTCCATGGCAGCGAGCACCGTGATACTCAGGTTTGCGTGGTTGCGGAAGTCGGGGTTTGCTCCTGATGTGCAGGCCCGGCTCCTCAACATGCCCTTTGATGGGAACATGTTTTTTGGCACCAAGGCTGACGAGAGCCTTGAGAGGTTGCAGACCTCCAAACCTGCAGCGAAGTCGTTGGGCGCTGCAGTTCGACAACCTCTGCCTTTTCGTCCTAGGGGACAGCAATGGAGGGGAGGTTCCTTTCGTTATTACTCATCCTTTGGTAAAGCGAGAGGAGCAGCCAGTCAAAGGGGCCACCGTAGGAGTTCCAGAGGTGGAAAACAAGGTACTCTAGGTGCCAAGGCCACTCGGGCAGTTGCCTCTTTGCCCTCAGGCGACGCCGCAGCCGCTTCAGCTCGGTCATGAGGCCATGTCTCATGGTTCGCCGGTTGGGGGAAGGCTGGCGCAGCATCTTGTAGAGTGGCGTGCCATTACTTCAGATGTGTGGGTTCTGGAGATCATAGCCCATGGCTACTGTCTTCCTTTCCAGCAGAGGCCTCACGACAATCCACCGGGGAATCTCTCTTTGAAGAGTCTGGATCCGCTCCTTGCGCATGAAATTCAATCCCTGCTGGAGAAAGGCGCCATAGAACTGGTGCCTGTAGCGGAGAGGAACAAGGGATGGTATTCCCCTTATTTTTTGATTTCCAAGAAAGACGGGGGATTGAGACCCATCATGGATTTGCGTGGTTTGAACAAACTCCTCAGGAAGGACAAGTTCATGATGGTTACTCTCTCTCAAGTCCTCCAGGCACTTCAACTTCAGGACTGGTTGGTGTCTCTCGATCTCAAGGACGCTTATTTTCATGTGCCGATCCAACCAAAGCACAAGAAGTACCTGAGGTTTGCGGTTGAAGACTCGCACTTTCAGTTTCGGGTCCTGCCGTTTCGGATTGACCTCCGCCAGAGGGTCTTCACCAAGCTCATGGTAGTAGTGGCAGCGCATCTCAGGAAAGGGGGGATTCATGTCTACCCCTACCTGGACGATTGGTTGATCAGGGCGCGCTCTCCCGAGCAAGTCCGGGGTCATCTGTCCGTCACCTGCCACTCCCTCCACAAGCTGGGCTTCTCCCTCAACTTAAAGAAGTCCCATTTGACACCAACTCAGAGGCTCCAGTACATCGGAGCAGTGCTCGACACTTCCCTGGGGCAGTGTTTTCCTCCCCAGGTGAGGGCTCATCACATTCGGCAGATGGTGCGCAAGTTTCAGCTTGCCCAGAGTCTCCCAGCGTTCGAGTTCTTGAGATTGCTTGGCCTCATGGCATCCTGCATTCTTCTGGTGCCAGAGGCCAGGTTGCGGATGAGATCTTTGCAATGGGCACTCAAGCTCGAGTGGTTTCAATCCTCCGGCAGGATGTAGGACCCTGTTCAGGTGCCGTCCTCGGTCGTCCAGGACCTTCTGTGGTGGTCCGACGAAGGCAATCTGATGAGGGGGGCTCCATTTTGGCTACCCTGGGCGGAAGTGACAATCATGACTGATGCATCCCTCACGGGATGGGGAGCTCATGCCAACGTGTTGACATTCAGCGGTCGTTGGTCTGCGTCGGAGTCCAGACTCCATATCAATCTGTTGGAGCTGAGGGCCGTCAGGCTAGCCCTGAAGGCTTTTCTGCCAATTGTGCGAGGAAAGAATGTCCTGATCCTGATGGACAACACGGTGGCCATGCACTACCTCAACAAAAAGGGGGGGCAGGGTCACTTCCTCTGTGCATCGACGTCATCGACGCAGGACGCAGACGCCGAAAGATTTTCCGAAGCAGCACAGCTGTGGTGATTACTGTCATAGATATGGAATACGTCGTCGGACCATCCCATCGAAAGAACGTTACCAGGTAAGAGAGTAACTTGTTCTTTTATTGCAAAAAGCGTTTTTGCAATTCTGAATATTGTTTTTAGCTAGCCTCATCCATACCTAGGTCCATTGTTTTCCTTCTATATACCTTACCTGGAGGACCTATGGTATTTACAGGTACCCTTCTATTTACCCTAGCCCTTTAGGCCACTTGGTATTGTATATATGTGTTATAGTAGTAGTGTATTGGTTTGAGGTATTACTGTTGATATTTGCTTTGTGTTTGAGTTCAAAGCCCTTGAATTTTTTATATATATATTTCTGAGGCTTGTGGAATCTGCTTAGATCACATGCTGTGCATAGGCCGACATCTAGTGGAAGCTGCGGAGTATTACAGTTTGTTTTTTCGAAACTCGAAAATGGCCGTCGACACAGGGCGTGCCAGTAATACTATCCCTAGTGTGACGTCCACTGTACCCAAGATCCCTCACGCGTCTAGGATCCTCAGATTGTTTTTTTCCGCCATACTGGTCGGAAGCATCTTGCGGAGTCCCCTGGCCTTAGCCATACTTTTGCTAAAATTTAAAATTATTAATCTATTGACATCCTTCCCCACACCAACGTCGAACTTCGATACTCGACGCTGGCTGGAGAAGAAATCGACTGTCGACTGCTGCACGACGGATTTGGGCCTCGGAAGGCCGCTGGCCTCGGCCCGGGCCTGGTAGGACGCTGGCCTCGGCCCTGCAAGTAGGTAGAGTGGGGGGTGGTACATACTCTACACTCTTGGTATATAGGTACACCCTATACATTTCCTACACTTAACAGCCCGCTGCCTCAAGGTGCGTATGGAGGGTACCCCTTTTCAATTCTGCCCCAAGTGCAACCGCAAATACCCTTGGGTCGACAGGCACGCCATGTGCAATCTCTGCTTGCCGAGGGACCACCCCGAAGCGAACTGCAGAGCGTGTAGTAGGTTTAAACCTAAGACACTTAAGGACCGTTCGACGAAGCGTTGGGCCCACCATGCCAGGCAGGCGGCCATGGCAGCGGAGGGCACCTTCAGCGATGGCAGCGACGCTGTACTTTTGGACGGCGAGGGCATTACGGCGTCGAAAGACAGCTGAGCGCAGGTCCCCGACCTCGGAAGGTCGTCCGGCAGGGCGGCTATGGGGAAGACCCCCGGCGATGCAAGCGCTTCACATACTACACACACTAAATACACTAAGTCCAACCGAGACTCGATGACGTCGAGTTCTCGGAAAGAGGCACAGACAGAACAGTCCGATTCGGTGTCCTCTGGGCGCTCTCGATCAAGATCGCCGCATGACTCCAAGCAATCATCCACTCTTGCCAAGAGTGCCTCGCTCCCTAGGCTAACAGAAGTTCGATCGTCGGAAGACGAAGACGACTTCCACCCCCAGGCCGCGCTCCAGGAGACGCAGCCCGCAACTAAAGCCAGCGAGGCCCCACGCTCAAAGGACAGGGACACCTCTCCCGATCCTCGATCGACGCCATTTTTCTACGCACGGGGAGGGGGGAAAACAGCAGAAGAAACTACCTGTACATTCTTCCACACCTGGTAAACACTCCACCCCCCCTAAACAAACAGACAAGCCCAGGTCTGCTGATAGGTCCACAACCAGCAAAGCTACTCAAGACAAATCCCATAGACTTGCTGAGAGAGTCATTCCCAGTTCCAAAAAATGGTCCAGTGAAGACATAGATAGGGTCATGTCAAGAATGTCTTCTTAGGCTGATTTTTATGATAAAAATCCAGAACATTTCCTCTCGTATGATCCACAGGGGGCCACACCCTCAGGCTCTACTGATCCTATCCCCCCGAGTAAGAAGGCCCGGTTTGAAACCCCGATGAGGTCTGAACCCTTCGAGGTACAACCTTACGCAACACCATACTCACGGTATCAAGAGGAGGCTTCTTTTTGTGGAGACCAAGAATTTGGTATGATAGAAGAGCAAACCCGGACGGGCTACTATGGGGATGATGAGGAACAGGAAGAAGAAGAGGATAACCCGGAAACATACAGAGTAGATTCCCCGGTAGAGAACGAAGCCCCGGTTACCGACTCCCCGGTCGATAATCAGCCCCTCCTAAATGAGGTTCTCGCTCGCGCAGCAGAACATTTCCACATTGACACCCATGGTGTACAGGAGGAAAGGGACTTCGCAGAAGAGTTAGTGGGAGAAAGGAGGCTGGCTGCCCAGACCATCCCTATCCTTAAATCCATTCAGCGGAGAATAGATCTGTCCCTGGTGAACCCAAACCTCACCAGAGCAGTCAATCCCAGGGTTGAAAAACTTTTCAGGGCCGCTCAGTCTGACCCTCTCTATATAAGAGGGCATCTAAAGCCAGATTCCCTAGTTGTTACCAACACTCGTAAGAGAGCTGGAACACCCTTGTCTTCGTCAGAAGCTCCTCCCGACAAGGAGAGCAAAAAACTATACGGTTTCGGCAGGAAAGTAGCCTCAACGTCTGCCTATCAAGCAAGGATTGCTAACTCCACCACCCTGTTGGCCAGCTACAACTGCCATCAGTGGGAAGAAGTCGCGGCTCTCATAGCCTCTGCTCCTGAACCGTTAAAGGGCCAATTAGCTTGGATTTCCGCAGAGGGTAGAGCCGTGTCTGGTTGCATTTTGAAAGCAACCTTCGACGCCGCGGATAACACAGGCAGATTGATAGCAGAAGGTACTCTTATCAAGAGACATGCGTGGTTACGACAGTCTGGGTTTAAGGCAGAAACTCAGGCATCATTGTTAGACAAACCGGTGGAAGCCGATCTGTTGTTTGGCAAGGCGGTCGAGGACGCACTGAAAAATGCCAAGGACGAATACGAGACTCTCAAATCCCTTGGCCAGTTAACCAATAAACCCCCAAACCAGAGAGGGAATAGTAATTTTCGTCGCCCACGCGGCCAAAATTCACAGAGAGGATCTAACTATTCCCAGGGGCAGGACAGTGGAACAACAACCAACAGTCTACCCAGGGTTACGGCAGAGGTAATAGGAGAGGTCGTGGTAAAGGCAGAGGCAGCCCCAGCAAGGGAGGTGGCACGCCTCCACCAAAGCAGTGACGCTCAGTTCAGGGTCCCTTCTCACGCAACCCCAGTAGGGGGACGCATTTCAAACTTCACCCAGGCTTGGGAAGGGATCACATCAGACAGATGGGTGCTGTCAACAGTATCCACGGGATATTGTATAGAGCTACTGCAGCGTCCCCGGAACCATCCTCCACGACAAAGAGTACACTCCTTAGAACATCAGAAGATTCTCCTCGAGGAGATCGCCATTCTTCTACAAAAGGACGCGATAGAACTCGTCCCGGGACACCAGGCACAAACAAGGGTATTTATTCAACTTACTTCCTTGTGCCAAAGAAAGACTTGACAATGCGCCCAGAATTGGATTTACGGCCTGCCAACAAGTATGTCAAGCCCCAAAAATTTCGTATGACCACGCTACAAGAGGTAATCCCCCTCCTAAAAAAGGGGGATTACATGGCAACCTTGGATATGAAAGATGCTTATTTTCATATTTCCATGTTCCCAGCGCACAGAAAGTACTTGCGCTTCAAGGTAGACAGTCGCCACTACCAATTCAAGGTACTGCCCTTCGGGATAGCTTCAGCACCAAGGGTATTCACCAAGATACTGGCGTTGGCGGCTTCACACCTACGCGGGGAGGCAATCCCAGTGTACCCTTATCTGGACGACTGGCTCATAACGGGGGAAACCCCAGGAATTTGCAGGACAAACATTCAAAGGACTATCGACATCCTCCACGAATTAGGCTTCTCAATCAACGAGAAGAAGTCGAGCCTGGTGCCAAGCACCTCAAAACAATTCCTAGGAGCAATCCTGGATACCCAGGAGGGGTTGACCTTTCCTTCAGAAGAAAGAATTCGAAATATACTACTGCAAATTCCGCATTATCAGTCCGGTTAACAAATAACGGTACGCAAAGCAATGCGTTTACTGGGCATGATGGCGTCATGCATTTACCTGGTCCCCCACGCGTGCCTGCACATGCGTCCCATGCAGGAATGGTTGGCGAAACAGTGGTCTCAGGCAAGTGGTCAGTGGGACGATCTAGTGGTCGTTTCGCCAACACTGGTACAAAGCCTTCACTGGTGGACAAGAGAGAATCTCGCAAAGGGGAAACCCTTTTACGATCCCGAAGTACAGGCTGTAGTCACTACAGATGCATGTCTGACAGGGTGGGGAGCTCACCATCTCCACCACACAGCTCAGGGTCTCTGGTCTCACTCAGTGGCCAAGAACCACATCAACCTGCTAGAGCTTCTGGCAGTATTCAGAGCGCTTCAGGCGTTCGAGCCCCATCTACTAAACCTGTCAGTGCAAATCCGGACGGACAGCACTACAGCCATGTTCTACCGGAACAAGCAAGGAGGGACTCGCTCGCCAAATCTGTCCAAGCTTGCCCAGAAAATCTGGATATGGGCACTCAGACGGAACATCTTCCTGTCATCACAACATGTTCCAAGGGAGCTCAATTCCCTAGCGGATGCTCTGAGCAGAGACTCCCTCCCAGAGGAACACGAATGGGTTCTTCACAGAGAGGTCGTAGAAGATCTCTTCTCTCAGTGGGGTTTCCCCACTATAGACTTATTCGCCACAAGCGAAAACAAACAATGCCCAGGATTTGCATCCAGGTTCCCCCAACCAGACTCCCAGGGGAACGCCCTGTGGATGAACTGGTCAGGGATGTTTGCGTACGCTTTTCCACCAACTCCTCTCATCAGGAAAGTGGTGAACAAGATAAACAGGGAATCGATGACGCTCGTCCTAGTTGCTCCCATGTGGGCAAGACAACCGTGGTTCCCACACCTACGCAGGATGGGGGTGTGCGAGTCCATCAAACTTCCAGCCTGGTACAACCTACTGTCCCAGCACCAAGGTCAAACAGTGCACCAGCAACCCAATTCAATGAACCTGGCAGCAGGGCTCCTGAGGTCATAGAGTTTGGACACCTCAAATTGCCACAGAGGTGTATGGACATCCTAAAGGAATCTAGGAAGCCAAACACAAGGCACTGTTACTTTGACAAGTGGAAGAGGTTCGTTATCTGGTGCCAGAGTAGACAAATCAACCCAGTTGATTGCACTCCTTCCACTATTGTTACATACATGCTCCACCTGCTAGATGCAGGATTGGTTTTTAACTCACTGAAAGTATACCTGGCAGCTCTCTCGGCTTACACCACTTCCCATAGCAAGGTCTCGTGGTGGAAAGTACCAGTAGTTCAAGCCTTCATGGAAGGAGTAAAGAGACTTTACCCTCCTATTTCAAACCCACCGCCAGGGTGGGACCTTAATGTGGTGCTAGCCAAGCTCATGGGCCCCCCTTTCGAACCCATGCATAAAAGCAGTCTCAAACACCTGACTTATAAAACAGCCTTCTTAGTAGCTATTACTTCTATAAGAAGGGTCAGTGAAATTCAGGCTCTGTCAGTGCAGCATCCCTTCTTTACTATCCATAAAGACAAACTGGTTTTACGCACGCACCCTAGGTTCTCACCTACATTTATATCAAAATTCCATGTAAACCAGTCCATCGAGCTTCCGGCTTTCTTCCAGAACCCGCAAAGCTCGGCTGAGGTGAAACTACACACCCTAGATGTGCGTAGGGCGGTCCTCTACTATGTAAATAAAACAAGACCGCTAAGGAAAACAGATCAACTGTTTGTCTCCGTAGCTACAGGCAGAGAGGGGGATCGCGTCTCTAAAGGAGCCATTTCGAAGTGGATTATTAACTGTATCCAGCTGTGTTACTCACTCTCTGAAAAGACTCTGCCTTTTACGCCAAGGGCCCACTCTACTAGAGGCATTGGGGCCACTCTGGCTTTCATTGCAAATGTTCCCCTCAACACCATTTGCAAAGCAGCTACTTGGAGCTCTATTCACACTTTTACTCAGCATTACTGCATTGACACCCATTCCAAGACAGATACACAAGTGGGACAAGCGGTTCTAAGACATTTATTTGCTCATGACCCTTCTCACATCCCACCTCCTTCTTCTGGTACTGCTCGCTAATCTATGCACAGCATGTGATCTAAGCAGATTCCTCAAGCCTCAGAAGGGATACATTACTCACCGTAATCGTATTTCTGATGCTTGTATCTGCTTAGATTCACATGCGACCCACCCTTCCTCCCCCCCGAGAGAAGGCGCATGATTGCTTGTAGTCTTACCTTTCTGTCTATCTGCTTGGATTATCTGTACACACGCTACTCCTCATGCTACCTCATGTCAGAAAAAATACAATCTGAGGATCCTAGACGCGTGAGGGATCTTGGGTACAGTGGACGTCACACTAGGGATAGTATTACTGGCACGCCCTGTGTCGACGCCCATTTTCGAGTTTCGAAAAAACAAACTGTAATACTCCGCAGCTTCCACTAGATGTCGGCCTATGCACAGCATGTGAATCTAAGCAGATACAAGCATCAGAAATACGATTACGGTGAGTAATGTATCCCATATATATATAAATATATATATATATATATATATATATATATACATTACATGGCCACTCTGTGGCCATGTAGTTATGGTTAAGTTGGTGTTTCCATTGGAAGAGCACTTTTTGGGCGGCTTATAACTTCGCTCTCCTTAGACGAATCCTCACCAAACTTTGCAAAAAAAGTATTTGGGTCACTCTGAATTTTTTTGCAAAGTTTGGTGAGGATTCGTCCGGGGGGGGGGGCAAAGTTATAGGGGGGGTCCCAAAACTTTTTTTTTCCCCATGGACTGAATGGGAAAAAAAATTTGCTTGCATCTACAGCCCAAACCGCTGGACAGATTTTCACCAAATTTGGACCAGGAGCAGCGGCTTGGTCCCGACGTGCTTTTGCAAATTTGGTGAAAATCCGTCCAGTTGTTTTTTTTAAAATGACCAAAAAGTAGGTCAAAAATAATTAGTGATATCTGTGTTCGATCCGCAGACACACTTCCCTGTTCGCTTCGCGTACAGTGTCCTGATTGGCCAATCGGCTTGCGTGATGTCCGCGGAAATGCGACGTGTTCGCTGATTGGACGGCATGGAGCGTGAAGCGCGTCAGATTTTCGGTAGCGCCCGCCATCTTGGATTCGCAGACATCCGCGGACAGCGCAGTGAAACTTTGTTCAAAATTTGTATTTAGTAGAGTGTGTTGGTGTGTAGGAGTGTTTGGGGAGGGTGGGAGTGTATGAGATAGGATGAAAGTTGTGTTTTTTTATGTGTTAGACGTTCTTTTTGTGTTCGATTTGTCTGCGGACATCACGGGTGTTCTGAAATGTTCTAAATAACCTGAATGGGGGTGTTCTGAGGACTCAATATGTGTCCGTTTTGTTCGCAAGCAAGCTGAAACTGTTCTAAGAACACTCGCGGTGTCCTGAAATGTTCGCAAATAAACAAAATGGGGGTGTCCTGAGGACGCTGTCCGTATTGTTCGTTGTCAAGTTGAATGTGTTCTAAGAACACTCGCGGTGTGCTGAAATGTTCGCAAATACACAAAATGGGGGTGTTCTGAAGACGTTGTCGAACACTCGCTGTGTCCTGAAATGTTCGCAAATATGAATGGGGGGTTGTGGCTGGCAAGTTGAATGTGTTCTAAGAACACTCGCGGTGTCCTGAAATGTTCGCAAATAAACAAAATGGGGGTGTCCTGAGGACGCTGTCAGTATTGTTCGTTGTCAAGTTGAATGTGTTCTAAGAACACTTGCGGTGTCCTGAAATGTTCGCAAATACACAAGATGGTGGTGTTCTGAAGACACTTCTAAGAACACTCGCGGTGTCCTGAAATGTTTGCAAATAAACAAAATGGGGGTGTTCTGAGGACGCTGTCCGTATTTTTCTCTGTCACGTTGAATGTGTTCTAAGAACACTCGCGGTGTCCTGAAATGTTCGCAAATACACAAAATGGGGGTGTTCTGAAGACGTTGTCGAACACTCGCTGTGTCCTGAAATGTTCGCAAATATGAATGGGGGGTTGTGGCTGGCAAGTTGAATGTGTTCTAAGAACACTCGCGGTGTCCTGAAATGTTTGCAAATAAACAAAATGGGGGTGTTCTGAAGACGTTTCTAAGAACACTCGCGGTGTCCTGGAATGTTCGTAGGGGGTGTCCTGAAGGTGTAGTCCGTATTGTTCGCTGACAAGTTGAATGTGTTATAAGAACTCTCGCATTGTTCTGAAATGTTCGTAGGGGGTGGCCTGAAGATGCTGTTCGTATTGTTCGATGGCAAGTTGAATGTGTTCTTAGAGCACTTGCGGCGTCCTGAAATGTTCGCAAATAAACAAAATGGGGGTGTTCTGAGGACACTGTCCGTATTGTTCGTTGTCAAGTTGAAAGTGTTCTAAGAACACTCATAATGTCCGCAGACATTAAAAGTTTCCATAGACCATAGTTAAAATGTTTGGGTGCCATGCACCCAAGACTCTATGCCCCGGCCACAACCACCGCAGCGTATCACATTTGCTTATAACTTTGGGTGAAAAACAAATGTATAAGGAACAAAGGTATTAGATACCATGATGTGATATGCTGCGATGGTTCTCCTTATTATTGTATACTTACTGTTTGGTCTAGTAACCGGAGTGCATGTATTTCTTGTTTATTTCTGTGATAAAAGAAAATAGCATGTTAGTATTAGTATTTTGTAATGACTTATTACATTGTTTAATCAAAATACTTTTTTTTTTGGGACCCTCATATTTAGTAGATTACAAATCAGAGTACTGTGCAATTTGCTCAGTTTCTGTATTTGTTGCTAAAATCATTGGGTCTGTGGGAGAAAAAAAAATCCATGTTGGATTAAAAAAAAAAACTTTTTCTGTTATGCTACAGTTTATTTGTTTGTTTGTTTTCAGTGTTCACTTGTTGTTTCTGGCTAATGCTTTATACTTTGGCTTGTTGCATTTTCTTGGAGCAGTAACATATTATTTATTTGTTTGGATATTATAAAATTTTGGAGCAGTTGGATACCAATTGGCGTATTCTAACTGTATTTTTTGGTCTAATTTAGTGGTATTCATTTATCTGATTAGTTGTTGTAGAATCTTTGAGCAGTTAGATAGCTTTTGGAGTATTCTAACAGTTTATATTTTTTTAAACACAAGTTTACTTAGGGTTTAAATACAGTTTAGTTATCAAATTTTGGTTTTAAGAACATCAAATAAGCATTTGTAAGATTTGCTGGTAATCTCTGCTTTAGAGTAATGGTACTATCATTACATTCAAACCATCCACATTTCTTTTTTATATATGCAATGTAGTGCCCTGAATTGGTTGTGGCTCCTGCGTGGTAGATTATACCTATTGTTGTGAAGGTTTTCTTACCAAGTGATATTTGACTGTGTGAATCCAGTCAGCTTGCAGTTGTTTTTGGTACCATCTGCATTGTAACGTAGAATGATTAGTATTATGTATTTACTATGTGTTTGTATTACTAACGTGGAGCGATTATCTGAATTGCAGGTAGAGCATAATCTACCATGGTTTGCATTTTGTACAAGTCGCTGAAATGGAATGGATTCACAATTTGGTATTGATATATATATGAAGCGTCCATTGGGGATTTCTTGTTGTGTCACATTGTTGCAGAGAGTGCATGTATGTTTCCACATGTATGAAATCTGAAAGATTTCATTTATAGATATGTTTTTGTTTTCCAGTACTTGTAGTAAGTACATTAGAAATTCTTGTGGATCTTCCTGTGAGTTTGAGTTTATAGTGAATTTCACAATTCCAGCACAGTAGTCCAATTGTTGTCTTATTCCATAAACACTATACGTGTTGTCAGGATTGTTTGCTGCATTTCTGTGAAGTACTAACATTTGCAAACACAATGGGTCTGTACTGTGTAAGTAAATGTTGTAAACAATTGGTGGTAATTTAAATAGAATATTCATTGCTACATTTGCGTAGCAACTTACACCAACTATATTTGAGAATTGAAATGGTCCAGGTAGTTCTGTATCTAACTGCTTTTTTTGGAGTTTGTCTTCCTTCTTTAAAGAAGTACCTGGTTTACTTTCCCTAATTGATTCTTTTTTGCTTGTGGTACTTGATGAAGTATTAGTTTATTTTACTCTCTTTGGAGGATTTGCAGTGACATCCTGTTGCATTTCTGTTTGATTTATTTTTCTTTTATAACGTTTTACTTTTTGTGGAACAGAATATGTGTTTAGGTGGGGGTGTATAGTGAGCGAAGTCTATTGTATTCTAAAATGCAAGGAATATCAGCGTTTATTTTACTTGCATCAAAGTTGATTAGAAATAGACCGTCAAGTGTACGTAAGCGTGATAGTGCTACGTAGCTCATGCCTTCTTTAAAGACTGTGTTACCAATATCTATCATTACTTTGTCTAGGGTAAGACCTTGTGATTTATGAATCGTGACTGCGTATGCAAGAGTTAGAGAAAATTGTTTTCTGCGTACATACATATCTTTGAAGAGAAGGAATCTAGCTGTTGAGCGTCCTATCCTTTTTACTTCTGAAAGTTTGTCAAAGAGTATATTGACAAACTGAATTTTGTTGTCGTGTGGGTATGTTTGAAAGCCAACAACTGTACCCAGTGCTCCAATAACTAGTCCTTGGTCCACGTCAAGGTTACGTTTAAGCATTACTCTGCAATTTAAGGATCATTTTAATATCTTTTCTAAGCCTGCTGTGTTTGAGATTGATTTTTCTAAACTATTTAGTCTTGTTGTGGCTTGGTCACACATGGGTAGTGTCATACCATGTACATCTAGTTTGTCTGTGGCGCTAATTTCCATGATTGGTTGCATTTCTTTACTTAGCATGATTTCATTGAATTTGAAACAGCTTGCAAGAGTTGGCATTAAGGCCATTCAATTGACACTTTTGTGGGCTAATTGTTCCATAACATCTGTAGCGCATGCATTATCGCCATAAAGTGCATTAATGTGCCGGGTTTTCAATATTGCTTCTGCTTCTTTAGAAAGTATACCAACTCTGATACTTTAAAAATGTTGGCATAAGTGAGATCTGCAGATTGCCGCATGTTTTCTGTTAATTCTCTGTATTGGAAATGTTGCCAAAGGTTGACATTTCCAATGCTGCCAACTGTTTTACGGCAGAGTTTGTGTCCTAATGTTTTAAAAATAGGCTCACCTTTTACTGGTGTTAATTGAAGCAGATCTCCAAAAACAATAATGTTTTTTCCTTCAAAGAGCTCTTCATAGTCTGTTTTGAGTACTTCTTGTAATCTGAGGTGAATCAAAGCTAACTTCAGGTTGGAGACCATGCTCCCTTCATCTATTAGTAGCATTTTCATTTGTTTCAATGCTCTGCGTAGTTCCATTGCAGCTTCTGCAGAAAGTTTGTAATAGTCTAATTTGTTCTGGTGTTCTACTGGTAATAGTAGTAATCTGTGTAATGTAACACCACCTATGTTGTAGGCAGCTAAACCTGTGGGGGCAGTGACAACAGCTGACAGTTTGTTGTTTGTTAATTGTTGAAGGAACTTACTAATGATTTTGATTAGGAATGTTTTGCCAGAACCAGCTTCACCCCCGACGTACAGTAGTATAGGTTTATAATTATGGCAGGAACATTCTTTATTTTCATGTTTTACACCATGTGCAATTTGTTTTGTTACTTCTTAAAAAATGCTACGTTGCACATTGTTTAGTTTTGATTGTAGTATAGTTAAGTCTTCTTTATCTTCATACTGACACATGGTGTTTTCTACTTCTATCATAGCTAATTCTGCCTCATTTATTATTAGTGGTTCTCCCAGTGGTTCTTGGCTTCCTGTTACAGAAGGTTGACTACTGTCAGGAGTGTCCTTATCTAGTTGGGCTTGGAGTTCTTCTTCGTGTTGCTGTTCATTGTGCAACATTGTTTTGTACTGTGTAAAGTTTACATCAGTTATAGTGCTTCCATTTGCTTTGAAAGCATCCTCATATGAGTCATAGTTATCTAGTATTTATTCTTCCTTTCTCCATGGTTTGAAGAGTTGTAGCTGTTGAGGAGTCTTTAATGACAATTTGATATGATTAATTAAATTTGGTTTAGTGAGTTTAACTAAGCTGCCTTCACAGTTTGTCACTCTATATTTACCTTTTTTTTCATCAGGTTTCATATTATGTTTGTATGTGTAGTTTTGGGCTATGTGGTATAGACACATGTTTTCCAAAGTATTACTTCTGTTTGGGTAGTATGTGTCCAATAAATTGTTTTTTAAAATGTCCTGGCTGTTGGGATCACGTTTGGCTATTGTTTCTATATCTTCATATGATTTTAGAACTCTTTTTCTAGATTTAGCTAGACCAAGACTTAGCCATAATATATTTTCAGATTTACCATACAATGCAGTACCAGTTAAACGATCAGCTGCTTCATATGATCCACATTCTCTATGGGTGAGCATTTTTATGCCCAAGCTGTATAATTTCTGAGACACTGTTTTATCTGATGACAGGTCATTCCAGAGGTCTTGGAGCTCTGTCTTTTCTGCTTTAGTTAAGTATGCTGTGACATATCGTGCAATTGCAGTAGAATTGTCTGCAATGTACTGCACATCTATGTTTGCATTCCATAAGTGGGCAATGATTGCATTATAATCATTGATATATATTTCTTCTTCTTTTCTTTTTATGTAATATGTATTTTTAGGTGACTTACCTTTAACACTATGTCTAACTGAAGACATGAGGTTGTTCACTTGACCTGTATTTGTAACTGGTCTAGGGAAACCAAATCAGCATTTGGTGTAGTATTTCCCTTTGTTTTTGTATTTGCGACGACAATATTTTCCACATTTGTGTCTTTGAAATTGTAAAATGTGTGCATAAAGATCACTGTTTGTGGCTTCTGATGGAATTTCACAAGTGACATATTTTTCAATAAACTGTAAAACATTGGCATCATTTTCTTGACCAAATTTAGGAGCATCTTTAATCCATAAAAGCATGTGGATATGTGGTGCTCCTATGGCTTGGTATTCTTTTCTCCAAAAGAAGTGTTGCTCTTCTCCAAGGGGAGGAACAGTTTTATTACAAATAAAATGTAGCATGGCAATGAAGCAATGGTGAAAATATCTTGAAACATTAACAGGATCCAAAGAAAAAAGTTCTCCAGGTGTTAGTATATCTATGTTTGTTTTGTTTTTATTTGATATGTGTAGGAAATCGTGTAAATCTTCTCATGCATATTCTGCACAACTTAATGTAACAAACCAAGTGGGTGGGCCAAGGTTTCTGATCATACAACATACATCTCCATGACGTCGAAACCAGTACTCTTTAGTACCACGCATATTTGCTAATAGATTTGTAATATTTGATTGTAAAACCTCATCCTTTTGTTGCACTTTTTCTAATAATTGTGTAGCCGTCATATTTTGAAAGTGTGATCCTGATTTTAATGTGTTCAACTCCGTAACATAAAGTTGCTAGTTCACTTTCAAAGAGTAGGTGGAACATGTATTACACATTTTGTCTAAGTCTGGGAACTTCAGAATACATCCGTAATGAGCGGTATTCTGAAGCTGATATTTGAATAGGTCTATCATCATACCTTCCTCCTTTGCAAGTAGGAAAGAGTCGAGGAAATGCACGTCCTTTTATACTTTTTTCCCATATGCTGATTGGCGATCCTTTTGTTTGACGCATTTGGTACGTTTCCCCAGTACATCTTCTATGGTGTCATTAGACCATTATACAATTCATCCTTTTCACTAAAGTATTTGATATTGTAGCAGGATCTAGTAGCTCAAATTGACCAGCTTCTTGTGTTTTTTTAATTATTTCAGTTGTATCTTTCAAGTTTTTTTCAGTATTTCTTTGTAATATTCATTATTCTCTTTAAGATATTGGAAGGCTTGTCTAACTTTATGTAAATCTACCAGCTGTTGCCATATTTTGTCTTTTGTAGGTACTACATTTTCTAAGATAATTAAAGATTGCTGCATTGGACGTTGCACTCCTAGAGTATGCACATTTTCTTTTAGATCTAATGGTAAATAAACTACTTTTCCACGAATGCCTTTTACCAATTCAGAGGGAGGTAATTTTGCTGTTTTTGGTTGAAGGCGTATTATTGCTTGAAATGGGTGTACTGTTTGAATTATGATGCTCTCATATAAATTAAGTTGTTGTAGGGGTTTTGGTACTGGGTATAATTCCAAATTATTTGTGATAGCACGTGAAGGAGTTTGGTTGTTGTCAAGTTTTGTAGTGCAGTAACTGCAAAGTATTAAGGGGTCAGTTATTTCATATTTGTTTTCTGCTACAAGGTAGAGAGCTAATTCAAACCATTTAGAATCTTCATTGTCTTCTATTTTGTATGATAGGTCTACAGTTTTTGTGTTACTTTTATAAAATGTTCTACGGCAACATACACATACATGGTTTGGTACTTTAGTATTTCTTTTTTGTATGTGTTCAGCAAAAGGTTGCCATGTGTAGAATTGTTGCTTAATTGGTTTAAAGCTATTTCATTCTGTAAATGGCTTTCAGTTCCAAAATATTTTTTCTGGATATAGTCAATTTCTTCAAGTAGGTCTTTTGCTGTACCATGTAGAAGGATGTTATTTAAATTTGCTAATGCTAAAGCAGGACTTTTAGCATAGTTCAGTTTAGAGACTAGTTTTCTTATAGTTGAATGATGTGTTGATATCCTTTTGATATCAGGGAAAGTGGTTTTGCAAGTAGGTCCTGTAATGCAGGCCAATGAATGTCCTTGTAGTCCTGTGTACTTTCGCACTGGACAGGTATCCATATTTTGCAGTAATTTAATTTTGATTTTGTCTTTGCTTTTTACATATTTATTGAGGATTTGGCGTAAAGATTTGAAACATTGTTTGGGAATGTTACACATTGACGTGCATGGCCATTTGTACACTAGACGTTCTGATTCAGTTGAATGGAGGGGTAATTTTAAGTTTTCAGGGCATATTTATGTAAGGAGTACTTCTTGTTCCATTATGGTATTATTCACTTTTTCATAACCTCGACCACTGCTATGTATGGCAATTGTATTTGTTTGCTTTTGTTTGTACGCTTCTTCATTAAAATATGGTTCTGTGCTCGTAGTGTGATTCCATTCACCTCCACAGATACTTAAGAAGTTCTTTCTGTTGACATTTCGCTTATTGAGAAGTCTTTTTTGTAATTTAGTTATTAGTTTTGTTAGTGGTTTCATTTTGTTTAACAGTAAAATAAATAACTTTCTTTTGAGAAGAATTGCACTGTCCATCAACGCTTCTAAGATTAATTTCCTACGATAGGTTTTAAGCATTGAACCTGATTTCTCTCCTGTTTTTATAAGATTTTAAAGGACTTTGTGACGGTACATTTTGGCTAAAATACTTTTCTTGGTATGCTTACTTTGCACTATATTAAAATTTAAAGAAGTAGTTTTACCTGTAGTGATAGCTGATTTTCTGTTAATTGTTTTTTGGTTTGTTTTACTTTTTGATAGAGGAGGCAAAGTTTTTGTACTTGAAACTTCTTGTGTTTCACTAAATGGCTGTATTAGCTGTTTTGTTTCAACTTTTTTTACAAATTCTGCTAGAGATGGATGCTTATGTTGGACACTTTTATTTTCATTTGCTCTACTTCTACGTTGCTTTCTACGGACTTGACTTTTGGTAGGCATTCTTTAGGGTCTGTTGAAAAAAATAAAGAAGGTATGGGTTAGGGTGTTCTGCAATGTATGTGTGCTGTGTGCATGAGTGTTTGAGTAAGATGATAAAGATGTATGTAATGGTGTGTGATTGTGCATTGGGAACTATAACTAGTAGGGATAGGTATTCTTGAATTTATGTGTTACTAAACTGGGGTTCAGATGACAAAAAAAAGTAAGCTAGTGGTGTGGAAAAGTTCAAATAGTAAATCTAATGTATACAGTTAAAACAGTTGTTTGTTGTATAATATGAACATTGTAGCGGTTCAGTTGGGTAATTTTTGTGTCCAAAAATAGGAATTTGTGGGCCTTTCTGGCTGTAAATCGCTGTTTAAGACATGGAGATTTTTGGACACAATGTTACACAATCTCTATTTTTAGGCACAGAAATAGCTTGTATTAAGTTTACAGTATGTTTGAGTAATAATACAAATATTATAGTGATATTCTACTTACTTTTTTTCTTAAATTAACAGGTAACTTCTTAGTTCTTCGAATTCGGCTGCTTCTTTTCAGGAGACTGGTCTTCACTGCAATTGTAAAAGATTCAAATTAGTAACTTTGTTTGTATATAGTGCTGTTTTTAATTTAGATTTTGATTTTTTTTTTATTGAAATCCTCAGCGCCTTCTTCAAAACCATTAAACTAATTCATTTACATAAGATACATTGCATCAGTTCAGTACATATGATATGTTCTTAATGAACAAATTGTATTGAATGATTAACTGTAGCAAAAAAAATCTTTACTATGTCTTGTGAAATTTATAATATACCAGTGAATACCACTATTTCTGTAACTAAGCTGTTCTAGGTAATAGCGCCTCAATGTCATGTCTAAATTAAAGTAATTAAGTAAATAAATAAATAAAAACAAAAAAATATGAAATTGTATAAGTATTTTTTTTAAAGATTTAAACATAGATTGTGCTTGCATGCAATTTTGTTTGAATATATGTAGTCTATATATTTCATTTAAAAAATGTTAGTTTAACATGATTTGAGTGTGTGTGTATAAAGAAAGTAAATAGTATAAAGGTTTATAAGTGATAGTTGATTTTAGGAAATTGAAAAAAATACAGTAAATTCATTTTACAGATTATACAAGCTAAAAGTCTGTTTGAAAATGTGTTCATCTACTGTACAGAAAATATGCACACCTGTAGTCTGTGTTCATGCATTTGGATATGCATGGAGCTGCAAGTAGAAGTCTTGGAGACTTGTACAGTATTTCTGTTAGATGGTGCTTGCCAATGATATGACACTTATACTCAGAGAGATTCACAGTACATTTGCAGTGCTGATCTATGATGATGCAGTTAGATGTAGAGGTTTTGAATGTGATTGGTGCATGGTCATGTGACTTCATAGCTACATCCAATGAGGGAATGGCAGAGAGAATGAAGTGGAAATGGTAGAAGAGCTGTTCATGTTACTATATGTCCGCGGACATGGCGGTAGTTTGCGGACATCGGGAGTTACATCCGGGGATTTTTGGGTTCAGAAGTCATGCAAATGAGAATGAGTACTGAAAGGAATTGGTCAGGAAAGTTTAGTGAGTGTGTTGTGCCAGAAGAGAGTTTCTCATATTTATTTATTTATTTATTCGCATTTGTATAGCGCACTTGCAGCCCATGGGCATCGAGGCGCTGTTACAAGTAAGTGTTGGAATCTTAATTCAGCAGATATGCATGAGACCAGAGGTCTTATGGATACAAAATTACAGGCATAGTTGCAGGTGAGGCATGATATTCATAATACAATAACAGAATGCATTCAGGTACGTTTCATACAAAGAGCTTGGTTTTAACAGCTTTGCGGAAGGCTTGGTGGGATTCAATCATTCTGATGTGAGGTGGCAGTGCGTTCCAGTGGGTGGCGGCCCGAGTGGGAAAGCTTGCACCACCAGCGCGCACCTTGCGTGATTTGGGCGTGACAATCGTGTTGGAGTAGCACATTCTTAATGGTCTGGTGGCAGAGTGCTTGGTGATTCTTTGGGTCAAGTAGGGTGGAGCAAGATCATGGAGGCATTTGTGGGTGAGGGCGAGTGTTTTGAAAACAATCCTCTCTCTCACCGGAAGCCAGTGTGCCTGTCTTCTGACTTCTGAGATGTGGTCTTTTCTCTCAGTGCCTGTGGCCGCCCTAAGTGCATTATTTTGAACTAGCTGAAGTTTGGCCAGGTTCTTATTGGAGATCCCAACGAGTAGGGCATTACAGTAGTCCAGCCTGGATCCAATTATTGCCCTAGCAATGGTGAGACAGTTCTGGCATGACAGGAAAGGTCTGGCAGCGTTGAGGACTTTCGAGTAATAGGCTGAGGAGGAGGCAATGGCATTGACCTGTCTATCCATTGACAAGTCGGAGTCTAGGTAGACTCCGAGTGTCTTAACATGTTTGGAGACCTTGATGGGAATGTTGTCAATAGTGAAGGAAGTGTACTGTTCACCGAGATTCCCCAATGTGGAAGGTGCTCCTATGAGGAGGAGTTCGGTTTTTTCACTATTAAGGCATAGCCAGTTATCTGCCATCCATGATTGGATAGTGGAGTAGATGGTGGTGAGAGTTTTAGTATCCGCCAAGTAATCGCCTGTGAGTGGGATGAGGACCTGGGTGTCATCCGCATAGTTTGTATACGAGATGCCCAGGGAGTCAAGGATGCTGAACAGTGGCCTCGTGAAGAGGTTGTAAAGCGTGGGCGCGATACATGAGCCCTGAGGCACACCGCAGGTGATGAGGCTAGGGGTGGCACAGGCTGAGTCGGAGAAGACTTTCATGGCCCTTTCTTGGAGGAAGGAGGTAATCCATTTGCAAGCTTTGGGGGAAAAGTTAGCTTGGGTAGCTAGATGGTGACACAAGGTGTTGTGGTCCACCAAGTCAAAGGCGGCGGATAGATCCAGGAGCAGAAGGAGAGCAGGTTTCCCTGCATCTTTTAGATCGTCCATTTGGTTCTTTAGGTCCAGGAGAGCCGTTTCAGTACCGTGTCGTGGGCGGAAGCCAGATTGCCGCAGGCCGAGGAGACGGTTTTCTTCAAGGAACTTTTAGACTTGCAGGTAAACTGCTTTGTCCACGATTTTCAGCAGGAAGGGTACAGTGGTGATAGGTCGATAGTTCCCCGGGAGCGTTGGGTCCAGCGAAGGTTTTTTGAGGAGTGGGCGTACCCAGGCCTCCTTAAGTCCTGTTGGAACGTGGCCGGACTGGAAGGATGAATTAATGAATGCTGTGAGAAATGGAGCTAGGATCTGTGCTGAATCTTTAATGAGACTAGCTGGACAAGCATCTCCCTTACAGTTGGAAGGTTTGATGGACTTGAGCAGGGCGATGACCTCGTGCTCAGTAATGTCTTTGAAGTTAAAAGATGGAGAGGGATTAGTGGTGGATGGTGTGGTGGGTTGACTGTGCAGGTTAGCTATGAGGCGGGAAAGGGCTTTTTGGTGGCCACGAATTTTAGCTTGAAGAGTGTTAAGCTTGTCTAGCATTGCAGATTGAATGCTATTGCACCAGTTGTCATCTTTGATGAGAGCGGGAGGAGGAGAGGATGGTTTTTCCAGTTCCCTGAATATGGTGAAGATTTCCTTTGACCCCGATTTGGCGTCATAGATCCTAGCGTTGAAGGAAGCAGCTTTAGCTTGGGTGATGTTAGTTTTGTAGGATTTAGAGATGGCTTTGAATGCATTTTTGGTGGTTTCTGAAGGGTTAGTTTTCCAGGTGGAGAGGGCAGTCCTCTTTTGCGCACGTTGTTCAAGGAGTTCTTTGGAGAACCATGAATTAGTGTGTTTGGTTTTCTTGGCTTTTTTGAGGGTCAGTGGCGCAACGGCGTCAACTGCTTGGGTGATGACTTCTTTGAAAGTGTTGGCTAGAGTTTCTGGGTTGTTAGAGAATGGGGCCTGCAAGGCCGGGTTGCGGAAGTAGGGTGCTAAATTCTCGACTGTGAGCTGTCGGGAGCTCCTGGCGAGAGTAGCTGGGCATGGGGCGGGAGGTGAGTTGGTCACTTTTTTGGTGCGAAGGTTGAATTGGATGTAATGGTGGTCAGACCATGGGATGGGCGTGTTTTCTGTGACAAGTAGTGAGCAGCTATGTTGACTGATCCAGTCGAGGGTGCGCCCTTTGATGTGGGTGGAGTCAGAGACAGATTGCGCAAAGCCCAGGGTGGATAGGGCGTTCTTGAGGGTTTTGGCATGGGGGTCCTTGGGGTCATTGAGCCCCAGGTTGAAGTCGCCCAGGAGTATGACCTGGGAAGTCTTTTTGATGTTGTTGGACAGTGCGAGGATGATGGTATCATGGAAGTCAGTGCAAGGACCCGGAGTTCTGTAGACAATGTGCACAGTTCTGGTGCAGTTAGGAGAGACATTAATTTTGAGTGGGAGGTAGTCACTATTGTGGTCAAGTTGCCCTGCCATTTCCCTAATAGCAAAGGATTCCCTGGCGATGAGGGCCACGCCACCACCTCTCTGAGAGGTGCGGTCCTTCCTGAATATGGAGTATCAAGACGGAATAGCCAAAGATAGTGCCGGGCCTGAACTTTCGTTGAGCCAGGTTTCTGTGAGGAATAGGAGGTCAAGATTGTCCTTGGTGATCAGGTCGTTGATGTCGAGGGCGTGGGCAGGTACGGAGCGGGCGTTGAGCAGGGCGCAACTAAGGGTGTGGACCGTTGGAGGTGTGATGGAAGTGGATAGTCTGGGGGGGTAGTGGGTGGGTAAGGGATAGGGGGTGGTATGTTTTTGGTCTTGGTCATGGTGTCGGCACTAGGCATAACAGGCAATGTAGAAACAACATTGGGCATAAGGGCAGCAATATCAACAGTGTCAACAATATCAACATTTGGCATGGGAACATCACTAGGCATGACAGGTAATGCAGAAACAACATTGGGCATAAAGGCAGCAGTATCAACAGAGTCAACAATAACAACATTTGGCATGGGGGCATCCCTAGGCATAACAGGCTGTACATAGTCCACATGAGGTATAAGTGCAGCAGAGAGAGTAGTGGGAACATTGGGCTTGTAAGCATCACTTGGCCTGGGCGTGGATGGTGGTTCCGCGACAGTGTTAGTAATGGGCCTTTTGATTTGGGCGTCTGATGAGTTTGGGCGGAGATGAGGTGCAATGGCTTCAGTGTACAAAGGTGCCATGGTGTTTGCTGAGAGAACAACAGATAGCTATGTCTGTGTGTTTTAGGAAAAAGATTTTATGGATTTTGGGAGATTCATGGATATATTGGTTGAAGGTGCATGCAGAAAGCTGTGGAGTAGCTGTAGATCTTGGATTCCCACATGTGGAAGTACACTGGCATGGAGTACGTGGAATGAAGTGGTTGGACTTGCTACCTCTCTGTGCTACTTTGAATACAGAGCAACATCCAGACATAATTGTAATTCATTGTGGAGGGAACAGTTTAGGACATGTGACTGGAATCTTTTTGCAATTTGCTATGAAAGAAGGTCTTGGGAAGGTTATGGACATGTTTCCTAATTCTGAAGTGATATTTTCACGGATTGCGCAGAGACAAATGTGGCTTTGTTCTTCTTCATTTGGTCCACGAATGGAAAAAGCAAGGCGCAATGTTAATAAAGCTGTTTGTGCCTTTCTAAAAGATTTTGGCATGTCTTCTTTTCACAATGAAAATATTCTGTTTCGTAGTACAAACATTTTTCGCAGAGATGGAGTCCATCTTACTTATGGTGGCAATCAGATTTTTCTGAGAAATGTACAAAATGCATTGCGACCTTTTTTGGAATTACAACATCCATTTTGAAGTAGGTGTTAAGCATTTATAATTTTTGACTTACAAACACCTCCCAAAGGCTCTTTTCAGAGCCACCACTTCCTCCCAGAGAAAATTGCAATGTTTGTGATAGGGTAGCAACCCAATTTTTAAAATGTTCGCGAACTGTCCGCGTAATTCTAAAAAATACATTTTTTAACTGTGAAAGGCGGCTCTGAAAAGAGCCCTATTTTTTTTTGATTTTTGATATTTTGTATTTTTTTGGTTTTTTATACACCACACACTAGGAGAGGAGGGGAAAGGAAGGTAAAGGGGGGGACACAAACCACAGGGATAAGAAAGGCCGAGCTGAGAGAGGAAGATGTAGAGTGGGTTTTATTTGGGTAGGGAGCAGATCTTCTCGTGCTCTGAGACGATAGTCTCAAAAGCACTACGAAGTCGCTCCCCCCTGCAGAGTACTGTATCACAGTACATACATACAACTGTTACCCTCGAAAGGTAAGGGTCATCAGCATTCTGTATGGCCTGTGAGGCAGCTTGAGGAAGACGCTGTCCCACAGAGGTGGTCCTTGTGGTGCAGGATCAGAAACAGAGGATGAAGTAGAGGAAATCAACCTGCTACTTTCTTCGCAAGGTACAATCCTGCGAATAGCCCCAGAGTGAAATGACCTCAGGTGCCGCTTCATAGTAGTGGTCCCAAAGCTGTACTTACCGTGCTTCCCGCGACTGAGTATCATTTTGCTCTCATTGCATGTAACACGGTTCGCACGAGCCTTAGGACCATTCCCATGAATGGTAAATAACCGCCACACCCAAGACTCACGCCTAGTGCGGGTAATAGGGATTTCCTCTACCTCATTCTCATCATCCTCTTTTTCCTCCTCTGCATCCTCACTCCTGTTCCCCTCTTCAGGCCCTTGGGGAGGTGGTGGTGTTGGAGGGGGTGGGGGTGTTGCTGAAGCAGGTGCAGCACCAGGTGGCAGTAGTTCAGCCATGGATGCCATCTCGATGATGGTGTAATGTGCAGGTGGCAGCAAAAATCGCTGTGTTCTGAAGAATAGCCAGAAACACAATGAGAATAAGCTCTAGGTCGTGGTCTTTTATAGGGGTGCTTGTACGCGGTCTGCGGACATGCGCGCTGTCCGCGGACAGATCGAACACAAAAAAAAGTTTTTAAAGTTTCAAACGGTATGTAGAAACTCAGGATTACTATGTGGGACTTGTGCCATGGTGAGATTTTATTGAAAAATATTATGGATTAATTGAAAATGTACTTTTAAATTGTTCGGGGACACGAACAGTATCCGCATTCAGAACAAGCAATCAGCGTGGGCGCGGTCATATGATCCGTTCGCAGGACACCAAATGCACGGAGATTGGTTAGCGCATGCGCGTTGATGTTCTACGGACACTGTTCGGGTCCTGAAGTAATTAAAAATGCGTCACACGTGAAACAAACATTTCAGGACACTGCGTGTGTTCTTAGAACAGTTTAAACTTGCTAGCGAACAGTAAGGACAGATATAGTGTTCTTCAGGACACGTCCAATTTCGTTTATGTACGAACATTTCAGGACACCAATTGTGTTCTAAGAACAGTTTCAACTTGCTAGCGAACAGTACAGACAGGTATAGTGTTCTTTAAGACACCTCCATTTTCGTTTAATTACGAACAATTCAGGACACCGTGTGTGTTCTTACAACAGTTTGAACTTGCTAGCGAACCCTACGAACAGGTATAGTGTTCTTCAGGACAGCACCATTTTCGTTTACGTACGAACATTTCAGGACGCCAATTGTGTTCTTAGAACAGTTTAAACTTGATAGCGAACACTACGGACAGATATAGTGTTCTTTAGGACACTTTAATTTTTTTTTTACGAACATTTCAGGACACCTATTACACCTATTACAAACTATTTACAACACAATATAAAAAATAAACTTTATTTAACATATATTAATAATTTATGACAGAGAAGGTGAGGCAGAAACAGAAACAATAACAGGAGAAATAGGGGTTTCAACATGATTGTTATTAGGTGAAGAAGGGATGGAAGTCTCATCAAAACGTTTTGGGTTATGGAGAGGGTTTGGGGATAATTGACTGGGATATGGTGAGGAGGGACAAGTACATGTGGGGCAATGGTATGAGGTTTTTGGTTTAAAATGATCTTCCACAAAAGTTTTCAAATTATTAAAATTAGTCAACAATAAATCCATTTGTGATGTCATCTTTGATGCCCTGGGTGTTAGGCTTAGCAGTGCACGGTGGTGGCGCGAGTTATGGTTGCTTAGCTTACCATAACTGGCGAATTTCAAGGGTTTTTCGGTTTTACTTGGAACCATAACGTCCCTTTAACAATGTTTTTTCACTGAATTTGAAAGGTTTTTAGCAGTGCTACTTAACCATAACGTCCCTTTACCAAAGCATATATATATATATATACCTGACGGAGTGATTTGTAGTGTCCTTTACTGTGTGTGTCCATTGTGGGCTTTCAGTCACCCTCACCCCTGTCTTGATCGCCGCCAATGCTACCTTGATTGCTCTGGCTTGTCCAGAAGGTTACCCTGTTCCAAGAAACTAGGTTGGCCTTCAGAACCTCCGCCCAGAAGGTCAGAGTTCAAAAATCCATCTATAAAACACAGTACTTTAATGTACTCCATAATCTCAAAGGAGATTACGCTTCCTTTGCGTTTCCATCATGTATACAGTAGTTTCCACGGTCTCCATGGGGATGTCTCTTCCCTCGAGTTTCCTCCGCTTACACAGCACTTTCAAATGTACAATTTTTTTCTCTAGACTCTTTCTTGCCATATTTCTTTTTCTTGCTATTTGGGTTTGGGTCTCAGACTCGCTGTGTGCCTGGTTTACTTTCCTGCCAGAGCTTTTTATCTGGGTTCAGTATGTGGGTGTACATCCAAGGTGTGTACCCCTGTTTCATAATCACTCTCTTTTGCATCCAGTTAATTATATTCTTCATACATCGGGTCACTGACTCCTTTTCAACAATACTCAATGCCTCAGCTACCTTGTTTGGCCTCACCTGTTATGCTAACGGTACGTAGCATCTGTCTTCAATCGCCTTGGTGCCCCACTATTTCTCTGGGTTTACCTGTCTCCATTGGCGGCTTCGACATTCCTTGCATATCGCTGTTTCTTCTGCTGCCCATTTGCTGACTTAGAGCATGTTTTGTGGGCTCCTCAGTACCGGGCTTGCTTTCTCCTTCGCTCGGCAGCTCCTGCGGTTCGGAGCAACAGTGCGCCGAACCATCTGCTGCCCTACATCCGTAGACGTTGCTCTGGACAGCTTCTTCACTCAGGTCTGCAGCCTTCTTTCCTCCCGTGTACCATCCAGCATCGGGAGAAGTGAGTCTCTCGCTCTGTTCAGGTGTGCCATATTTGCATGTCCTGGCACTTGTCCATCTACTCCAAAGACCAGAATGCAGCATTGGCTTACCACTTCCAGTGATCCTCATTACTGCATTACTATTCCTCGTCTCAGTGTTATTAAAGGTGGGGGTCGTAAATAAGGTTGGTGATCAATTAACAGTGGAGATACTCTATCCACACTACAGTATGCCATACAAAAATGGGGAGGCGGCAAGTGGGTGTTATCAAGGAAAACAGGTAAAGGTCTTTTTTGATCCAGTGGGTTCATTTCACCTCCTCAGGGGTTGCCCTCCCCAATGTGGTCCACCCACAGATAGCCACCCCCAGGATCAGAGTCAGGTAGCGTCTGCCTTTTCTGGCCACATGGGGAGAGACTTTCCCGGGGAAAGAAATGATGATATCATCAGATTCATCAGAGAGCTTACCATAAAGCCTGGAGAAAAATATTTGGTGACACTGAACTGATTTGGTCGAAGAATGCTGTGTAATTTATTACAAGAACCACAGATGGGTTTGTGCAAGATTTCTGGCCTTCATGTGGGATATGTTCAATTGACCTAGTTGTGAATATAGTAAATGCACATGGAATACAGCAAATACAGCATTTCTTATGAAAAACAAAACCTATCAAATCCATAAACCCAGGGACATATACTTATTTTACAACAGGCCATCTAACTAGGCACCCTGAAAACAGTTCTACAATATAAATTCAGCCAGCGCAATGTGTAGATTATCACGGAAGACGAGTATTTAGGTATTACCCAAATTGACCTTTTACAATTGACCCTTTGTCCTAATTGACCTAATAATAGTGGTCCTAATTGACCTTTCGCACAATTGACCTTTACCTTTATTTTACTATCTTATATATATATCTGTGGGGTGGGGTTTGGGGTAATAAATAATATAATGGGATTGGGTAGGGGGTTGCTGGGGGTTTTGGATTGAGTGGGAGGTTGCAGGGGGTTTCCCCCCGAATATATGTCCTAATTGACCTTCATTTTGTGATCAATTGTGCTGATGGTCAATTCTCCCGCGATGAATTGTGAAAAGGTCAATTAGTATATGTCCAGTATTTCACCCTTATTTCCATTTTCTATTAGATCCACCCTTACATATAAACCTTTCCTTACAAGCCAGAGTCTAGTTAAAATCCACTGTAATCTATAGACTGGCAGCATAATGGTCTTGATTCAAATTCAACCAGCCCGGTACTGCTGTGATAACATCTCTGCCATTTGCCTTTTGTAAATGTGTTAATTTCTCACCCTTCAGAAGGCACTCCATTTATTCTGGTAGTGCCATTAGCTGCAAGCATCACTTCCGAAATAGGTGTTATTTGAGTCAACAAAAAAGGCCTTTCTAAAAAAATGTGATCTAAGGATTGAAAACATCTAACAACCCCACTCGAGAAACTACTATTGTGTGTAGTACAATTGTATTTTATTTGTACTAAACGGTTGTTCGCTGAGTAGGGCTATCTTTTAGCATTGCCCTAGGTTATTGTAATGAATCTATTCTACATAAAATAGAACAATATTAAAAACATATTCTACATCATAAAGTGCCCACTAATCGAAACAGTCACTCACTCAAACCAATCTGAAGTGCTTATATGTTCACAATTCCTAAATTGCACAAGTGCTATACAGTACAATCAAGCATATGTTGTATTCCAAATGCAAATAGCACCCTCAACTCTTTCTAAGCCCGCCCAGCATGTTTCATTCTACCGGGGGTAATGATAAATCATTAGAACTTCTTTAGAAGCTAATTCGGAACATAACCAGAGCAATGCAGAGGACACATGTATGCATCTTAGCGACCCTCGCAAGTAACAATCCAGTTTGCACAGCGCAAATAACAACTAATTCTAACTCTATACTACATTGGTTCACTCCAGATTTCTTGTACTACCTTAATAACCACCAACTTTATCAAGCAATTGATGTGTCTAATCACAAGTCTTTCTTATTTCATGCAATCCTCGTCAGGCATAAATTGATCTGTTAGGCACAGGCTCCTGCAAACAGCCCATGTGATGATCATTAGTCTTCTGTTTGGCACTAATTTCAAAGAGTATGTGTGAGTCAAACTAATTACTATGTGTAACTACACACTTACTTCATTTTCTCTTTGACTGGAGAAATATGTTCTGGCTGTCTTGTGGCTAAGGAAGGAAACCATAGTTGTGTCAAACCACTGGCAAGGTGCCTTTGGTAAGTAACACTGCAACCAGATACTGTGTTGCTAAAAACGAGAAGGAAAGGGCAAAGCACTTACTTTAAAGTGCTTCTATCAATCTAGACATTCGCCAGCCTTCACTCTTCCATCTGTGTTACGTGTCTTCAACTAATACAGCTTTCTGTGTCTTTCTTAATCTAAAATGCACAGAATACTCTTAATAAGTTCCTGCATACACATTCTGAGCTGTTCGTCTAACTTTATATTGTATTGCATTGGCTTACTGAAATCAAACTGGTATGCAGCCTCCATCAATATCGAGTGCAACCGTCTTCACAAAGAGCGATCACTCAATGTGAGCTCCATTGTGTACTTAAGCAGCGTTGCCATAAAGACACGCTGATGTATCTCTGTACTTACTTTGGATTACACCTTTGCGTATCCATCTGAAACTAAGAAAGGACTGTCCCGTTATAATCTGTTACCTTAGTAACTGATTTACACGGTCTTGACTATTATTAGATAGCAGCTCTTACTACATTATACTTTAACTGATACCTGTAGCGGGGACATCTCTTCTAATTGACACAATTGCAATGCCCTTTATTCACTGTGTAGTACGAGATGTTTAGCTCAGAAGTTTAAACCACTGTGTTAAATCCTATGGATCCCTCACTGAACCCCTGCCTAAAGTCTCCTCCCAGGTGGCCAGGGAAACAGACACTTCCTGATCCTGAACTTGGGGGTAGCGTACTGTGGGAGGATCACCTAGGAGGAGATGGGGGCCCAGGGTGTTGAGGAGTTCCCGTGGGGCGAGACGCAGTATTTTTCCTTTAAAAGGGACAACCTTTTTAAGTTGCTAAAGCAGGTAATTTCCTCATTGTCATTGGATTGTACCTAAACCACATATAAAAGCTGTGGCTATGGGCACAAGTGGCAAAACGCTAAGAACAGAAAGACCATACAAGGCACTTAAGGATACACATACTCCTTCCTCCCAGAGGTATAATGGAAGGGACTTTAAAAATGTCACCCTAAACAAACTGTGTTCCTCTTTAACAATGAATCCTGATGGTCCATCCTTAAATACCTTGAAGGGAAATAAATCTACCCTTGAAATCAAGAAGTTGCCAAAAATAACAAATTTTGTTGTTGAGGACTACAAGTCCCATAATCCTATAAGTACTGGGACGGGGAAGAGGGCTGAAAAGGCATGTTGCAGTAGTGGTTAGGCAATTAAGCCCACACCTGAGGGAAGCTGGCCCCCTCAGGTGCAGGCAATTAGAAGGAGCTGGATCTGTGGCTGGAGTGTATGCAGCAGTAGCTGAAGCAGAAGGAAGAAGGCACAGTGTTGGCAATCCAGGCAGAAGTGGGATAACCAAAGGGGTGCCAGGACTATGATGCAGAGATTTCACCTGCTTGTCCTGTGATGGTTCTGTTCCCCCAAACTCTGATGTGCAGAATCTGTGCAGCAGAAGGCATGCAGGAAAATTGCCTTTCCCCATGTGAGCCCAATTACAGAGATTGTGCAGCAGGAAGCGTGTCGGAGACCATGGCGAGAAGTTGCTGTGAAGCTGTGAGTTTCAGGAGTGAGAGGGGCTCCTTCATTGAGTGGCTGGAACCTTAGAAGCCTTCAGCAAAGAAGGATGTGGTTCTCAAGTGAAGCCAGAAGTCCTAGAAGTTGTGCAGCACGTGGAGAAGTGAGCATAGAAGCGAGTGAGTTGAACCGTGCGTTCTGATTCCCTTCGTGAACACTGCCAGCAACAGTAGGCAGCTAAATAATCACTTGTGTATGAGTAGAAGTGATGCGAAGTTGATTGTTAAGTATTTGACAATGGAACACTTTAATTGTAGCACTCGCGTGTGACCGAGCATACCCCCTTTCACTTGCATGAAGAGAAAATGCAGTGAAACTGCATTGCTTAACTTAAAACATTGAAAAGCACACAAAGAATTAGTAGTGTGTGCCTACTAAAAGATTTTAAGAAGAAGAGTGACCTCTGACTCTCTATTTAAGCAGTTAACATTTTATGACAAGAGAAGCCAACTGTTTAAACATTGTTATTACAAGTCAGAAAGAGCAAGCCTTGCCCAAGCTAAGAGTGAACAAGATATTTCCCCAAATAAGACTGAAGCCAGCCTTTCCCAGAGCCAAAGAACAGTCTGAGTGTTACTGTGAGCCGAATAGAGCATCAGCATTGCCTAAGATGTGCAAGCATTTCCTGAAGCCAAGAGTGGCGACAAAGCTTCTGGGTAATTATTCTGGCTAACAGACAGAGAGATAAAGGCAAGATTGGGGAAGCAAAGCTTGCTACATGGAATTGTTCTTTTGAAGTCGATCCAACCACATTGCCAAAGTCAATAAGAGAAGAGATAAGTGTGTCCTAAAGGCAATTCTGGGTTGACGTTGTTGCAGAAAGACAAGAGGCAAAGAGGCTGCCTCTCTGGAAAAGGAATATTCAGAGGAAGGTTGCCTTGCTTACTTGAAGGTGTGGAAGTACCAGAAGATTATTCTTGCAAAGCTGAACAATAAGTCACCAACCACTGAGGTTTGATGGTGTATTTGGTTGTAAGTAGATCTGAGACTTCAGTAGCACAATTGATGTGGAATACTGTGAGGCAGAGAAGTAGAGCCTCTAATGGTTAATTTTTTGTAGACGTCGCTCAGATTTGAGAAGCAGTTGAAGTAAAAGTGCTGGGAAGTCATCCTGACAAAGATACCTACCGTGAATCCAAACCTTTATAGAGGAAGACATACTAAGTGTTAACCAAGAACTGTGTTACGCGAACATTTTCAGAAGTTGTATTTACTTTACTTTAACAAAGAACTGTGGTATTTCTTCTTGGACGATTGGAAGTTGTGGCAACGCATCCTGGCTGGGAATGACAATTATACTATTCTGAGAAAGTGGAAAGTCTTTATCTCACAGAGAAGAGACATGTTTCTATTGTTTGAGCTTTGATTAACAGAACTTGACTTTGACATTGAAGGAGCTAAGAACTGAACTAAGACTGTATTACATGTACATATCTCCTTGTTTCTTTTTGTTGAACATTGGAGTTGAATTGACATGGAAACCTGGGGAAGGGGAATTCACCCAGGTTCCCAAGAGAGACAGTGAATATAATTGGTGATGTTACTCTGAACTGCCATATATTTCTTTATGTATTTGATGTTTAAGTGTGAGGGCCAGTGTTTTCCTTTAGTTTGGTTAGGCAGGCAAATCCTTGTCAGTGTAGGGGTAAAACATTATATCACTAATACAATTGGTGAAAGCTCATTGGCGCCATATAGTGTTCAAGCCCAGGTCGCATTAAGTGTTACGTTGTGTCAAAATACAGCACCTGCAGTTACCACAAGGTGCATTACCTTGTACCTTGGTCAAGCCCCATAGTTCGGGCAACCTTATTTCTCTCTCTATTGGCACTTTGATGTCGTTCTTCATCACAGTTTCTCTCAAATGTCTGCTTCTTTTGAAGGCACACATTGGTGGATCCCAGAAGTAATTTCCAATTTTTCAAGATCACCTTTTTTAAATTACAAAGACTAGTATTTCAGAGTCGATATTCTTAGGTGTGTACTCCAAAATGGCTTTTCTATTGTTATTTAGTGCCCTTTTGCAGGCTTTATTCACTAGTCGCTTGGGGTACCCTCTTGCCATAATTTCTTTCTTCAACATAGTGGCTTCTTCCAGCTAAGTTTCTTTAGTTGAACAGTTTTTTCTCATTCGTAAAAACTGTCCAAAAGGCACATTAACATGCATGTGCTTTTGGTGGAAATGCTTGTATTTTAGTAACGCATTCTCATCTGTCTGTTTGTAGATAAGGATTAACCAACAAACTTTCTGTGGCCTCATTGAAATAAATCGTCTCGTGAAGGAAGTTAATGGCCTCATTGCTGTAACTGGCAGTACATTTAAGATACCTATCTTGTCCGTTCATCCATTGAACAAACTCCTCTGTCACTTCTCTTTCTCCTTGCCATATAATTACAACATCAGCGATGTACCATTTCCGAAGTAATGTTTTCATGAAAGGGATTAGTGGTAGGATAAATCAGTTTCTTCTAGTTTTTCTGTGTATAAGTTTGCAACACTCAGTGCCACTGTCGCATCCATAGCGGTACCATGGATTTGTTTGTAGAAATCATCGAGAAGTATAAAACAGTTTTCTTTCAAAGCCATCTCAAGGCACCAAATAATGAAATAATTGGGCGTAGTCACATTCTGGCATTTCATATAGAATAGTTATTTTATTATGTTCAAAGTTTCCTCCTGTGGGATCATAGTGTATAGGGACTTCACAGCTAGTCCCATAAGAACTTGTCTCTTTGGATCAAAAGGTCTTCCCTCAATAAGTTTTATCACTGTCGTAGTGTTTGGACATATTTCATTTCTTTCACTTAAGGTCTCAAGTACACATTGGCCAATTGTGAGAGAGGTTCTAGCAGGGAATCAATCCCTGAGACTATAGGCCTACCCGCTGGGTTATCCAATGATTTATTAATTTTGGGCAGGGTATAGAAATTGGAAATCCTTGAGTTTTCCTTTGAGGAAGGCGACTGCCTGTTTACAATCCAGCCTCTCTGTAAAGCTTTTCACCTTTCTCATTCAGAATACCTTTCAATCTACTAGTTGGATCGCTCTCCAGCTTTACATAGCACATAATGTTGTGTAACTGTCGTGTACATTCTTCAATGTAATCTCTTCTATTCAGGAGTATGATCGCTTCCCCCTTATCTTATGATAAGCTTTCTCCTCTGAACTAGTGCTCTACTAGCTTTTTCTTCTGTAGAGGAGATGGTCGGGAACAGATTTTGCCACTTTGACTCTTCTAATTTCTCAATTTCAGTTAACATTCTTTTTTTAAAACACTATGGCTTTGGCAGAGTGCGATTGCGAGGGTGGTGTAAAGGTTGACTTATTACGCAGTCTTGTTTCATTTTGTTCACCTTCAAAAATAGTTTTTTTCAAAGTACTGTTTAAGGTGGATATTTCACATGGGGGCGCTGTTGCGCCGAAGCAAGATGGCCGCCTAAGTGCTGTGCTCTGGACGGGGAGAGCGAATAAACTTTGAATTTATCTCTTCAGCTCCAGTTAATCCTGATACCACCAACGGCACCTCTTTGGGAACCTCTCCGCTACACCCCTGCAGACTTTCGGGACTAATCGTGTCCTTGGAGCTGAGCTGTGCCTCCCGTTGGAGCTGGGGCTGCTGGTGCCTGGCTCTCCTCGTGCCGCGGCTCCGGAGACCGCGGCTCTCCCCGCCACCTGAGGGCGCGGCGCTGCGGGCCGCTGTGGAGGAGGGGCTTCCGAGCCCCCGGAGCATGCCGGGCTGCGGTGGCTGGCGGGATCACCCTGCGCTCCCCTCGCCACTCCCCTGCGAGTTGCCTCGGGCTTCGGGCCCCTACCTGGTACTGCTGCTGCCTCCTCTCACCACCCACGGGGACATCCAGGGGCGACGGATTCCACATGCTGCTCGCCTGAACAACGCGTGGGACGGAGCCATCGCTGCAGACCCCCGCCTACGCACTATCTGCCTTCCCCCCCTGTCAGCCGCCCTTCCCAGAGGATACTGGACCCAGTCGGCTGCAAGGTAGGGGGCAGGTGTGACCGGCTCCTGCGGTCCTGTGTGGCCGGCCCCGGCTGCTGCTTGCGCACTTCACGGCTCTCCATACCTGCTGTGACCCGGGCGCCTCGGCCTGATCGGGGCAGCGCGGGCTGGCGCTGGTTCCCTGGGGACAAAGATCTGCGGCAGCACCGCTCTCCACCTGTGTTCCTTGCGGGCACCCGCTGCGATCGTGCCTGAGCCGCTCGGCGCCATTGCCCCTCCTGTTGGCGGCCCGTCCCCCTGAGCAGTTGCTGGGGGCTCTTGGGGCCGGTACTGAGCGGCGCACTTGTGAACACCCCCGCGGCACACCACCATCCCTGGGCTATAGACATCTGGCCTTCCTTGCTCTCGCCGCTGAGCAGTGATATGACTGGACTACCTTGTGTGGCCTCACCGGTCACTAATACTAATTGCAATAACCTGCAGAGATAGGATCCTGTGGGTTCCCGCGGTCTCACTGGGCCTGATTAAATCTGCTGTGTCAACCCTGCAGGCCTCCAGTTGCACTGTACTATTTAAGAGATCCACACGTTCCTCACTGGAGGCTGAGTCCTCCTTTGACCATCTGTATTACCCTGCTCATAACTGCCCACAGGGATCGAGTTGACCATACCTTGTGCCTCAATGGGCCAATCCTCAGGGGCCCCCACTGTCATCGCTCCAAACCATTCCCTCCTGTACCATTCTAGTGGAGCAACTGTCCGGTGGCACTGGTGCAACGAGACGCTCCTGCAGCCGCGGGGGGCACGCCGTGGGCTTTGATTGACTGAGAGTGATCACGCTAATGCTGCACTTAGCGTACCTCACCACCATCCTCCGGCCAGCCCCTCCCAGGGCATTCGTCAATGCGGGAACTTGACAACCTTGACTGCTGGTTCTCTCTGAGGTCCCTGGAACCATACCTTGGCCATCACCATGACCAAAGGAGCTGGGCCTGGGAAGAAGCAAAGCTCACTAAACATGTTCGCCAAGACACCTTCCAGACTGCCGGCCGAGCCCCCAGAGGAATCATCAACCGCCTCGACATCCTTAACCCCTGATGACTTGCAGAAAATGCTTGAGTACATGCGCGAAGGCTTCACCACGCTGCATACTAAATTGGACGATATGAATGGCACCATCTCATCTATAAAAGCTCATATCGAAAGAACGGACAGCCGGGTTGCCGAGATCGAAACAAGGGTTGGCACTGCTGAGGACGACCTGGGTTCCCTTTGCGCCGCGGTATCCACTCTCACCAGTCGTGTCTCAGCCGTGGAGAAGAAAAATGACAACCTCGAATCTCACTCTAGACGGAATAACCTGCTCATTGCCGGGGTACCCGAGGACAACCTCAAGGAGCCCATGGAGGATTACGTGGAACGCATCCTTTTAACACTCCTTGATACCCCTAAGCTTTCCCCACAATTTGCAGTAGAAAGGGCACACCACTCCCTGACCGCAAAACCCAGACCTGGGCACCGCCTCGCCCCATCATAGCCAGAATCCTAAATTTCCGTGACCGAGATGCCCTTCTGCGGGCGGCCAGGGTCAAAGGGGAGCTACTACTTCTGGGGTCGGCAAGGATCCACCTGAACCTGGATTTTTCCGTTGCTGTGCAACAAGAGCACAAAACCTTCCTGGCAGTAAAAAAGAGACTCAGAGACTTAGGAGTTAAATACTCCATGCTCTTTCCCGCAAAGTTAAGGATCGAATATTCCAACCAAACATTCTTCTACACTATTCCAGAAGAGGCCTCGAAATTTATTGACAAACACTTCCTGGGTTGATCCACTCATTGTTGCTACGAGATCTACATCCACTGTTGTTATTGCTTGTACCTAAGCCATATATGGTACCACCGTAGGTGAGGCCCCCTATGATATGGCCACTCTTCAAATGAAACACGTTGGTTACTAGTTTTGTTCTTGTTGCTCCATCAATCCTCCGCAAATGTGACCTTGTTCGCCACACAGACTTGTTGTGTTTAATGACGTATGATGTCCTGATAGGTCCCCAGTTTGGTAACTGTCCTATATCTACTTCCATGGCCCCAGCAATTAGATCCCGGGATCCTGGGCCCGCCCTCTGCCACTCTGGATATATATCACGTTCCCGAAGAGGTGCTCCAAGATCCATGGCTACCTCCCCTTGGTCCCAACCGCCCTCTCCCTCTTTGGCCATGGCCCCTCCACACCTTGTGCCTACATCGAACACTTTGGTTAATGATGTTGTATTGCATAATCTCCTCACACTCTCCCCAGTCCGGTGCGCCATCGCCAGGCTAGCTAACAGGCCCTCAGGCGTAGATGCCAAGAAGTTTTTGGTTGTTATAGTTCTGTTTGGGTTTCGTCCCTCTATTGGGGGAGGGATGTGAGTGGGGGTGGATCGGACGTTATGGTTAAAGACTTGACGGCCACTGGAGGTGCCGCATGCGCCATAGCAGTACATCATGAACACATGGATAGGGGTCCACGTGCATCCAGATCGACCGACTCCCTTTTGCTGTTAGCCCCTTTACAGAAATACAATCAATACCCTCACGTGAATGGCTGATACCGACCTGACCTTTATGAGCTGGAACATCCGGGGGTTGCGTAATCACAAAAAGATGCGGCGGATACAGCTGCATGCCGCACACCACGGGGTTAAGATCTTATGCTTACAAGAAACACATGCTCGCTCTGAGCAATGTGAACAATTCGCTAAGCAGTGGGGACCCCAGAGGTACTATACCAACTATTCCACTCAAAGCCGTGGCACTCTCACTTTAATACACAAGAGCCTGAAGTTCACATGTCACCACTCGCACATAGATCCCCTTGGCAGATATGTATTGATCATTGGCAAACTGCAACACCATGAGGTAGCCATCTTGAACATATATGGCACCAATGTCGATGACCCCGACTTCTACATACACCTTGCCTCTGTCCTCGAGGGCTACCCCCTGATCCCGATCTTGTGGGGAGGCGATTTCAACATGATACTGGATGTCACTCTAGGCCTCGCCAGCTCTCCAGAGCAGCCTATACCATCCTCACAATGCTCCCTCGTCTGGCACTAATGGATGCCTGGCGACTAATGAACCCTGATTCTCGCACGTACTCCTTTTATTCCTCAGTACACGATTCGCACTCTAGAATAGACAGATGGCTCATAACGGACATGCTGGTCAGATGCCTGTCTCACCTGGCTATCCTCTAAACTAGGGTCTGGACGCCGATAAAACTAAGCAGTGGAGGATGAGCCCTCATTCGCTTCTCGATCAGGTCTTTGCGACTGAACTCGAGTCCTCCATTGAAGAATTCTTCGAGATCAATACAAATTCTGTATCGACGCAAGCTGTCCTCTGGGAATCCTTCAAAGCGTTCACGAGGGGAATTGCCATTTCCAAGGGTTGCAGCATCCTGAAGGGAATCCGTGTGGACATTGCCGCTAGCGAATCAGCCCTGGCTAACCTCGAGTCCCAATATGCTCAAGATCACTGCCCAACCGCCCTGGCGGCATTGGGCTCGGAGTGGGACAGGTTCTGTAGCCTTGCCGAACGTGAGGTTAAATTCCTGGACTCCCCCCAGTTGGTAAAGAAATACAGCAAGGGAGAGCGACCGGGCCGAATGCTGGCTAGGCTGCTCCGTCGTGAATTCGGATATCCCAATATTCCGGCCATAGTGAGGCCCGACGGCTCACTCGTCACTTCCCCACAGGATATCAACTCTGAGTTTCTATTGTTCTACATTCCCTGTACTCTGAGGTCGACGGTCCCCAGTTACCAGAAATAGACTCCTATTTAGAGAACCTCCCCCTTTCAGTCCTGCACGCTGATGCCAGCATCTTCCTGGAGAGGCCTTTCTCCCGCGAGGAACTCACTGAGGCCATTGAGTCGCTGGCATCAGGGAAGGCCCCTAGCCCAGATGGACTCCCCATGGATTTTTACAAACAATACAAATCTCTCTTGGCCCCACACTTACTGGCCCTATGGGAAGAATCGTGCGATAGGGGTATACTTCCCCCATCTCTCCGGGAGGCACTGATACCAGTGCTTCTCAAACCTGGTAAGCCCCCTACTCAATGCGGCTCATACCGACCACTCTCGTTGATTAACAGTGATGTTAAAATATACGCTAAACTACTGGCCAACCGCTTAGCCCCATACATGCCCCACATCATCCACCCCAACCAGGCGGGATTTGCCCCGGGTAGGTCCACATCTATGAACTTGAGAAGGCTCTTCAATGTGATCAGCAGGATCAGCCCGGCCACACAGGCGGTTGCAGCCACTCTAGACATGCAGAAGGCATTTGACTCGGCCTCGTGGAAATACCTATGGTGAGTTCTCGAGAAATGCAAGTTCGGCCCTAACTTCCGAACCTGGGTAAGGCTACTCTATACCGCTCCGTCGGCCAGAGTCCGTGCCGAGGACAGGTGCTCCACTCCATTCCAGATATCCAGAGTGACGCGACAGGGATGCCCTTTTTTTCCCGCTCATTTTTGCCATAGCCATGGAACCCTTCACCGATATGATTCGCCAGTCACACTCGCATAGGGGATTGCGCACCACCGGCCAATCCGATATGATCTCCCTCTATGCCGATGACACCCTTCTGTACATCCGCTCCCCTGACACCAACCTCGCCCCTATACTAGCAGATGTCGCCCGTTTTGGTGACATATCTGGCTTGAAAGTAAACTGTTCTAAATCTACATTATTCCCACTCACAGACTCCACACAACCCCCCTTGGATTTATGTGGATTCATCTGGTCTCAATTTAGCATCACTTACCTGGGGATGGTGGTCTCCCATCACACGGCGAAGCTGCGTGAGGACAATTACCAGAATTATCTTACTAATTCAGCTACAAAAACTTCCAGCTGGACCAGACTTCCCATTTCACTAGCAGGTAGAATTGGAATGCTTAAAATTGTAGTATTACCTCAACTTCTTTATCGATTCACCAATCTGCCTGTGTGGCCTGGGGACGCATTCTTCAAATCACTACGCAGTATAAGCAACACTTTCCTTTGGCATTCAGGTGCAGTCTGCCTTAAACTGTCTATGCTGACCACCCCCAAGGAATTGGGCTGGTTCAGTGCCCCAGATTTCACCAGATACTGGGTGGTGGTCCAATCTCAGTTCGCCTCTCATTGGTTTAACACTGTTGATCCCCCCCGCACGTTCGGCTGCAGAAACTAACGTTCTGGGACCGAGTGATTGGCTCCCTTATCCTTAAGCCTATCCCTCCTGACCCAGATTCCGCAGACCCCGTGGCTAGCACATCCTTAGCATTGACCAAACTCTGGGCAATGGTCGATATACCTCATCCATTCCACAGGGACCTGCCACTATGGAACTTCTTCCCTGATGTCCCACATATTCCACAATCGGTGGTGTCTCGCTGGACGGATGCTGGCTTTCTGACACTCCGTTATACCTACAAACAGGGCAACTTCATTGAGTGGCCTGAACTCCCTCTCTCCCTCAAACGCCGGCCCTCAGTGTGGTTACAATACTCCTCACTCCGGAAGAATCTCAAATCCAGATACCCCGATTTCCCCACCCTACCACCTGATGAACCTATAGTTGCGGAACTCTGTTCCTTTTACTCCTTCAAAGGGAAGGTGTCGAGGCTTTACTCCCTATTGCAGACTAGAGCAGCCCCCTCCTTCGCCAAGCTGAAACGCAGATGAGAGAAGGATCTCGAGGTCGAGATCACTGACGAGAGATGGTCCCGAAAGTGTGCTCGCACCCATGATGTGTCCTATAACTCTAAATTTAAATTAATTCAACTCAAGGTGCTACACAGATACCGTCGCACACCAATGAGACTACATCGTATGTTTTGTAGCGTCCCTTCCAATTGTCCCAGGTGTGGCACGGATCAAGCATCTTACATTCATATGCTATGGTATTGCCCTCACCTGACCCAATTTTGGTCTGATATCTGTTCCACATTATCGTACATATTAGAGCACACTATTGTCCCCACCCCACTGCACTGCCTTTTCCATGACCTCCCTCAGTTGGCCCGCGACTCTAAGAAACTAGCAGGTCTTTGCATGCTGTTGGCAGTCCGCTGCATATTGATGTGTTGGCTCCACCCTAGGGCGCCTACTTACGCACAGTGGCTCAGGACAGTTACATGGGCTTATGATACTGAGGAGGCCTGGAGCGCAATGCAACACCCACATTCAAGGCCAAGAGATATTTGGTGGAAGTTCCGGGACTACATGTCCGCCACGGCTTCACCGTCAATCTCTGTTTCGTCCTCCCCCGGTTGTTCCCCGTAACATGGTCGCTCTGTGAACAATGTCCCCCGTTGTTACAGCTGTTAATGCCTTATCTACTACCTCATCACCCTGCCTGCTTCAGATGACTTTTGGTATACTGCTGAATATGTATATTGCTTGGTTTTTACTGCGGGTGCCATGTGGCTCCATCTGTTTTCTGGTGTGTTGTCAAGTCAAATAAAAAAAGGTTTTTTAAAAAAAGGTGTCTTTTTCACATAAACTGCTGAATCCCAACCTGAAATCAAATTTATCGTGTTTATTGGTCTTAACAAAACAAAAACCTTTTTCTTAAAACCATTAGCTCTTCTTGGGTGGGTAATCTAGTAAGAGAGATTAACTATAAGGTTCATTGTAAGAAAACCAGCCTTTAAACAGCACTTGGCACTTCACCTCTGGTTGGTTATATATAGTGACATGTTCTGATTTGTGAAAAGTGAACTGCTAACTAGGATTCAAATCCTTGAGGCTATCCAGGGCTGCTGAATTGACTTAAGTTGATTAAGAATCCAATATGTTGCGCATTCACTTTAGCGTCTTATTACACTGGATTGCACAACATAATGACAGTATACGTTGTTAGCTTTGTACCTTTAGATTTAATTAAAGTTTCACAATTATTAATAACTTGTTATGGTTGAATTCTCTTCATTCAATTCATAAAGTTGCTAAACTTGTTATTCCTGTCTTCTTAACTATTGAATTATCTCCGTTCAATGTTATTGTGTAACATATCCTCTTTAGCCGGATAGGTTCTCTTGTTTTGTTGAATAAATGATAGATTTGTGATATACACTTCTTATATGCATTAGTTTTTTTTGTTTGCTCCCCAACACGTGTTTCCCCGCCATTCCATCAGGCGGTTCATTAGGAGGCGTAAATTAGAGATTAGTGGAGGGTTAGATGTAGCGCTAGAAGCTGAGACTAAACCAGGTGTTTATGCTCAACTTCGTTATTATATAATTACTTGTAATTTTATTTAAAATAATGCTTGAGTTACTTACAGTTAAATTGTCTTATGATGCTAACTGTTTTGACAGCTTCTACTAGAGTAGAGCTCCAAGTTGTTGCCAATACGATCTGTGCTGCCTGCAAATAAGAGTAAATGGTGACCATGAATGATTATAATATACAAATCTTGTTGATGGTTATCACTAACTAACCGTTACAGCAAAACAAAAGGAATAAGAAATGTCATTCTTTTTACCTTGTAATCGCCTTTTACTGAATTTGTGATGTCCTTTTCCTCGCCGTTCGATTGCCGCAAGTGTCTACGTTCATCAGAATTATCGGTCTCACATGTGGAACAAATGGTTGACCTTTTAAACCTACCAGAAACACAAGACATCCACACCATGGACTCATTTGCAGAAGAACAAAATATATCATTGGGACTCTCCAAATAAACATCATTGAAACCCAAATCTAAATTTGTTCCAATTTTAGGAGCTGAAAACATCATAGATATGTTTTTCAAAGCCACTCAATTAGACCTACGAGTAATTATCTTAAAGGTTTGCAGAACAAGGTGCATCACAACCTTCATTTACCACAAAAGAAAGCTCTAATTGAACTAAAAGCAGATACGGACATAACAGTGAAAATAGCTGATAAGGGAGGCAATATCGTGCCATTAAGAACCAAGGATTATGTCAAAATAGCAATAGGACATCTTAACAACACCCAATGCTATGAGAAACTCATTAAAAATCCCATACCCAAACTACAGGCAGATTGGCATCTCATGAGCAAAAGTTGGAAAGACAATGGATTACTTACAGAAGAGGAATAAACAGTTAGCATCATAAGACAATTTGAGCAGTGACCCAGGGTTCTAGCTCCCAGTCTCCTGGGGTGTGATCTCTCACTTAAAAAATATGTTTTGATTATTTCTGTGACCTCTTCCTCTTGGATTGCTTGCACATTTACTTCTTTGATCACCTCTGTGAGTGTGCTCTGAATTTTCATTGCTCAAACTGTAAGAGGTGTTTCCGAACCTGACACGTTTACTCCCAAGGTTCAATCTTACTTGTTCTCCTTCTCTCTGATTATACTCTGCCTTAATATACAGGAAAGCTTTTTCATGGCTAAATTCAGAGCGATAGTTTTTCATCCGCTTTATGCGTTCTTTGGTAGTATATTCTTTAGAATCATCAACCTCAATAATAATCTCACCTAGCCTTTTCTTGAAATTGTCTAGTGGTATTAGTTTTTTGATTTCATCTTCTATCTTTGTCAGATCTGTCATGATTTTTTCTGACAAACCCTTTGCTGTGTCTATAATCAAGATTATTCAGTCCCTCATGCATTTATTAGCTATGTTTGTCCACTGGATGAAAAACTCTTTATTGTCTAGAAATAACCTTGGTTTGTTACTAACAATGAGGCCTTTTGGTAGCGTTCGATCCTTAAGGTACTCTAACAAAATTGTACCATGTAACTCCATTCTTGTGAGTAGTTTCCCCATTCGGGTCACCTCGTCCCAATTATTCAATACGGGAGATGACGTAGGCTCGATCTAGTCTGCAAACAATGACGTTTTTGCTAACAATTACGTAATGTACCTATCATCATAGCTAAGATATTTGTCTGATGCCATTATGGTCAGAATCACAGCAGCACTGGGGTTCCTTGCCAACCTATGGAGTCCAAAAGACCGATCGATTAAATCATACGACTCTGCAGCCATTCTAGAACCGAAATAAACCTCTAGGCGATTCCAGGTTTAAACTGCAACTGGGTTGCCCCTGGAATATAATCCAAAACATCAAACAAGCAAACCCACTTGAGAAACTACTATCGTATGTAGTTCAATTGCATTTTATTTGTATTAAATTCACGTATGATTAAAGCCATTTCTATAAATACAACAAAGATGAGTTTCTGGGCTGGAAACTATCGATCTTTAGCTGCTTTCAGCATGTATTGTTGCTAGACATATACATTTTTAGCTTCTTCCGGATACGTCCATTACCTCTTGGAATTTAAATGCACACTAGCTTCTCTAGAACCCAAGGTGCTCAACCGTTACTTGAGTTTTTTCAAGTATGTTCTGTCCTTAAGATGCACCTAAACTAGAGGATATAGCACTTTACCAAATCTGCTGTTAAAATGCCTCATAAATAATCGAGCTGAGCTGGTTTCTTTACTCGTCTTTTTTAGAAAAAGAAACAGAAGGCTTCCTACCTTACTCAGTTTTAATTCCTTCCATTGCATTAGATGAGAATATGAAATGTGGTACTCGAGCCCCATCAATACAAGCTCCAGTTTAATGCTGTCTGTCACACCCAGGAGGTGTCTTAATAATTTTTCCTCCATATGCCAGTCCTGCAGAGCAATAGAGAACCTTTGGTACTAATTCACACCTATATGATTGAAGCAACAGTTGACCTGAACAATCCCATAAAGATTAAATCTCAGGAGACCTTCAGTACTGGTCAGAGTCTTTGTTTGTTACTGTCTCAACATGAGATCACCATCTCAGATCGCTGTCAAAACCCACACCCAAATAGGCATTCATAAACACCTGCTCAGGTATTTTCCTGTTTACATGTCACAGGATGGTCTGTGTCCCTTTCCAACTCCCAAACTTGATGACCTTCCACTGGTTAACTGGCAATTTGTTTTTAGTTTTGTAAGTATATACAAAATCTAAGGCAAGTTGATGCTCAATCACGATTTGTAATAAAATGTGTCGTCTGTAAAAGTGAGGAGGGGAGCGGGAAAGATGACCCTTCTCCCCCGCCTAATATATGTGACCAGCTCAATACCCGCGGAGATCCCGCCACTGATAATCAAATAACTTCAAAACACAGTATTTAGATTCATATGGGCGAAAAAGAGACCCAGAATACAGAGACGCATACTGACCCTTCCCCCGCTCCTGGTAGGCCTGTGGGTTCCAGACTTGGGCAGATACATCATGGCAGCGCACCTGGCCCCTATACTACAGTGGGCCAACCCAACCGACGCCAAAGGATGGAGAGCTATAGAACAAGCATCCCCACAGATCCCGATAACATCGCTCCTAGCACTGAACCCCAAGGCCCACGAAACAGAAGGAAAACTATTAGGAGCTACTAAAACAGCCCTGAGTAACTGGGACAGAGCCATGCAAATTAAAAAGATCAAACAAGGGTTGGGCCCATTATCGCCAATAGCACATAACATCGATTTCACCCCTGGCTTGAAGAAGAATTTCTGGGTAGGATGGAAAGGCGCAGACACTCTGACATTGCAGGACATGTACCAAAACGGTGACCCAATCCCTTTCTTAGAATGCAAAAAGAAATTCGATCTGGGGGAAAATGAAAGATTCAGATACATGCAAGTACGACACTGGATCTCATATCCGTCAGTGAAAAGAGCAGCAACAAGAAAAGAACCCTAACAGGCTTGGAACTAACAATGCAAGAGGGGAAACCAGGGAGAGGGATATCTAGAATTTACAGACTGCTCGATGGAGCACAAACAACGGACAACCTAAGATGCAAAGAGAATTGGGAAAAAGATGTAGGAGAGCCGATAACAGAAAGAGAGTGGGACCAGATATGGACAAGAGCTCATAGATCCTCCAAATGTACAGCAATAAAAGAAGCTGCATATAAATTATGCTACAGATGGTACATGTCCCCCCACAGATTACACAAAATAAACTCAGAATATCCCCCAAACTGCTGGAGACAATGTGGAGGGAGAGGGGACCTGTTCCACATGGGGTGGGCATGCCCCAAGGCGATTACCTATTGGAAGGAGATACTGGGACACATCAAAGACATTACTGGCATAGACTTACCACTTTCACCCAAAGTGATCCTGCTGGGAGCTGAGGCAAAGGGTATATACGCGGCATCGGGGCATATATCCACTCTAATAACACACTTATTATCAGCAGCACGAATGACATTGGCACAAAGGTGGAAAACGCTAGAGGGACCAACGACGCCATGGTGGTGGGTGAAAATATGGGGAGTAATGACAATGGAGAAGGTAACAGCCATAAGAACAGAGACTTACCAGAGATACCTCTCCATATGGCTCCCTTTTAGAGACTTTGTTGGAGACAGGAAAGTTCATTTCTATAAACCAGAGACTCTCAGAAATATATCGATCACCTAACAACCCAGAACGGAGAAAGAGAGAGAGAAAATCAGCACAACGGAAAAAGGGAACAAGGCAAAAAGTAAAGGGGGGGGGCGGCTAACTAAGTGCTACACTCAAGAACCTATGTATGAAAGAAATGAACACTGCAGAGAATCTGGTCTACTTGGTCCACCTTACGAACTTTGTCGAAGAAAGAGAAGACTATTTCTTCAAACCTCAGATTCTTAAAAATGTTTATTCCTCCTGACAGTCAGGAACACAAATGAAGTGGGAGTCTCATATGGGGATGTCTCAGCGGAAAAGTCAAAAGACTCTGGAACCCAGAGATAAAGGATCTGGGCAGGGGGGTGAGGAAGAAAGTTAAGAAAGAATCGATAAAACTGGAAATCTCTGTTTTATAGCAGCAGACTACGAAGTTATGATGCGGACTCATATTGTCAAAAAGTTATACTCTTGTACATTTGTTAAAAGTAAAATCTCTTCACCTCTGCAAGGAAATAAAACTGTTTACATTTTTTTTTAAAAAGGGCAGTGGGGAGGTTGGAGGAATAATAATTTATAGTTACAAATTGGAGGCAATTTACACAACAACGGGTGACATTAACCCAGAATGAAAATTAATGATTATATGCTGTAATTGATTATGCCTCTATTGAAAAATAAAAATGGTTAAAAAAAAAAAGTGAGGAGGGGAATTTGGGCCACAGACCTCACTAGATTTGGTTGATGTAACATCACACTTTGACAAAAGCTTCCAGCCTATTAAAATAATAACACGGGTGCCAAGATGCAACGCAGTTTAAGATCTCGTCCTTTCCTAACTAGGCTTGAGCAATGACCTGCATTTCCAAGACAAATATTCACATGCCTTTCTGAATAGCCAACTGTACCATGGACAGCTTTAATTCCCGAGTACCCTACCGCAGGGGTCACGCTGTTAAACCATTCCAAGAATCTCTGCTAAATCTTCCTGCATTTCTTTTCAGCTCCCCTCGTGAGCATCACCTTTTAATGTGGACATAACTGCATCATCTCAGTCTCCAAGTCCTTTATCTCCAGAAAGCTCAGGGCGTTTTGCTTATTTAGCGCATTTTATCCCCACAGCTATGAAATGCATCAGAAATTACCTTGGGCCCGAGTCCCAATTCCTAGTCTTATCCCATAAAAGTAGGATAAGTTAAGCAGTAATGCCACTGTTTACTTTGGCTCTATGCCATCAGATCTTCAGAGGTTCAAAGTAAATAATTAATACTCTTTAGCATGGATGTTTTCACGCAACGCTTTTTATTTAATTGCATGAGGAGTGAAAGCATAGGTTGACTAAATATCCATTTTAGTTTCCTGTTTTGGTTATTTGATGACAGTGTTCATGACCCCTTAAAAGTACAGAAGTACTGCATAGATGGAAAGGACCCAAACATTCTGTAGCAGTGGCCAATGTATTCATTACTATGTAATGCTTATTCTATCTTGAAGTCTTTATATTTATATACACTGAAAAAACCTTAGTTAAGGTGCAGTTAAATTGTGGAGATTTAACTAAACAAAAACCTTGAAATTCAGCAGTTGTGGGAAGTCATGACCAACTTAACTCTGCTCACACCACACCAGCCATTTCCAAAGGGTCATAAGTACAATTATACTGCTGAATCGCCATATAACCAAAAAAAACATGGAACTTCTAACATGAGGAGGATGAATAAAATCGCTCCCTGGGGATTCCTTTTCCACCAATTGCTCTGAAACACATGTGTATGGGCACGATGCAAATAAAATATCAATACCAAGGTGGCGTCTGGCCAACTACAGGCCCATATGGAGTTATCTGCCATCTTGCACCCGAGTCAGTCAGGCTTTTGGAGTCACCGTGGGATCGAGAGTGCACTGCTCAATCTGCAATTGCAGATGTTGAAAAGACTAGAAGAAAGTAAAACTGGGCTGCTGATCCTTCTGGATTTAGAAGCCACGTTTGACGTGTGGGATCGCTCCTATTGCTTAAAACCTTGTAATCCGCGGGGAATTGTTCCAGTTATGTTGTCTTGTGGATACATTTGTTCATTGCGAAAGACATTCTAAAATATGCTGAGATACTGCCTGTTCAAAGACAGCACCTATTAAATACGGAGTGTCACAGGGGGCATGTATTTCGCCATCCCTCTTTAACCTATACATAAAGCCTCTGTGTGACCTATTCGAAGCGAGGGGTCTAGAACCTAAATATTATGCAGATGATTTTCAATTGCTAATAGACCTTAGTGGAGACTACAACACTGACCTAACAAATTAAACTTCAATCTACTCATCCATCCAGGAGTGCATGGTCAAAAACTGGATGTGTCTTAATGGTTCAAAAACGGAACTCATGATCTTTGACACAAACCAAGCAAGAAATAACTGGGTCAGGCATTTTCGGAAATTCCTGATTGATGGTTACTATATCCCAGTGGTAAAAAAAATGTTAAAACCCTGGGCACAGTATTAGAAGCATCTATGATTGCGGATGCTCACGTAAACAACATTGTTAAAATTCACAATACCATCAGAAAGTACTTCGACAAATTAATCCACTGGTCTTCCGAAAAAACTGCAAAACTCTGGTCCGCGCAATCATCCTGCCTCTGCTGGATTACTGTAATGCCCTCCTGGGGTTTAGGGGGCAAGTAAGGAGAGCATACACAAACTCCAGATCGTGCGAAATAACGCAGTCCGAGTAGGCTGTAAAATTCCTAGGAAAGATGATGTACCCTGCCATAGAAAAGAACTTCACTGGCTGCCAGTGGCAGAGAGGGTCCACTTTAGAATCCTTGTAGTGACCCTTAAATGCCTGTTCGGTAAGGCTCCAGCATACCTAACCCAAATGATTAGGCATACACCAAACAGAATACTGCGTTCTAGCACATCAAACCTGCTCTACGTCCCACTGGTAAAGACAGCAAGAGGGAAAGGCATCTTCTTCTCTGTTAAGGCTGCCATGACTTGGAATGCTGTCCCAGAAGTTCTTAGCAAGGAAGAAAACCTTGCCCCATTTAAAAGAAAACAAAAGACACTGCTGTTCGGTTAATGGGTTTTGTGTAATCGTCTTGTCTTGTTAACGGTTATGTATTGACTGCGCCCTGATGTCTGCGGACTATGGCACCCTGGAAATAAAGAGTAGTCGCCCCCCAATGGAATCCTGCTTGCCCTGAGCCCTAGGTGGTGGTAGGTTTAGCAGGCTCACCTCCCTAGTCTGAAACGAGGTGGGTCCCCCTTGGAGAGAAGGGATGAATTCCCTGGATTCCTCACAGAGGCCAGAGTGTAGTTTGGAGAACGATGGGACGATTTCCTGACACTACAGTAGCTGCTGGTTATTCAAGACAATATGGCCCACACAGGTCGAAGTACCACTGGGCAATACACCCAATAAAGAGGCCTAAAACAAAAAGCAACCATAGTTAACTGCTCATAATGAGAGAGTAGTCAAATGGGTAAGGCCTATAAAAGCAGAGGCAGAAGGCAGGGTAAAGCAGGAGGGGCGACAGTATCCTGAACTGCAGGCAAGGCGACCAGGAATAATATTGAATGAGCCTGAAGTGTATATTGCCAGCAGAGACCGTTGATGTCCAGGAGAGGCCAAGTGTGGAGAACATGTAAGACCTCAAGATCTGCAACCCCTTTCATCCTTAACTTTGTGCCTAATGTGTTAAGGGCATCATATTCCTTAACAGAAGGGCGCTGTAGGAGAATGATGACCTGTGAGGTGGGATGGGAACTACATATATATATTCCTTTTAAAGCATGGGTCTGCAACCCTTGGCTCGCCATGTGTGTTTAATTACAACTCACATCAGCACTAGCCAACATGCTCAATGGTGAGAGTTCAAGGAATTTGTAGTCCTAAACATCTGAAGAGCCTCAATTTACAGACCCCTGTGGGGGAATATTGACAGTCTGTGGACTAGGGCACCAGATCTCCACACACTATCCTGTTGTGGATTACAAGTAGCAGGCAGCATGTCATAACCTTGTGAATTGGATCTGTGACCAAGCCCTTGGATAAAGAGCCACCTTCTGAATGTCAGTTGAGTAAAGGAGCAGCTGGGTGCTAGATCCCAGAAACTGTTTTGTACCCTGGAGATCCTAGCAAGACCAGTTTCTCCATCTTGGCACTATTTTTGTAGACCGGACCCAGGAAACAGATTTGTTAAATTTCCCTAATGCCCGGTCAGTGTTTATCTCTTCCTTATCCTTGGTGGGACATGGTGCTATTCGATCTGCTACAAGTGGTGGTAGATAGGCAGAACTTCGACCATCAGTCTTGCATCAGGCTGCTGGTCCTCAAGTAAATAGCCTTTAGATTCTTCATCTTTTATGGAAAAGCCCAAGTACAGGGAGGCCAGGGAGAGTCCTTCCCCCAGAGTTCCGATCCAACCCCAGAATACACGGAACAAATCATGGGCTATCAAGGGAACCTACACCCCAACTCTGGGTTGGAAAGTGTACGAGGAGGAGGAAGAGGAGGAAGGGGAGGAAGAGGAAGAGGAGGAGGAGGAGGAGGAGGAGGACGAGGACGAGAAACTCAGTCTGAAGACTATATAAAACAAACAAGGCAAACCACCGGCGTTAAGGTTGCAATGGAAAGACCTAACGTTTCTAGAGACAGGTCTATGTTGCATGTATATTAGGTCTCCAGTTGAGAGTTGAAGGGCATGGATGGGCAAGTTATTTAACTTCTACCTGTTGCCGCCCACATCTATCAAGTGTTCCTGCTAAAACAAAGTCAACCTGTGAGAGAAAGTTGACTGAACTACATTTGTGGTACGTGCCTTGAGGATTGGGGATAACCAGGGCAAGGAGGCTGATTTCTACCAAGCTAATTTTCACTGGTTCAACCGTGGGATGTGTGCATCCATTCTGGGATAGGATTAGCTCTTTTTGATATTTCTTTTGATGTCCACTGTTTAGAAAAGAGGTGGTAGCAAATAGGAAACATAGTGCACCACTCATATGCGCTATTTAAGCAAAAAGGAGGGTTTTTATATCCCCTTACAGGAATTGCCTAATTATTGTCCCTGAACCAGTGTGTGGACCCTGTAGTCACTCATTAAGCTATAAAGGAGAACGTCATGACGGAAATGTATTAAGCGTCGGTTTCACATGCTTAATAGTTGGGTAGGAGGCACTGATGCAGGTTTTTTGGCATGATTGAAAATGTGTGCTCTTTTCTGTTCCAGGATGTTCCCTTCTAAGTATTTCTAAAGGAATGAAACGATTCTGGCATGACATTTTCGACCGTTAAATATGTTTCTTCTGACTCCACGAAGTCCTCGTCAACTGAGAAAACACATGTTGTATCGTAGATTTCTTATTCTGATGGCACCAGTTACGGCTAGAGATATCCACTATGTGGGACACATAAAGCTGTTCCTTCTTTCTCCTCATTCTCCATGTGGCAAAATAATTATGAGAACATACAGCAAAGTACAGATTATTTTATAGATGAATGAGGATTAGTTGGGATGCTGAAAACTCTACAAGTTAGTCTTGTCGCTTCAGTTGCAACACTAATGAATGGTTGTAATGTCTTGGATTTGAATGTCTTTAGGAAGTTTACTGCACATCCCAAACCTCAGCGTCTCTTTGACTTAAGTTTCTGTAGTACTGTTAGGCACAGACTCATAATGTCTCCCTTGCAGCCATTCAGTATGGTTGTGGATGTAACAAGTTTGTCTTCTCCCTCAAGTGTTTTGTGTCCTACAGTACAGCCACTGGCTTCTGTGTGCAGAAGTGTCGAACGGAGCTCTGGGGCAATAGACTTGGAAGTCCCACTAGAAGACGCAGAGTGACGTTGAGCATGTGAAAACACTGACAAAAGTTTCTTGCAACATGCGTTTTAAACTGATACATTAGAAATTGGTTCAGACAGCGTATCTTAGCCCAACTCTGGTAGGTAAAATAAGGTTGGAACCCGGAAGAGAAGTTTCCTAAATGTGGAACTGTGGGAGCTACTTTCTTACACATGTGGTGGGAGTGCCTGCTGGTGCATAGATTCTGGGAAGCAGTAATTGCAGTACTGGAATGGTTTGCTTACTGGAGGGTGGTTCCGACCATTAATCCAGTTCTATTGGTGGTAGTGGCTGTTAAGAAAAAGAGTAAGCTCAAGACTACATTTTTATTGTTGGGGATTACTCTAGCTAAGAGACAAATTGCAATGCAATGAAAAGTGACCTCACCATTATTGATGACAACATGGATTGGGAATTTGGTACAAGGGGCAGCTGCAGAAAGACACCTTAGGATACGCAGACAAGAATATAGTGAGGACGAAGTAATTTATTTTATATGGGATGAAATCATAGATGCCGCGCTAATGTCTCCCGATCTTATGCTGCCGTAAGTGTTGTTGCCAGATGCGCAGTGCTACAATAGGTCTGTTAGGTGCTTATGGTTATGCCGTGTGGAGGAAGCTGGAAGTTACACTATTATAATTCAGTGGTATGATAACAAGAACCTGGGGAGTTGCAACAACAAATATGTATACTAGTCTAGAGCAATTTATGTTTCAATGGTATGGGAGGGGGGAGGTCTGAGGATGGAAACTGTTAATTTTAGTTGGGTGATGATTATACTCTGTTGTCTATTGCACTGTGATAAACATGTAAATGGTACAATACTAAAATGATACATGCAATTAAAATGTTCTCCATCATCTATCCACCCAGTCCTTGGCGGTTTCTGCAGCTTGATATTTGGAAGGGTTGGCCTTCCTCTTCATCCATCTCTGCTTTCTCTAAGCAGATAAAAGAGGAGAAATGTCTGGAAATCATCAGCAGGAGGGTCTAGCCGTGGTCATCTCTGACCCTTCCGGAAGCCAAGATTGAAGAGATTTTAGATGGGTGCAACCACTGACTATGGAAGGTCGTATCAGTGTTCACTCCTCCCTGCCCTTTGGCATGCACAATTGCATTCACAGGGGTCTGGCCAATACCAATAGCTGGACACGTACATGTAGCAGAGTGCTCTTCGTTTGAACATGGCTAGAGCAATGTGTGGGAATTGACCTTCAGAGACTGACTTAATTTCAGGCCACAATACTCCTTCACTGGGCATACTGTAAGCCCTTCACCTTCTCTTTGGGCGATTGGGGTTTTTCTTTCTATTCTTTCAGGGATGAATAATAGACCAGTTCTTGGTGCCAAAACCATACAACCACCCATATGGGAAGTGCCTCCAAATCTGACAAATCTTGCACGTTTGGCAGTGTTACTGGATTGCATGTTCAACATGGTTGCAAGGACTGATCCTCAAGTAGCAGGAAGTATCCAATGACTGGCAAATCTCAGGTATCGATTAAAAAAAGTATGTCTGCTGTGGCTATTCATTTGACTCTTTTAGGTGGATGTATCTTCGCCTTCAGAAGTGGTAGTCCATCACTCTGGGTGCTTTGATACTAATACTTTGGTGAGAGGTTATCGAATGCCTCATACTAAACACCGTCCCTCTTCTCGGATCATTTTGCATCCTCTTCTCGAGGAGATACCCAATCTCCTGTAGGCTCAAACCCTCAAAGCGGTTACTATCTGCAGACTTCATATGGCATAGTTTCCAGGGTATTTTCTGTGGAGAAGAATGGGGTACAAGTGTCTCACTCTTCTCCTGATATTCGTTACCACTGGGACAAGTATGATGTGTCTCACTCTTCTCCTGATATTCGTTACAACTGGGACAAGTATGATGTGTCCAGTACTTATTCTCACTCTTCTGGTAATGTTCGTTACAAGTGGGACGAGTATGATATGTCCCGTACTTACTCTCACTCTTCTGGTAATGTTTGTTACTACTGGGATGCTTAGGGTGAGCCCTGTACTTATTCTCAATCTTATTATTTTGCAACCGAGGATTCGGCCACTTAGAACAACTTCCCCTTTCCCTGTGTCTACCGATCTGCACATTACCTCGTTGTGTTGGACTTCACGCCACCGTGTTGGTGTCTCTGTTCACTGCTTCACTTCAGAGTTTCAGGATAGCATCCTTGCTTTTTTTGTAGATTCACTCTGGTACATCTCGGTGTACCTCAGGGACGATTGTGACTGCTTTGGGAGGGTTTATCTTTCTTCTCCCCTGATCACCATACGCCAAGTACGTTCCACTGCTCTGCTGTCTTGCAGTGTCCGGTACCACTTGGGATACTGGCACCTTGCTGAACTCCTGCCGCTACCGCCCTGGAGTAATTTCCTCCAGGTTCACTCCTTGGCCTCTGGCCTCTCTGTATGTTCTCTGGATGTCGGCGTTCCTTGCATGCCTGTATTTCCACTCTCCTCGGCAGAAAGGAGATCAGTACCTGTGTCTCTGGAAATCCCATTAGAACGTTACAGGTCTCCCTCCATCTTTGGCTAGCTCATCCTTCTTTTATGTTCCCACACTATGGCTGGAACCTGGGGAAGTATCAGTCTTTCTTTTGTGTCGGTGTTAGTCTGGGTTCAGCTCGGGAGTAAAGCTCAGGGGCAACGTTCAGCTTGGAAACAAGACGACACAATGAAGCACATGTTCTATCCCTGGGTCCGCGCTTGGATACCTCTGGGTATTAAGCGCATTATAAATAACCAATTAAATTAAATGAACTCCATTGGGCACCCTCAACTCGGTATCAGGCAACTAGTTAATCTCTGCTACTCTTTGGTCCTTACTCATCACAGTACCAAATATACTTTTGGCTACAGCAGAGACACTAGTATAACAAATATAGGAGGATACTGGATTCGTTACTTCTTCTTTATTATTTTCTTGTTTATAAGAAAAAGGGAGTTCATTCTCAGAACAGGAGTCCTTGTCCCCAAGAGGGGAGTCTAATCCTGTTTTCCGCCACCCCTAGGCAGACTATTCCATAGTGGGCTCACCTCCCTAGTCTCACAAGAACAGACTCCCCTCTGGGAAGAAGTGACTGAATCTCCTGATGCGTCACACACCCTACTCTGAAAGGGATTACTCATCCCCTGTGTGGGCCCCATGTTTTATGAACATCTGCTTGCTTCCTGAAGTTTTCTTGCAAAGGAGAATGGTTCTCCATTCTGCTTGTATTGTATTCTCGCAGTTATATATGTCTTGTTCAAAATTGGGTGGCTTCACCTTCAACTCTTCAGGTGCTAGGATAAAGTCAAGTAGCCCCAGTCTTTCAGAGTATAACTTGCTGAGAATATCATAGTCTCTCTTTCTGTTCATGGACCCTGATATCACTGCTGACTGACTTATCACAGCATGGTTTGGGGACACCATGAGCACTAATCATGTACGTGATCTATGGTTCCCAGAGTCCAACTAAATGAACAACTGCAGCTGGAGGAATTAGTTGCAACCCTGTGGGCCTTCAGACAACATGTCGCCAATCCATTCTCCTTGGATAATGTATGAAACCTAGGGGTATTCTCCCATTAAGACCACCAGAGCCCTCTATTCAAGTGGCCAGGGGAGGGCCATCGCTGTTGGATCCCAACCCTGGGTGTGGACAGGTGAGGGAGGATCACCTGGGTAGGGGGATCCGGGGTTGCCTTTGTGGGAATAACCCAGGCGAGACGCAGTATTCTGACGGGGCAACAAAAGAGGAGGAGGAAGTCCCGGACGCCTTCATGGGATACGCTGATTCCCATCACCCTAATCCAGATTTCACCTTCCCCAATTCCAATCCCGTCATCATTGACCCAAGGGGGAGGAAGGAAAGAGTAAGTTGTCCAAGGTGGCAAAGGAAGGAAAACCAACTAAAACAAAGCCAGGAGTCTGAAGTTAATATCCAGTCATCCTCTACCAATCACAGGGAATACCATCAAAACTCATGTTTGTATAATCAACCATCAGGAATGTTGAGGGAAAACCAGGCTACAGGATTTCCATATGTACAGCAGGACATAGATCTATCCTCCAAAACCCTTCCCAATCACCACCTCCACATTTCCAACCAATACTGAGACTAGGAAGAGGGCAACTGGGAGAAGTAAAGATTACCCATAGAAATAACATGGGGAAAGTAAGGGAAACCTACCGTAGAAATAACTCAAGTTGTTTCACTCTTATTCAGGCATTTAATAATGACCTCTCACACCTGACTCCACTTGACCATTTATTCAACTATAAAAGGTTTGGTTTTTTCACAAGAAGGAGAGCAAGCTGGGGATGCTGTCAGGACCTGAGAAGCCAAAGAGCACAGAGCAGCAGGAGTAAAAGCCTGGAGGATAACGGCACGCCGACCCAGTGTTTGTGAGGGGCTGCAGTGTGGCTAGGAAGCCCTGCCTCCAAAGAGCCGGTGTAAGGCATCCTGTGTCCTGCTGATGGCGTTTGTGAAAATGCATGTTCCCCTGGGACGTGTGCCGGTCCCAAGGGTGTCTGAGGGGCAGGTGGTGAGACCCTGACCTCAACCCTATGCATCTGTAGGAACCGCTTGTCAACACAAAGCTACCTGGTAAGAGAGAGAGAGAGAGACAGACACGGTAGCGTGCATTTGACCGAAGCAGAGCGGGAGAAAGACACCGTTTTAAAGCAGCACGGAGTAAAAAGGTTTGAAGGTGCGCTAAGGACAGAAACCATAAGAAATAAACAAGGAAGAGAAATTGAAGGAAGAAAATGAGTGCTAGCAGCGCAGAAGAAAAGAAAAAGCGAAAGAAAGGCATGTGAAGAGTTTAAAGAGGGCAAAGTGTGTACGATGAAGAGAAATGCAAAGCGTGCACTGTAAAGAGAGGACAGTCTGTTAGGCGTGCAGGAAGTACGAGAAAGTAACGGACAAGTGCTAGAGAAGCCAAGGAAAAGAAGAAGGGGTGCCGGAAGAACCTGAAGGTGAAAGGTTTAAAAAGAAAAGCAAGGAATAAAGAGAGGGGTTGCAGCTCACAGTGGTCACGCCTAGGAGGAGCAAAGAACCAGGCGGTTTTGAAAGTCTCCGATTGTACCCCACAAGTGAAGCGTGTATGAAAGAACTATGTTTAAAAGGAAAGGTACATCTTGACAATTTGAACTTGTATTTGAAACCAAAAAGGGTCTTAAGCTTGGGGAAGGGATCCCTGAGAGATCTAACAAAGAAAGCAAAGTACATCCTGACCAAACTGAATTTGTGTTGGAAACTAAAAGGGGCCTGAGCTTGCGGAAGGGAACCCCGAGAGGCCTAACCAAGTTGGAAACGTATTGTTCTGTAGTGTTGAAAGGATTGACGCTCAGGAAAAGGGAACCCTGAGAAGCTTCACAAAGAACTGTTATATTTCTTTTGAGGTGTTTTTCTTTTTAATCTGGACAAGTTGAAATGGGCCTGAGCTTCGGGAACCCTGAGAGGCCTAACTTGTTGTTTTGATTAAAGCTTGTGGAAGGGAACCGTGAGAAACTTAAAAGGAACTGTTATATTTGTGTTTGGGTGTTTGGAACTTGAACAAGTTGAGGCTTGGGGAAGAGAACCCTAAGCAATCCAAAGACACTGAAGGTATTTGAGAATACTGCAAGGGCTCTGTGGAGAAGGTTCTACAAACAGCCCTTTTTGATTGAACTCATTTTTGTGATATTGACCAAAATACACCTGATGGGAAGACCAGCTGGAACCAACCTTGGTTTCCTATTTTCTGTTGAACCACTATTTTTTCCTTTTTTAAAGGCTTCCCATCACATTTTTGTGAAGAATGAAGGGCAAGCATAGGTTTAGACAGACTTTTATTTTGGACTATTAGACATCGTCAGCCTTTAGAAACATCAGTAAAGGGAACCATCCCTTTAGAGTTAGGGCCAGTGAAGCATTACACCAACCTAGGAAGCTTAGTAAATAAAGTTTTTGAAACAAATACCTGAGTCTGTGTCTCTGTTGATGCCATGCCTGTCTCACAATACCAACCACTCTGCTTCAGTGTTTTACATAAACGGACAGAGCAGGAACAGGTCTCCTCATTTGTATAATTTCAGACTTGGGGGGCGTGGCTATATTGCCATGTGGTAGGACATGTTTTCCAGGAGCTCCTGCTAATTCGAAATGATCCTGTGCAGAAATAGATCCTGCAGTGTGCGTTTGTGCACATAAACTGGACGCCAGATACATAAATTGGCAGTGAAGATCTGCGAGCAAGCTGAGATCCGGAGATGGAGAAATGAAAGAAAGCAAGCCGATGGGACGTTTGGGGTCTGGTGTGAGTCGAACGAAGCAAGATGGCAGACGAAGCTGGACAAAGGGCTGAGCAGTAACAGCGCAGTGCAGCATGGAGGGACGGCTGCAAGTCACTGGTGGATGCACGCAACCTGATTGGTACCCTGCAAGCAGGTTTGCGGCAAGATCAGACCTAGTCTGGCCAAAGATTGCAACGTTATAAGGAAACCGTATAAGTGCCACTTTCGGACGAGACAGCTGTGACACTGCCGTAGAACGCAGTGTCTGATGAGAGGCAGGAGCCCCACACGAGAGAGAAGCGCTGGAGGGAGAACTGCGGCGCATGTAACAAGGAGGGACGTTCCTCAGTGCTCGCCGCATGTGGTAGAGGCAGCACGTACAGTCCGGGCAATACGCTGTATGAAGCTGCATATGTGTGGGGAGAAGTGGGAGTGGTTATAATCGCGGCAGCACACGCCGACGCAGACCCCGAACATCGGGAGCACAATATCAGCAGGCAGTGTGAGATGCCGGTGAACACTGCGGAAGATTGACGATGGGACAACCAGATAAGGAATAGAATCCTGTGAAACTACAATAACATCATCGCCTGCCGTCACAAACGCGTACCCTGAACACCGGGTGCGCGGAGGGAATAGGCGGCGTGAGGAACCAGCGCAGATTGTCGCAGGCTGGGTGCAGGACAAGAGAATAAAAGCACTGCCTACCATAATACATGGTACAATGAGGCAGTCAAGCCCTCATCCGTGGCAAACGTCCCTGCTGTGAGAAGAGGTGAACCCTGGAGGTGAAGCTACATACTTGCAGGCTGATTGAGGAATACAAATAATCCATAGCCTGAAACTATTGAGCCCTAAGGTACACTGACACTGTTCAATATTGGAAAAGGATGAATAACAAGTGCCCACGGGAGTGTGACAAACAACATGTGAGTCACTTAAGCATTTATCCAGGTGCTGGAACAGGAGTGCATACTTCACGGCTCATTGGGGGACGTTCTCATCCCGGCGAATTAATAGACGTAACACTGCAATATCCTGGGGGGCAGCCACTAACCTGCAAGTGCCAAAGTGGTCACTGTGCAAGGAAGTTTAAACAATGCAGCGTAACAATAGTGGACGAAGGCTAGTACGGACCACAGCGAACCAGTTAGAAGCGGAGGGGCCCCTGAGTGCAAGCGGTTCAGGACAGCGGAAAGACAGAAAGGTGTAGCAGTAAGCTAGCATCATTTACGCGCAAGACAGGGGGGGCACGTGCACGGGCACTGGCCCTCGCTTCGAAAGCCCAGATTCAGGGCAGGAAGTACATTGCAGGAGGAGGTACCAAAGGGAAGAAAGGCACACAGAGGGCTGGCAAAAGAGAGAGAACAATCTAGAATATAAAGGGACACACAGCGAGGGATGTAGTGCTAATCACATATCTATGTAGAGAATGCCCTGAGCAAGGTTCTGCAGGGATGGCCTAAAGAACTGCATACCAGTAAAGTTCAAGTATCATCAGGAATCTGGGCTGCAGAGGCGACAAACCCCAAGGTACACCAAATTCTAACAGTAGCCATAAAGGGCCTGGATATGATGACCGAGAATAACACCAGAAGCAAGAAAAAGTAGCATGTGGATGCACAATCATAACACAAAGGCAGAGCCTCCCTGTGCGGCATTAGCACAGCCTAATCCACCGCACACTCAGAGGATCATTTCCTTTCCATATGAACATCCTGTCTATGCTACAAACATTAGTGTTGGTGCTGCAAACAGTTCCTTTTGTTACTCCGCCACTTAACCAGATTCCTATGCTACCTTGCCGCCATAGGCTGGAGACTTCACCATCAATTCGGCTGTAAATCTAATCGCGTGGAACGATCGCTCTATGGGAAAAGCACAGCACATCGCACAATCCATCTTACAACAAAGCTGTCCAGAACTTCTTCGCTTTGACAATGCTATATCTCTTGAGATGTCTTCAGACATCCACCGTTTCGAACTTTGTATGGACACAATCAAGCAATACTCCATGGTCATAAGCCTACCCACACACAAACTGGCCGTCACAATCTTTCTTAAAACTGCCATTTTTGCAGCGACTTTATTGCAGGGAACCCAATGGGCATAAGGCCAGAATTAGTCATCAATGGTGTCCCGAAATCAGCCTGGGAATTTCATATGTCGCACACATTTGGGGCTGAGGTACCAGGGGCTTCTACTATTGAGTACACCTCAGCCATCTGGTAGTAGAAGCACACACAGGCTGATGTATGGAAGCTCTTTACTTCAAGAAAAACCATCCAGGGCTCCTGGCCCGGATGGTATTTGCAGCACTTTAAACTAGATCCAACTATCTGGGCACATAGAATTGGCAAGGGAGGACTAGCGAGGTTCAGCGCAAAGACCTATTGAACTTGGGTGTAGTGAAAAACGCTGCAGGTGAATGCAGGGGGCGAGATTTGCCAAATCTGTCACCAGGTAAATTAGAATGGAGACAAGTTTTTGCAAGCACTCTGCGCATAAACACTAAGTAAAACTAGTAGGTATAGTGATTTTTTATTTGTATTTGACACTGAGGTAGCCTGACACGTGTTTCGGGCACTTGCCCTTCCACTGAGGCTACAAGTTTTGTTTGTTTTGTAAACACAAAATAATGTATTGAAAAACAATTACACAAATTATGAAGACCCAAGGTTACAGGGCAAATAAGGGATAAGCCCTGGAACAGTTCAATAATCATACATGGCACAGCATTGCGAATTTTGCAATCCATAGTGTCAAATAAAAAATCACTATACCTACTAGTTTTACTTAGTGTTTATGCGCAGAGTGCTTGCAAAAACTTGTCTCCTATCTGGGCACATACCCTACACAGGCTATTCTGTAGTATCGAATATACTCAGACTATCCCTTCCAGCTGGCGCATTAGCATTATTGTTCCTGTCTGGAAGAAGGGATCACATGAACATCCAGGGAACTATAGACTTCTGGCAATGCTAGATGTCTCTTCTAAAATCTTTGCACATATTCTGCTCAGAGAACTTGAAGACTGGGCAGAAGATCATAATAGCATTCCATTTAACCAGAATGGTTTCCCTAAGGGCTCCAGCACTATCATTAACTGTCTGGCATTAGTTTCTACAGTGGAGCAAGCCTGGAACTTTAGAAATATCCCATTGTATGCAGCCATGATAGACTTCAGTGCTGTATTTGATACAGTAGATAGAGGGTGACTTTGGAATAAATTGAGTGGCTGGGGAATACCCTCAGGACTCCTCAAGATGCTTATACTACTTCATGACCAGACTAGGGTAAAAATAAGATTGGACCAGCAAGGAAAGACTTCTTCATGGTCAAATACATATAAAGGCCTTAAACCAGGCTGCACCCTGGTTCCAATCTTATTTAATATCTACCTCTGTGGCGTGGGTAGTACACTCCAGGATACCACTACCACTCCACCAAAAATAGGCTCAAACATCTTACAATGGCTGGGCCATGCAGATGACTTGATCAACCTAGATCTCACTCCAGCAGGTCTCCAAAAGGCGCTGAACAACCGTAAGAATTATGCAGATCTCAACTCTCTAAAAGTCAACATAACAACCAAAATTATGGGGTTTAGTCCATCTAGGAAGATACCATAAAAAATAAACTTGAAATATGAGGGGGTGCCCATAGAGGAGGTATCTGTCTATAAATAACTTTGGATAAACCTGCACAATAAATTAAAATGCTATGAGCACTTTGAACAAGTCAGATCTACTACATCAATCTACTCACCACCTTTGCTAATAGAGGAGGGGGATATTCAGTTGCCAGTATCCTACAGCTGTATCAGACAAGGATCTCCTCTGTGATCATGTATGGAGCGGCCGTTTCAGCTATGACCCATTTGGATAGGGTGAACAAATTAGAGCAGAACATGCTTAAGAAATTCCTGAGGCTAACGGCCTGGACACCCATAGAAAAGTTTAACCTTGAATTCAATATCCTCCCCATAGCAGCGACGATCCAATCCACCTGCCTACTAATGCTAGCCAGAGCACCCAGAAATACACTTCTGATTCACATACTTGAGGCCATGAGGTCATCCAATGCCAAATAGGCGAATTGCCACAATCAAGGCTACCATATCCCTGTGGCTACTCTGAATACCAGTTGCCATAGCCAACTTAGACCATTTTATAGCAAAGGCAGTGATGAAGCGTATGCTCACTGACCACAGTAAAGAACAGCTAATTGTTAACCTGGCATCACATGAACAGTGGGCAGACTTTGTCCAACATATATTGCTGAGAAGTACATGAGAAGCTTCATAGGGAACATGTTGGTATGGGGCTACATTAAGATGAAGCTGCATGCTGTTAAAACACAGGATTTGGAGGGAAAATGGCTTCGCCTCTTAAGCGAGAAGAGTGTTTGCCGCTTATGTGGGGACGACACATTTGAAACAGTAAAACATCTTTTGACACAGCGCGAGTTCCTTCTGTCACTTCGGTCCCAGGCTCTATTGTCTGAAGGTCTGTCAGGTAGTCTAACCACAGAGGAGACGTGCACCCTGTATTTAAGTGGGAATAATGAAGCATGCATTGTCTATCTGACCATAATGTAGAAAAAAGTCTCTGAAATCCTACATGCTCTGACGTAAACATTCTCCATCAGCATATGTGGTGTGAATGCTTTGAAGGTAAACCTGTTTAGTGCTGTGTTTAGGCAGGAGTGCTAACCCCCATTCCTCTGGTATGGCATCTGTGTTTAAATCTATTACTAAGCAGGGGCGTTTGCCCACTTGCAGATGTAGTTGCATTCATTCATTGCTATTTAATGTGTATTTTTTCTTTCTGTCACTCATAGTGGCTTCTTTTAATCTTTTTATATTAGGAACGTTTGCAAATATTCTATAAGGTTGAGGGATTATTGGTATGCATGTTGTATTTTGTTGTTTGTGGAAAGTTTGTATACAACTGTAACACAATAAATAAATAAAAAGAAATTGGGACATTGCTTGCGTCACGTCCAAGGGGGCAAACATGCTTGCCTGTTTCCTCCATCAATGAAGGGAGCTGGCTTGGAAGACAGTAGGGTCTATTCATTTCTAGATTATATCTGGGAGGACGGTGTCACGATTCATGCCCCTGACTCCCTCAGGTATAACAGCCCCCTGGCAGCAGTGGGGCTAAAGCCCTTCACACTGGCCCCAAGGGCCTTAAAATTCCATCAGAAACATACATGGAGGAATAAAGCAATACCAGTTTTGGACCTTAATCCAACATGGAGGCCTATTACACAGCTCAGTTCTTCAGAACCAAGCCGTGCGGTCTAATGTTTTGGGTGTGGCTGGGCCTGGAAACACTTGGCCTGGAACTACTTTACCTGGGCTATTTAAACCACACCCAAACAGCAGAACACGCTTCGCGTTATTCTGCACTCCTGCAGCGTAACGCTCACTGTGTCCAGCTCCTGCTCATCTGCTTCTCTGGTGGCCCGATCCTGAAGCCCTAGATACGGATTACATTAATAACCTGGAAGAACAAGAACAGCATTAGCAAGCAAGAACACTTACCTGTGAAGTAACCGGTCTTGAATCCATCCTGCGCTTTGCTTACCTCGCCCATCTCTGGAGTTCGCCGCAACCTGCAAAGGTAAAGAAACAAGGACAACATTAATAACAATTCTTACCTGGGCAAGCAGCGAGTCCTGGCAGCACCCTGCACTTCTCTTACCTCGCCCATCTCCAGGTTTTGCCGCAACCTGCAAAGGAGAAGGAACAAGGTCAGCGTTAACAAAGCACTTACCTGGGAAAGCAGTACTTTGATCGCTCATCACTCCGGAACATCACCGTAACCTGTACAAAGAAGAGAAGAGAACACAGGTTAGCAATTAACACCAATAAACAGCGCAGATGTCCGCGCATCAATAACTCACCTTGGTCTTCGCCATCGGCGCGGCTACTCCGAGATCGCAACCATCCCTGTGAAAACAAAGAGAGACATTGTTAGGGAACATCGTAGTGGAGCAAGACGCCGAGAAGACAGAGAAAACGGAGGGAAAGAGACAGAATATAGACAGAAAAGACGTTATAACTCACCCGGAAGACAGCAAGCAGAGTCGGAGTCACAGCCGGTCTGGACCCAACATAAGGGCACACAGACCAGTGAAGCAACTAGGTCCACGGAACGCCTGCACCAACACGCGCCCCTGCGCAGACACGCAGGATGGAGAGTTCAACACACAAAAACCTAAGGTGACCAATAACCCCAAGGGAGGGGATTTGGACCAGAGGGAGGTGGGAGTCCACCCACCACAGAACCAGTATCTTAACCCTCCATTCTCCTGTTATAGACGCTACCCAACGTCTGGCACATAACCAAGCAGAGAGGGGTCTCGGATAGCGCTTAGACCTCCATCCAGTATCGTGTGGCGCCCCTGTGGATACCAGGTGAGCGTAACAGAGTGCAAAGCCCCAATTAAAACATCCATCTGGGCGTCATGGAAACATCAGAGACTGACCAACTAGCCCAGTTACTGGGAGAATTACGGGCCGAGGTGCACTCCGTCGGGCAACAAACCAATGCCCTTAGGAGGGAGTTGATTGTCAGCAAGGACCGCACCAATGAATTATCCAGACAATTGCTCCAAACACAGACTGGGCAGGCTCCGTTGCCAGGAAGTATTCCGTCGGTTCCAGCCACATCCGTCAATCCAGTGCAGGTGGTCCTCCCTGGGGAAGTTCCTTTGGCCCCACCGGAGCGTTTTACGGGGGACCCAAGAAAATATGCAGTATTCATGAACCAGTGCCACCTGCATTTTCTTTGTAGACCCGGAGCCTTTCCTAACGATCAGTCGCGGGTTGCCTTCGTTCTGTCATATCTGAGTGGCAGTGCCGCAAATTGGTCCATACCGTTAGTAAGCCAGGATGACCCACTCCTGCAGGATTTCATGGGGTTTCAACAGGAGATGGAGAAGCTGTTCGTCCGACATACCCAGGGCCAAGCTCTGGATAACGAAATTCTGTCCCTCCGCCAAGGCAGCCAGGATTTGTTAACATATATCGCCACTTTTAACAGACTTGTCATTGAAACTGGGTGGCCTGAGGAGAAACGAACAACGTTATTCCATCGAGGATTATGGGGGGGGAATTGAAAGACGTTCTAGCTCAGGTGGTAAACCCCATACATAGGAAATGAGGTAGGGATAGTCCCTTTAAGCATTATGTGGATTGGGACATGCAAGAAAATATATATCGTTATCCCAACGGTATCCACTATGCTATTTCAAAGAGTCTGAAATGCGTTAAGTTAATTTAGTCTTGTGTGCATCCAAAAGCGGATATCACAATTATTTTGAGCCACTGTAGATCCTGAAAACAGTCCTTCTTATTAGAGCAAATTTAATAGAACATTTTACAAAAACAATATTATTATTAGCATATTGAGTTTGAAAACAGCATTACTAAAACAACAAGCAAAAAAATGACAAGCAATTGTTGAAACAATTTTAAAAAATGAACCAAAATTACATAAAGACAACATACAAATCTTAAAAATAAAGGAGATTTGGCAGAATTTGGAAAATCGACAAGTCTTTAAAGCAATAAATGCATAAAGAAAACAGAAAGAAAGGAAGTTGCTGCGGCCTAAGTTAGTATTCCAAGTACCGCAGTTCCATAGAAGCAGGTCTGCCGACGTGTTCGTGTTAGGAAGAGATCCAAAGGCATTAGAAATTAATTCAAACAAAATTTAGTTCAAAATAGGGTCTTCCTATCCATAGTAGAAAAACCCGCCAAAAGACTGTGCAGAGTTCATCAGCCTAGTAGTGCAGCTAGACCACAGGCTGAAAGATCGTAGGACAGATCGAGCGAGAACGGAGAATAGGACTGTGTATGTACGCTCAAAGGATAACAGTCCAAGTTCATCAGAAAACACTTCGGAACCCATGCAAATTGGGGGGGGGGGTGTATGGAGCCCATTAACCAAGGCCGAAAGAGACAAAAGGAGATAACAGCAATTATGCCTGTACTGCAGGAAATCAGGTCACTTCCTCAGAGAATGTCCCGTAAAAACCCCTAGGAGAAAAGTTGGAGCTACAGAGAAAGGAAGAGGAGAACAAGAGTTGGAAAACTTCCAGGCCCGGCAAGCGTAGAGGTCCGTTTGTCGAGCGAAGGAAAAGAGCCACAGACCTCACACCTTGCCCTGCCTGTGATTTTGATCAGTCACCAACAACTGTCTCGGGTGCACGCTGTGGAGGCATACATAGACAGCGGATCCGTTGGTAACTACATAGACCAAGGCCTGGCAACAAGGATGGGGTTTCCCCTCTGTCAGAAAACGACAACTGAGAAGGTCACCACTGTCAACGGCACGGAGATAGCTTCTGGTCCTGTAACCCAACGCACAGCAGAATTGACCTTTATGTGCCAAGATGGACATCAGGAAGCCATTGCCTTCGACCTTATCAAGGCCCCTCAGTTCCGGGTGATTCTAGGGATGACGTGGTTGGTGGCTCAGAATCCTAACATCGACTGACGAGCCAAAAAATTAGCCTTCTCCAATGAGTGTGCTCATGCGAGCTACCAAGTGAAAATGCCATTGTCTGACCCAGAGACACGTGTCCAAGATAAAGAGGCGTTGGTACTAGGTGTAACAAGTACACTACCAGGCGAATACCACGATTTCCAAGATGTTTTCCAAAAGAACAGGCTAATACCTTACCCCCTCACAGGCGATATGACTGTCAGATTGACCTCATACCTGGTGCACAAATCCCGTGTAGTCGAATTTATGCACTCACCGAACCTGAAAATCTCCACTTAAAATCATATGTGGACCAATACCGGGCAAACGGTTTTATCTGCCCGTCCAAATCCCCGGCAGCCTCGCCCCTATTCTTAGTACCCAAGAAGGAGGGGGACTTGAGAATGTGCATTGACTACCGCGCACTAAACCAGGTAACAGTTAAAAACCGTTATCCTTTACCCCTTATCCTAGAACTGCTGGACCAAGGATGCCCATATTTACACCAAATTCGACCTCAGGGGGGAATACCATCTCGTGCGTGTAAAGAAAGGAGACGAATGGAAGACCGCCTTTCTTACTAAGTATGGGCTGTACGAATATCAGGTGATGCCCTTTGGGCTTTGCAAAGCTCCCGCCGCGTTCCAGTATTTCATGAACGATGTACTACGGGAATTGATTGACGTATGTGGCCTAGTTTACATCGACAACATCTTGGTGTACTCCTCTTCTAAACAGGACCATGTCAGGCACGTTCGCTCCGTCCTTGCAAAACTCCAACAGCACCAGCTATACGCCAAACTTGAAAAATGCTCCTTCCATGTCACAGAAGTCGAGTTCCTTGGTTTTGTCCTCACTCCCAGAGGCGTCCGGATGGATATGCACAAAGTAGACGCCATCCTTAGGTGGCCATCACCATCTTCACTCAAAGGTGTCCAAAGTATGCTTGGCTTTGCAAACTTTTATCGCTGATTCATTCCGGGTTTCTGCCAGATTGTGCACCCGATCACTTCTTTATTACGAAAAAACAACAAACTGTTCCAATGGACAGAAGAGGTGGAGAAGGCCTTCCAGGAACTCAAGAAAATATTTACCTCAGCCCCGGTGCTACGACACACCCACCCAGATCTCCTATATGTAGTGGAAACAGATGCCTCCAGCATGGCAATCGGGGCTGTTCTTTCCCAAAGGGATCCATAAACAGGCCAGTTACATTCTGTGGCCTTTTGGACGCGAAAACTTACTACACCTGAACTTAACTATGCAATAACAGACAAAGAACTCCTAGCGATCAAAGCAGCCTTTAAGGCTTGGCAGCGTTACCTCCTAGGCGCCAGACATACCATCACAGTAATCACCAACCATCGCAACCTACAATACCTCAAGACTGCAAAGGCTCAGTCATCCCGTCAACTCTGATGGGCTTTATTCTTTGCAGAATATGATTACATAATTACGTACCGACCTAGAGTCCAGAACGGAAAAGCCGACGCCCTATCCTGCATGGGTATTGATGAGAACGCATATTCATGTCCAGACCCGGTGGCCAATATTCCAGGTGACAAACTACTAGGACTTACAACAACTTTATCTCTGGACGAACTCCAAAAGGAAATTCGTCTTCTAATGAACACTGAGGCTCTACAAGACTGGACCACTCAAGGTGAATATTACACAGCAAAGAACCAAATCCTGTATTTCAGTGGGCGTTTATATCTCCCGAATAAGGCACTACAAGAACAAGTCATTTCTGGTTATCACAACCCCCTGATTGAAGGACATCCAGGAATTGCCAGGACCCTAGCCAAGCTGAAAAGAAAGTATTGGTGGCCGACCTGACAAAAGGACATTATGCAGTTTATTCTGTCATGTGGCATTTGTGCATAGAATAAATCCCAGAAACTGTTACGCTCACCTGGCTCCCACAGGGGCGTCGATCTGAACTGGACAGGTGCGGTCTCCACCAATGTGACGTGTAGTGGCGAGATGACGGACAGGACTGGCCCACCTAGCTTCGTTTGCTTGGCCCGTAGAAATATTCTTCTGCAAATGGAGAAAGGGAATTAACCACCCGTAGAGTTGAGCGTTGACCCCCCACCTCCACTGATCTCCCCACTGATCACCTTTGATGTCCCCTCTTATAGTCTCACCTGATGGTTTGAAAAGATGAGCTCTCCATCCTGCATTGAGCGCAGGGGCGCATAGATAACCAGTTGCTTCACTGGCTCGAAGGAATTGGTGAGTTCCAGAACAATATTGACTCTGAGATTCCCGGCAAGACACCGTAAGTATGTAGTTCATAAGAGTTCAAATGTCTGACTTTCACTCTGTCCGATTCCTTGCAGGTTGCAGCTTGACCCTAGCGAAGAGTTCCTCGTGGCAACCGGTAATATTCAGGTAAGGATTTGTATTATCCAACACAGTTCGATAAAATAATGTCAATATATAACCTGTTGCTTTCTCCCTTATTCAGGCGCTGAGAGAAAGTATGAAGTCTTGAGGAATAATGCCTCCGGCGGTAAAATCAGGTAAGTCTATTGTGGTGATGAGGTTTCCCCTTGTTTGTCCCTTTGTTTCACCTTGCTGTCCTTTTGTTTCCCCTTATGGGCCGGGGTTCGGCGAGAATGCAGTGGAAGCAGCGCCGACCCGTGAAGAGGAATAGTACCCCCGGGGGTAAAATCAGGTATGTCTATGGGGGGTAACTAATATTGCCTCTGTGTATTCCCTTGGCTCATCTTGCTGTTCTTGTCTTCCCCTTAGGTGCCGCAGTGAGGCGTGAACATGCAGAAGGATGCGGTGGAATGTGAAGATGCTGCGAAGGCCGGTGAGTTCAGCGCGGCGCTGCAGCCGGCGAGGCGACGTGCATAAAATAACTTCTTTCTTCCAGCTCAAAGGCGCAATGGATCAGGAATTCAGGTAAGGATCAAAGGTATTGCTCTTGTTCTAACCTTTTCTCCTTCTTTCTCCCTTTTTCTAGGAGCTTCGGACTCGAGGCGGGCGTGGCAGAAGACTGGATGCAGACTTGCAGGCATGGTGAGCGTTACGCTGCTGGATGCAGAATAACGCAAAGCGTGTGCTGCTCTTCGAGCGTGGTTTAAATAGCCTCCAAAGTAGTCCCAAGTATTCCTCCCCAACCCCACCTGAGTAAAAAAATAGTCCCCAAGTAAAGTAGTCCCTTCCAAGCCTCTTTTGGCTTGAGCTCTTGCAACATGGTCTGCATCAGGTATGTTTGCAGCATGGTCTGCGTCAGGTAAGTTTTAATCCATCAGCCTGGCGCCTATGGCGCCAGGACTGACTCTCCATATGAGCCTGGCGCCATAGACGCCAGGACTGCACCCAAATAGCCCCTAGCAGGGGTTGTTGGGCTTGCTTGGTATGACTTGATGCCTGCTTCCGGGGTTGCTGGACTTGGTCTGGGTCCGCGGGGATAGGCATCATGACAGAAACAAAGACCTGCGGGCCTTCTTCAACCCATGGAAATTCCACCTGCACTTTGGCACACACACTCCCTCGATTTCATCACAGATCTGCCTCCCTGTTATGGGTCCAACACTATCCTAGTGGTTGTTGACCTATTCTCTAAAATGACCCATTTCATTCTGCTTAAGGGTCTACCAAACGCATCCAGTCTGGCAAAGGTGTTTTTAGAGCAAATCGTACGATTACATGGATTTCTGACCGAGGGAGTCCGTTTGTGTCTAACTTCTGGAGGAAGAGTTGTGCAATTGCCCAAATCGATATTCGTCTGTCCACTAGTCACCATCCCCAAACTGATGGCCAAAGGGAGTGGATGAATCAGACACTAGAGCAATACCTACGGTGCATGTTAGATCAAGTGGAAGAAAGCTTGAAGGATGTGCTTTGGATAGCCGAATATGCCTACAACAACTCGCTACACAACAGTACTGGACAGAGTCCATTCTATACCGTATATGGAAGGCACCCACATACTTCCGAATTAGATCCCCCCATGGCTTTGGAAATGCCAGCAGTGAAGACTTTACATACAACCATCACTCAAGCCTTCAAAAAGGCAGCAGAACACTTGATCCAAGCCAAAGAAAGACAGAAAAGATTCTCTGATCAACACCGAAGAAAATCCCCAGACTACCATATCGGAGATGAAGTCTGGTTGGCGTCTCGGCACGTGCACATAAAAGGAACTCGAACATTTTGTCCCAGATATCTAGGGCCTTATACCATCAAGGCTATTATAAATCCTGTGGCAATAAAACTAGCTTTACCACCAAATATGCAGATCCATCCCGTATTCCATGTGTCACTCTTAAAACCTGTTCAGCCTGGAACTCGGGTCAAAAAACCACCAAATCCAGTACTGGTTAACGGAGAACCTGATTTTGAAGTCAAGGACATCCTAGATTCTAAAACAAGAAAAGTGGCAGAGAGAGGACCCTACAGGGTGCAGCGCATGGATGGCGAGTTTAGGTGCTTGCTAATGGGCTGCGGCTGAGAGCATTAGCGGGAACCTGCCAAATTACCCACAGAGTGAAAGATGAGGGAAGACTGGGTTTGCTCTCACACTGCGCACACAATATCAAATAGAAAGCACAATTTGCTGATTATATTAAGTGATTTTAATCAACAATGTTGCAGCCTGACACGTGTTTCGAGCTTCATGCTCTTCTACTGAGGCTTAATCTTGGTTAATCTGCAAATCTTGTGCAGGTATTGAACCTTAATTAGAAATTAAAAGTAATGCGTGGGCTCCCAATAACTTGCAGTTGCACGGAGAATGCTGCATTGCTCCATTTTACTAAAACGTTCTCCGTGCATCTGCAAGTTATTGGGAGCCCACGTATTACTTTTAATTTCTAATTAAGGTTCAAAACCTGCACAAGATTTGCGGATTAACCAAGATTAAGCCTCAGTAGAATAGCATGAAGCTCGAAACACGTGTCAGGCTGCAACGTTGTTGATTAAAATCACTTAATATAATAAGCAAATTGTGCTTTCGATTTGAAATTGTGTGCGCAGTGTGAGAGCAAACCCAGTCTTCCCTCATCCTAGATTCTAAACTCACCAGGTCCAAGTTAGACTACTTAGTGGACTGGAAGGGATACGGCCCTCAGGACAGGACATGGGAGCCTAGCGAGCACGTCCATGCGCCACACCTAGTAAGACGATTTCATTGGAACCATCCGACCAAACCAGGGCCAGATGGAGGAAATACCTTGAGAGGGGCCTTAGTGGGGAGTGATGTCACGATCCATGCCCCTGGCCCCCTCAGGTATAACAGCCCCCTGGCAGCAGTGGGGCTAAAGCCCTTCACACTGCCCCCAAGGGCCTTAAAACTCCATCAGAAACATACATGGAGTCAGTCCTGGCACTTTTGGCGCCAGGCTCATTATCAGGAATAAAGCAATACCAGTTTTGGACCTTAATCCAACATGGAGGCCTATTACACAGCTCAGTTCTTTAGAACCAAGCCGTGCGGTCTAGTGTTTTGGGTGTGGCTGGGCCTGGAACTACTTGGCCTGGAACTACTTTACCTGGGCTATTTAAACCACACCCAAATAGCAGAACACGCTTCGCGTTATTCTGCACTCCTGCTACGTAACGCTCACTGTGTCCAGCTCCTGCTCATCTGTTTCTCTGGAGGCCCGATCCTAAAGCACTAGATCCGAATTCCATTAATAACCTCGGAGAACAAGAACAGCATTAGCAAGCAAGAACACTTACCTGTGAAGTAACCGGTCTTGAATCCATCCTGCGCTTCGCTTACCTCACCCATCTCTGGAGTTTGCTGCAACCTGCAAAGGTAAAGAAACAAGGACAGCATTAATAACAATTCTTACCTGGGCAAACAGCGAGTCCTGGCAGAACCCTGCGCTTCTCTTACCTCGCCCATCTCTGGGTTTCGCCGCAACCTGAAAGGGAGAAGGAACAAGGTCAGCATTAACAAAGCACTTACCTGGGCAAGCAGCGCTTCGATCGCTCATCACTCCGGAACATCACTGCAACTTGTACAAAGAAGAGAAGAGAAGACAGGTTAGCAATTAACACCAATAAACAGCGCAGCGCTCTGCGCATCAATCACTCAGTGTGGTCTTCGCCATCGGTGCGGCAACTCCGAGATCGCAACCACCTCTGTGAAAACAAAAAGAGACATTGTTACGGAACAGCGTAGTGGAGCAAGACGCCGAGAAGACAGAGAAAATGGAGGGAAAGTAAGAGACAGAATAAAGACAGAAAAGACATTATAACTCACCTGGAAGACAGCAAGCAGAGTCGGACTCACAGCCGGTCTGGACCTGACATAAGGGCACACAGACCAGTGAAGCAACTAGGACCACGGAACGCCCGCACCAACCACACACCCCTGCACAGAGTCGCAGGCCGGAGAGTTCAACGCACAAAAACCTAAGGTGAGCAATAACCCAAAGGGAGGGGATTTGGACCAGAGGGAGGTGGGAGTCCACCCATCACAGAACCAGTATCTTAACCCTCCATTCTCCTGTTATAGGTGCTACCCAACATCTGGCACATAACCAAGCAGAGAGGGGTCCGGGATAGCGCTTAGACCTCCATCCAGTATCGTGTGGTGCCCTCTTGGATACCAGGTGAGCGTAAGAGACGGTTTGCTTAATATGAAGAATCTGTTAACTGCACCTTCTAACAACAACCATTTTGACAAGAAATATAGGTCACCAGACAATGCCCCCAATTGTTTCTGTACGCAGCCCTGACTCAGTTGTTTCCACTGCAGCTCAGAAGAGATCTGCCAACCCCTCCTTTCCATTCTCTGTGCCCCTGGACAGATGCCTTTAGCGAACAATTGTTTTAATTGGGGCCACTGCCATCAAATCTGCAAATTCCTCAAATGTTTGTCCCGGTATGATCGGTAACTATAGTATAAAATTGGCCCCATACTCGATTGCCTGCCCGACAATAAAAAGGAGGAAGCCTACGTGAGCGCAAATCTGCATTAGATCATAGTGGACATCGCTAATACTGGATTCTGTCACATGGGCCAGGGAGTTGTACGATGTCGCCAAGTGTGGCTAAAGGGCACAAACCTCCGCCTATATGTCTAGACCAAGGTCATGGATATACCGTTTGATGGGGAAGATCGCTTTGGCAAGAAGGTGAACAACATCCTATGGGACATAAACATGGACACTGGTACTGCTCGATCCGTGGGCACTTTGCAACAACACCGACTGTACTTGTCCTTTAGGTCCAAACAGGGAGGATTCTCAAGATTGTACTCTCATATGCCTGCCTACCACTCCCAATCATACAGGAAAGCTACATATGCATCAGGTGACCACTTCTAAGACAGGTCACTGTCATACAAGGGCAACAAATGGCTTCCCAGCTCCTGACATGCTAGGACCCAGCAAGAAAACCTGACTACAAGATCGCACCACCCCGCTTCCACACCTCAGTGGGAGGACAGCTCTCCTTGTTCCAACATCAATGAAGACAATTTACCACGGTCAAATGGGTGCTTTCACTGCTAGACTAGGTCTGTACCCTCGAATTCTGTCACGACCTCCCACCATCCTTTCCTCCAACAAGCAAGAAAAAGAATTGCACACACACAAGATGAAGGTACTTTACTTTGTCATAAAAAAATGATTATGCGGTTGGAGACCCATAATAGACCTTGGCTATGTAAACAAGTTCACTCGCTCCCAATCCTTACAGATGGTCATGTTCCAAAACATCTTCCGTCAGCTAGCGAAGGGAGATTTCCTGTGATCCCTAAACTTGGGTGCCACATATTTTCACATTCCCATTCACCCCCGCCATTGTAGGTTCCTACGATTTGCGGTGGCAGTCCTTCATTAAAAATTCATGGTCTTTCCCTTTGGCCACAAATCCAGTCCAGGAGTGTTCACAAAAATACCTAGCCCCGGCGGCTGCACACCTCTGGAAGTCTGGTATCAATATCTCCCTGTATTTGGACGATTGGTTGGTCACGGCTCAGTCCCTTCACCTAGCCCATAAACACATGAAGAACACAATAACATGCCCTTCCTCATTGGGATTCTCAATGAATTATGGCAAATCTTTCATAACTCCTTCCAGCAGATGGTTCTTTTGGGAGCACGACTGGACACTGTCTCTTTCACTGCTACCCTGCCATCAGGCAGGGTCATGACCATTTTACCCAAGGATCTCATACTGTCAGAGCGACAAATCGACTCTGTTCGGTCACAAAAGGCCTTCCTGCGAATTATGTCCTCTTGTATTCCACTCAGACAGCATTCTATGTTGCATGTGACCTATCCAGGAGTTCTTGGATGCCTGCTGGAAACAGATCTCCTACAATTGGGATGACCAAATATTCCTCACCCTTCCGACGCCCTACGTTGGTGGTCAGACGTCACCAATCTTAAAGAGGGAGCTTTGTTTGTAACCACTGCCCACCAAGTTGCAGTAACAGATTTGCCCAGGAGGGTTGGGGAACCCAAACTGCCAATCTTCTTGCCAGGGGCCTATGGTCATTGTAAGAAAAATCCCTGCACGTCAGTGTACTAGAGCTGAGGGAGGTCTACTGGGTTCTGAAGTCCTTCCGGCCTTTCCGGCAGGGGAAAGTGGTTTGTGTGTTTAGACCACACAACAACAATGAACTTTGTACCTACCACGAATGGGAGCCCCTCCACAGCCAGGCTCTGAAACTTTTTCCGGACGCTGGGAAAACTGGACATAGATCTCTTTGGCACAAATGACAATTCAAAGTGCCTTGCTTTTGCAAGAAGATTTCGGCAACCAAATAGCCTGGGGGATACCTTCACATTTCAGTGGAAGGACACGTTCCTGTACGCCTTTCCCCCATTCCTGCTAATACCAAGAGTCCTCCACATTGCCAAGCAGCAGCTGTGCAGAGTGATCCTTGTGGTCCCAGGTTGGCAGAGACAATTTTGGTTCTCGGAGCTCCTGGGTTTTTCATCAGACGCGCCCATCAAACTCCTGCCAGTGTATATACAGCCTACTGTCCATGGACAAGGGAGCAGTCCTATTCATGATCCGGCCTCACTTAACTTGATGTCCTTGCTCCTGCATAGTGTTTTGCCATATTGACATGCCACAAGACTCCATAAACATCTTGGCGAAGGCTCCAGCCCCTTCTACCATCTCTTGCTACCACAGGAAATGGAAACGCGTCACAGTGTGGTGCACAAGTCATGGAGTAATGCCCTTCCTTTCCATTCACAACGAATTCTGCCGTACCTACTCACCTTGGCGCATAGCGGTCTGGCCACACCTGTGTCCACCTTGCCAGATATCCCGCTTATTTTGCCCCAAGGCTACACCTTCATTGTAGTCCCATTGACTCATTACAGAATTTCAGGAAGAGCCTTTTCTGTGATTTCCCATCTGCACGCACACCGTCTGCTGCTTGGAAACTAAACGTCGTACTCTCCAGACTAATAGGCCATGGTTTTGAGGCTCTAGATCATGCTGATCTCAATCATGGAAAATTGCTTTCTTGGTCGCCATCACCTCGACCAAAAGGGTTGGGGAAATACAGGTGCTCTCCCCCTGACTACCTTATCTTGTTTTCCACAAGTTCAAGGCCCTTTTGAGGTCGAACCATACGTTCATGCCTAAAGGGCACTCGTTTCACCTCAAGGAGCCTTTAGCACTTCCAGTGTTCTTTGGCTCTCCTTCTCTGCCTGTGGAGCGCTCCCTTCAATTTCTGGATGTTGTGTGAGCAATGAAGTACTGCATTGCCCGTACCAGGCCATTCCGGAAGTCCTCACAGCTGTTTCTGGAGTTTAGTCCCACTGCTGTTGGCAAAAGATTGTTGAAGTCTTCCATCTTCCGGTGTCCCTCTGCTTGCGTTTCCGTTTGTCACCAACTTGCTTGCAGGCTGCCTCCAGGTTAGCCAAACGTGCATTTTACACCAGCTGTATCATCTAGTGCTGCCTTCTTTTCCAGTGTTGCTGTGGCAGACATCTGCAAGCTGGCTACATGAAGGTCTGTTCATACCTTATACCTTCACCAAAGTTTACTGCATCAACAGGGACTTGATGGAGGAGTCCAGAGATGGCCAAGAAGTCATTTGACATTTGTTCACCTGAAGGTGACCTTTATCCTCCTCCGATTTGTTTGCATTATATGTAGGGATATATGTCTATGCAAACAGCATATGAACCCATGAAAGATGCAATGCTGCAGAAGGAATAAGTTACTTACCTCTAACTCCTATTCTCCAGCATTGGTATCTTTTATAGATTCACATGCAACCCTCCCGCCTCCCCCGCATGTGGCTCATCTTGACATGCATCCTACAAATCTGAAGATGACCTCCAGGGGTGGAGCTATGGGAGGCACTGCCTAGTGGCTGAAGGGTAAATAACTGCAACAAATAGAGGGAAAACGCGGACGTGAGTGCACTGCAGTATTTATTTTCTAAATTAAACTGCTTTAATATTACCGAGGATTCCCAGTCTGGCGGGAACAGGAGTTACCGGTAAATCACTTAGTTCATATTCTGCTTCAGTCTGCCACCATAACCTTTGGCAAGGATGCCAAGGGGCCTCTCATGCAATCCTAGTTTTTTTCTCACTTCAGCAAGTTCCGAAGGACCTCAAGCAAAACTTTTATTTACTCCTACAAATATAAACCGGGGTGTTTACGCATTGCCATGTTTTTGCTTCTATTACTAGCATGCTAAACGTGAAACAACCATTTAATGGCTAATAAGCATTTTTTAGGGGCTCATAAATGTATCTACATTCTTATTGCACTGTTTTTCAGCGAATCAGACGTTTTAAGTGTATGATACGTTTTCTATTTCAAACTCCCCTGAAATCCTCATGCATGTGAGATCGCTTTTATACATTGCTATCTTTTAATGGGAAAATGCTCTGAGCTGAAACTTATAAGGCCAGTATTACAGCTGAAAAGAAATCATTTGCAAAGTTTCGCCTTCAGTTTGGCATATACCTTAATGCTATTTCCTTAATCAATTTCTGCCATCTAGTACTAGCTCGATATGAAATCACGACCCCGTTTTTGTTCGAATGTCCTACTCTGTTCAATGTGTTATACAACATTTCTCAGCTTGGGAGTGATGATTTCCCACTCCTAATCAATAGATTAAACTAGAGCTTGGTCAGGTGGAAATATTTGTTCCCCGAAGATAACTGCCATTTTGACTCCTTCTCTGGCAGTGGAGCCACTTTTGCTGTCTGTAGGCCGAACGTGGTGCCATTCTTTTGTTGATGGTATCCTAGCCAGCTTCCCAGTTTGTTACCTTATGTTAAGACCAGCGAATGAGGTGCGAGGAACAATGGGCAGGACGTTGGGAGGCTCTATGAACTGGATGTATACTGATTTTAGATGTTGTCTTTTGTGACAGGGTGAGACTGCGAATGGGTTCTTATTTTCTCATAAGAACTTTGAAATGTGTCACTAGGAGACTTGTCCTGCCAGAAGTTTCTGGTGTGTACAAATGAATGATCGAAACGAAACGTGTAAACAAGCAGACCGGGAAATATACACATTCTCTGATGAAAGAAAAAATACAAGGCTTGCGGCTCCTATAACACTGATTCCTAACCCACATTCTGCTGGCTGTTCAGGCAATGTGAGCCCCTCGTGAATTTAGACATTCCTTGGCTACTGCTGGCCAGGAAGAAAAATGTGAACTTAATCCTCCTCAGCAATGTCCGACTCCCAACGGAGCGAAAGGAACATAAAAGCTGCATCCTGCTTGTAGAGTTTCCATGTCATTGGTTCACATCGTTTTTTTAAAATATATATATATTGTTGAGTAACTGATGCGGAGACACATTCGGATCTGTCTGTTTGGAGTACTTTTCCCTGGCAGTCTGAGACGAGAACAATCCCTTGTGCTAGAAACTAGCTTAGCTGATACAATGCAAGCCACCACCCTACCTGTTTGCGTTATATAAAGAAATACTAGATAAATCTGGATGGACTATAATTTTTCCGACAATACAATTTGCCTTTGGACATCCATCAAAATGGCAACGCAATATGACTTTTTTTTTTTTTTACGAAAATGCAAATGTATTTTTTGACTATAGGCTTGTAAATGTTAACCTATTATTTGAGTTTTATATGTATATTATATATTCAGTGCTATTGCACTAGAGCATGGCATAGTTGAGAATAAGTTGAATTGTCTATGGAGTTTGAGAAAATATTTCTGAATAACTTTTCAATCCTTCCATGGAAAAATTATGAAACGTTCCGACTACATTTTGGAGGCATCCGCCTGAACATAGAAAATGTACACATTTTTAATGGATGGCTTCATAGTTTAAATATGTTGTTTTTCTTCAGCATGGGGTCTGGCATGGATTCACATGCTCATGAATATTCCCTGTCGTCGGGCTGAGAATCCCTGGTAAAAGAAAAAAAATCTTTCACTGAACATCCTTTCGACCCTCCACACGCTGGTGTCGGAGATACAGAGGAGGCCCCTCCACCCGCTCCACCTGCGGCACCAGTTCCGGCAGCCCTGTTGACACCGGGGGAACCGCTGGGCAAGAATAGGAGGCGCATCCCAGCTTTCATGCCACCCATCGCCTCCCTCTCCCCCAACAGAGACAGAATCGGACACGACGAGAACGGCTCGGATGACAACGGCCAGATGGGGGTCCTCCTGTCGCCTCCCCCCAGGGCCTCTTCCCTCCGGATGAAGTAGGATCCTTCCATGCAATGATCGCCCGAGCGTCAAAGCCTTTCCAGCTCACGCCCGAGGAAAAGAAGAAGGAAGGTTTCTTATATCAGCGCTGGGAGGCGAAGAGGAAGACCATCCTTTTGGTCCAACTCCTGGACGGTGTTTGGGATGAAGGGCTGGCTCTGATGAAGTACCCATTGACTGCCCCAGTGAAGAGAGAACGGCTGGAGAAAAAGTACAGGATGCCGGACTCTGCACCCATGTGTTTGCGGTCTCAACCATCGCCGGACTTTGTGGTCTCGGCGGCCGCCAGGAAGAAATCATCGGGCTCGGCGTCTTCTTCGTCATCCACCCCTCCGGACAATGAGGGGAAAAATTGGATTCTATGGGTAGAAAGGTCATCTACTCAGCGGCAACGATGGTCAAGATTGCCAACGCCCTCGCGATTGTGGCCAGATACGACCAGGAGCTGTGGTTTAAGCTGGCACCGCTCCTGGACTTCCTCCCCGTTGACAAGCGGCTAGAGGCTTTTGAGATCCTTCAAGAAGGCGAGGTGGCATCGCACCACGCCATCACGTTGGCCCTGGACATTGCAGACACGGGTTTCTGCCAGATGGGAAACAGCATTTGCCTTTGCCATCGTGGCTGGCTCAAGGCCACCAACTTTAGGCAGCAGGTCCAGACAAGGGTTTTGGACATGCCCTTTGACGGGGACAACCCGTTCGGGAAGGCTGTGGATGAATCCCTCCAGGCCATCAAGAAGGACACAGAGACAGCACGTGCCCTTGGCACGCTACAACGAGGACGACCATCCTTTCGTTCCTCAGGAGGGAAGTCTAACTGGTCTTCGAATGGTTTCGGTGGGGGCTCCTCCTCTTACTGCCAGCCCTCCCGCTGCTCGGCCGAGGAAGCTAACGGGGGTTGCTCCAAGGCCTTTGGGGGCAGACGCCGTCATTGTCAGGGACCACAAGGCGGCCAAGGGAAGCATTGCCAGTTCAAGGCTCTTCCCTTTGGACTGAAGTCAATGCCCAGAGTCTTCAAGTGCCTGGCGCCAGTGGCGGCCCATCTGTGACTACAAAGTATCCATGTGTATCCTTACCTTGACGACTGACTCATCCGAGCCAGATCAACGGCCATCGCCGTTGACCACACGGCGAAGACCGTCCACCTGCTGATGGAACTGTGGTTCTCAGTGAATTATGCAAAGTCCTGCTTGACTCCATCGCAGGATGCACTGTTCCTGGCCTGCCTGGTGTCATGGTTGGAGGAGAGTATATCGGCCATCCTGTGCAAAGTGCACCAGCTGTTGTCACTGAGGGTCGCCACGGTGAAGACCATCAAGTCTCGACTCAGCATGATGTCTTCATGCATATACCTGATCCGGGCTCTGCAGGTTGCGGATGTGCCGTCTACAGGAGTTCCTCGACGCTCGTTGGGTCCAGGTGTCTGGAGGCTTCCAGGACAGGATCGCGCTTGACCAGGAGTTCCGTTGAGTGATAAGATGGTGGGGCACGCGCTCCAATATGGCCCGGAGCACGGATTTCCAGAGCCCTCCGTACCAGGAGACGGTCACGATGGATGCTTCCCTGGAAGGTTTGTGGAGCTCACACCGGACGTCTTCACGCCAGAGGTCTGTGGCTGCAGGAGGAGGAGACGTTACACATCAACGTCCTGGAATTACGGGCAGTGTTTTGGATTCTCAAGTCGTTCCTGCCATTCCTCAAGGGCAAAGTGGTGAGGGTCTTCACGGACAATACCACCACAATGTTTTACATCCGGAAACAGAGGGGCAGCAGATCCCCAGCGCTCTCCAAAGAGGCGCAGGTCTTATGAGACTGGGCCATCGCCCAGGGGATGTTCCTCATTCCATTTCACCTGGCAGGAGTAAAGAACATTGTTGCTGACTCTCTCAGCAGGGAGCTGCACTCATGCCACGAGTGGGAGCTTCGGCAGGACCAAGGGGACAACCTTTTCCTCAAATGGCGCAGTCCCCACATCGAACTGTTTGCGATAGGTTTCCCAGACCGGATCATGGGGGACGCATTCTCATTACCTTGGGAAGGCCTGTTTCTGTATGCGTTCCCTCCGTTGCTGTTACTTCTTAGTCATCAATCAACTCAGATGGTATTGGTGCAGGATGATCATCGTCGCACCAGTGTGGCCGAGGCAGATCTGGTACCCAGACCGTCTCAGCATGTCAGCGTCCCCTCCAGTCAAGGTGCCAGTGGTCACGGATCTTCTCGTCAGGGAAGGAGGCACAATTCTGAACCACGACCATGGGTCGCTGAACCTGAAGGCCTGGCTCCTGCAGAGTTAGAATTCGGTGGCTACGGTCTTCCGGAGGACTGCAAAGAGTTTCTCGCCAAGGCCAGGGCATCATCTACCTTGAACTGCTACGGACACAAATAGAAGCGCTTTACTGTTTGGTGCCGTTCGCAGAAGATCAAACCTCTGAGGGTCACGGCCCCTCAAGTTTTGCCATATCTACTGTCATTGGCTAAATCAGGGCTGGCTTACGCCTCCGTCAAGATTCATCTGGCGGTTATCTCCCGCTACACCAGATCTCCTGGACGGCCTTCTCTGTGGTCACACTGTCTGTTCAAGGAGTTCATCAAGGGACTGTTCCGCTCGTTCCCTCCGGTGAGGCCCAGGCGTGGGAGCTCAATGTGGTACTGACTAGGCTCATGGGGGCTCCAATCGAACTTATGCATTCAGCTCTGCTCAAATTTCTGTCGTGGAAGACAGCTTTCCTCTAGGCCATCACCCATGCAAGACGTGTAGGTGAGATCCAGGCTATGTCATGCAAGCGCCCTTACTTGACTTTTCACAAGACGAGAGTGGTGCTGCCGACGCAACCCTCCTTCATTCTAAAGGTGCTGTCTGAATTACACCTCAACGAGCCCTCGGTGTTGGCAGTGTTTTTTCCGATGCCTTCGTCGCCAGCTGAAAGGACTTTGCACTCGCTGGATGTGGCTAGAGCGCTGAAGTTTTATGTGGCCACACGAAGAGTTCCCGGAAAACCTCTCTGCTTTTTGTGAACTTTGGTCCTGTGAACTCCGGCTGTATCACTCACTGTCACCGGTTGGCAAACTGACTGTTGCCTGGCCGTCTGAGAGCCCATTCTACCAGAGCGATCGCTGCTACTACAGTGTTCCTGTCTGATGTGCCCCTGCTGGACATGTGCAGGGCTGCTACGTGGAGGTCGACGCAACTGTGGTTCTCAGTGAATTATGCAAAGTCCTGCTTGACTCCATCGCAGGATGCACTGTTCCTGGCCTGCCTGGTGTCATGGTTGGAGGAGAGTATATCGGCCATCCTGTGCAAAGTGCACCAGCTGTTGTCACTGAGGGTCGCCACGGTGAAGACCATCAAGTCTCGACTCAGCATGATGTCTTCATGCATATACCTGATCCGGGCTCTGCAGGTTGCGGATGTGCCGTCTACAGGAGTTCCTCGACGCTCGTTGGGTCCAGGTGTCTGGAGGCTTCCAGGACAGGATCGCGCTTGACCAGGAGTTCCGTTGAGTGATAAGATGGTGGGGCACGCGCTCCAATATGGCCCGGAGCACGGATTTCCAGAGCCCTCCGTACCAGGAGACGGTCACGATGGATGCTTCCCTGGAAGGTTTGTGGAGCTCACACCGGACGTCTTCACGCCAGAGGTCTGTGGCTGCCGGAGGAGGAGACGTTGCACATCAACGTCCTGGAATTACGGGCAGTGTTTTGGATTCTCAAGTCGTTCCTGCCATCCCTCAAGGGCAAAGTGGTGAGGGTCTTCACGGACAATACCACCACAATGTTTTACATCCGGAAACGGAGGGGCAGCAGATCCCCAGCGCTCTCCAAAGAGGCGCAGGTCTTATGAGACTGGGCCATCGCCCAGGGGATGTTCCTCATTCCATTTCACCTGGCAGGAGTAAAGAACATTGTTGCTGACTCTCTCAGCAGGGAGCTGCACTCATGCCACGAGTGGGAGCTTCGGCAGGACCAAGGGGACAACCTTTTCCTCAAATGGCGCAGTCCCCACATCGAACTGTTTGCGATAGGTTTCCCAGACCGGATCTTGGGGGACGCATTCTCATTACCTTGGGAAGGCCTGTTTCTGTATGCGTTCCCTCCGTTGCTGTTACTTCTTAGTCATCAATCAACTCAGATGGTATTGGTGCAGGATGATCATCGTCGCACCAGTGTGGCCGAGGCAGATCTGGTACCCAGACCGTCTCAGCATGTCAGCGTCCCCTCCAGTCAAGGTGCCAGTGGTCGCGGATCTTCTCGTCAGGGAAGGAGGCACAATTCTGAACCACGACCATGGGTCGCTGAACCTGAAGGCCTGGCTCCTGCAGAGTTAGAATTCGGTGGCTACGGTCTTCCGGAGGACTGCAAAGAGTTTCTCGCCAAGGCCAGGGCATCATCTACCTTGAACTGCTACGGACACAAATAGAAGCGCTTTACTGTTTGGTGCCGTTCGCAGAAGATCAAACCTCTGAGGGTCACGGCCCCTCAAGTTTTGCCATATCTACTGTCATTGGCTAAATCAGGGCTGGTTTACGCCTCCGTCAAGATTCATCTGGCGGTTATCTCCCGCTACACCAGATCTCCTGGACGGCCTTCTCTGTGGTCACACTGTCTGTTCAAGGAGTTCATCAAGGGACTGTTCCGCTCGTTCCCTCCGGTGAGGCCCAGGCGTGGGAGCTCAATGTGGTACTGACTAGGCTCATGGGGGCTCCAATCGAACTTATGCATTCAGCTCTGCTCAAATTTCTGTCGTGGAAGACAGCTTTCCTCTAGGCCATCACCCATGCAAGACGTGTAGGTGAGATCCAGGCTATGTCATGCAAGCGCCCTTACTTGACTTTTCACGAGACGAGAGTGGTGCTGCCGACGCAACCCTCCTTCATTCTAAAGGTGCTGTTTGAATTACACCTCAACGAGCCCTCGGTGTTGGCAGTGTTTTTTCCGATGCCTTCGTCGCCAGCTGAAAGGACTTTGCACTCGCTGGATGTGGCTAGAGCGCTGAAGTTTTATGTGGCCACACGAAGAGTTCCCGGAAAACCTCTCTGCTTTTTGTGAACTTTGGTCCTGTGAACTCCGGCTGTATCACTCACTGTCACCGGTTGGCAAACTGACTGTTGCCTGGCCGTCTGAGAGCCCATTCTACCAGAGCGATCGCTGCTACTACAGTGTTCCTGTCTGATGTGCCCCTGCTGGACATGTGCAGGGCTGCTACGTGGAGGTCGACGCACACCTTAACGAAATTCTGCTCAACCGTCTCCGTGAAAACCTGGGTATCACTGATCAGGCTCTGGCCTGGCTGACCTCTTTCCTCTCAGATCGACCCTCCGAGGTCCAAATTGGGTCCTTCCTTTCATCTATCTTCCTCTCTACCTGTGGTGTTCCCCAGGGGTCTAATCTCTCGCCCTGGCTTTTCAACCAATACCTGGCAACTCTCGCCCACTGCATTGCCATTTTCTGCTCCAATTTCCAGTGCTATGCTGATGACACAACTGATTTTCAAGCTGCCCTCTGCCACCTCCTCTCCCATCTCTGATTGCCTAACTGCCATTCAAGATTGGTGTGCCGCCAATGATCTTTGTCTGAATGCCAGCAAGATGGAGATCCTCCTCATCGGCACACCTTCATCATCCTTTCCCCTCACTCTCTGGCCGGCCTCCCTTGGCCCTCCTCCTACCCCCACCTGCGAGGCTAAGAACCTCGGGGTGATCTTTGACTCCACCCTTTCCTTCTCCGCCCACATCTCTGAGGTCTCTAAAAAGTCAAATTTCTGACTGCACCTCCTCAGAGGTACTATGCCTTTCCTCTCCTTCCCCCAGAAGCTCATGGTATCTCAAGCTCTGGTTCTCTCTAGCTTGGACTATTGTAACAGCCTCTTTCTAAATCTACCTGCCTCTACTCTCCGCCCCCTGCAACTAATCCAGAACAGGACTGCGAGACTTGTCCTTGGCCTCAAGCCCTGGGATCGTATCTCTCCAGCTCTGAAATCTCTCCACTGGCTCCCAGTGGATGCAAGGATTACATTCAAAACCCTCTGCATTGTCCACAAGGCTTTCTGGGGCCTGGGTCCAAAATACCTTCAGCTATCCCTCCGCAAATACCTCCCCTCTCGAGCTCTTCGCTCCTCTACCTCCAACTCACACGGGGTCAGTCGTTTTTCTGAAGAAACGACCTGGGGGTAGATCTCTGTCTTCGGCTGGGGCCTCCCTCTGGAACAGCCTCCCTGCCACTCTAAAACTTGATGAGAACCATCTCCGGTTCCGGAAGCACCTCAAGACCTTCCTCTTTTCTTCTGCCTTCGCTCTCCCTCTCCCCTGCCGATCTGTTCTCTTGACACCATGCACCTGGCCACCCTCTGTCTTTTGGGCCTAGGTACCTGGTCATCCCGCCACCCTCCCACTTTGCCTCCGGGCCACCCGTTGCACTGGGGTCTGTATCTGTACCCATACAGCCCCCCCTTTTTCTTCCTGCACTTATCAGACCTACCCTGTCTGCTGCCTTAATCCTAGCACTTTCAAATTGCTGGCTGCATTACCACTGTTTGTTGCCTTTATTATTTATTTATTGTTATTTATCTGTTCTGTTTCTCCTCTGCTTCGCACTTTCCACCTCTCCCCCCTTCCATGCACTTTTCCCCTCCCCCTCTCCCATGCACTTGCGCATTCTCAATGTCACTGGGCCTAGTAAGATCGCCGTTTTGTTCTCCCCTGTTCCCCTCCCTTGCCTTGTCGCGCTCTGAAACACTTGTGTATGAGCACAATAGAAATAAAATATCAATCAATCAATCAATATGCCACATGCTCACATACCCAACACTCATGTTGTGCTCATATGTCATGCACTGAAGCACTATACACACCGACGCCATATATGCCAAACCCCCACATGCCCTACACTCACATGTCACCAGTCAGTTTACCCAGAGTCTTTCCCTTCATGATGCCACTCCCAGCCCCCCAGATAAGGTGCGTATAATGCCTTTTTACGCACAGAAATCTTGTTAATACGGCCCTTTTCATTCTTCCTTGCGTACCACTTGCACAGGCTATTTATGGGAGCACCCCCATAAATCATGGAGCTCACTGGTGACAGCCTGGCCAGCAGCAGCTTGCAAATCCACTCTTTACTTTAGTAATCGACACAGTTCCTTGAAAGAAGCTACTTGGGATGAGTCCTGGTCTGTAAACATTTTTTAACACTCTCCTCTGTTAATGATTCTATCAAGATAATACTTTGAGTAATGTAAAGGGGAATTTGTGTTTTGTTCACTTTGTTCAACTGCCTGCATTTGATAGGTTACAGTGTTATTAAAGCATCTTGAATCCTGAACATGCTTGTCACTTTGCTTTAGGAGACAGATAGTATAGTGTAAAATCAAAATTGTTTAAACAAGGGCTGTATTTCTGCTTAATTGGCTTTAATAGAGGCAGCGCAGTTGCAGCAACATGGGCATTTGACACTTTTTCTTTTCATCACAGAAGCACACCAGTTGCATGACTAGGCATGTGGTCTTAACTTTGACTCCCTTTCTGACCATCCACAGCTAGCAGGTATAATGGATACAGGTAGAAGCAGTGCTCTATATATTTTCAGTGGCACAGATTGAACTTGTACCTCTCAACAGGACTGCTATATATTCAGACAAAGTAGCCTAACTTATCAACAGAGCTGCTATACTGTGCGCCTGTCATCGCACAATGCCAAATATTCACAGCAGGGCTGATTGCATCATGCCCACATTTCTTAGGAGGACTGCTATGTTTTGGGACAATGCCTGAATTTCTTAACACAGCTGCTGTTAAGAAAGCATGAACATGTGTTGGCATTTTCTGCAGCGAGCTAAAGTACAGAGCAACAACAGTGTCTGAGCTCTTCCCACCAACCTCCGATGGTGTGAGAAGATGACATTGCTGTTTTATACTTCAATCCATTCTACTCGGTCTTGCGCTTTTCAAAATGTATGCTTCTCCCATGTCAGATTACTGAGTCCAACTGCCACTGTAGGATAGTCCAAACAGGCTTAGAGCTTTTGATAAGCCATTTATGCCAGGCAAGCCTCACATGGAACTGCCAGTGCCATAACCCTATGTGCCTTTCGGTGTCAACAGGATGTTGGGAAAGGCAGTTCAGTGGGTCAATAACCTTCCTGCAGAGATTGTGTAACCTCTTAGTTCAAATCCTGTTAATAGGTGAGTTAATGAGTCTGCATCAGAGATATGCATTTAAGATGCAGGTAACATTCAATTGTAACACAGTTGACTTAACTTTCGACTTATCAAAAGGACTACTAAATGTTCAGTGATTCAGAGCACCCTCCTTTCATCCGGGATGCTCTACTTGTAATGATTTATAACACACAACTCATCAGGACTGCTATACCTGTGATTGCTCAGAACACAACTTTTCAGGCCTGCTGTGCTTGTAATGGCTCAGAACACACACCTCATTGGGGCTGCTATACCTGTGATGGCTCAGAACAGACACATCTCATCTGGGCTGCTATTCTTGTAACGGCTCCGAACACACACCTCATAGAGGCTGCTATGCCTTTAATGGCGGAGAACACACATCTCATATGGGCTGTTGTACTTGTAATGGCTTACAGTGTTGGTAAAGCATCTGCATTCAAGCAAGTGCTGCATCTGGCCAGACAAACCTCTAACTCTATAATTCCCAGCCTAATGTCCAAAAGAAGGTGTGCACACATCTAAAAAGGAGCACCCAATTGTAAAGCTGCACTAGATTTTTAAAAGGCATTTTCAGCTTTTTGGATATTTATTGGTGATATATTAAAAGACAAACAGAAAAACAGGAGAGGAAAGACAAACAGAAAAACAGGAGAGGAAGAGCAACTCAGAACCTAAACTATACAGAAGAACAAAGTTGTGGCGGGGAGGGCTGGGCTAAGGGCCAGAGAACATACAAGACAATCCAAAACAGGAATTTGAGCAACAGGAAAAGAGAGCAATGAGCTACATGATATGGCAATAAGGAAAGTGAGAAGGGAAACAGAGTTAATAATAGGACAAACGCACAATAGGAGTGAGGGATAGAAGCAGAGCAAAAGAGACATTTGGAGACAGTAAAATGAAACGCAGATCAACAGGCGGTGGGGAGATATGGAAATAGAAAAGCAAGACTAGAGAAGGGTAGGCCAATAACATAAGAGACAGTGCTAGAAAGATAATCAAAAGGAGTAGCAACCACAACTGAGAAAATGATATAGCCACAGTAATGACCTGAGAGAGGAAGAATAGTTATATCAACCGATACAGTGAGATATAGGAGGGAAAAAGCAACAATAGAATGCAGCGGTGGGAGAGGCAGAGTGACAGAGAAACAGACCGCAAATGTGGCATTGCAACACTTAAGGGTGAGAGGCAGAGCGTCAGAAAGTGAGAGACAGGGGAAACAAAGTAGCAATGGGAAGGACAGATGGAGCAGAAACATGGAGTGGCTGTCAAGCAGGTAGTGCTAGTCATCAACAGTAGGACCGAAGGGCAGAAAAGTGATGCTGGTAGAGTGAGGGACTTGATTCATGAATCACCCAATGTTACTAGCTGTCATCTGTAGTAACTCTTAACAGAGTTTATGCCCAAGTATCATGAAGATGAAGCTGGGAAGTATGCATCTACAAGGTTCTTGTGTGGGGAAAATGTTTTCCACAGGTGCAATTAATTATTTAGAACCACTTTGAAATACAGCTGTTTTGTCACTTATGTTTTCAAACAAAGTTTTAATTTTACGCACAAATTGGATAGTTGTCAGACACTTTTTACTCCCTTACGAAGGAGGAAAATCATTTTTACCCTCTTGAAATTGGATTTACTCTCCAATTGTAAAAATTGGGAGTAACATACTCTCACTCCAGAATCCTATCTGGAGCACTGCTCACTCCTCTTCTGGTTAAAGTAAGCTTAAAGTGGGAGAGCTATTCTTATGTCACACCTTTAGAATTAATCCGATCCCACATAGCATATTTAAATATGTACAGCTCCTTTTTACTGTTAATTTGTAACCAGGGTAACACCGGCCTCAGCATCGCCTCATATTGAAAGGGGATAAATCCTAATTCCAGGTAAGTAGGCACAGAAGAAGTATTTTTAATTAAAGATAACTATTTTAAACATTTTCTCGCCTCTATCTCCAAGATGTTTTGCCCCTCATAGCCCCATTATTCGGCCCCATTTGTAGACCTCTATGGCTGGGAGAATCAATCTGCCACCATACTTAATGTAGCACCTATTAATGTCACTAGTCTTCTGGACCCTAATGGAATGTCTATTGCCAATATGTTGCTCCCACTTCCAATTTTTAGATCATCTGAACCCAAGATAGATGAAATATTTAATTGATCAGCTCACCATTAAAGCCAGTGCTTGATGGTTTGTGTTTGGCCATAGATACCGTTTTTGACAGATTGATGCTAAGGCAGCAGCTATCACAGAACAGGCTACAAATTTCTATCTCTGACTGATTCCCCTTTGAGTCTTTAAGATGAGCACTACCTCCATATGGGTAGAGTAGGATACCTATTCCCTTATCTCCTAATGATAGGGAATCAGAATCGTCTTTCTGGATACTTAGAGCTTATTCATAGATGTACAGTAAAAATAATAGTGGAGCCAGAACGGATCCTTGTCTGACACCAGCTTTTATTTCAAAATTATCAGTATATTCTTCATTAGTTCCATATCGAACTTTAGCCTTAGTATCACTAAATAATAGTTTAATAGCTGTCGATAGGGTTCAATCGCAATGATATATACACACACACAAAAATATAACAGAGTTACTCTGACAAAAAGTAAATTCTACAAACGGTAGAAAAAACAACGTTAAGGTACACTCGCTATATACCATTATAAATTCAACTATGAAACTCGAAGAAGAAACACTTGCCCCACATCATTACAAATCCAATCTTGACACTCACTTGAATTATGGTATTGATATAACATGCCTAATATTTAGCGTGTTAAGGTTGGATTTGTAGTGGTATGGAGTAAGTATTTATATTTTCAATTTAGTTGAATTAGCAGTTGTAGTGTTTGTAGCCTAACACTATTCTTCCTACTGTTTGTAGTTTTTATTTTACATTAGAGTATCCCTAACTTTTTTTAAAACATATTTTTATTGTTTTCTTACACTGTGAACAATAACATCAACACCAAGAATTCATCCCAACCACCCCCCCACCCTCTCCACATTTCCCTGGTTTGGACTGCCCTGGTAAGTTTGGGGATGTCTGCCCACAGATCCTCCCATTGCTGCCTGGTTATTTCCTCCCCCAACGTGCTCTCCCATCTGCTCATGTAAGTCCATTTAATTTTTTCTTCTTGTGTGTTAATGAAATTGTATAGCGTTGACACCAGTTTCTTGTCACATGGGTTGGTTATTACGTACGTTTCAAATGGAGTGAAGTCTCCTGCGGCCGCACGGAAGACCTCCGGCGAGCTGAGCCAGTGCTTTATTTGATCGTATTTATATCTGTCCGCCTCCGTTAGATTCCACATATTTTTGCATTCCGCGAAGGTTTTTATTTCTTTGTCCTGAATCATTTCCCCTATTTTTCTGCATCCCGCTGCTTCCCATTTTTCAAAACCACCTGATTCCAGTCCCGGAGGGAACTGTGGATTCCGACAGATAGGTGTGAAGGGGGCCAGAGAGGTGGTCATTTGTCCCCTCCTCGTCTGGTCATCCCAGGCGTTGAGAGTAGATCTCATGACCTCACTGACACGTAGGTTCAGGTGTCTATGTTGTTTGTGTTTCCACAAGAGGTCCTCCAGGGGGGTCCTGGCTACCGCTCTATCTTGTGTTACTCAGGTGGTATGTTGGTCTTCCCCCAACCATTCCTTCAGGACCCAGAGCTGTGCTGCCTGATAATATTTCCTAAAATGTGGGAGGGACAATCCCCCTGCCTTGCGTGGTGCCACGAGGATGGCTCTGGCAACCCTTGGGGATTTCCTGTTCCACACGAATTGCGATATTGCTTTGGACAGTGTTTTAAAAAAGGATGTAGGGACTGTTACCGGGAGGGCGTGGAAGTAGTGTAGCACCTTGGGGAGTATGGTTATTTTTACTGATTGGATTCTGCCCCACCATGAGATCCTAAGCGGGCACCATCTTTCAAGGTCCTTCTTTACACTGACCAAGAGGTGTGTGTAATTACTCTTGTAGAACTTGTCCACCTTACTGGTAAGTATCACCCCTAGGTATGTGATGCCCTCCTCTACTGTTTTCAAGTTTAGCGTGTCTGCCACAGCCTCTATTGATTCCTTGTCCCCCGCCAGAAGCATGATCTCTGATTTTTTCTTATTTATCTTCAAACCAGAGATCCCCCCCGAATTCCTCCAGCTTTTCTATGGCTAATGGTAATGAATTCCCCGGGTCCTCCAGAGCCAAAAGCATATCGTCGACGTAGGCGACCACTTTATGTTGCCTGCCCGCCATCTCAATCCCCCTTACCCCCTCCGCTTCCCTTAACTTAATTAGAAGGGGCTCCAAGAATATGGCGTAGAGAAGAGGGGAGAGGGGACAACCCTAGTTCGTGCCTCTAGATATCTCCACCCTATCAGTGACTTCCCCGATTACTGCTATTCTTCTAGAGGGGGAGTTGTAATTGGCTTTGACCATGTTTATAAATTGTTCCCCAAAACCCATGTGCTTCAGCGTTTTGAATAGGATGGATCATTTTACACGGTCAAAAGCCTTTTCGGTGTCTAGCGAGAGTAATACTGCTGGTGCGTTGGTAATGCCTATTTTTTCTATCAGATGGGCTACTCTACTTAGGTTGTCGTGTGTTTGTCTGCCGGGGATAAAGCCTGATTGGTCAGTGTTTATTAATGTCTGTAGGAGGGGTGATAGCCTGGCGGCCAATACCTTGGTGTAGATCTTAGCATCCAAGTTTATAAGGGCTATTGGGCGAAATGAGCCCGGAAGGGTGGGGTCCTTGCCTTTTTTGTGGAATACCAAGACTTTCGCCTTGTTCATGGATGGAGTCACATTTCCACTGTCTTTGAATGTGTTTAGCAGCCTTGATAGGACTGGAACCAGTATTTCCGCATATTTTTTGTAAAACTGGGCCATAAATCCATCTGGGCCTGGTGCCTTTGAAATGGGGAGGCCCGCTATTGCCTTGTGGACCTCCTCTTCTGAAATTCGTGATTCCAAGATCACTTTATCCTCCTCTGATATTGTCGGTATGCTGATAGATTGTAGGAACCTATCTTGCTTCTCCGCGTCCGGGTGTTCCGTTGCATAGAGATCTTGGTAGAAAGCCTTGAACGCCTCCCCTATGTCCTTTGTGTTTGTTTGCGGTGTTCCCTGGGCATCCTTGACTTTCAGTATCGTCATTGAACTCTGTTTTTCTCTGAGTTGTCTCGCGAGGTATTTGTCCGCCTTGTTGGCCTTAATGTAATAGTGTTGTTTTAGGTAAAGGAGGGATTTCTCAGCTTTTTTGTTGTGGAGCATTTCTAGTTGTCCTTGGACATGTTTCATTGCTTTCTGGAGGCTTCTTGTGGGTTTTTTTGCTAGCTCCCCTTCAATATCCATTTGTTTCTTCTCTAACGTCCTTTCCCATTCATAACGCTGCTTGTCTTTGGAGGCTTTTAATGCTATTATGTGACCCCGTATCACTGCCTTAAAGGCTTCCCAGACAGACCCCAACGATACCATGCCATTGTCATTTATTTCAAAGAATTCTTTAATTTTGTCCCCAACAACCTCCCCCATCACCTGGTCCACTAGGATGTCGGATGGCAATCTCCATCTCTAGAGACCTCTTCCCCTTCCAGGAGTCTGAATATTGATCCAGAGCGGGGCATGATCTGATAGTGCTATTGCTCCCTTTTCTATACCCTTGATCCTTCCCACTAGTCCCAACGATACCCAGAAATATCTGCACATGTGAGTAGTACGTGAATCCGTTATCCTGTCCCTTCAATTCCCTCCAGGCATCATGTAGTGCCAAATGCTCCATCCTTTGCCTAAGTTGTTTGGACGGGGTCCCCTGCGAATGCGTTCCCCCCGCACTTCTATCCAATTGGGGTTGCCATGCCAAGTTCAGGTCGCCTCCCAGAATTACCTCACCCTTTGCAAAGTCCTCTAGTTTCCCCAAGGTATCTCGGAGGAATCCATTCTGCCCCGTGTTCGGTGAGTAGACAGTCGCTAGGGTTAGCCTGTATCCCTCTATAGAAAAATTAGCAACAGCGAACCTCCCTTCCCCATCGACTCGGGTATCTAAGAGGTTTGCTACCAGTCCCCATTTTACTGCAATCATCACTCCTGCCCTTTTGTCCCCTGCATTCGCCTGTGCCCATATCGTATACCCTCTGAGATGTACTTTATTTTTGTCCTGCACCTTAATATGTGTCTCCTGGAGGAGCAGTATGTCCGCCTTTTCCCTTCTCACCAGAGCCTCCATTTTCTTCCTTTTCACCGGCGAGTTCAGCCCCCTTACATTTAGTGAAAACATTCTAATCTTCCCCATCCCTTCTATTCAGAAACTTGAGCCACCGAACCCGCTCGTACTGATCCCAACCTTCTTCCGGTATCATACCCCCCGCCGTTCGCCCCCCAAACCTCTCCATTCCCCCCCAACTATGAACAAAAAATTCAACATTTATCCCGTGGGGGGCCCAGGCACCTATGGTTGCTAGGGCATTGCGCCTATCGCTCCTTGCCCTCACATAACACGGGATGAACTGCGCGGGGAGTCCTAAACCCCGCTTCATCCTTAGACCCGGACGGTGTCCCTTCCGGATCCCCCGCCGGGCTTCTTACTTCGTAAAGTTCTGAGGTTCATCTAGTTGTTCATCCTCCTCCCTCTTCGATCATGAGGCTGATCTGTCTGGTTCAGTTGTGTATCTTTAGTTGTCTTCTGCGGGCTTCCCTGCATTCCCCCAGCCTTTGGGTTTCTTTTTTTGTCGTCGTACTTCCCATCCTCTCGGCCTCCTATTTGTGTCCCCTTTTATCCTGGGATCTCTCACGCCTGTTTCCTCTGTTTGTATGCCCATTATATGGAGTCCTTCCTCACTGGAGGTCACTCTCCTTTGCTTGCCCTCCCACTCGAATAGTAAACCGAATAGGAACGTCCATTTGTATCGGATTTCCCAATTCCTTCACCAATGGGGCCATCTCCCTTCTTTTTAGGAGTGTCACCGATGACTAGTCTTGGTACAGCTGTATTTCCACCCCATTCATCCTTATGTGGTCAAGCTGCCTCGCTTTCCTTAGGATCAATTATTTTTGTGGGTAGGATGAAAGCGCCGCCAATACGTCCCTTGGTCTTTCCCCTGGGGCGCCAGTTCTTTTCGGACCCACCCTGTGGACTCGGTCAATCCCTATTTTTTTTTTTTTTTTTTCCAAACTTTATTTATATTTTACAATAACCGGTCGGCATGGCTCCAACAGGGAGCTTCTGAATGCAATATCCCACAACAATTCCCCCACCCCACCGCCCCCCATCCCCCGTTTCCACAGTATCTTTGAGAGTTCCTACTCATTGCCTTAGTCACATGGACTTTTTCTCTCCTTGTCTTCCCGCTCCTCCCTCTTACGGACCTGAGTTCTGGGTGTTTGGATTATCAGGGTCCGAAGCTACAGATTTGTTCATCAGGTAGGTGATATATGGTCCCCAGATATCAGGAGGGCGTGCGTGTAAAGGTAGTGTACGAATAAATTCAGTGTCCATATCTTGGCAATAAGTTATATCCTTTTCCCAGTCAGCTACCCTAGGGAGTGGGCCCCTGCCCCACGACATGGCTATTCTCCTTCGTGCTAGCACCATGAGGAGTGCCGCCAGCTTGCGTGACGATGGCTGCAGATGTCTTGTGAGGCCGAGAAGCGGGCCCAGCGGCAGGGGGGTCATCTGCTCTCCTATAATCTCGGATGTTGTTTGTATAACGGTGGACCAGAATTGCTGGATACCGGGGCAGACCCATGCCAGATGAAAAAAGTCGGCGTTGGGACAAACGCATCTCTCACACTGGGCCGACGCCTCTGGGTGGTGCCTGTGTTTTTTGGCGGGTGTGTAATATGTTTGGTGTACGAAATTGAAATGAATCAGTTTGTAGCGAGAATTTAGCGCCACTTTTTGAGTTTGTCGCAGAATGTAGGCCCAGTCTTCCTCACTGATTGGTTCCTGCAAAACCGATTCCCACCTGTGTTGCACTTTAGGTAGGAGCTTCCTCGTGTCACTCACCAGGGTTTTGTACAGAGTTGACACCAGTCTGCCCTCTCCCTGTGCTAATATTGTGTTGTGCAGCAGCTCCCACGTGGGGGGTTGTTTAGGGAATGAGGGGAATAGCTCCTGCAGGGCGTGACGGAGTCTAAAATAGAGAAAGATGTCCAAGGATGTGTTCCCTCCCTTGTCCTTGGCCATTTGGGTGGTCAGAAAGGAGCCCTCTGGGAAGAGGTCTCCTAGCGTTTTTACTCCTATTTTGTCTACCCATAGCAGGAATACCTTTTCGTTCGTGAGAGGGATACCGGGGATAAATTTTATAGGTAGTATGGGGGAGAATCGTACAGCCACTCCACATGCACTGGCGATCTTCTTCCATATCGCATATGTAGACAGGACCGTGTTCAGTGTCTTATGCGGCACGGGGATGTGGCTGATTATGACTGCGGATAGTAAATCGGGGGAGGCCAGGGCTCTCTCCACTTGCACATGTGGTCTTACATAGTGGATTGAGTACCAGTGGCTCAGGAATTGGGCCTGAGCCGCCCAGTAATATTTCTCTATATCTGGGAGCGCCAGACCTCCCTTCGCTATGGGTAAAGTGAGTGTGTCGTAAGCCACCCGAGCCGGTTTCCCCGCCCATATTAACTCTAGGATCGTGCTCTTGATCTTTGACAGAAAGGACTTGGGGAGAAGTAGCGGGATATTTGTGAAGAGATATAAGAGTTTGGGGAGAATAACCATTTTCGTCAGCGAGGTCCTGCCCCACAGCGTCAATGGGAGTGATTTCCATCTCTGAATACGTTCAAGTAATAGCTGCAGTGCGGTTCCGTAATTATCTCTAAATATCTCGTGATGGTTACGTGACATCTTGATCCCCAAGTAACGCACTTTCGAGCTTTCCCATTGAAACCCATGGTCGTCGGCGAACTCTGAGGTACACGGAGTCAGGGGGAATACTATCGATTTGGAGTGGTTGGTTTTGAGCCCTGACATTAACCCGAATTTTATCACCTCTCGCATTACGGGGTTGAGGTTGACTTGGGGGTCGCTAATGAACAGCATGACATCGTCCGCGTAGAGGGAGACGATTAGCCTGTGAGGACCCAGTTTTAACCCTCGCTCTAACTGCTCGGCCCGTAGCCTCGAGGCCAGGGGTTCCATCACCAGGGCGAAGATAAGGGCCGAAAGAGGGCAACCCTGTCTCGTCCCGCGTTCCAATGTGATCCCCGATGATTTAGTGTTCCCGAGTGTGATGTACGAGCGTGGTTTATTGTAAAGCAGAGCTACTAGTTTCAGGAAGAAGTTGCCCAGACCCATCTGCTTCAGTGTCGCGAACATGAAAGGCCACTCAACAGAGTCAAACGCCTTCTCGGCGTCCAGCAGTACTGCTATCGCCTGCTGTGTCGAGTCTAGTGCCTCGATGACGCCAAACAGCCTCCTTATGCCGAACGTTGTGCTACGCCCCGGGATGAACCCGGCCTGGTCACCCAGCACTAGTGCTGGCATCAGAGGGAGCAGTCTGGCCGCCAGGATTTTGGCCAGGATTTTGTTGTCCAGGTTGATCAGAGAGATCGGTCTATACGAGGCGCAGCTCTCTGTAGGTTTTCCGGGTTTATGCAGCATCATCACGTTGGCTTCACGCATCGTGGGGGGAAGTGCTCCTCGACCCACTGCCTCTTCGTAGACCTGCAAAAGGAGGGGGGCCACTATGTCCGTGTGCGCCTTGTAGAACTCGCCGTTGAGCCCATCGGGGCCGGGTGCTTTGATATTAGGTAGGGATTTGATTGCCATCCGGATTTCTTCCAGTGAGATGGGCGCATTCAGGGGTTCGCGCAAGTCTTGGCTTACCCAATACAGTTCTGTGTCATTCAGGTATTCTTGTATCGCTTCGGGGTCTGATGTTCCTTTTGAGCTGTACAGGTCTTGATAGAATTCCCGGAAGGTGTTGGAGATCCCCTCCTCCGTGTAGACTATCTGTCCCTGCGCATCTGTGACACATTCAATATGAGGTGGGACTCTGTCTATCGATAGTAGTCGGGCCAGTAGTGCACCAGGTTTTTGCCCCTCACCGTACTGCCTGATCTGCTGTCTACGACCCATGAACTTCAGTTCGCGGTCCGCTGTCTCCTTAAATTTCAAGAGTTCCTGCTTGAGTTTGGCTTGCGTGCATGGATCGGGGGTGTTGAGGAGATTCTGTTCCAATTCCTTTAAACGGTCCTCTATGTTGGACAGTTCCCTTCGGATCATTTTTAGTGTCCCGTTTTCTTTGGTCAGGCAGATTCCTCTGACAAAGCACTTGAATGTTTCCCAAATGGTGCCTGCGGAGTCAACCGAGTTTTGGTTGGTGTCTATGAAGGAGAGTATTTCTTGCCGCAGTTCTGCTGCAAACACTGCGTCTGTGAGTGAACCGGGTTTAAACCTCCAGTTGAGGCCTGGCACTGCTGTGCCCGCTAGGGTGGCCTCCAATACCACCATCGAATGGTCGGAATAGGACCTTGGTAGGATCTGACACGCGTCCCACCTGAAAGGGCTGTGGGAGGACGCCAGGATATAATCGATTCTAGAACTGGTGTTGTGCACAGCAGATCGGAAGGTATAGTCTCTCTTGTCTCGGTTGTGTCTTCTCCACATGTCGGAAAGATTGAAGGCCTGACAAATCTCTCGAACCTGAGTACTTGCTTTGGACGGGTTTCCTGAAGTGTTGTGGGACCTGTCGAGCCTGGGGTCGAGTGCGGTGTTGAGGTCGCCCCCCCACACCACAGTCGACGCGTCGGTCGTGGCTAGATGGGACATTATCCAGTTAAAGTTATCGTGTCCATCTGTGTTTGGAGCGTAAGAGTTGACCACCACCACTTCCCTTCCAGCGATTATTCCTTTCACCAGTAGGGCCCTTCCTTCGGTGTCCTTCTTTGATTCGATGAGGCTGAAATTGGTCCTCTTATCGATCAGGATCGCCACGCCTCTGGCGAACGATGAGTAGGACGAGAAGTACCGGTGGCATCCCCATGATCTGGCCCAGCGCTGTTCCGACGAGGGTAGTAGGTGAGTCTCCTGGAGTATCGCTATGTTGATTTTGTGTCTCCGCAGATATTGAAGGATTCTCCTCATTTTCGTAGGCTGGTTGCCGCCGCGTATATTCCAGGTGGCGATTCTCAACGTTATCGCTGCCATCTGAACGGATCAGTGTAATCCTGTCGGGCCGGGGCCCGCGGAGTTAGCTGGAGTCGCTTTCGGAGAAGGAGCCAGGAAGACTTGGCGATTGGTAGGTACATAGTTCCTCGCGTGGCTGTCGTGGATCGGGGGTATGTGGGTTGAGGCGGTATTACTGAATTAACTTCCCTCCCATGCACGGGCAACCCCCAACAGGCCCGTGGTAAACAGTCCCATAGTAACGAAACAACTTGCATTGCTGTGCTCGGGGCGCAAGTGGCCCTCCAAGAGAGGGCTAGCTCCCTTCCCCGGATACAATAGTGGTCTGCGGTGGTCTCTCCTTGTCAGCCATGCAGACACTCGCCCTCCCATTAGGTACCTTGTAGGCAAATTTTATGGTGGATTTCTTCTCGGTCTCTCTCCCCTTTGAGGCCTTCCGTTGGAGGAGGCGGATCTGCAGCCCGAGCGGTCCAGATAATCGCTCGTCTCTTCCGGAGAGTTGAAAAACCGGGTCGTCCCCTCATGTTGGATTCGGAGTTTGGCAGGGTAGAGCATGGCGTATTGTATCTGGTTCTCTTGAAGCCTGCGCTTTACTGCCGTGTACGATCTTCTTTGTGCTTGGACCGCCTGGGAGAAATCCGGGAAAAATTGGATTTTATCACCGTCGTACTGAAGATCGCCTTTCTCCCTGGCCGCCCGTAGGATGGCGTCCCGGTCTTTGTAGTTGAGTACTCTCGCTATGATTGGGCGAGGATTAGCCCCCGGGATCGGTCTGGTGTTGGGAATTCGGTGGGCTCTCTCCACAACAAACAGTTTGGACAGGATGTCTGTGCCGAAAAGGTCCACGCATAACTTCTCAATGTAGTCCTCCATCTTTATGTTGAGTTGTTGTTCCCTAGCTCCAACTATCCTGATGTTGTTGCGTCGAGAGCGGCCCTCCAAGTCTTCATTCTTTGCGTTTACCGCTTTCATTTGCACTTCCAGGGAGGCCACTCTGGAAGTCAGGGCCGCTGCTCCGTCGTCGAGGTCCGACACCCTCTGCTCGACCGTGTCAAGTCTATCGGCGTGTTTGTCTAACCGGTGCTGGAGCAGATCAACCTTAGAGGAGAGGGTGTCGAGTTTGCTCCCAAGACCGCCAATTCCGGCTTTCAGTTCTAGGAGAATTTCCCTGATGTCGAACCCGTGGGCCTCCTCCTCGTCTTGGATGGGAGATGGCGCTCTGCCATTTGAGGTGGTTGGTTTGGTCACGGAGCTGCCCTCAAAGTTTAGCTTCTTTTGAGCTCTGTCCATTTTCTTTGAGGCCGCCATTGGCGCTTGTGTAGCGGGGGTCCGGGGTCCCGGTTGGGGTTTCTCTCCTGATGTTTCCCTTTGTGATAGGGTATAGTGGAAGCGGGAGTGACGCCGGGTCCAAGCGCTATCTACTGCTGGTTCTCGGCTGGGTGGCCCGTACGTTGGGGGTTCACGCGGACCCCGGCTTGCGGTTTCCCGCGCCCCGTGCCTTCACACAGGCTGAGATTCACCCCGGGGAGTATGGACGGGGGCGCACGGGGGCGCGCGTACCTGATCTTCGGGGTTCGTTCAGGACGGCTCCTCTGGGATTCTGCCGGATGTCCCACCACTTTCGGCCGCTCAGGCCGTCCCCCTCCGGGCCCGCTCTGTCTCCGACTGCCTCGCGTCTAGCCCGCGCCGGCGCTCCACTCGGACCGGGGAGGGGGAGGGTTTCTCGTCGCTGAGGAATCTGGACCCAGCATCCGAATTACGACGAAAGAAGTACTTCGTTTTGTTCAGAATCGCTTTGGCTACAAACTGGGGGTGGCTGCATACACAATGCCCAGCGCAGATGCCTCGATTCGTCAGGATTTCTGAGGGAGCTCCGTGGAGCTCACAGGGAGGCCGCCATCTTGGACGGCTCTCTAGCGCCCTCTTCGGTCAATCCCTATGATCTCTGTGTCTTGTGCCTCAATTATATCTCTGAATACTTCTTGTACCGCTCCCTTGAGGTCTTTGTCCAACACCGATTCCGGCATAAATTTGATGCGGATGTTAGATCTGCGGGAGCGGTTCTCCAGGTCTTCACATTGAATTTCTAGATTGTGGGTTAGCCGGACCAATTGCTCTTGGGTTTCACTGTACTGATTCGCTTCCTCTTCCATATTTTGTACAATTCTCTCTACCGTGTCCGTCCTTTCCTCCAGCTTGGCCACGTCTATTTTCAGTTCTTGAACCGCCTGCTTCATCTCTTTCCTCATTGAGGCAAATTGGTCCTGCACTGTGGACATGAACTTGTCCTGGAGCTCCGTAAACTAGGCACGCATATCGTCCCTTGTCGGTTGAAGAGTGTTCTGGTTTGATGAGTTAATATCCATTGGTGGATCCTCACTTGCCTTATCTTTTGAAGCCCCGGGTTCGTCCGTGGACCACATTTGCAGCAGGTTTGTGTCCTGCCTTTGGGATTGCTGCGCTGGTTGCGAGGCGCACCCCTTCCCCTTCGCCCGTGACATCCTCCTTATTTATCGGGGTTCTGTGTTTACAGTGTGACTCTCAGGGTGGCTGTGACTTGTGGCAGAGCAGCTTGGTTTAGTCTTGGTGCACCTACGGGAGTGCCCCTCTTTGTAGTGTGCATGCACCGTGGGCCCCTTGCCACTGGCCCGGCCGTGCTGGTCCGTGCAATTCTTATGGAGGGCGTTAGTGAATCTGCTGAGTCCTCCTCGGGTGAGGCGGAGGCCCACTTGATATTTGGGTGTTGGGGGGGAACAGGGGGTCGCCCCAACTTCCCGCGCCGTGCCTTGCTTATTGATTATGTGGGCCCTGCCTGGGCCCTGCGTGCTGGGGAAAGGTACAAAGTGGTGGGGGGGAAGAGGCCCCCGCCCGCGCTCTCACCTCAGAGTCCTGGTCTCACTTTCTCCTCTGGTGGCGTTCGCCCCCCACCGCGAGTACCTCTCCTGATGTGTCGAGGCCTCAAGCTCCTCTGCTCCACTGCCCACTGCGCTCCAGCCTCATCCACCAGGCGTCACTGTTGGGGTGGCTCCCCTCCACCGCGAGCCCCGTCAGGGACCCGCGCAGCCCGCCTGTCACCGCGCCTCTCTCCGTATGTCTCTGCAGTGGATCCCACCTGCGGCGCAGCGGGGAGAGGGCCACCCGCGCCCCGTTGGGCAGAGTGTAATGATCCGCAGGCTTCCCGGCTCTGCTTCAGTTCCTCTTTGTGTGCCGGGCGCAGCTTGCCACCCGGGCCTCCGCAGTCTCCCTCCCCGGCTCCTTCTCAGCGTGGCGCGATCGGCTCCGCTGGGCCTGCGAGGTCTCCCTCAGTGGGGGAGGGGCGGACGGTTCTCGCGGCGGTTCCTCTCCCCACAGGGGTGTTGTTGGGGCGGCCTCGACTCGTTACCTTGCCCACAGGTGCTAGGAAGATTTGGAGGTGGGTCCGGTGCTGGAACGCTCGGTTTTTCGCATTTGAGGTACTTTTTTGTTTTCGGCCCGGCAGGAGCACGGTTTAAACGCAACTTCCACTTAAGTACTTTTTCAAATTTTCTTATTGTATTTTTTTATGGGGAGTATGGCATATGGCATCCAGCAGTATAGTGGCGGTCATACGGCAGGCGAACGTCACACTGCACTGCACTGCACTGCACTGCACTATAAGACAAAGGCAATTTCCTGTAGAAGAAGGTTTGCAATTGGGCTCATTTGCACTCCCACAATGACTTGCTCATGTGGCTTGGAACTGGAGGTGAACTTCCAGCAATGGCTGGAATGCATGACTTTGCTCAAATGTACTGTTGTAATATAAAAAATGTTTTTAATTATGTGTTTTATTGATTTTTCATATACCAACCAAACTTCAATTCTTTGTATTCATAGACATATTAACAATCTTAATTCATTTTTGGACCAGTTTAACCCCCCCCCCAGCTTTTCCTCCTCCCCCCCACAGGATCAGTAAATTTACAATTGACGATTCTACAGCACACATTTGGGATTAGTCAACTATCAGGAGGGCATATCTACATTTCAGGGCAAGTCTATACGGTTCAGTGCTCGGAGCATGACTCGGCATGACAAAGTGTTAAAGTCCTTCCTCGTGTTCCAGAAATTGGGACCAGATTGCTAGAAAAGTAAATGTGGTATTTCTCATGTCCGCTGTTAATTTCTCCAATGCCAGGATTATCCATGCTTCGTCCAGCCATTGCGCCATCATTGTAGAATCTGGTTATTTCCATATCAATATACATAGTTTGGCTGCAACCAGCAGTAATAACAATAGTCTGTATACTCTGGTTGTGCACCCCCCCTCAGACTGGCTTTGCAGTCCCAGTATGCACACTTTGGGACCCTTTTCCACTTCAAACCCCAGAACTACCTTTAGCATGGAATGAATTTCCAGCCAAAACCCCTGTATTTTGGGGCATCCTCATATAATTTATGTATTTATTCATTTGTAAAGTGCACAAAGCCCAGAGGCAGCTAGGCTCTGTAAAATGCTTAGGGATATGGTTACAGATTTAGAAATCTTAAATGATCGACATTTCGTTGCATATTACACATTGAACAATATATTTACATCAGTTTCAGTACAGAATTCACACATTTTTTACAGATGTACAAATTATTGCAATCTCTAATCCTGTCATACACTAGGCTAAAGAGCTAGGTAGCTATTTCACGAGGTCGAATCCAAAGAGTAGAGTTTTTAGTTTTTTTCTGAATTGACCGAAATGACGTGTCATTTCTCAGTTGGTGAGGGAGGGCGTTCCACAATTTGGGAGCTAATGCTGGGAAGGTTGAGCCTCCCTCTTTTTGTCTTCTTAACCCTGGGATGATGAGCCGGTTAGTGTAGGCAGAGCGGGTTGGTCTGTTGGAGTTGACTTTGCAGATGTGGTTACTAAGTTATTTGGGTGTTTTGTTCACAATGCATTTGTGCGTGATCGTCAGGATTTTAAATTGTGTAGAATGTGTAGTAAAATACCTACTTCCCTGCATACCTTCCAGCAGGCCTTAGATGCTCTGGGATTGCATGCATGTAATCTGGCCGGTGTTTTGTACCATCTCATTAGAACTATGTTCTGGGTCTCCGCTACTTGTGCACTCAGTGAAGCCCTTGCTACCGTTTATATCTCATCCCATGTTTCTAGTGACATATTCACTCAGCTCCCTATCCCAGCCATCGCAATAGGATCTACGTTGGGATGTTGTGAGATCATTAATTGCATTGTATAATTTGGGAATAAGAACTTTAGATTTCGCTGTTAGTTGGAAAATTATTTCCAGGGCTGTCAATCGTTGTGTTGCTTCAGCTGCATTTTCAGGGTGCAGGACCCAGTGTCTAGCCTGTAAATAGCGACATCTATCACCTTCCTCAGCCCCAGGACCAGTTTGCAATCTTCAGATGTGCGGATCTTGCGGCTGGAGAACGTCTCCCATCTGATGTATCCCCTTCAACATCCACTCTGTGAATCCCTTATTCTCCTTCCCCAGTATGAAACCTGCATTGTGTATAAATGGTGTGACGGGGAGGGGAACATTGTAGAAGTTTGCTGTTTTGTCAGTCCATCCCATATTTCTAGAGCAGCCGGGTCAAGTGGGTTGATGTGTAGGCTTTGGGCCCTCATATGTCTAGGCAGCCATAGCTGCGTCCATAAGTGATGCCCTGCCACTGCTTGCTCCATTTCCACCCATTTCTTGTTGGCATCTTCCTGGGCCCAGTGGTCGTATCTGGGTGGCCCAGTAATAATTCCAAAGATTGGGAAATGCTAGCCCACCGCCCTTCCTTGAGGCTTACAGTGTGCATCTGTTGACGCTAGGTGTCCCTCCCACCCACAAGAGGTTTTGAGTAGTAGTTACCCATTTTCTATGACAGGTTTGGGATTGGGGATGAATACTGTCTGAAAGAAATAAAGAAACCTAGGCAGTACGTTCTTTTTAATTTCAGACATGTAAGACTTAGATGGCTCCATCTGTGCATGTCTTTCTTGATCTCCCGGGTCGGAGGGGAGGTAGTTGGCGGCAAACAGGTTAGCTAATTTAGATGGAATTTCACTCCCAAATACTTTATTGGTTTGGTGGCCCAGCTTTATGGGTATTTACATTCCAACTCTTCTCTGAGTCGAGGCGAGACATTGAGGCCAAGGATCTCAGATTTGTTTGCTTTTATTAATCTGAAAGCCAGATAGTCCTCCAAAGGAACTTAGCTCTTTCTCTGTAGTGGGCAAGGATGTCTGGGGGTCCGATGCCAAAATAATTAGATCATCTGCAAAAAGATTTATTTTATGATGCGAGCCCCCAAAGATGAGACCCGAGATATTAGTATTGTTACGTATGCGAGCGGCCAACAAATCCATGATCAGGGCAAAGAGAAGCAGGGACAGAGGGCAATCGTGCCCCTCCTTAATTGAACTAGCTCTGTGAGAACTCCATTCAGCTTTATTTATGCTGACGGTGCCACATAGTTTGCCAGAATTATATATTGCATTTTGGGTCCAAAATTGAACTTGTCAAGGGCCGCGTCTAGGAAAGGCCATCTAACCTTGTCAATGACCTTTTCTACATCCAAGACCAGTAGCAGGAATAGAGCTGGGTTCCTACTCGACTTGTCTGCGAGATGTAGAACTCGCCGGACATGATCTATAGTTCCACGTCCCCAGATAAACCATGATTTGTCTGGGTCCACCAGCAGGGGCATGAATTGCTTCATTCTATGTGTTAACATCTTTGTGAAGATCTTGACATCAAGATTCAGTAGTGCAATGGGCTTGTAAAATGCACATAATCTGGGATCCTTCCCAAGTTTGGGAATGAGAATCACTCGTGCCTTGTACATTGAAGGTGGAAGAGAGCCCCCCTCCCTGATTTCATTGAAAACCCCTGCTAGCAGTTTCACCAGCAGTTGGTCCAGCACTTAAAATAATAATTGTTCTTTTATAATGTGCCTAATACCAGTGAGTGGTTTCCAAGTGCGGGATCGGGATTCAAACCTGTGTTGTGCTGCTTTGTCTTGCTTCCAAGATAAATGTGTTGCCCTGAAGCTATCCTTTCTCACCAAAGGATGCTGTCAGACCATCTGGGCCCGGCGCCTTATTCATTTTGAGGGATTCTATGGCTCTAATTAGTTCTTTTAGTTCAATTACCACTTCTAAGTATTCTCTGTTTGTCGTGGCGAGATTACATCTTTATAGATTCTAGATATGTCTTTAGGTTGCCTGGATCTGGGACTTCAACTGAGTATACAGCGGAGTAAAAGTCCCCAAACAGTGCCCTCTTCTTGTGCTTGTCCCCCCATTCCCTACCTTGGTCGTCTAGCATGGTATGGATAAAGGCTTTATTCTCTTGCTGCCTCAGCACTCTGGCTAGCATCTTCCCTGGGACGTTCCTCTGCTAATAGTAATTTTTTTTCAACCTATGGTTGCTCAGTCGCCCGATTTCTAAGTATTCTCAACTGGCTTTGGCCATGGGTAGTTGTATTAATATGCCTCGTGTGGACGACTCGCTGTATATTTTTCTTTCAATTGGATTGTGTCCTCCCACGTATTCCTCATCTTATAATAATTATCCTTCCAGCTTTGGCTGCTTTGGAAAAAAAGATTTTTTGACAGTAGGCGCTGTGTGCGTTCTCGTCGAGTCGATGTCCCTTGAGGGCCTCTGTTAGACTGTCAACGTCATCATAAGTATAAATGGTGCACGCCGCACCCGTTGGCTTCAGTTCGGTTTTTCTGAGCAAACACTTCGAAGAATTACAGCGTGCTTTGGTTCTTCAGTGAACTTAGTCAGCTTTTTTCGATCAATGAAAATGTCTTCCCCGTCGGCTCCATCAACGCCTAAGACAGGCTTCAAGAGGTGCCAAGACTGTGGATCGAAGATGTAGATCACCGACTCCCACCACATATGTCTGTGGTGTCTTGTACCAGTCACCATACCTCCGACTGTAATTTCTGTCAGGCGATGACCAAAACGGCGCTCAGGGAGCGTAAAGGTAAATTGGTGGTGGGGAGGTTGCCTTCGAGTTCTCCTTTGAAGAGCGCAAAAAGTAAGACTGATGAGTCGAGAGATTCTCCTCGACGGAAAAGAACTTGATTGAGAAGTCAATCACGCCATTCTTCTAAGAAGTCCGAGAAACGGCATCACAGGTCACCTTCAACCTCTAGTGATTCCTCAGCCAAGGCAATCAAATGTCCAACTGGACTACCCAGCAAAATGAGATGCGTTTCATAAAGAAATGCTTAAAATCTTCGTGAATGCAACCCAACCCCCTCGAAGGACAAGCAGAAAGCTCATGCCCCTGTCGATCTGCTTTAAGATGACAAAGGGAAGTCGAAGACAAAATCCTCGAAACCGAGCAATAAGCCGGTACAGCATTGAGAAAAGTCTCGATCCAACGAGAAATCCTCAAGGGCTTCGACAAGTCAGGAATCCAGTCCATCAAGGGTTCTTTAGAAAAAGCATAAAAAATCACTGATGCCTTTGCTAACACTGTCAGTGCCGGAACAGTCAACGCCATTGTTGAAATTGACGCCGACAAAATCGACTCCGACTTCGAAGTCGTTGTCGACGATTACTTCGAAGTTGTCGGAGCCAACAGTAACACAGGAAAAGGTTTTCAAACCATTGCCAAAGAAAGACTTAAGTCTTTAACCTCTATCTAGGAAGACAGTGAACCTTCAGATGATAGCACACCGCCATTTGGGTAACAATATGGCACCCCTAATGTGCCAGAGGAATTCATCTCAGAAGAGTCTAGGTCAAAAGTCTAGTATGATAACCTGCAATCAGCCCATGGTTTAGATACCTCTCCCGATCTGGAGTTTGGTAAACCAGATCCTACTGACCATGCTGACTCCTCATATAGGAAGCTGATGAGCAAGGTGATAGAGTTCTTAGGTTGGAGCAGGCCTATTCCTTCTTTTGAGCAGGATGCCCTGGCAGATATTTTCGATCAGGGTCCCCAACAAATGAACCAGAAGAATTGTCTTTGGATTTTCTTGGTTTGGATGAATCTAGCAAGTGGAGCATATATTTTAGAATGTGGGATGGGGTACATTCTATAGGGTCTATTTCTTTAGACTGGCACCAAATTACAAATCTCCTCCACTTGTCACAATTACAGTGTCTAGTGTTCGGCTTTCGTGCCTCCTTGAGGATATCCACAAACCTCTGTGGTAGGTTAAGATGTCCGAACTCTATGACTTCAGGCGCCATGCTGCCAAGTTCATCAATTGAGGTTGAGAGTGCACTGATAATCCCCCGTGAGTAAGTCGGTCTGGCACGGCAGTTTGATGGGATCGCACATCGCTAGTTTGCGCAGATGTAGATACCATGGCGGCTGTCTTGCCCACATAGGAGCAACTAGGATGAGCGTCACCTGTTCCTTGTGAATCTTGTTCACCACCTTGTTCATAATACGAGTCAGGAGGGAAAAGTGTAAGCAAATCTCCCTGACCAGTTCATTCATAGGGCGCTCCCCTTGGAACCTGGTTGGGGGAACCTGGATGCGAAGTTTGGGCAGTGTGTGTTTTCACTTGTAGCAAATAAGTCTAGTGTGGGGAAACCCCACTGAGAGAAGAAGTGGTCTACGACCCCTGTGTCTGGTGGCCACTTCTGTTCCTCTGGTAGGGGATCTCTGCTCAGTGAGTCAGCTAGAGAGTTAAGTCTCCCTAGAATGTGTTGTGAGCATAGGAATACCTTCAATTTGAGTACCCATTTCCAAATTTGTTGAGGTACTTTGGACAGATTTGGAGAACGTGTGCCCCCTGTTTGCTGATGTAAAACATTGCTGTAGTGCTGTCGGTGAGGACTTGCACCGACTGGTTCGCTAGGTGTATCTCGAATGCCTGAAGCGCCTTGAATAACTCCAGTAGTTCCAGCAGATTGATGTGGTTCTGCACCGTGGCCTTGTGCTGTGTGAAGAAGGTGATGAGCCCCCACCACCCGGCGAGTGACGCGTCTGTCGTAACTATCGCATGAACTTCTGGATTGTGGAAGTGTTTCCCCTTCAACAGATTTTCCCTTGTCCACCTGCAAAGGTTTTGTACCAGTGTTGGTGAAACAACCACTAGATCGTCTCACTGATTGCTTGCCTGAGGACCACTGTTTTGCCAACCATTCCTGCATGGGGCGCATACGCAGGTGTGCGTGCGGTAGGGCGTCTTCAACGGCCTTTCCGAAGAGGACATTGGGCTCAATAGGCATATTATGAAGCGTAACTTGAGTCTCTTGCTTGAAGCCGGACTGGCATAGCCACTCATGGTGCTTAATAATTGTTCCATCTACAATAATTCTGCCTGCATTGTCAGCGGCGTCTAGATAACTGTTCAGAATGCAGCTAGAAACTGCTCTGCCTCCTGCTTTTACCAGGGTTAATTGTGTTTTAAGGGGTTCGGGAACTGATGACAATAATGCAGACACCTCATCCAATTTATGGCAGTTGTAACTCGACAGAAGTGTGGTATTGTTAGCGATTCTCACCTGAAAGGCAGACCAAGAGGCTACTTTCCGCCCCACAGTGTATAGTTTCTTACTTTCTTTGTCCGGTGGTGCCTCCGAAGAGCCTAAGGGTGTTCCTGCTCTCTTTATTGTTGTTGTTACTACAAGTGAGTTTGGTTTGAGCTGTCCCCTATAGAGAGGATGTGTGGGAGCAGGGCGGAGGAGCTTCTAGATACGTGGATTTACTGCCCGCGTCTGGTTAGGTGTCTCGAGAGAAGGCTGGATCCTCCGCTTGATAGATTGCTGGATAGGAATGAACTGCGTGACGACTTTCTTATCCCCTAAAATGTCCTCAACAAAGTCCTTGTCTTGTTAAGATTCCTGTGTTTTTATCTGCAAGTGCTCAGCTGTCTAGGTGAGCATGTCGTTTTGTAGTGGCTGGTTGTCTATTGGCGAATCTGGCACTGGGGGGGGTCTAGGGTGACGGGAGAGGCTATGTTATACATATCCTCCTCATCATCATCACCATAGTCCTGTTCTCCGCCCTCCTGAGCTGTATAGATTTCTACAGTGTCTGTATTTGGGTCATCCAGATCAATGCAGGGTGGGTTCTGCTGGGATGGAATAGCCAGGGTATCAGGACAAGACCTTTTAGCAGGGGGCTGAGAAGTAGGGGCATCTGCAGAGGTTTGAGAACTAGAGGCAGCTGCAGTGTGAGGAATGGTTTGAAAGCTTTCAAAGAATCTGGTTCTTTTTGAAAAAATGTGCCATGAAGGTCATCCTTCTCATTACTCTATCAATGTTGTCACATGTCCATTTGACGGAGCTTGGAATGGAAATGGGGCCTAGTGGAAAAGCCTGACCCTAAGGTGTGACTGGGACCTGAGGTGAGGGCTGTTCCTTGTTTTTTAGTGCTGCTGATAAGGATATCTCTTCCTTGGGTTGTGAATCCTTTTCTTTATGTGGATGGGAATATCTTTGCCTGTGTGTTGTAGGGGACCTTTCCTTATGAGGGGTCTTAGAAGAGCGCTTCTTGGACGCCTTCCCCGTCAGTAGGCTCTTAGGGATGTGTTTTTTAACCAGGTGTGCTATTCCCGACTGTTTCAAGCTTTTTGCCGTTTTCAACGAGGCATGTCGAACTTCGGCTGTGGAGTGACCCAACGTCTCATCTGCTGACGTGCAATGTTCGGGAACGGATTTAGGCACGACACCTGTGCTGTTTTTCGACAGTCAGGCCTGTCATGTGGCGATCGGGACCTCGTGCTCAGAGGATAAGTATTCTGTGGAGCTCTCCGTGGACGTGGGGGCGGCGCTTGGTTGATGAACGTGTCGAGTCACGCCCCTTGGCTGTGTGTTTAGTGGTTGGGCATTGTGAGCGCTGACGCCACCGGGGGGTCGTCCCTGTAACAGAGCCACCGGCCTGTCTGTTGGGGTCAGGAGCTTGTGCTTGGGAAATCGACGTCTCCACGTCGCCATCGCCATCGGAAAATGCATCGTTGTTGCCATCGCTGTAGGTTCCCTCCACGTCCATGGCGGCCTCGGCCTGCATGGGGTGGTGGGCCCAGCGCTTAGTCATATGGTCCTTTAACGTCTTAGGTTTAAAGAGCCTGCAGGCTCGACAGTTCCCCTCGAGGTGATCTTGTGGGAGGCAAAGATTGCACACCACATGCTTGTCGACCCAGGGGAATTTTTTGTCGCAACTTGGCAGAACTTGAAGGGGGCTCTATCCATAATTAAATGAAATGGCAGCTAGGCGAAGATAATGTATAAAAAGGGGTAAATACATTCTGAAATGTCCTCCCCCCTCTCTCCCTACTGTGCGGGCAGAAGCCCGAAGCGGCCCTCCAAGTCCTAAAGGATCCGTCGATAATTTTAATTTTCTTCACTGCTGTCGGAGATGTTATCGATAGTCGGTGAGCGAAAGATATCAAGAATATGAAGAGTAAACTAACTCTAATTTACTTAATTAATGGCGTTATTCAGAAATCAGAACTCAGTATACTTGCTTCGTATTGCAGCTAAATGATTTATCGGGATGCCCATTTGAAATAAGTACTGCCATAGTTGCTCTCTTGACATTCGAATCAAAGGCAGTGCAAGCTTATAAACACCAAATGCAACTTTTGATTCCTGAGCTTTGTATACTTATCACAAAGTAGCATTAGCCTGAAGACCTGATCCAATGGCTCAATACTCGCTCTGAAGCCTGCCTGTAAGTCACAGAGAACTTCATTGTGGCTCATCCACTCCTCCAGTCTCTTCAATAGTATTTTACCGTAGATCTTAGAGGTAGCATTGATTTAAGGAGATCAACCTAGAATTTATCAGATCACTGTGGGCCCCTTTTGTATATATTGGAACTATCGTGGCTCCTCTCCATGATGGGCGTACTGTTTTGCTGCTAGTTATGCTAGCAAACATTCACCAAAGAATAGGTCCCCACACTCTTAGATCTGTAAGAAAAAGATCTGCCAGTATTAAATCTGGGCCCAGTGCTTTATTTATTTTCTGTGCCAAAATTGGCACTTCCATCTCCTTGGGAGACATATCCAACACATAATTGGTCGAAATACACTCCAGCATGGGGTGCTCCTCTCCTCTCTGCAGTTTTGCTACAGGTAGACTGCCAGTGGATCAAACCCCAGTTTCCTCAGAGGACTTGGTTCACCTAACTCGCACCTTCCATCAGGCTCTATGGTGGGGGCAGGAAAAGCAAAATCTCCAAAAGGGCATGCAGTTTTAATCTCCAACGTCAACCCTCATCCTCAGAATGGATGCATCACTGTTATGTTTGGGAGCGCACCTGGGCAACTGGCAAGCAAGAGGCACATGGTCCAAGGGGAATCATTCCTACATATCAACGTCCTGGAGTTTTGGGACATTCGATGGGCATTGAAGTCGTTTCAGATGGTCCTAAAAAGATAGGTCATAACAGTACAGACGGACAACACCACCTTGATGCACTGTACAAACGAACAAGAGGGCACAAGGCCATCAGAGCTATCCGCAGAGGCACAGGAGCTGTGGAACTGTGCTCTCAGGGTAGGAGTCCATGTCTGAACGGAACACCTTCCAGGGAAAAACAATATCCTGGTGGATCAGTTAAGCAGAGCATTCACCAGGTCCCATGAATGGGAGCTGGACAAGAGCGAACTCGAGCTAATCTTCAGGAACTGGGGGACACCACCGATCGATCTTTTGGCACAAGGGCCAATGCAAGATGCCCTCTCTTTACATTGAGATACTCGGAGCCAGATCACTAGGGGGTGCCTTCTCCCTGCTGTAGGCTGGCAAGTTCCTTTAAGCCACCCCAATCCCGTTGTTACCCAAGGCGCCATAACGGGTGCAAAAACAACCATGCACAAGATGATACTCATGCCCGGCCTGGGCACAACCTATCTGGTAGCCGATCCTCCTGAGGATGACATGCAACATACCCATACGTATCGGGACACATTAGGCACTGCTAATGCAGCAGAATGGACAGGTTCATCATCATAACCCTGCAGCCCTCTCCCTCAGGGCCTGATTGCTGTATAACCAAGGCAGGCTCACCTGAACTTACCAGACTAATGCTGGGATATCATCCAAGGTGCTAGAGCTCCCTCCACACTCAGAATGTATGCTAAGATATTAGGCCATTTTACCGTTTGGAGTGGTGCACAACGACTGGATCCATTGCAAGTGACAGTGGACCAACTGCTTCCCTACAATGTCCATCTGGCCATGGCTGACTTATAGCAAGCCTCCCTAAAAGTGTACCTCTCTGCTATTACAGATTACGTGAGAAGTCCAGAATCATCGTCATTTTTCTCTGAGCCTTGTGAGAAACCAGAGGGCGTCTCACCCGCAAGTCCCCGGGGATCTCTCTCTCAGGTGGCCAGGGCACAGTCATCGCCTTTGGATCCAGATCCTGGGGGTGGACCGGTGCGGGAGGATCACCTGGGCGAGTGGTCTTCGGGGAGTGGGGGCGAGGTGACCAATGATGAGTCGTGGTATTCCCCCCTCTTTTGTTTATCTGATCCATCCTTCCAAAGGCCCAACTCCCCCCTCCCCCCCTTTTAACACAAACACTAGGCTGAGGGAGAGAGTGACTTAGAGTTACCAGACTAACTCTCTCACATCGTATTTGACATATCCCGTTAATCGGGTGAGGCAAAGTCAGGCACTTTACTCTTGGGTGCATACACCTGATGCCAATTAGCTCTCCTCACACAAATTAAAGGACAACACCTTAAAGACACACTCTGAGCAAGGCGGAACACAACTACAAGCAGAACTTCCAGAACGAAGGCACGCCTACTGGAGCAGCACAACGGACCAAGGGATGAGAGCAGCGGGTCAAAAACCCCAGGAGTTCCATACTCGAGGTTGTTGCCTCCGACAGGCCGCGAAAGACACTTGGAGAAGGCCAGATCCCACAAGTGAAGATTGCATTGTATTCCAAGGATGCCAGAGACCCTCCCGGATGAACGGCAGTGTTGGGCGGCGAGGCCAAGCCTAAAATACTAACCTTGACTCATAAATTGGAAATAGCAAGAAGAAGAAAGAGACGCACACAGCCAGTGAGTTTGCAAGCGACCTGAGGGACTGGTGTGTGTTAAAGCGAATGAAGTAGCAAAATTATATTGCAAGTGAAGGCTGCACACGTGTGAATGAGACGTGAAGAAAGGCAGACCTGTGAGTGAACTTTGAAACAAGTACAGCTGTGAGATCAGCGATACTAATTAACAGAGTGGTCTGGCAAAAAGAAGTAGCCTACTCGAAAGTCTCAGTGAAAGGTACATGGTTTGAAGCAGTGGATGAACAGAATAAGTGAAGTAAGCCAGAGTAAACATGAACTCTGAGTCGAAGTGGTCCTGCGGTGGTCTGTAAAGAAAGCCACACACATTCAAAAGTCTTCGACGTCCGAAAGTTGTCCAAGCCCGACAGAGGGAGACATGAAGTATAATAAGCTTGGGGAATGGAGCCCCCTTGCAAGTTTGTGTTGAACTTTGAAGTTAGAGGTCTGAGCCCGGCAGAGGGGGGGGGGGAACCTTTGTGAACTTTGTCTTGAAGTACTCTTTTTGAAAGACAAGAAAAAAGACTTTAACGTGGAAGGCCAGGCATGCCTCAATCCACGTTTTGGAACTGTTTATAGTGTTGGAAACCGAGTCAGTGTCTCATCCTGCTTATAGGGATAGCCTTACTCTGTGAGATCTAACATGGGGAGGCGAGCTGGTTCAACCAAATTTCACCTCTTTCCTTGCACAAGAGAAAGGACAGGCATTAGGTTTTGTTAGCATAGTCCATTTTGATTTGACAGACTACACTAGGACTGTTTTGTTTACCGTTTGATGGTTGAGACTACTCCCATCTTAGCTATAGGGAAAAGTAGGAGTTTCAACATTTTCAATAAAGGTTTTAAAATTGTAGCAATTGTGTCAGTGTCAAACTTGTGATACCATGCCTCCCCTACATATGGTGTCAGAGGCGGGATACGACTCAATTGAGGCAAGTTGGGTGACTCTAAAATTCCAGAAACGTAGTCACAGAGCCTTAGACCCCTCTACCGTCACATATTAATCCATAGGCTTTGATATCTTTAGCAGCAGAGAAGCCACTATCCTTCCTGGGAAAAGAGGGATGATTCTCACGGACTTAGTTCTAAAACCCCCTGCGGGTTGTTATATAAGATTGGCCTCAAAATCTGGCCTGGCCTGGAAGTTTGGTCTAGATGTCCCAGTAGGTGTCATAGGTTCAGACGTTCGGGGAGACATAAAGGTTCTCCTACAGAACCATGGTAAAACTCCATTTGTAATACACAGTGGGGACAAAATTGCACAGGGAATTCTTGAGAAGGCTCTATTTCCCCGTTTTAATGAAGAAAGTGAACCAGAGGAAACAGAGAGAGGTAGCTTAGGCTTTGGCGAGGCTGGTGAAACACCTATCCCTTAGGTAAAGAGGGAAGAAGAGTTCCATGTGTTTATAACGACAACCAAAATAACCACATACATTTTCAGTGACACTTTAATAACGAAAAAACGAATTTTTGTTCTTTTTTTAATTTGCGGGGGTCTCCCCAAACCCTTACTTTCTACAGCTTTTGTACCCTCCACCAACTACCCCCACCCCTTTTAATCCCTTATCCCACCCCAATATATTTTTACTAGAACATTTGATTGTCGTTATTTATTTTTTGTTATTAACACTGCATACCAGAAGAACCCACAATCCTTCCCGTTTTAGCCTTCTGTCATCGTCCGGTGCCCCTGGAGGCTATGGAAGAGGTGGAAGCTCCTCCATTAAAGTCCCCCATGCTGTTTCCTGAACACATGCTAGTCTTCCGGCTTGAATTTAAACGTTTCTTCATATGCGCCCTCTGGCTGCTCCGCCTCACGTTGCAACCACAGAGCTTTGCTTGTCTCCTTTTGGTAAGATGCTTGCTTTCTCCTACGTGTTTTGCTTCCACTCTTCCCTTGCCTTTCCTTTCCTCTGTTCTTCCGGTGCTCCCGCGCTGCCACTACCATCATCACGGCAGCTTTTTGTTGTTCTCTGCAACAGAGCTTCTACTGTCCCGTCCCCGCATTCTTCAGCACCCAGTCCTTGCCAAACGCTCCTCCCTTCTTTACTTCTGCCTCTACACACCTTGCTACTGTATCCCTCTCTTCTACCTTCCGGAGAGCTTTGATCACTCCTCCCAGCCTACACAACGTTCTTGCAAAGGATACTCAAAGAATACTTCCTACGATTCACTCCGAAGATCCCTATCACCATCTACAGATCGTGTCCTACGACCACCACAGCAGAGAGGGATTTTTTTGAGCCGTTGGCTTTTTCCCTTCATTACCGGCTGCTTCCGGGTGGCGGGTCTCTTGCCTTAACTGTCATTGCAGCAGGCATAGTGGCTGCCTCCTGTGGTCGGCCTTATCTCTTCAAGGAGCTTTCGCTAAGAAGACCTCCTCAGCACATTCCGAAGAGGAACCCGAACTCTCATCTGTAGAAGACGCAAGTGACGACATTCCCCCTATTTGTGACAGTTTGCTACGCCAAAGGACATAAACAGCCATGGTAACCGCAGGACAGGCCCAAGAACTTATTGCAGCGGTTCAAGGGCTGTCTATGGAACTCCAGGGTGTGAAGACAGAGAACACTGTATTGAAACAATTAGTCACCTCCAGAGACAACCATGCATCTGACCTCCCTCCCATGGGGCTTGTTTCAGGCAAGTATGATGGCTCACCTAAAAGGCTTAAGGAGTTCATGGACGCGTGCATTGTTCATTTTACCTTTCGGACCAACACCTATATCACGGACCAGGCACAAGTGGGATTAATGGTCCTTCGGTGACTTTAGCCAATCCAGTATTACAAGATTTCCAGGCATTTTTAGCCCTTTTGAGGAGGACATTCGGGTGGGCAGAGGTAGCGTATCCCGCCTCTGAGTCTCTTTTGGATATCCGTCAGGGATTGACTGATCTTCTGACCTATATAAGTGATTTCAAGTGGATTGTGGCAGAGGCTGGCTGGCCTGAGGAGACTCAACTTGTCATCTTCAAGAGAGGTCTTCAGGAAGACCTTAAGGATGAGCTGGCTTGGATCGCACAACCTACTACCTTTACCAACCTGATTACGTTGACTCTTCAGATAGACTACTGACTTAGGGAAACAAAGGGCTGAGCGCAAGAAGCTCTCGAATAAGCCTCACTCCAGCCCTTCTCCCGTCCTTCCTCATCCATCCTCCGGTGAGACTCTAACAGAAGAGCCCATGCAAATTGGTTCTGCCCGAGGCTCGTTATCCACTTCAGAGAGGTGAAGGATGGACGAGATCATGGTATGTGCATGTATTGCGGTTCTGATAACTATTTGCTTTGAGACTGTCCGGAGTTTCCGTCAACGAGAACAGGAAACGAAAGACTCCTGTCCGGGGTTCTAAGAACAGTTCCCTGTTAGCTACCCACATCTGTGAAGTGGATCAGGACTCCAGATTACTGGTAGTCCGTGTCCGCTTCCTTCTTCCCCACAAGAAGATTGAAGTCTTTGCACTGATTGATAGTGTGGCAGCTGGCAATTTTTTGGACGTCGTTTGGGCCCAGTAAGAAGGGATTCCCTGTCAAGAAACAAGGGAGAACCAAGCTGTGGAAGGTGTCGACGGAAGACCCTTGAGTTCGGGTCCCATTACCCATACCTTGGTGCTCATGAAGCTAGCCATCTTCGATCAACAGGAGTCTATTCGCGTTGAACTTATACGGGCAGCTCACTTTCCGGTTATCCTGGGGATCCCCTGGCTAAGGTTTCACAACCCTTACATTGATTGGAGCAAGAAAACGCTGCTCTTTCAGTGTGACAACTGTTCCATTGTTTTCCCCTACCTGAAGTCCAGACTGCTTTGGCAGAAAGCGCTGGGGAGCCTCCCGTTGTTGGAGTCCATTGTGCACCAGACTGTTTCAACCGCATCAAGGAGGTCTTTCCCGATCAGATCTCCAAGGCATTACCTCCCCGTCGACCTGAAGACTGCGCCATCAAGCTCAAGGAGGATGCTTTAGTGCCCTTTGGGTGCATGTTTTCGCTCAACATTCCCAAAAAAGAAGTCTTGAATGAGTATCAGTAGGATAACTTGCAGAATGGACTTATGAGACCCTCTAAGTCCCCTACCGGGTCTTCCTTGTTTTTTATTCCCAAACAGGACTCTAAAGAGCTCAGACCGTGCATTCATTACTGCGCATCAACGAAGTCACCATCAGAGATGGGTATCCCATGCCCCTTATAAGGGAAATCCTGAAAGCTGTTCAGGGATCAGTGATATTTTCCAAACTTGACCTCTGGGGAGGTGGGTGGGGGGCTACCATTTATTACGGATCAAACCTGTTGATGAATGGAAGACCGCCTTTAGGACACCTTACGGTCACTTTGAATACCAGGCGAAGCCCTTTGGCCTGGTAATTGCTCCCGCAGTCTTCAAGTGCTTCATGGATTGCATGTTTTCTGACCTTCTGTATCATTCGGTTATCATTTATCCCGATGATATCTTGGTGTTTTCAAGAACGCTGGAATCCCACTGTGGACATGTGTCGGAAGTCATCGACAGACTGCAGAAAAAACACCTGCTGATAAAGCCTGAGAAATGCCTGTTTGAGGTGTCATCAGTCCCCTATTTGGGGTTCATCTTATCTGACAAGGGCATTGAGTTGGACCAACGAAAGGTGGTGTGCGGCAATGGCCCACACCGGCTCCCGTGAACGACATTCTGAAGTTTTTTTGACTAGCAATCTTCTATCGCAAATTCATCCCTGACTTCTCTGATTTCTTACCCATAAGTGCCCTTCTCAAGAATAGTGTGCCCTTCTCCTAGAAACCAGTGGCTGATTAAGCTTTCCAGCTTCTCAAGTAGAAGTTCTGCTCTGCACCCGTTCTCAAACAACCTGATCAGTCACTTCCCTTCATTGTTGAGATGGACGCCTCTGCTGGAGCCTTAGGGGCTGTCATCAAACAACGGTATGGAGACTTAGAGCATCCCATCGCCTACCTGTCCAAGACATTCAAACCCTGTGAGCTTAATTACTGAGTCATTGAGAAAGAGCTTTTAGCCATGAAACCAGCCTGCACTGAATGGCGACACCTGTTACAAGGATCTACTCACCCCTTCGAGATCAGGACCGACCAACGGAACCTAAAGGTTCTTCAACAAATGGACTGCATCAATGCCCGCCAAGCAAGATGGGCCTTTTTCTTCGCCGAATATGATTTCACAATTTCATATATACCAGGTTCTGCCAACCTAGTGGCTGATGGGCTATCGCAAAAGTTGGTCTCCCCCTCCTCTAGAGGACCGGATTTTGAACCACTCCTCCAAAGGAGTTGTTTTTTGGGAGCTGTTACGACTTTTCTGCAAGAGGCCAAGGAAGCCTCTGCCAGTTTCCAATATGACCACCTGGATCCTGCTTTCCAGAAGTCAAAGAACCTCCTCTTTCATATGGATCGATTAGTAGTTCCCAAACACTCTTTGCAAAGAAAGGTCCTTTCCTGGTGTCATTAAGGGAAGACGGCTGGCCATAAGGGGGTCGAAGCTACTATGGACCTCATCAGCCGGTCATTCTGGTGACCTAGATTGCATAGGAATATCAAGGCATTCCTCCGTTCGTGTCCCACATGCGCACAATGTAAATGCAGTACTGGCAGACCCGTTGGCTACTTGGAACAAGCTCCTACTCCTAGCAGACCCTGGAGTCATGTTACTACTGATTTCGTAGTTGATTTACCCCTTTTGCTGGGTTGTTCTGCCATAATGGTCACAGTAGACACCTACAGTAAGATGGCTCATTTTGTTCCTCTCCCTGGTTTGCCCACAGCATCGGAAACTGCCATGGTCTTCTTCAGGGAGATCTTCCGGCTACACAGCTTGCCAGAATCGGTCACTTCTGACCGTGGTTCCCAATTTACCTCAGTATTTTGGAAGACGCTTTGTGGACCTCTGGGCATTGACAGAGCTCTCTTGTCTGGATACCATCCACAGACCAATGGTCTAACAGAGAGACTTAACTATACTAGGGAACAATACCTCAGATGCTTCATAAATACCCAACAGGATAACTGGGTGGAACTACATCCCACTGCAGAATTCTTGTATAACAACACTGTACATACTGCCATTGGCATGAGTCAGTTTTTTTAACCTACAGTCTCCATCCGCGGTTCCTCCCTTGTTCAGCCTTTCCCAATTCTACTGCTCCTTCTATTGATGCCCTCCTTAAAGTTATTTCTCAAGCCCACAAGGATGCATTGGAAAACTTGAAGAAGGCTAGACAAAGATATAAGATACAAGTAGATCTACACAGAAGGGGAGTCCCAGAATTGGATTGGGAGCCTTGGTCTGGCTCTCTACAAAGTATCTACCCAGATGGGTTCGGCCCTCTAAACTCTCCCCAAGGTACATCATGCCTTTCGAAATCCTTAGCAAGATCAATCCAGTGGCCTTTAGACTCAAGTTACCACCTTCTTTAGGCCGGTTGCACCCAGTCTTTCACTCCTCCCTACTGCGCACTTGTACACGAGATCCCTACAACCGCATGAGGAAGGCTTTTCAAACCTTGCCTCCCAAGGATGCAGAGCAGTACGAGGTCTTTGAGATATGGGAATCTCAATGTACCTTAAGGGGTGCCTCCAATACTGTGCAATGGAAGGATTACCCTCCTCTCAACTCCTGGGAGCCGGTCCCTTTTATCAACCATCCCCGGCTCATCGATAGATTTCATCGACTGCATCTGGGTAAACCTGGCACCTCAAGGCATAGAAGGGGGCATACTGTCATCGTCTGGCGCCCCTGGAGGCTATAGAAGTTGTGGAAGCTCCTCCATTAACGTCCCCCCAAGTTGTTTCCTGAACGCATGCTAGCGTTCTAGTCTTCCGGCTTGGAATTTCACGTTCCTTCATATGCGTGATACTCAATTTAACTATAGTCTGGCGACTGTAGAATGCACCGGTTGAAGCTGGTCATGACCTCCCGCATCTGCTGAATTTCAAGGGTTTTGTTGCGTTAAATCTGCGCAACTTAACTGCATCTTAACTAAGGTTTTTTCATTGAATTTCAAGGGTTTTGTTATACCATAGTTCTCCATCATGGGATCTTACATGTATTCACATACTCCTGAATATGTGCTGTCCGTAAGGCTGGGAATCCTCAGTAATATTAAAAGCAATCCTTTCCATCGTCGGCTCTTTTCTCTTCGTGTGAGGCCTTCATCATGTGGCATTTCAGACGCCAGCAAGAAGAGTCTCTTCAGAGCCTCTTTCAAGTGCAACCTGAAGAACATCTTCGTGGATGATCAGCATGATAAAGGCCTCTGCTGCTTGCACCCGGACCACGATGTGGACACCGGTTCCATCTGCATGTCCTTCTCCTCCAAAACTCAACAGGATTGTCACAGAAGGTTGGTGACTTGGCTAGGGGCGGGTGCTAAGGCCTCTGGCATGGCGTCAGTGCAAAGTCATGCCTCTGCCAGGGTCAGCAGATCCATTGAGCGTAGAGCGCACTCCCTCTACTAAGAGGTGTAGATTTGTTGAGGGCACTTCCCTGGAAAAGAGACCTAAAAAGGACAAGAAGTCCCATACTCCAACTTTATCTCTGTCGATGGCTCCCAATGCTCTTGTCTACGATGGCAGGGTCTACTCAAACAACTCTGGCAGGCTCATCGTCAGAAAAACGACACACATCAATGATCTCTCCACCGACAAGTCACGCAAAGTTGATGGGCACAGCACCATCCATGAGCAGTCCCTCCAAAGGTCACATTCATGTTTGTATTCCGTCATCGAAACTCAAGTCTCTGTTAGCGTTAATGACTGCAACGAATCCCAGGGTATTGGCACTTCTTACATGGGAAACCCCTTTCCATGCAGCCAGGGAATTGAGGCTGCTACCCGATGTTCCCCATGGGGGTGCTACTCAGTGGGTGGGTCTCATGGGAAGGGAAACCCTTCATGGGATTGGGGACAATGGTCCTGGGATAACTCAGTATTCATTCACCCCTTTGGTGTCCCCGCCTTCCCTAACCCCTATCTGAAGTCCCCCTGGCGCCCCACACCACTATTTGTTATAGTTTAGCAGAGGACATTGTGATGAATTCAATGATGTCATCCCTCCTTTCTCGGAGGTAGCCTCTCCTCATTTGGCCAGGGTACGCCAGCCGCTACCTGACCCTTGGGGTGGCTATTTGAGGAAGGATTACATGGTGGAGGTGACCCTCAGGGCGGTAGTGAGACATTTTTGGATTAGACATGATATCCCCCTTTCACTTTTATGGATATCCCCTCGCTTCCTCATGCTGAGCAACGCAGAGAGATCCACCGGCTAGCCATTGCCAGGGTAAAGTAATTGGCTATTTTTTTAGAATAGCTAAAGTAATTTGCATTTTGGGAGCTTGCTTTGATTTGCATTGAAATGAGGGCTAGTTTTGGTAAAATGCCTCTATGGTGACTTGACATTTAGGATTGATTTAATCCTGAAAGGTTTTTCAAAGATGTTGATCAATAATAACACATTCTACAGGCGAGCTTGAGGGAGCCTTTGCATCAACTCCATAATAGCATGAAGAAGACAGGCTAAGTTCACCTGAGCAGGAATGACAGCGTCCCTGTCACAAATGCAGGCAGGGCGTGGAAAATTCTGAACTCTCAGGCAGGCCGTCACTAAAATCTGATAGTGGTTTTCCTTGCTTGCCCATTAAACATTAAAGGCAGATCTCCTGTCTAGAGTTGCAGCGCACTTTCCTTTTGTGTTCCCTACTGCAGAAATGTTGTGGCTCCTGGAACAGCAAGGCGGCCGTTAACAGGCGCTGAAAAGCGTGTCTTTAAATGCCAGGTGGCTCACTCACGGTATAACACCACCACTTCAAATCTGGTGCAATTGGGCAAATGGTTCACGTAAACATCACATTGCATAGCTCAGGAATACCCTGTTAGAATGAAACTGTAACTGTCAACGCGGCAAGGGCGTTTAGATCACCTGTGGGCAGACAGAAGCCCTTTTCTCAAGTGCACACCTGCATTACTGTTCCGCTCACCTGGTATCCACGGGGGCGCCACACGATGCTGGATGGGCGACTTTCAGACTTTCTCTGCTTCGTTATTTGCCTGGTGGGGGTAGTGCCTAAGACAGGAGAATGGAGTAATTAAGCTTAGGTCCGCGGTGGGTGAAACTCCCACCTTCCTCTGACCCCAAATTCTCTTCCCCTGGGGTTATTTCTCACCTTGGGTTTATATGCGTAGAGCTCTCTGCCCTGCTTCTCTGTGCAGGGGTGCGTTGTGAATGCGGGCGTTCCATTGGACCTAGTTTCTTCACTGGTCCATGGGCCCATGCATCGGGTCCAGACCGGCTGTGACTCCGACTCTTCTTGCTGTCTTCAGGTGAGTTATTGTTTCTTAATCTGTCCTTTTCTCCTCCCTTCGTTTTGTCCTTCTTTTCGGTGTTGTCTTTTCTGACTATGCAGTCTCTTTCTTAAGGTCTTTTGTCTCCACAGGGATTGTTGCGGTTAAAGTTCTTGACAAGGCGCCGGGTGAAAATGAACTTGTAGCGCCAAGAGGTGAAGATGACAGGTAAGGGTTGGTGCGTGGAGCGCAGCGCTGTATTGGATTTATTGCAAGTTTGCTAACCTGTATTCTTCTCTCCTCTTTTTCACCCGTACGGGTTCATGTGATGTTCCGTAGTGGCGAGTGAGCGACGTATGGATGTTTCCAGGATCCGCTTCTTACCCTGGTAAGTGTTGTTAGTAATGCTGTCCTTGTTTCTACCTCCTTTGCAGGTTGCGGTGAGGTTCCAGGGTGGCGAGCGAGTGAAGTGCGGTATGGTTTCTGGAACTGCTGCGCACTCAGGTAAGTGTTGTTAGTAATGCTGTTCTTGTTTCTTCCAGGTCGGAGATGGAATCCAGATCGATGGCTTCAGGATTGGGCCGGTGAATAACAGGTAAGTAGGAGCTGGACACAGTGAGTGCTACGCTGCAGGAATGCCGAATAACGCGAAGCGTGTGTTCCAGCCTGGGACCTGGCTTATATAGCCAGCCACACCTGAAGGCCCCAACCACACCCAAGACACTGGTCTGCATAGTTCAGTTCTAAGAACAGAACTGTGTTACAGGCCACCATGTTGGGTGTTAGGCAGAAACCTGTGCAGTTCCCTTAGGGACCACTGCAAAAAGTTTAAGACTACAGGTGTTAGCCGTAAACCCAATTGGTAGCAGTCTGCACCACCCAGATTTACTTGGTAGCTGTGGCTGAGCAGTCAGACTTCCCTCAAGAAGAGTTAGGCAGTATATAGGGTATACACATTAGGTACAAAAATACAGTAGCACAAGCAAACACTGACCAGAGCTTTGGTATAAAAGTATATAATTATTTATTTAAAAACACACTTGTAAAAATACCCTGGCACTAATATGTCAAGCAAGTTCAAACACAGTCACTAGAAATATATACACCTCTCTGATTAATTATCGCGGAGTTCGGGCGCAGAGTTCAGTCTGCAGCAGCTTTGGTGGAGTGAGGAGCTGCAGCTACTGGCTACTAGTGACTGGAACCCATATCCTGTGTTTTGGTGTGTTCACCTTTAAGGAAAAAACAACCCCTACAGCCCTTAAATACTCCAGAAGAGCACGGAGTTCGGGCGCAGAGTTCAGTCTGCAGCAGTCCGCAGCTGAACGCAGAGGCAAGAGGTAAGACCATTAAACTCATGGCCGAATTTGGTCCACAGACTTGTTCTATGCTAAAGCAATCCCTGCAATTGCGTGATAGTCCTCCAAATCTAACTATGCACCAACAAAATGAACAAGGCACAATACAAGCACAGGCATCGCGAGCTCTGGGGGGTTATGACTGGCTAAAAGGGGCGATGGAGGGTCGAGTGGATAGCAAACAAGGACTGACACGTCCACAAACCGCAGCGCCCCCCTGCCCTGCGCCCCCTAATGCATCCCTAGTTACTTGCCCAAATTCCCTGCTTCAACTAGCAACAGCTCGCATACACTGTAATGGACAGTATGCATTGGGAATACATGCGGAATTACACGTGGCAAAAACTTTTAAAATGACACCTGCCTGTAATGTTCACGACCGCGAGCCGAAGGTTTCCAGCTCTGCAGCTGAAAGTGCTTCGCGGGTTGAGGCGGAGGGCTCGCTCGCCATAGCACCTGACGAGGCTATTGTGGAGAGAGTACTCCTCAGAGAAGAGGACGGCGTCAGAAAGAAACACGCCGGTACTGAAGATGTATTACTAAACGTTGTTGAGGTGAACACGATCGCCTTCCAATCTCCTTTTGACGTCACTCATATTGAGCTATAGGAGATGGAAGTCCATACAAGGGACCTGGACACAAGGCTATTAAAATGTATGTTTCCTGAGAAAATAAAGGAAACCGTTAAACATCCTGAGCAAACTAAAGAAAAAGATACTTTTGCTCCCCTGCCTATGTGGAAACAGACAGAATTGCCGTTTTTGGCAAATGTTACAAAAGGAAACAAACAAAACCCTTGACCTCATAACGAAAGCCCAAAAAAAGTGTCGGAACATTGCACGAGCTTTGGACAAAATCAGACATGCAATACTGCATGAGAGCTACCCACAAAAACGACCTCAATTCAGCCAAGAGTAGACAAAAATAGCTGTTTGCATGGGCTTGAATTAGCTGGACGAGAAGCACGGTTAACAGAACGCCTCAGAGTCGACTTTGAGGCTATGAATGAGCGCCTAGCTGAAAGTTTTGTAACATCAAATAAAAAAACACTGGGTGGAGATCTTGATCATATACAGAAAGCGGGAGAAAGCAGTATGCTACAAAATTCATATTCGAACATGGCAAAACAACCACAACAAGTACAGCTGATTCAGTCAAAAGACACGGGGGAGGCGCGGCCCGTGCAACAAAGATCTCTGCAGAAAATAGTGCCCATTCGAACTAATGGGACTTCGATTAACATAATTAATAAAAACAAAATCTTACCGAGGGCCATGTCGCACTGCTCGACTCCAAAGTCGCGGGCTGAAGTGACTGGGACAGAGCAATCTGTGCAAGGAACCATGGGACTTGAAGTACAAAGTGAGCACGAACCGTTGAATGCAAGCAATGACATTGAACTCACACATGTACTCAAGGAGGCATCTGCAGTCATGAAATCAAATCCATCAGCTGCTGCAACCATTTAGATCCATAATAACGTTCTTGCAGCGTTCTCGTTGGCATTAATTCCCTTTAACAAATTGTATGAGAGCCTACACGAAGCCGTTCAAAATAATGGGGCAATGTTAGGATAGTTGAATGAAAAGCTGCTTAAATTGGAATGTACTAACAATACGCTGCAAGGATGTTTAGACAAGGAAACTGCCCCCCTAACATCGCGTGGCTCAATAGAGCGAAGGAAACAGCTGCAAATGAAATAATGGAAAATAAATCACTGATGGATGCCATGATTGAGTGCCTAAAGCAAGTGACTAACACCAGGACTCACAAACTAGCGTCAGGCCTTGAGACGAGATGTAGCACCTCAAACGCAATGACACAGACACATTGGTCTCCAGATGTCTTGGCAACTGACGCCCCTAGGCTGATCACACAGAAAACAGCTGCTCAATCTGCTGCTATCTCCATAGAGACTAGAAATTCAACTCTGGAGGGAAATGCTATACTGCCAGTAAATGGTCCCAAAGCCAGTAGAGCAGCCCTGGGAGCGAGCGCAATCCCGTTTCAAGCTGGGATAGCGTTAAATTCAGATTGTGACCGCGTACCAGCGATGCTGATTGACGAACACAGAAAGATGACAAGTAACAAAAAGAATGATAAAACGATCCTTGATAAAGTAATTGAACAGCATTCTCCGATTACAGCACACTGTTCAAAAACGTCTTTTGGGATATTTACTGGAGCGGCCAAAAATGTAATCATGGCAAAGGCAAACCCGAAACAGCAGGAGACAAGAAATGATCAAACAATACCAAAAAAAAAGGACAAAAAGAAAAACTGTCCTGCAAACAAATTGACCAGTAGTTCAAGAAAGTTCTGTCACACATCGGGGTCTGAATGACCCGCGCACCTCTTCATCACGCCAGGTGAAACAGACCACCAAGGTACCTACCAAAGTTGTGACGCTTCGCCACAATATCCGACGTTTCTCAGCCCCTTACTTCTCTCGGTGGCGGTTACCCTGGAGATTGGGCTCAACAACATCAAAGGTATCGACAACCTACCCTTTGCCTACAACTCCCAGGAAACCTACTTTTTGCGTGTAGTTCCGACTATTCGGAACGTGAGCTCTGACGTGCTTACGGCGCTCCGCGTCCTCAGTATATTAGGCACTGCAGCGGTAAGGACGCTGCTTCTGATTAAAGTTGCAACCGGCTTCCGAAGTTTCGTCTTCTGTGCCTTCCAAATCATTGCCTTCCCGTGTACCAATTCCTGTTTCTCCAATTACGCACTGCCTTGAGACTTCTCAAACTCTTTTTACTTCCTGTGTATCGGACCCTTGCCTGCTCTACGGTTTGCTTGTTTCCTGTTTCTGTACTGTTGTCTGCCTACCTGTGTACCAGACTTTTGCCTGTCCTACGGATTGCTTACTTCCTGATTCTGTACCATCCTTAGCCCGCCTGTGTATCGGATCTCGCTGCCTGTTTACTGGATTGCCTTCCTTCTGTCCTGATTTACCTACCACTGCCTTCAACTGGTTTT